>NC_048584.1:12992633-13733466 GCF_013265735.2 Oncorhynchus mykiss | reverse complement strand
ATATACTTAAGAATCAAAAGTATAAAACATTTGAAATTGCTTATAAGAAGCAAACCAAAACGGCACAATTGTATTTTAGTTTTAAAATTGTGGATAGCCAGGGGCACACTACAACACTTCGACATCATTTAAAAAATAAAAAAATGTGTGTTTAATGAGTCCACCAGATCAGAGGCAGTAAGCATGACATGGGATGATCTGTTGATAAGTGTGAAAATGTGAAAATGTTTCTGTCCTGCTAAGCATTCAAAATGTAACGAGTACTTTTGGGTGTCAGGGAAAATATATGGAGTAAAAAGTACATTATTTTCCTTAGGAATGTATTGAAGTAAAAGTTTTTGAAAATATAAATAGTAAAGTACAGACACCCCAAAAAATGTATTAAGTAGTACTTGAAAGTGTTTTTACTTAAGTACTTTACACCACTGATTGTCATATGCTAAGATGTGTTTTTCTTAACAAAAATAGAAATAACATAATGCATAACGTTATATGAGTATAGAAACATTAGGAACACCTTCCTAATATTGAATTGCACCCCCCTTTTTGCCCTCAGAACAGCTTCATTTCATTGTGGCATGGACTCTACAAGGTGTTGAAAGCATTCCACAGGGATGCTGGCCCATGTTGACTCCAATGCTTCCCACAGTTGTGTCAAGTTGGCTGGATGTCCTTTGGGTGGTGGACCATTCTTGATAAACATGGGAAACTGTTGAGCGTGAAAAACCCAGCAGTGTAGGAGATCTTGACACTCAATATTAGTGTTCCTAAATTTTTGCACACTCAGTGTATATAAACACAGGAAAATCTGTTTTTTTGACTGCACTGGGACTTTAAGACATAAACACACCAATGTGTAGCCTCTCATATATTAACATACTCCTATACTGCTGTGCCATTATTGCATTTCTATTGCACACATTATTTCAGCTAATGTAGTACTGTGCTTTTTTCTGATCAAACGCCAGTCAGTACAGTGTCAATCATCCTGTAATGACAACTGTAGGACAAGCAGCAACAGGGTCACTGTCAACACAGCTCACACTGTATATGGCCGGAGAAGCACACACTGTCTCTCAAATAATACCCTATATTCCCCATATAGGGCATTATTTTCGACAAGGGTCCTATTCAGAACCCTCTGTGTGTCTAGTCAAAAGAAGTACACTCATTTGGGAATAGAGTATTAATTGAGACACAGACGCTGTCTGCTCCTCTGTCCCATTGGGGAGACTCCTCTGTGTCTCCTGACTAGAGTGTATTATGCGGTTACACTCTTATTCTGAGATGCCTTCACTGGCGCTTGCTCAGGAGAGGACAGCCATAACTAAAAGGAGGGATGCCTGTCAGATGTAAACGTCTCCATATGACCCCCCAAATAACAAGGCCATGCTCCATGACTGGGAGAAATGTCAGCCATTGCCCAACGGCGATTCGTCTTTGAATTGTTAAGGGGGAAGTGTTGAAGAGTACTGTGTCTAGTAAATAGCCTGGTTTCAAGTGCTTTTCTTCTTTATATATTTGTTATTTTGTGACATTCAAATAAAGTCAAATAAATGACATGGAAGTGGAATGAGTCAGACCTGTGGTAATGAAGATTTAATCACCCGGCATTCCAACTTGAATTATGAACCCAGTGTATTACATTATGGCCATTAGGGTCCATGGGCCCAAAGCCACACACACACACACACACACACACACACACACACACACACACACACACACACACACACACACACACACACACACACACACACACACACACACACACACACACACACACACACACACACACACACACACACACACACACACACACACACACACACACACACAAAATGTTTTGCTGTGGCTCCCCTTCATCCCATGGACATGTATTACTTGTATTGAAAGGAAAGGACAGCTAATGGCACGTCAAGTGCACTCAGTCCTGTTGTTGTTCATTATTACTGGGCCGGTCTCCACCACTTTCCAACAAACTAGGCTATTACCCCCTGAGAAGAGATGAATATATTTAGCTAACTTAATCCTGCCTCTGGTATGGATTCTAATAGTCCTATGTCTGTTGTTTGACATCCGTCACGTAACCTTAGAAGTGTGGAGCTGTAAACACACAATGGTATAAACCCGTGACCAAGTGGTTACATATACTGAGAGGTTTTTAATGTTGTGTTACATGTTCCAAGCTGAAAATGTCTGTTTGGATTCTTAATATTTTGCTCATCTTTGATTTTTCACATTCTCTTTATCTAAATCTCCATCTCCATCTGTACCTGTCGGCGCCTCTAACAGGCTATTTTTCACAAAGCAAACGCTTCGCTCCGATGAAACGTCTCCATAGATTAGACCTAAATGGAGATTGAGATGTGAAGTCCCTATTTCTGTCTGTTGACTTCTCTCCCTTTCAATGCATCCCAAACAGGGTTGACATTTCTCGCTTTGCTACCAGTTTTATTTTATATCCTCTTTCACCCTGCATTATAACGTTTCAGGCTTTGAGCTCGGCACTATTGTCGTTGAGTGTAAATAAACACCCAAAACCTCTGTATTTGCGTAATACGAACCATTATTCAAATATATGATACGTTATGATGCATGTTGTTTACACCAATATGTATTCACACATACACATACACTGAGTGTACAAGTCATTAGGAAAACCTTCCTGATATTGAGTTGCACCCCCTTTTGCACCTCAGAACAGCCTCAACTCATCGGGTCGTGGGCTAAAAGGTGTAGAAATCGTTTTACAGGGATGCTGGCTCCAATGCATCCCACAGTTGTGTCAAGTTGGCTCGATGTCCTTTGGGTGCTGGACCATAACTTGATACACACGGGAAACTGTTGCGCAGTTCATGACACACTCAAACTAGTGTGCCTGGCACCTACTGCCATGCCCCATTCGAAGGCACTTAAATTGTCCTGCCAATTCACCCTCTGAATTGTCTCAAGGCTTAAAAATCATTATTTAACCTGTCTCCTCCCTTTCAACTACACTGATTGAAGTGGATTTAACAAGCAACGTCAATAAGGGATCCTAGCTTTCACCCTGGATTCTCCTGGTCAGTCTATGTCATGGAAAGGTGTTCCTAATGATTTGTACATGTGTTTGCTTACTAATCCCCAGCATTAAGCCCCAAGTGTTAAAGTTCAAGCTCACCACAGTTGAGTGGAGGAAGGAAGGTAGGTGAAAGCCCCTGTAAGTGTTAACCGTGAATTAGAAGACTTAGAACAGAGGATGCGTCATGATGCACATTGTTTACAACAGTACATGTTTACATCTGCTTCCCCAGGCTTAGTAATCCCCAGTACTTGGCCCAAGCTTGGCAAGACCGTACTAAAAATGGAAACGTCACTCCAACATTCTCTCCCCACCGTCATTAACCTCTCGGGATTGTGACTAGGCCGTCAGGGCAGTAGACGAAGAGGGGTTAATGAGCTGACCACTAATAATTAGCCTAAGTTATCTTCTTTTAAAGTCATGACACTAACTACCAACGCATTCTCTATTCCCTGCAATAATGCTTATCCCTTTATTACAGTCGGATTAAAAAAAAACCTGAGCCATATATTCAGAAGAATAACGATGATTCAGTACGAGGATTAGCACAACTGCAATGAAAAACCAAGCGCATAGAGGGTAGGAAACTAGAAGCGGAAAAAAAGACAGAGAATCAGATCACTCTTCAATTCTATTTAGCAGTCAATGGGTGTTTCTCAATATGGATACTATCGTGCTCCATACTCTCTTGCTCCAAGTGCATTCTCCGAGGACGTCCTCTTGAGTACGTTGTTGTGAGGAGGAGAGTGTGGCGAACGCATGAAACCTTTCATTTGAGAAACACTTGCACTCTCCCTACTGTTTTACCTCACGCTGCATCTCCCCATTCACTGAACCTTATTCCAGCCAGGACAGTGGTGACAATAGAGACAAAATAAGGTATACACAAAGCAAGCGTTTAATTGCACAATTATCAGCTCTATATTATCACGTTTCAGGAGAAGACCCAGATGCAGACAGTGTCGAAGTAACACAAGTTTATTACTAGAACAGGGGGCAGGCAAAACAACAGGTCAAGGGCAGGCAGAGGTCAGTAATTAGAGTCCATCAGGTTCAGAACGGCAGGCAGTCTCGGGGTCAGGGCAGGCAGAGGTCAATAATCCAGGGTGGTGTGACAAGGTACAGAATGGCAGGCCGGCTCAGGGTCAGGGCAGGCAGAATGGTCAAAACCGGGGAAACTAGAAAACAGGAACTAGAAAAATACATGAGCAAGGGGAAACGCTGGTAGGCTTGACAAACTCAACGAACTGGCAACAGACAGAGAACACAGAGAACACATACACCGGGGATAATGGGGAAGATTGGTGACACCTGGAGGGGGGGGGGTGAAGACAAGCACAAAGACAGGTGAAACAGATCAGGGTGTGACAGATATGTGTGAATTGTGATCTAGCTAGCCAGCTATACTTTGATTTGGACTGACACACCGACCCTCCCGTGCTCCAATTTGCATGCTCCGAGCACGGTAGACAATTTTTATCTGTTGAAAAATTAAGCCGTGATGTCACTGGTAGGCTAACAGTGTGAGTCAAGTATTGCGTGTATCATTCACATCACACAATTACGTGCTTTGAAGCGACTAGGCTAGCAGGTACAATGCAGTGTGATGTACTAGAGCTGTGTGGAGCAGATAGGTCGGTGTTGCCTTTTGTCTGCATTGTGGTGAGTCCCTACTGGGAGAGATAGTACAACACAACATGGCTCAGTCACAGAGCAAGAGTGGATCCCACCGGTGGTTCTAGGCCTGTCGATTAGATCTCAACCAGACAGAGAGGTGTACTCTCCGTTGGTTTGACACAGCGATAACGTTTTTGATTGGGGTTAAAGGAGAGGGGGAGAAAGTGATGGGAGGCACAAGTGTGTCAGACGGTCTCTGTACATAGGTGTCTTCGTGGTCTTTCAATGGAGAAACGGAGATAGGGATCCATCAGTGGGCTATTTCAAATATTAAAAGGGCTTATCGCCTTGTAGCACAGCTTTGATAAGATTTACAGGGATCCTGCTGGCTCTGAAGCCTGATAGGCTTGTTACAGTGGTAGCTCTGCCCACCGACAACCAAAACATACAGGTTGATGTGCATCTCTTTCCTGGAGCAGAGCTGAATTACACAGACAGTCATTTGGAACATAATGGGATTTGACTGAATAGAAGTCGTTCTGAAATGAGTGCATTTCAAAGGAGAAGAAAAAGCAGGGTTTTTGTGACCATTTAAATCTCTAACAAAAAACAATTTGCTGTTCAGAAATCCTCAGTAATATATGCAAAAGAATGACATGGGGATATTGTTGATTTTGCTTTTCACTTGTTAGTCCCTAATAATATTTTGTGATTTCTTGATGAGTTGAGCTAGGTCTGCAAAGTTTTGAAAATAAACGAGAGCCCGATAATTTGTTTAAATTCACTGTAATAGAAGTGATATTGAATATCTCTAATACATTTGAATCTGCAATAACTCGTGCTGCGGTAATTCGAGAAAAATAAACAGCGCATCTAAGCCACATCTATTGACGGTGGCGGTATTGTTATTTTTACTCCCCCGCCTGCATTTAAATGAACAAAGCACCACCAGCGTTCTAATCATTTCAATTCTTGCCACACACTAATTACACTTAGTTGGCAATGCTTTTCTGTGAACTGTCTCCAGAGATGTAACTTCCTGGGGGAGATTCAAAGATCAGAGACAGCATAATAATGAAATACACAGGAGTGGATTCAACACGAATACACCATTTCATCAACAGTATATTCTTTGTCTTCTCAGAGTGGTTTCTGTATGCTTTCCAAAGAAGTGGAGAGTAGAGTTGATATTCCATTTAAGCCTATACTTTCTATAGCTAGAAATGAAGGTGCCCTGCCTGACTACACTGCTAGAGACGGCTGGGGGTTCATAAACATTGATGGAAGAGAACATCAATTAAATGGTTGTGCTTTTCTCTTTCCGCCTAGACTCAGAGCGTGACTGAGTCGAGCCACATTGGACCTGATGATGCAAACTTAAGCAGCGCTGCCACATGGCTAAAGGGAAGCATTTAATCATTCACTACCGGTTCGTTTCTTGTAAGCAAACACAGTATGACCAACACTTACGTAGCCTGTCTATTTCCATGAACTATTAACTCAAAATCGAGTGATTTTCTGTCTTCTAACAATCCAAATATATTCCTAACTCCCCTTTTGGTTTTATGAAATTGTTATACACATTTATCCAGACGATCTTCTCTGTCATAGCAGTAATCCATCAAAGCCTCAATGTAATTTTGATCATCCGGGAAGAGTTGGCCAGCGGGCGTGTGATACATTGACGTGGGGTTCAGCTATCCTGACAGATAGTCACACCAGTATCCTCTCAGCCTCGAGCAGTTTTTAGATCATTTCTGTGAAAGGACATGTATTAAAGGACGGGCACAGCAGGTGTGAAGTGGAGGCAAGCGGGGCATTTAGCTCCGTCGCCCACTCAAAGCAGCGTCACAGATGACTGAGAGGCCTGACATTTTTACAAAGGGAAGAAGGATGGAAGCGCATGCTTGGCGATGCATAGACCCACCATTGAGCTGTCCACCTTGAGAGCAGGATGCGCTTCCATCCCTCAGAGCCTAGTTCCTATCGAGGTTTCTTCCTAGGTTCCTGCCTTTCTAGGGAGTTTTTCCTAGCCACATTATAAGTAATTTATGACAACTTCTGATTTAAAAAGGGCTTTAGAAATACATTTGATTGATTGATTGTCTGGGCTGTATGTCTGACCTGTCTGCTGATCAGAAAGGGTTCCCTGTGGACTAGGGTAGCAGTCTAATGGCGTCAGCATGCTTCAGTTCAGTAAATGACAACAAAGACTTTATTGAAGAATCCCTACTTTTACCAATCACCAACGAAGGGGCGTAGACTTCGGCTCCGAACTTCGGTTTGTCTCCAGAAAAAAAAATGTGTGCGCTCGAACAACCCTGATCGAAGTCCAAAACAAAGAAACGCTTCACAATGTCGTCATAATACATGCACAAACTCTACCGAACTGTTTCGGATTGGAAGCATGCGGACGCCTTAAGCCACTGCCTCCAGATCACATATCAGCATGCGTTCCAATCCAGCCCATTGTTAATTTAGCACACTCTCCTTTATATTTCCTCTCGACCTCTGTCCTATCCAATCAAACAAAAAAATATGTGAGTATATGTGAGTAGTGGGACTTCCCCATTCCTTTAAAAGGAAAATGAAAAAGAAAACAGAGTTCTCCCATACAATAGGAGGATATGGGACTTCCTGTAGAACAGGAAAGAGTACTATCATGGCCGTACTGAGAGTCAGTGGCGTCAAGTACAATGCTAGGGGCTAATGGTGACCATTGCCCACTAAGCATTTGGCACTGGAAAAGCTAGCGGAACTGACTTTCCTCTTAAAACATAAGGGTACATTATGAAATTATTTTCTGTCCTTTGCACATGTCTGAGATTCTACATTATGTGCACAGAGTTCATCATGATTTCTGTTGAAACAGCTGTTAGAGACCCTAGAGTTTGACACAACATCACAGTTGAGTTACCTTCCGAGGCAGAAACCATGGTCCGTTCATGTGCAGGATTGAAATGTACCCGGGTCGATATAGATTATGAAGTTCAACATGGCGGATCACAATGAAAGCCATATATGAAACTCCATTGAAAAGTGACCCATGCGATCTGATTGGATGATTTATGCTGTTTCCTCACTACCTTTATTATGAGGCCTTCATTGTGGTTGAGGCCTGACTTTGAGGCTGGGGTTGTAATAGATATTGACTTTATGCTGTGAGACTGTCATTCATGGGTTTAAAGCAGTAGGCTACAGAGCCACTGATTTCTCTATGATTTTCGATAGGTGTTTTGCTTTTTCTGTTTACTGAGATCCATGTATTTGTTCTTCAAGAAAACTCGCTTCCTTTGATGAATACGTTATATGCAGTTTGTAATGTGACTGCAGGGCATACAGTGCCAATAACACATTTGTAAAGTGAATCACTCAAAATGTGATACACTAAATTAGCTGCCTTTTTAAAGTGTATCATTTTTCCCTGTGCCTCTGGCTTGGAAAGTAATTGTTTCAATTAATTAAAGAAAGAAATTAATCATAATCATAATCACAGAGGTACAGTAGTAGGTTATAGTTTCATTATTTGACATAGTAGTTTCGACATCTTAAGGTTTTAACAATTCCATGGTGTTTGGTACTGCTGCAGGCCTTAATGTACATAAATCCCTAATGACTTAGAGATCACCAAGAGGACGGCTGAGAATATCTGCATCGGAATAATGGTCTTCTCTCTGAGCTCAGGCTGCTCATAGGGAAGCAATGTTTTCCAAGTTAGCCTTTCTTTATATGCCTGTGGGGCTACAGTAGCTCAGGCACATTCA
Organism: Oncorhynchus mykiss; assembly: GCF_013265735.2. Lineage (NCBI taxonomy): Eukaryota > Metazoa > Chordata > Actinopteri > Salmoniformes > Salmonidae > Oncorhynchus > Oncorhynchus mykiss. Next base: position 13,725,021 of record NC_048584.1, on the reverse strand, counting down.
TCCTGCTGAAAAGGTGTACATTAGTATATGAAGAAAGCATAGAACCCTTTACATTTAAGATGGTTACCATGGTGAGATTTTCACTAACTGGTGAAATTGATGGTAATATACACTCACCTGCCAGTTTATTAGGTACACCCATCTAGTACCAGGTCGGACCCCTCTTCAGCTCCAGAACAGCCTGAATTCTTCCCATCCGTGACAAGGATCAACGAGTTGTGCGTTCCGAGATGTCGTTCTGCTTGTGGCCTGCCTGTTACCTTGCACAATTCTTGGCATTCTCCTTCGACCTCTCTTATCAACGAGCTGTTTTTGCCCAAAGGACTACCGCTGACTGGATGTTTTTTGTTTGTCGCACTATTTTAGGTAAACCCTAGACACAGTCATACGTGAAAAGCCCAGGAGGGCAGCCGTTTCTGAGGTACTGGATCCGTTGCGCCTGGCACCGATGAGCATACCACGCTCAAAGTTGCTAAGGTCACTCGTTTTGCCCATTCTAACTGAATGCCTCGATGCCTGTCTGCTTGCTTTATTTAAGAAGCCAGGCCACGGCCACATATGTAGGAGCGATACATTTTTGTGAACGGGGTGGTGTACCTAATAAACTGTATATATTGTGCTGTAATATACACTTAGTGTACAAAACATTAAGAACACCTTCCTAATATTGAGTTGCCACCTCTTTTGGCCTCAGAAAGCCTCAATTTGTCGGGGCATGGACTCTACAATGTGTCGAAAGTGTTCCACAGAAATACTGGCCAATGTTGACTCCAGTGCAGCACACAGTTGTGTCAAGTTGGCTGGATGTCCTTTGGGTGGTGGAGAATTCGTGATTCACACGGGGAAAAACCCAGCAGTGTTGCAGTTCTTGACTCAAACCTGTGTTCCTGGCAGCTACTACCGTAACCTCTTCAAAATGCACTTAAATATTTTGCCTTGCCCATTCACCATCTGAATGGCATACAACAACAATCCAGGTCTCAGTTGTTTCAAGGCTTAAAAATCCCCCCCATCATCTACACTGATTGAAGTGGATTAAAGTGACATTGACAAGGGATCATAGCTTTCACCTGGATTCCTCTGGTCAGCCTATGTCATTGATGTCAATGTGTTGTACACTGGGTGTAGTTCAGTAAACATCTGTAGAGTGACTGCATGCGTAGGGCTTATAACTGAGTGTATATGTGTTTGTATCGCCCTATGCTTGTTTATGTTTGTGTACTGCATGCCTCTATGCTTGGAAGTAAATAACAATTATCCTACGTGGTCCGTTTAATAGCGTAATAATGACGTTAGGCTGAAGATTAAATTGGAAATGAACTGTTATTAAATCTGAGGGTTAATCTTCGAAATGTGTAAGCATTCTTTCAAACGAAAGTGAACCGTTTTATTGGGCTGGATTGTGTTTATTGATTTTTGAATGTGTGTCACATCATTGTGTGAAATTGTTCATAAAATGATATGAGTTTAATCAGCTGTTATTGCTGTGGTGATGGGTCACACACGCATTCACCCATGCGCATACAAACAGACACATGCACGCACACACGCACGCACGCACAACCCGTGAATGGACCTCTTTATACTGTAGGTAACCCATGAAAAGATCTGGTATCCATGACACACATACACTGAATGGACAAAACTTTTAGAACTCTACTCTTTCTATGACATAGACTGACCAGGCGAATCCAGGTGAAAGCTATGATCCCTTATTGATGTCACTTGTTAATCCACTTCAATCCGTGTAGATGAAGGGGAAGAGACAGGTTAAAGAATGATTTTTAAGCCTTGAGACAATTGAGAGATGGATTGTGCACGTGTGCCGTTCAGAGGGTGGATTGGCAAGTCAAAAGGTTTAAGTGTCTTTGAACGGTGTATGGTAGTAGGTGCCAACTCAATATCAGGAAGATGTTCCTAACGTTTGGTATACCCAGCGTATGGAGGTGGTCTGTACAGTTTCAACTGACCGAACGGTTTGACCAGTGAGCCCAATCCTCTCTGTTTGTGTTTGATTTCAGCCAGAGGACTTGTCTGGCCTTGCTGTCAGAAACACAAATGTCATATCAAGTAATCAATGAAGCAGCCTTGACGGTGGACTGCGATAGGCCACCTGAGCAAAGCAGATTTCTCACCAGGATCAAACATGGTTGCATGACACACACACACACACACACACACACACACACACACGGCTTTCTATTCCGCAACAAAGCCTCCTTCACTCACGCCGCCAAGCTTACCCTAGTAAAACTGACTATCCTACCGATCCTCGACTTCGGCGATGTCATCTACAAAATGGCTTCCAACACTCTACTCAGCAAACTGGATGCAGTCTATCACAGTGCCATCCGTTTTGTCACTAAAGCACCTTATACCACCCACCACTGCGACTTGTATGCTCTAGTCGGCTGGCCCTCGCTACATATTCGTCGCCAGACCCACTGGCTCCAGGTCATCTACAAGTCCTTGCTAGGTAAAGCTCCGCCTTATCTCAGTTCACTGGTCACGATGGCAACACCCATCCGTAGCACTCGCTCCAGCAGGTGTATCTCACTGATCATCCCTAAAGCCAACACCTCATTTGGCCGCCTTTCGTTCCAGTACTCTGCTGCCTGTGACTGGAACGAACTGCAAAAATCGCTGAAGTTGGAGACTTTTATCTCCCTCACCAACTTCAAACATCAGCTATCTGAGCAGCTAACCGATCGCTGCAGCTGTACATAGTCTATTGGTAAATAGCCCACCCATTTTCACCTACCTCATTCCCATACTGTTTTTATTTATTTACTTTTCTTCTCTTTTGCACACCAATATCTCTACCTGTACATGACCATCTGATCATTTATCACTCCAGTGTTAATCTGCAAAATTGTAATTATTCGCCTACCTCCTCATGCCTTTTGCACACATTGTATATAGACTCCCCCTTTTTTTTTCTACTGTGTTATTGACTTGTTAATTGTTTACTCCATGTGTAACTCTGTGTTGTCTGTTCACACTGCTATGCTTTATCTTGGCCAGGTCGCAGTTGCAAATGAGAACTTGTTCTCAACTAGCCTACCTGGTTAAATAAAGGTATAATAAAAATAAAAAAAACACACACACACACACACACTCTAGCGTAGATCAAGAGAGGGAAATATATTTAGTTGATTTTTTTCTTCTTTAACTATAACTCTGTGCATTAGCATGGCTCTACCTCAGTCAGCTGTTACCAAGGTAACCGTTTCCCCCCCCCCCCCCCCCCCCCTTCTATCTATCTATCACTCACTGGCCACCTCCAAAAAACATGTAAATGGATTAAATTAGTAGTCGACGATGCCCTTTTCATATTACGAAATTAATTACTGGGGAATCTTTAAGGGGCTTTAATATCAGCTTTTCTTTGGTTGGCATATCAAAAGGTGTCTGGTGGAGATGGATTTTGGTGGGTAATTCTGTGTGATTGACAGCCTGAAAGATAGAACTAGGTCATGGAGAGATTGCTCTCTTTTCTGGGAAAAACATAATTGAACACTTGTTATCGACACACATTTATGAAAGTCTCGATCTCTCTGTCTCTCTCTTCTCTCTCTTAGCTGGCTACGTGGGACTCAGTCCATGGTCTGAATGGGAGCCTGAAGGAGAGTCGCATTGAGAACGGCATGCAAGGAGTGACGGTCAAAGTAGTAACACTACTGGTAAGGAACAACTTGTGAATTGCAAACATGATCAATGGGGTTCCGCATGTGTGGAACACTGCTGCCAAAAAACATAAGTATTTGATTCAGCACATTCACCTGAATTCATGTAACCTTTTTGATGTGATATTGTGTTTGATTTGGTATAGGAGGATCCCTTCGTCATGGTGGCTGAGAACATCCTTGGTCAGCCCAAGCGGTACAAAGGCTTCTCCATCGACGTGCTCGACGCCTTGGCCAAGATCCTGGGCTTCAAGTACGAGATCTACCAGGTGGCCGACAGCAAGTACGGCTCGCAGCTGCCTAATGGCTCCTGGAATGGAATGATCGGGGAGCTTATAAACAAAGTAAGGCTTTCTATTTGGCCCGTGTAACCTTCCAACCTGCCACGTTACCCCAAGGAAAAGAATGCCATTGGAGACCATTAACCAACACAGTTTCAACATGGTTTCAGTCCCAACTCGTCCCTGACTGACCGGGGGATGTTTGCTATCATTCTTCTCTTTCTGTCCCCGTAGAGAGCTGACCTGGCCGTGTCAGCCATTACCATCACTCCAGAGCGGGAGAGTGCGGTGGACTTCAGTAAGCGCTACATGGACTACTCTGTGGGGATCCTGCTGAGGAAACCAGAGGAGAAGATCAACATCTTCTCACTGTTCGCTCCGTTTGACCTGGCCGTGTGGGGGTGTATCGCTGCAGCCATCCCCGTGGTGGGAGTTCTCATCTTCCTGCTAAGCAAGATGCAGTCACTGAGGACCCAGAATCCTCCAGTGCCACACCAGCAGCCCGGCACACAGGCGTCCAACTCCCTGTACAGTGCTATCTGGATAGTCTATGGAGCCTTTGTACAGCAAGGTAGGACTAACAACTCTCCTACATACTCATTTAGCTTTTATCTAAGGCAACATAGGCCATTTTATAGTAGAAAACGAATGATGTAATTTGTACGCATCAAATATTTAATGGGAAACATAAATGTTCATGTGCCTGTACTGTATGTGTTATTCGTGGGAAACATTTAAAAATGCATGATTCATAAAAAAATATTCTGTGACTTTATGAACTATTTATGATAAGATGCTTTTACTTTCTAATGCACGGATCAACATCTAAGCCGATTTAGGTAATGAAAGTGATCCTATGCGTTACAATTCCATCCATAAAGTTGCATATGCGATGAAAAAGTCCACACAGCTGTTTCTGAGCTTATGTTGCTGCCTCATACATATCACACACATTTGTACAGTAGAGTTCTCATTGGACCTGAAAATTTGAGCTCGGTCCAACTCAAGCCCGGTGAGTTAATCCAGGAACCCAGGCCCGGTACATCATTACAGAAATTAAATGAGCCCGAACACCAAAAAAATTGAGATTTCTAGAAAACAGTATATTGATTTAAACTGGTGTTGAGAGTAATGCGGCGGAGGTGGGCAGCATCGGAGTGAGGAGACGAGGAGACGAGGAGAAAGCCCTTGGGCCTAGAAAAAGCGCAGAGTGGAAAACTCTTAGTTATGATTGACTGAATTACGAACATATTGGTATGAAGTAAACTTATGCAATTGAAGGCATGTTTCAAATTCCTGCTTTCACTGAAACTCCCAAAGTCAATTGTAATACTAATTTAAAGCAAGTCATGTGTGGTCATCTAGGTGATCATTTCAGCACCGTTTTGATTGGGACAGCACTGCCGCCCTGCTTCAAAACGGGGACTTGTCTTGATAAATCAATCAATGTCCGATTTTTTTCACAGAATTTCCGTTTGGATATTTGTTAAGAATTAGGTTGGGAAATGTCAGCTAAGTTGAGGTGAGTGCTCATGATCATCTTTATTCTCCTTTGCTCATATATTAGCTGATCAGAACATAATGCTATCATGTTATGTAGTTTAACAAGTGGATTTTGCTCTTCAGTCGCGTAGTAGGCTGTCCAACTCTCAACCGAAAGCCTGTGACTCGTCTGATCATCAATCAATGTGATTTTGCATTACTGAATCTCCGTCTGTATATTTGGTTTGTTGATTTTTCTGGTGTGCAAGTGAAGGTGGTAGCTGATTTACTTGTTTGCTCATCTATCACTGATCTGATCACTGATGAAATAATGTAGAGGAAATCAAGTGTATTATTTTGCTATTGACTCCTGTATTAGCCTTCATTTATCCACCGTCGAGCTGTACGAGAGTGTCCTGTTTTATTTGTCTTAACGTAACTTAGCCTACTTCAATATAATCAATCAATCATTACATCATGACACAGCACACGAGTCATTCAGAACTTTAAATACAATCAAGTCATTTTTTTAAATTTTGAAATGAAATAACAACGAAGCCTTGAGAAATTAAACAGTAAATCAATAACTACATTTTCTGCCAAACATCCATTTGAATAAATTACTCAAAAGCCCTGTGTTTTGAATGCATGTTTGATTAGCAAAACAGTTGGATCAGTTAAGGGTCTACTTTTGATAGTTTACAAGGGTGTACATAGGGTGTATTTTGTTTGGATGTGTCGGCGTCGGCGTTAACAGATGCCATTGGAATATGGGCTTGTCCTGATTACTGAGATGCGCTGCATGTCGTGATCTTGTGGATCATCCTTCTCCCGAGTGCCCTCCACCCTATTCATATCGCAATTTGAAACACTGAAAAAAATCTGAAAAAAAAAAAAAGTTTTGTCATGGCCACAGATTTCTCTGGCCCAGCCAATATTGGAATCCTGGCGCCTCTAGTGGCAGCTGCAGCTGAGAGAGAGACGGAGTAAGCTAAAAGGACACACAGTATTTTTCTCAACACAGCACGGCAAGCCCGAAACCGACCTGATTCAATTCACAGAATTTGAGGCCGGCCAGGTCTTACAAGTGAATTGATTCCTAATCACAAAAACAAGACCGGGCCCGGGCCGTCGGGTTCCGTCAGGTTCAGGCTGAGAACTCTAGTATACAGTCCATGTAACATAGTGATTGCATTTCAAGCTTGTTAAGCTCACAAGAACACAGTTAAAGTGCCTCTGAATGAAGAAAAGATAGGATATGTTGGTTGGAATCCAAGACTGGCAAAAGGACTAAATGAGTGTGTCAGCAAGTCCTGTTGAACCCCCAGCTACATGTATTACCTCCTGGTGGAGAGCCCATTGAACCCTTTTAAGCCTCTGGTCCTGTTGGTCCTTCGCTACTGGACACTATTTCAAGTGGACACTTTTTACTGTATGGGAAAACAATGGTTCGTTATAACCCCGTTTTTCCTTGAAAGTTATGGAACCTTTTTTTTTTGTGAACAATTTGTTTTTTGTTGGGTCACATACCTCTGGCGGACCTACCCTATCGCCAAACCCATAATATATATTTAAAAAATATATTAAAAAAAGTTTTAAGCAAATTGAAATAAACTACACACACTACACTAGAATAGACACAGCGAAGTCATTTGCTAAAACAACACCGTCAAGTAAGCATTTTACATCACACACCTACATCATATCCAACAGTTTAGAGATTTCTGAGGCGCCTGCTTTCCATGTTTCCAAAGTGCTAGGACTGGCTTTATTCATACGGGCAGTCGATAACTCCAACATAATAACGTCCTGGAAGTATGCTCACCATTTCCTCATACTGTATGAAGGTCATGTGATGGCAACCAACACTGAACAGCATGTTTTTTTTGGCAGCAGTCCAGCCAGCCAAACTTTTCACAGTTTCTCACTTAGCTGCATGCCTGCGTCATCATTAAGCAACAGCGGAATTGGTTCAAGGGGTACAGTTTCATAAATCATGTCAGAGAGAATATACAACACTTTTCTCCAAAATTCACAAACCTCAGGATAATCCCATACGATATGTTTGTATGTGCCAAGTGTATTGAGGTTAGGTCGCAGTATATAGGCTTTGAGCCTGTTTTGCATGAAATCTTACAAATCGTTTCCGGTACGATCTATGACAAAGTTTAAAATGAATTAATTGATGGTTTGGGTTCATTGATGAGTGAAATATATTTTCCCAGACATTGTCCCAGTCAATACTTTTATTAGTTATTTTTTTATTTAACATTTATTTAACTAGGCAAGTCCGTTCTTATTTAGAATGAAGGCCTACCCTAGCCAAACACTAACCCGGATGGCGCTAGGCCAATTGTGCGCTGCTCTATAGGAATCCCAATCACAGCCGGTTGTGATACTGAATGGAATCGAACCAGGATCTGTAGTGATGCCTCTAGCACTGAGATGCAGTAGCTTCATAACCACGCTGTCCCCTCCCATAATGTACCAATGTTTTAACCATTGAAAGATCTTTATTTTTTTATTTTTTTATTTCACCTTTATTTAAACAGGTAGGTTAGTTGAGAACAAGTTCTCATTTACAACTGCGACCTGGCCAAGAATAAAGCGCAGCAGTGCGACACAAACAACAACACAGAGTTACACATGGAATAAACAAACATACAGTCAATAATACAATAGAGAAAGTCTATATACAGTGTGTGCAAATGAGGTATGATAAGTGGGGTGAGGCAATAAATAGGCCATAGTGGCAAAATTATTACAGTATGGCAAATTAAACACTGGGGTGGTAGATGTGCAGAAGATGAGTGTGCAAGCAGCGGTACTGGGGTGCTAAGGAGCAAAATAAATAAAATAAATAACAATATGGTGATGAGGTAGTTGGATGGGCTATTTACAGATTGGCTATGTACAGGTGCAGTGATCTGTGAGCTGCTCTGACAGCTGGTGCTTAAAGCTAGTGAGGGAGATATGAGTCTCCAGCTTCAGTGATTTTTGCAGTTCGTTCCAGTCATTGGCAGCAGAGAACTGGAAGGAAAGGCGGCCTAAGGAGGAATTGACTTTGGGGGTGACCAGTGAAATATACCTGCTGGAGCGTGTGCTGCGTGCGGGTGCTGCTATGGTGACCAGTGAGCTGAGATAAGGTGGAGCTTTACCTAGCAACAACTTATAGATGACCTGGAGCCAGTGGGTTTGGCGACGGATATGAAGCGAGGGCCAGCCAACGAGAGCATACAGGTCGCAGTGGTGGGTAGTATATGGGGCTTTGGTGACAAAACAGATGGCACTGTGATAGACTGCATCCAATTTGCTGAGTAGAGTGTTGGAGGCTATTTTGTAAATTACATCGCCAAAGTCAAGGATCGGTAGGATAGTCCGTTTTACGAGGGTATGTTTGGCAGCATGAGTGAAGGATGCTTTGTCGCGAAATAGGAAGCCGATTCTAGATAACATTTTGGATTGGAGATGCTTAATGTGAGTCTCCTTTAATACAGTGCCTTGCGAAAGTATTCGGCCCCCTTGAACTTTGCAACCTTTTGCCACATTTCAGTCTTCAAACATAAAGATATAAAACTGTATTTTTTTGTGAAGAATCAACAACAAGTGGGACACAATCATGAAGTGGAACGACATTTATTGGATATTTCAAACTTTTTTAACAAATCAAAAACTGAAAAATTGGGCGTGCAAAATTATTCAGCCCCCTTAAGTTAATACTTTGTAGCGCCACCTTTTGCTGCGATTACAGCTGTAAGTCGCTTGGGGTATGTCTCTATCAGTTTTGCACATCGAGAGACTGAATTTTTTTCCCATTCCTCCTTGCAAAACAGCTCGAGCTCAGTGAGGTTGGATGGAGAGCATTTGTGAACAGCAGTTTTCAGTTCTTTCCACAGATTCTCGATTGGATTCAGGTCTGGACTTTGACTTGGCCATTCTAACACCTGGATATGTTTATTTTTGAACCATTCCATTGTAGATTTTGCTTTATGTTTTGGATCATTGTCTTGTTGGAAGACAAATCTCCGTCCCAGTCTCAGGTCTTTTGCAGACTCCATCAGGTTTTCTTCCAAAATGGTCCTGTATTTGGCTCCATCCATCTTCCCATCAATTTTAACCATCTTCCCTGTCCCTGCTGAAGAAAAGCAGGCCCAAACCATGATGCTGCCACCACCATGTTTGACAGTGGGGATGGTGTGTTCAGCTGTGTTGCTTTTACGCCAAACATAACGTTTTGCATTGTTGCCAAAAAGTTCAATTTTGGTTTCATCTGACCAGAGCACCTTCTTCCACATGTTTGGTGTGTCTCCCAGGTGGCTTGTGGCAAACTTTAATGGATATCTTTAAGAAATGGCTTTCTTCTTGCCACTCTTCCATAAAGGCCAGATTTGTGCAATATACGACTGATTGTTGTCCTATGGACAGAGGCTCCCACCTCAGCTGTAGATCTCTGCAGTTCATCCATAGTGATCATGGGCCTCTTGGCTGCATCTCTGATCAGTCTTCTCCTTGTATGAGCTGAAGGTTTAGAGGGACGGCCAGGTCTTGGTAGATTTGCAGTGGTCTGATACTCCTTCCATTTCAATATTATCGCTTGCACAGTGCTCCTTGGGATGTTTAAAGCTTGGGAAATCTTTTTGTATCCAAATCCGGCTTTAAACTTCTTCACAACAGTATCTCGGACCTGCCTGGTGTGTTCCTTGTTCTTCATGATGCTCTCTGCGCTTTTAACGGACCTCTGAGACTATCACAGTGCAGGTGCATTTATACGGAGACTTGATTACACACAGGTGGATTGTATTTATCATCATTAGTCATTTAGGTCAACATTGGATCATTCAGAGATCCTCACTGAACTTCTGGAGAGAGTTTGCTGCACTGAAAGTAAAGGGGCTGAATAATTTTGCACGGCCAATTTTTCAGTTTTTGATTTGTTAAAAAAGTTTGAAATAATCAATAAATGTTGTTCCACTTCATGATTGTGTCCCACTTGTTGTTGATTCTTCACAAAAAAATACAGTTTTATATCTTTATGTTTGAAGCCTGAAATGTGGCAAAAGGTCGCAAAGTTCAAGGGGGCCGAATACTTTTGCAAGGCACTGTAGTTGAAGATGAGAAGAAATAGCGGACACAAAACCTCTGGACGGGAATGTAAAAATCCACTCTATCACCGGGTGCCTTCCCAAACTTGTACCCCATGGGATCCCATAGGCACGAAGCGCTGACCGCAGTCTAAGATATAGCAAGAATGACGACCCTGGCAAATCAAAACGAAGAGTTCCTGAAAACTAAATAGACCCTTTGAGTTGAATATATCCCCTAGATTATTGACCCATTTTGCAGACCAGGCTCTAGACTCAAAGGTTTATTACCGGAAATAATAGTTATGGCATGGAGGGGTACGGAGATGCAACTTCCAATTACCACCTACACACTTCTCAACCTTCCTTAAGTTCTCTATTGTATTAGAAATAATAGAACCAAAATACAGCATGCATTTCTTATTAGATATACCAGAAAATGACACATCCTGCAATCTAATAGGTGAAACAAGTTCTTCCCAAATAGTTCTCCAAGAGAATGAGGTAGACTGATCAAACAATGATATGTGTGGGCATAACTGTAAACACAAGAATTTGGCCATGTAAGTCCACCATTACACTTCTGTTGTTGTAACACCTCAAACCTAATCTTTGGATGTTTGCCATTCCTAAGGTGTTCACGTATACGTATATCAATCATTCCCCAATAGCCTACTGGTGGAGGGAGTGGGATCATCATGCTCAGGAAACTAATATGTGGCAACACATTCATCTGTATGACAGCAACTCTAGTTTGCAAAGAAAACTCGTTCAAACCTCCTTGAAAATGTTCTCATAATTAAACTTTACCAGACCATGCAGAGATGTTTGTATACTAATACCCAAATAAGGGAAACTGTGTTTTCATAGGAGTTGTTGAGGGAAGTGAAACTTTCTTGGCCGCTTCATTAAGAAACATTATTGCTGATTTTGTCCAATTTATCTTATACCCGGACAGCAATTTGAATTCTTCAAATGTGGATAATAAAGATGAAATTGAATTCTGATATGTGACACATATAGGAGATTATCATCCGCATATAAGTGATATGATGTGATATGAGAGGAAGATTTAATTAGTGTAGGCTACGCAATTACATTCTGCCTTAGATGTAGTGCTAAAGGCTCTAGCGACAGAATTATTAACAATGGGGATAGGCCGTCCCCTTGTCTACATCCCCCCCAAAATAGGGAACGGACGTGAGAGTATAACATTAGTAGACACCATAGCAACAGGGTTAGCATATAGCACACAAATCATATCGGTCAAATTATTTCCCAAACCAAATTTCTCCAAGTTATAGAGCCTTTGAAGTTGATCACTCTTGCATGATCTGGATTTGGTCAAGATATTCTGTTTTCTTAGTGCAGTATATTGTCAAGCAAATGCATTTTCTATATACATCCACCCACTTTCCCAGCTGCTTGTTCCTCCTCAACCTATTAGAAACCTCATAACTGTAGATGCTCCATCTTCCACCTAGTCGGGATATTGACATGTCCTTTGTGTCCTCTATAGGAGGAGACAGCGTGGTGAGCTCTGTGGCCCTGAGGATCGTCATGGGAAGCTGGTGGCTCTTCACCCTCATCGTATGTTCCTCCTACACGGCCAACCTGGCAGCCTACCTCACCGTCTCCCGCATGGACAACAACGTACGGTAGGTCACTCCTTTCCACTCTCCACACCATGAATCAATTTGATTCCCCTCCTGCATAAAAGTGTCAAGGTATTGTTAATCTGGGTGATCAATTCATGAATGACGACTTTGGCTCTCCCCGCTGTGGGACTGGCTAATGTTCTGTCTTCACTGAAGGACTAGAAAGACCATCTAGAGGGGAGTTCATTGGCTTTTGTTGTCGGCTTTTCACAACAGTGTTGTCAGTCAGTGTTTTATGGGGGTCAAGCACTGTGAGTGGTCAATGCACTGTAATACAGTAGATGTTCTTAAAGACTCACAGCAGACTATTACAAAACTAGGGGGGTATGTTGAATAGAGCTAAACGTTCCGTAGAATTTCCAATCTATTTCCAGGTACAGTGCCTTGCGAAAATATTCGGCCCCCTTGAACTTTGCGACCTTTTGCCACATTTCAGGCTTCAAACATAAAGATATAAAACTGTATTTTTTTTGTGAAGAATTAACAACAAGTGGGACACAATCATGAAGTGGAACGACATTTATTGGATTTTTCAAACTTTTTTAACAAATCAAAAACTGAAAAATTGGGCGTGCCTCTCCAGAAGTTCAGTGAGGATCTCTGAATGATCCAATGTTGACCTAAATGACTAATGATGATAAATACAATCCACCTGTGTGTAATCAAGTCTCCGTATAAATGCACCTGCACTGTGATAGTCTCAGAGGTCCGTTAAAAGCGCAGAGAGCATCATGAAGAACAAGGAACACACCAGGCAGGTCCGAGATACTGTTGTGAAGAAGTTTAAAGCCGGATTTGGATACAAAAAGATTTCCCAAGCTTTAAACATCCCAAGGAGCACTGTGCAAGCGATAATATTGAAATGGAAGGAGTATCAGACCACTGCAAATCTACCAAGACCTGGCCGTCCCTCTAAACTTTCAGCTCATACAAGGAGAAGACTGATCAGAGATGCAGCCAAGAGGCCCATGATCACTCTGGATGAACTGCAGAGATCTACAGCTGAGGTGGGAGACTCTGTCCATAGGACAACAATCAGTCGTATATTGCACAAATCTGGCCTTTATGGAAGAGTGGCAAGAAGAAAGCCATTTCTTAAAGATATCCATAAAAAGTGTCGTTTAAAGTTTGCCACAAGCCACCTGGGAGACACACCAAACATGTGGAAGAAGGTGCTCTGGTCAGATGAAACAAAAATTGAACTTTTTGGCAACAATGCAAAACGTTATGTTTGGCGTAAAAGCAACACAGCTGAACACACCATCCTCACTGTCAAACATGGTGGTGGCAGCATCATGGTTTGGGCCTGCTTTTCTTCAGCAGGGACAGGGAAGATGGTTAAAATTGATGGGAAGATGGATGGAGCCAAATACAGGACCATTCTGGAAGAAAACCTGATGGAGTCTGCAAAAGACCTGAGACTGGGACGGAGATTTGTCTTCCAACAAGACAATGATCCAAAACATAAAGCAAAATCTACAATGGAATGGTTCAAAAATAAACATATCCAGGTGTTAGAATGGCCAAGTCAAAGTTCAGACCTGAATCCAATCGAGAATCTGTGGAAAGAACTGAAAACTGCTGTTCACAAATGCTCTCCATCCAACCTCACTGAGCTCGAGCTGTTTTGCAAGGAGGAATGGGAAAAAATGTCAGTCTCTCGATGTGCAAAACTGATAGAGACATACCCCAAGCGACTTACAGCTGTAATCGCAGCAAAAGGTGGCGCTACAAAGTATTAATTAACTTAAGGGGGCTGAATAATTTTGCACGCCCAATTTTTCAGTTTTTGATTTGTTAAAAAAGTTTGAAATATCCAATAAATGTCGTTCCACTTCATGATTGTGTCCCACTTGTTGTTGATTCTTCAAAAAAAAATTCTGTTTTATATCTTTATGTTTGAAGCCTGAAATGTCGCAAAGTTCAAGGGGGCCGAATAATTTCGCAAGGCACTGTATATTAGGGATGTGAACGTTTAAAAGTTTAAACGTTTAAACGGAAATGGAATCGTTAACGTTAAAGAAAAAACTTCCTTAATCAATGTTTTTATTTGATTTTATTTGTGATTAACATCACAGTGGAGTTGTCAGAAAACTACCACTAACAGTTCCCGTTCACCATTATAAAGGGAAAATACAAATTAAACTTATACTTAACGCAGCAATGCGTTAGGTATAATGCTTCTTTATTAGCCAGAGTCGTAATGCAGGGCATTCATCCTGTAGCAACATGGGTGGCAGAACTTATAGTACAGCACAAGTCTCCACAGTGTCATCCACAAAATGTTTAACTGAAAATGACTTGACATGTCTAATGCATCATTGTGGTGTTCGGTAGCATCTAACACAGCACCTTCCTTCTGAAGGTGATACTCCACAACGCTGGCATATGCCAACTGTTTGAAATGCCAGACAAACATCATGGCATCGTCCAGTCGAATCCATGTTTAATAATGATGTGCCTACATTGCCATCCTGCTCACAAACACACAGACACACGCAGACGGACCTCACACATGGAGGCATGCGGTTGGATCTTTCAAGATTACCATCCCATCTTTGTTTGCCTTCGGATCTGCAAATGTTATCCACCGCTTATCCCCGTACAATGTATATTTGCTCGGGCGCTGTGGCTTTGATGTCCGATTGTATGTGATTATGCTGATGTTGTGCAAATGGTGTGTGAAAAAAGAGCGCCAATGTGTATGGTTAGGTGAGACAGCCACATATTGCACTCGTAGTAACTCCATTTTTCCTCAATAAAGTAGTCCTCAGCAAAGTCAGTGGTAGTAGGAAAAGGCAAGTGCAAGCTTTTTTCTTTGCAGGGGGGGGGGCATAAGAGTGTGATGTTTTATTTAAGATACTCTTTGAAGATGTTTTCAGAACATTGTTTCTGTCTGTATTCTTGGTACATTATGTAATGGAGACAGAGCTCTTGCCATTCTGTTGCTGCTGCTGTTGGGAGAGGCTCTTTATTTATAGCCATCCTGATCATTCATCCTCCTGTTAGTGGAACTATGGCTGAATCGCACACTGGGCTCTTGCAACTGTCGCTGTGGATTTATGTCAACCTGACCCAGAGTTAGTGGAAAGGGTAGGTAGTGGTTGTGGATAGCTAGTGGAACGGGTAGATACGGGAAACAGTGCCTATCATAAGTATTCACCTCCCTTGGATTTCTTCAGATTTGATTGTGTTACAAAGTGGGACTAAAATGTAGTAAAATGTGTACTTTTTTTGTCAACAATCTGCAGACAAAATATGTAATGTCAAAGTGGCAGGAAACTTATAAGATTCATGAAAAATAAAACGCTAATATACTTTGATAAGATAGGTATTCACCCACCTGAGTCAATACTTAGAAACACAGTGGTTACAGCTGTGTTCTTGGGTAAGTCTCTAAAAGCTTTGCACACCTGGATTGTGCAATATTTGCTCGTTATTCTTTTCAAAATTCTTCAAGCTCTGTCAAGGTATTGGGGATCATGGTAGACAGCAATGTTCAAGTCTCGCCATTGATTTTCAAGCAGATTTAAGTCAAAACTGTAACTTGGCCACTCAGGAACATTCACTATCTTCTTCGCAAGCAACTTGGCCTTGTGGTGTAGGTTAATTGTCCTGCTGAAAAGTGAATTCCTCTCGCAGTGTCTGGTGTCAAGCAGAGTGAAGCAGGTTTTCCTCCAGGATTTTGCCTGAGCGTACCTCAATCCTGTTTCTTTTTATCCTGAACAACTCCCCAGTCTTTGCCGATGTCATGCGTACCGATAGCACGATGCAGACACCACGTGCTTGAAAATAAGGAGGCAGTTGCTTAGTAATGTGTTGTGTTGGATTTTCCCCAAAAACATGAGGCTTTGCATTTAGACCAAAAAAGTCTATCCCTTTGCCGTGATTCCCCATCCTCAGTGTTCTCCCATAACAGCCATTGGCCTCATGGTGACAACCTAAAAGCAAAGTTTCCTTCCTATCCTGCACTTCAGTTCAGATGGACAACTGTATCTTTGATGTGTCTTGACGGTTTATTCCATCATCCATAGCATAATTATTAACTTTACCATGCTTATAGAGATATTTAATGTCTTTTTTTGTTTGTTTAATTGTTACCCATCTACCAATCACAGGCCTTCTATATGAGGCTTTCAGAAAGCTATCTGTTCTTTGTAGTTGAATCTGTGCTTGAAATTCAATACTTGACTGAGAGACCTTACTGATGTATGTATGGGGGACAGAGGAAGGGTTAGTCATTCAAAAATCATGTCAACCCTTATTATTTCACACAGAGTGAGTCCATGTATCTTATTACAGTATGTGATTTGTTAGGTCAAATGTTACTCCTGAACTAATTTAGGCTTACCTAAGCAAAGGGGGTAAATACTTATGCAACAACTTTATTTTAGTTATTTAAGTTTGTAGAATTTTCTTGTCACTTTGAGTATTTTGTGTAGATCAATTATAAAACAATCACAATTGAGTATGTTTCAATCCCACTTTGTAACTTAACACAATCTGAAAGGGGGTGAATACTTATGATTCCCACTGTATATATTGGAAAGTACATTGGAGACATGATTCCCATCCCACACCGATGAGCCTCTGAAGGTTCTCCCATTGTATTTTTTAGATCAGAAGCTACAGTACAACCAGTGGCAGCTTTCACCAGGTGTTAATAGTGATGTATGTGCATTAGCCTGTGGCATCATGAGTAGCCCCATGAGTTGCTCCTTTGCACCCCAGTATCTCTACTTCCACATTCATCTTCTGCACATCAATCACTCCCGTGTTTAATTGGTATATTGTAATTACTTCAACCACTATGGCCTATTTATTGCCTTACCTCCCTTATCTTACCTCATTTGCACACACTGTAGATAGACTTTTTTCTACTGTATTATTGACTGCGTGTTTGTTTATTCCATGTGTAACTCTGTGTTGTTGTATGTGTCGAACAGCTTTACTTTATCTTGGCCAGGTCGCAGTTGTAAATGGGAACTTGTTCTCAACTAGCCTACCTGGTTAAATAAAGGTGAAGGAAAAAAGAACAAAGAAAAAGCCCCCACTCATGTAAAAACATACAAGTGTGCATTCACGTTCACACAGTAACGCACTCATGCCTACCACTAAGTAATATGCAGTTGCATTGACTGTGTGTGAATTTAGTGACATATGTCATTTGAGAGGTTTTGTACTCCAAACTTTGGGTAATGGTTTAATCATTTAATGACTTTAGATTTTGTTGTCCGTTTATTGAAACACGGGAAACAAGTGCTCCTACGTTCTGTGAAGTGGGTGCAATATATTTGAGAAGGTGTCAAGTGACAGAGGCAAAAGATAAAACAAGAACATTTTAGGCATCCAAAAACCAAAAGCTGGTGAGTCATCAAAGTCATAATTATCTTTTCATCCTGATTTTTGCAGCTTTGTTCTCTCTGTTCCCTCTTATCCTTGATCAGTGGATTATGTAGATCTAACCAACCTTGTTCAAACCTCATTTGTATTCGCAGACCAGGCAGCCACCACGAAGATGCTCACAATGTCCAGTGTGTAATTTGTCTGGCAGGCCACGGTGTATTTCTTATTCACATTTTGAATACATGTGTGGAGAATGCAAAACATTTAACTGAATAATTGATTGATTTTAAAGTGACCTCTAATGGGGAGAGAGAGAAGGGGGGGGGGTCTTGATTGCTTAGATTTTTGCCATGGGAAGATGCTTGGCAAACAACAAATAACTCCTGTACATGTGTTCATGTACTATTACAGTGCAAATGTGCTGTACAGTCAGCGGCCAGTTTATTAGGTACACGTATCTAGTAATGGGTCAGAACCCCCCCCCCCCCCCCCCCCCCCTTCGCCTCCAGAACAGCCTGCATTCTTTGGGACATGGATTCTACAAGGTGTCGGGAACCACAGGGATGCTGGTCCATGATGACGTGATGACATCACGCAGTTGCTGCAGATTGGACAGCGGTACATTCATGCTGCGAACAGCCCGTTCCATCGCATCCCAAAGATGCTCTTTTGGATTTGTTCCGCAACAATGTTCAGATACGCTGTGGCATTCAATCGTTGCTCAATTGATATCAAGTGACCTAACGTGCCAGGAAAGAATTCTCCACACCAGTACACTACCTCAACCAGCCCTTACATTTGACACCAGGCAGTGTAGGTCCATCGACTCATGCTGCTTACGCCAAATACTGACTCTGCCATCCGCATGACGCAACAGGAACTGGGATTCGTAGGACCAGGCAATGTTTTTCCACTCCTCAATTGTCCAATGTTAGTGATTACCTGCCCACTGGAGCCGCTTCTACTTGTTTTTAGCTGATAGGAGAGGAACCCGGTGTGGTCCTCTGCTGCAATAGCCCATCCGTGACAAGGATCAACGAGTTGTGCATTCCGAGATGCCGTTCTGCACACCACGGTTATACTACCCCATTATATGTCTGTGTGTGGCCCGCCTGTAAGCTTGCAGGATTCTAACCATTCTTCTTCGACGTCTCTATGTTTGTCGCATCATTCTCGGTAAACCCGGATAAAGGGCGGATGTTTCTGAGATACTGTATCCAGCGCCCCTGGCACTGACGATTATACCATGCTCAAAGTAGGCTTAGGTCACTAGTTTTGCCCGTTCTAACTTTCAATCAAAGAGTAACTGAATCCGTCAATGCCTGTCTGCCTACTTCATATAGCAAGCAATGGCCGCATGACTCAGTCTGTAGGAGCGATCCATTTTCGTGAACAGGGTGGTGTATCTCATAAACTGACAGTGAGTGGTTTTCCTGATTGAAAATTGCGTTTAATCTAGAGACACTCGTTCAACATTACACAAGTTTGACATCAATCATGTCCTTAATATGGACATTTGTTATTATTATGGGAATGTGACGGTCTGGAACGATTTTGATTTCTGAAATCTGGGCTTTTTGATTGTACGTCAAATGTTTAATTTAGTGTCTTCCTTTAAAGTATGTCATCAAGCCTGTCACGTCGGATATCACTGACTGTCTGAACACTATGGTGACATGCCAATTTTCCAAGCTGCTTCTTTTAACTATATTCAAGAAAATCTAATCCAAGATGACTTTCCATCAGTTCATCTTCAATACATTCTTGTGTTGCAAAATAAATTGTTATATTTATTCAAGTAGACACATACAGCAGATATTCTTACTCACTTGTTTTGGTGCTTACTCAAAGTAAACCTGATGACCAATATATTCATGAATGTTGAAGTGTAGTTTTGCATATGTTGAAGGCCTCTTCAAAAAGCACTAAGCAACACACATATACAGTACCAGTCAAAAGTTTGGACACATCTACTCATTCCATGCTTTTTCATTATTTTTTACTATTTTCTACATTTTAGAATAATAGTGAAGACATCACTATGAAATAACACATACAATCATGTAGTAACCCAAAAAGTGTTTAACAAATCAAAATATATTTTGTATTTTAGATTCTTCAAAGTACAACCATTTCCCTTGATGACAGCTTTGCACACTTTTGGCATTCTCTCAACCAGCTTCACCTGGAATGCTTTTCCAGCAGACTTGAATGAGTTCCCACTTATGCTGAGCATTTGTTGGCTGCTTTTTCTTCACTCTGTGGTTCAACTCATCCCAAACCATCTCAATTGGGTTGAGGTCGGGGGATTGTGGAGGCCAGGTCATCTGATGCAGCACTCCATCACTCTCCTTTTGGGTCAAATAGCCCTTACACAGCCTGGAGGTGTGTTGGGTCACTATCCTGTTGAAAAACAAATGGTAGTCCCACTAATCACAAACCAGATGGGATGGCGTATTGCTGCAGAATGCTTGTTAGCCATGCAGGTTAAGTGTGCCTTGAATATAAAATAATTCAAGGCATTCAAGGCACACTCACCAGCAATTCACCCCCACACATCACACCTCCTCCTCCATGCTTCATGGTGGGAACCACACATGCAGAGATCATCTGTTCACCTAATCTGCATCTCATAAAGACATGACGGTTGAAACCAAAAATATAAAATTTGGACTCATCAGACCAAAGGACAGATTTCCACCGGTCTAATGTCCATTGCTTGTGTTTCTTGGCCCAAGCAAGTCTCTTCTTCTTATTGGTGTCCTTTAGTAGTGGTTTCTTTGCAGCAATTTGACCATGCAGGCTTGATTCACGCGGTCTCCTCTGAACAGTTGATGTTGAGATGTGTTTGTTACTTGAACTCTGAAGCATTTATTTGGGCTGCAATCTGAGGTGCAGTTAACTCTAATGAACTTATCCTCTGCAGCAGAGGTAACTCTGGTCTTCCTTTCCTATAGCGGGCTTTATGAGAGCCAGTTTCATCATAGCGCTTGATGGTTTTTGCGACTGCATTTGAAGAAACGTTCAAAGTTCTTGACATTTTCTGAATTGACTGACCTTCGTGTCTTTAAGTAATGGTGGACTGTTGTTTCTCTTTGCTTATTTGAGTTGTTCTTGACATGATATGGACTTGGTCTTTTACCAAATAGGACTATCTTCTGTATACCACCCCTACCTTGTCACAAATGCATTAAGAAGGAAATAAATTCCACAAATTAACTTTTGACAAAGCACACCTTTGAATACCTGCTACAATGTAGAAAATATTAAAAGTAAAGAAAAACCCTTGAATGAGTAGATGTGTTCAAACTGTTATATACACATCCCATGTATCCCATGTATTCTACACTAACCCTGGGTGCTGTTGCGTGCTGGGTGCTGGTGTGTCCCCCCCCCCCCCAAAAAAAAAGCAGGCATCATGCTGCTATTATCCTACACCTAAATTCAATGATAAAACACAAACATTGACCTTAGCATAAAATTCAATATTTGCAGTATGTAGCCAAATGAGATTGGGTGATTGATCTCTGATGCACATGGTCATGCTTTTCTAGCACTATCCCATTGTCACAGATACAGCTAGTATCTTTATTTGTGTTTTCACTGTGTTTCAAATGGCCCAGGCATGGACCCTGGGATTAACAAGGCAATGTACATGGGTCTGGAAGACCGAAAAAAAAAACGAAGTGAGTGACTTGTAGCTTTTGTTAGTTACTTCTTAAAGCTGCATGTTTCTGTTATCTGCTTTTGGGCAAGGGCACGAAAGTACCTGTTCAATTTCCCCCTTTTTTTGTCCAATTGAGCCAGTGAAAATGCAGCTGTGCTTGCAGTTATATTGAGGCCAGTAACTTAGAGCATTTCAAGTTTCCACTGAGGGCATCTTAAATCATTTAAATGGTCGTGGTTTGACTTAATGCAGTGTCCATGTAATGCATATCCACAAAATGAAAACTTCACACTCATCCCCTATGTGAGATTCCATATTTAAGGTCTGCAATATCGTAACACCCACAGGATTTAGTATTTCTAGATTTTCTAGTAAACTGGATAAAATATATAAAACAAATACTGGGCTATATTCTATGCTAACCTTTTTTTTAAACTATTTCATGATGCTATGCTAATGCAATTTGCTCAGAGAAAGAGATTTTGTTCGACAACTTTTCTTCTCAAAAAGACAGGGTTCAAAATTATTGACCAGGATAAAGGCACTGACCCTTTTTCTAATGTTTTATAGTAGAACATATTTTTATTGTAGAACATATTGGGAAGGATCTTAGACCATTCCACCACACAGAATCTTTCCAGATCCTTGATCTCCTTGGCATGCGCTTATGGACTGCCCTCTTCAATTCAAACCACAGGTTTTCAATGGGGTTCAAGTCTAGAGGCAGATATGGGCATTGCCAAATGTTGATTTTGTGGTCAATTAACCTTCTCTTTGTGGAATTTGATGTGTGCTTGGGGTTATTGTCTTGCTGGAATATCCACTTGCAGCCAAGTTTCAGCCTCCTGGCAGAGGCAACCAGGTTTTGAGCTAAAATGTACTTGTACTGTGTACAGTTCATGATGCTGTTGACCTTAACAAGTGCCCCAGGACCAGTGGAAGCAAAATAGCCCAAAACATCACAGATCCACCACCATATTTTACAATAGGTACGGGGTTCTTTTCTGCTCATCACATCCTTCTTTTTACGCCAAACCCACCACTGGTGTGCGTGGCCAAAGAGCTCTATTTTCATGTCATCTGACCACAGCTCGCTCCGGTTCCAACCGAAGTGCCAATTCCATTTAGCAAACTCCAGGCATTAGCATTTGTTTAGTAACATGAAAATAAAGCTATTTGGCCACACACACACCAAACTACCTGACGTGTTCTATGAGCTCGAATCAGCTTTAATTAGGATAGTCCAATAGACATGTTTCATTTCAACCTATTGTGAATCCGCTCACCCCAAAAAAGAGATGTGTCTGCATGTTGCTTAATGCAACACAACTAACGGTTATCACTTGACCCCTTGAAATGTTAGTTGATACGAAAGTATTAACATACTAGGTACCAGTGTATGAGACCGTAAACTGACCTTTCCATTAGTTATAATTA
Organism: Oncorhynchus mykiss; assembly: GCF_013265735.2. Lineage (NCBI taxonomy): Eukaryota > Metazoa > Chordata > Actinopteri > Salmoniformes > Salmonidae > Oncorhynchus > Oncorhynchus mykiss. The sequence continues at coordinate 13,702,383 of NC_048584.1, read as the reverse complement.
GGACTGACCCCAATTAGTCATCTGGTTGATTGTTTGGTCGAAATCGTGTCTTGTGCGCGATTTTCAACCATGATTGTCTTTTATAAATTCAACTGTATATTATTAAACCAGTCTTTTACCGTTCCCATTGTCAGAGTGGACACGGTGGTTGCAGAGTTCACAACCTATGCTACACTTGTGAGAAACAAGTTTTGGTTTATTTCGTTCCATTTAAGAATTTAGTCAATTTAGTTATTGTCTTTTGTTTGGAGCGCTACTGTCAATGTTGAGTAAGGACATGCACCTGATTATGCATAGAAGTAGTCCTATAGGCTACCTGACCTGAGCGCAAATGTAGGCATATAAATGTGCACATTTGGTGATCTGATAATATTTCTGATTGGATTAATGCACTACCACTAATGAGTTGTGTTCTCCACAGCAATGTTTTCTTCACCTGAAACAGCAAGCAAACAAAGTACGTTTTTACATCCATTGAGAATGACAATAGCTCCTCAATGTATGAGAAAAACCTTTTTAGCTCTCTCCCTTTCGATAACCACTCAGCGTGAAAGGGAAAAATGTCATGCTCTGATCCAGTGGAAATGTCATAAAATAGGTCTACCTGATGAGCTCTTATCCCTTGCGCAAAATGGCCTGCAGCTGTGTCTGTCCCATGCTCACTGGCACCGGAAACTCTGAGGGCCCAGAATATTTTATACACTTGGGAGCTTCAGGCTGGACCCAAGTTAATAGCTGATACAATGTTTCAAGTTCATTGCAGACAGGCCATGTGTAGCAATGTGATTTATAAGATATTTATTTTTATCAGGATATTTTTTTACCTGCAGGCTGCAATGTTTTTATTTGTTGGCTTTATGTTGGCTATTTTTACATGGTCGGCATTGGCAATATAAGTAACTTTTAGGTTTGTATTATTTTCATTTAGATTTAGATAGTTTTAATTAACCAGATGACAATGATTTTGAGATACAAAGACGTTATTATAAATTAAATTAAACTGTTTCACGAAAATGTGCATATGAAAACCATAACTGGCATTGAGATTGGTAGAAATGTTGAGATAAATTGGCTTTCCACATGAGAAAGTTTGCCAACTCCTTCAGGAGTGTAATTGCTGAATCAGCGAAAGCCAGCAGGAGCGGGAGGAGGATATGGTTATCTTGATCTCTGGCTCCCTCTTGAGTCATTTGTGTCTTATGTCACCAAACAGCATCAAACAAGTATATCATTTATTTTATTAAAACACATATATAAAAATAGACATGGTAAAATATTGACCAATCAATCGATTGCTAAAAAAAAACAGATGCCTTTCTGTCGACTAAGAATATATTTAGTCGGGACAGCCCAAGTTATGATATACCTCAATTAAATCTGTCATTAGTGACTATATGCTCAGGGCTCATTCCAAAATGCAAACTATCCATGTGCCTTTAAACAAATATTTATTAGCTGTGAAATACACATCCGTTGCATTACAAATGGGCATGAATTCTTCTTCTAAACCAGAGTATAGCGACAGGTGTATAGGTGTATAGTGTATAGCGACAAGTTTGTGGCAGGCATGCCCTTTAAAATACCATTTCAGTTTGAGATATGCATTTTTCAGACAGACGGCAGTTTGCTAAACTGTAAACTAATGATTGTGTGCAATTTATGTTATTTAACCCTTATTTCACCAGGTAAGTTGGCTGAAAACACATTCTAATTTACAGCAAGAACCTGACGAATAGTTACTTGGGAGATGAATGAGCCAATTGTAAATTGGGAATGATTAGGTGACTGTGATGGTATGAGGGCCAGATTAGGAATTTAGCCAGGACACCAGGGTTAACCCCCTTACAATAAGTGCCATGGGATCTTTAGTTACCACAGAGAGTCAGGACACACGTTTAACATCCCATCCAAAAGACAGCACCCTACACAGGTGTCCCTATCACTGCCCTTGGGATATTTGTTTTTAGACCAGAGGGAAAAGTGCCTCCTACTGGCACTCCAACACCACTTCCAGCAGCATCTGGTCTCCCATCATTAAACTTAATTAATCATAATCACTAGTTATAACTACACATGGTTGATGATATTACTAGTTTATCTAGCGTGTCCTGCGTTGCATATAATCGATGCAGTGCGCATTCGCGAAAAAGGATTGTCGTTGCTCCAACGTGTACCTTATCATAAACATCAATGCATTTCTTAAAATCAATACACAGAAGTATATATTTTTAAACCTGCATATTTAGCTAAAATAAATTCAGGTTAGCAGGCAATATTAACCAGGTGAAATTGTGTCACTTCTCTTGCGTTCATTGCACGCAGAGTCAGGGTATATGCAACAGTTTGGGCCGCCTGGCTCATTGCGAACTAATTTGCCAGAATTTTACGTAATTATGACATAACATTGAAGGTTGTGCAATGTAACAGGAATATTTAGACTGATAGATGGCACCCGTTAGATAAAATACGGAACGGTTCCGTATTTCACTGAAAGAATAAACGTCTTGTTTTCGAGATGATAGTTTCCGGATTCGACCATATTAATGACCTAAGGCTCCCATTTCTGTGTGTTATTATGTTATAATTAAGTCTATGATTTGATAGAGCAGTCTGACTGAGCGATGGTAGGCACAAGCAGGCTCATAAGCATTCATTCAAACAGCACGTTCGTGCATTTTGCTGTTTATGACTTCAAGCCTATCAACTCCCAAGATTAGGCTGGTGTAATGATGTGATGTGAAATGGCTAGCTAGTTAGCGGGGTGCGCGCTAATAGAGTTTCAAACGTCACTCGCTCTGAGACTTGGAGTAGTTGGTCCCCTTGCTCTGCATGGGTAACGCTGCTTCGAGGGTGGCTGTTGTCGTTGTGTTCCTGGTTCGAGCCCAGGTAGGAGAGAGGAGAGGTACGGAAGCTATACTGTTACACTGGCAATACTATAGTGCCTATAAGAACATCCAATAGTCAATGGTATAAGAAATACAAATGGTATAGAGAGAAATAGTCATATAATTCCTACAACCTAAAACTTCTTACCTGGGAATATTGAATGCTAAAAGGAACCACCAGCTTTCGTATGTCCTCATGTTCTGAGCAAGGAACTTAAACATTAGCTTTCTTACATGGCACATATTGCACTTTTACTTTCTTCTCCAACACTTTTTTTTTGCATTATTTAAATCAAATTGAACATGTTTCATTATTTATTTGAGGCTAAATTGATTTTATTGATGTATTATATTAAGTTAAAATAAGTGTTCATTCAGTATTGTTGTAATTGTCATTATTACAAATCAATTCTAAAAATCGGCCAAATCGGTATCGGCCTTTTTTGTCCTTCAATAATAGCGGTAGCGGTGTCGGCGTTGAAAAATCATAATCGGTCGACCTCTACTTGGCACACCTGTATTTGGGGAGTTTCTCCCATTCTTCTCTGCAGATCCTCTCAAGCTCTGTCAGGTTGGATGGGGAGCGTTGCTGCACAGTTGTTTTCAGGTCTCTCCCGAGATGTTCGATAGGATTCAAGTCCAGGCTCTGGCTAGGCCACTCAAGGACAGGTTTTCATCAAGTATCGCTCTGTACATTGCGCCGTTCATCTTTCCCTCTACCCTGTCTAGTCTCCCAGTCCCTGCCGCTGAAAAACATCGCTAAAGAATGATGCTCTAGGAAGTCTGGTGGTTCCAAACTTCTTCCATTTAAGAATGATGAAGGCCACTGTGTTCTTGGGGACCTTCAATGCTGCAGAGGGACCTTCAATGCTCCCTTCCCCAGATCTGTGCCTCGACACAATCCTGTCTCAGCGCTCTATGGACATTTCCTTCGACCTCATGGCTTGGTTTTTGCTCTGACATGTACTGCCAACTGTGGGACCTTATATGGACAGGTGTGTTCCTTTCCAGATCATGTCCAATCAATTGAATTTACCACAGGTGGACTCCAATGAAGTTGTAGAAACATCTTAAGGATGACCAATGGAAACAGGATGCACCTGAGCTCAATTTCAAATCCCGTAGCAAAGGGTCTGATATTTAATACATTTGCAAAAATTTCTATAAACCTGTTTTTAATCATTTTTGAATAAGCCTGTAACGTAACAAAATGTGGAAAAAGTGAAGGGTGAATCGTATGCACAGAGTGTATCATATGCACAGAGTGTATCGTACGCACAGCATATTTTAATTACTCTTCCACACATTGGTAACCAAGTAGCAATGTGTCGCTCATAATGAAGAGCTTAATTTAATTTAATTGCACACTTGAATCAGAAATCTTTCACCTCATCACAGTGAAAACTCCTTCTAGACAATCAAGTTCAGTTAGAATTGTTGGCACTCTTTTATAAAACCGATGATAAAGTAGGTGTGGGCGTTGCCTGCCACCTTATAGAAAGGCAACTAACTATTAGAAAGTTGTGGGTAGATTTCTCTACGGGATAGAGTAAGACTCGACTGTTCTGTAAGGTTAGAGGTTTGTGTTGGTCATTGTTTATGACATGATAGCTGCCTATCTCACATCTCTTTGAGATAAATTAGGTGTGTGAAAATGTTATTGGCTTTTTTGTGATACCCTGATCTGATCCAGCACAAAATCTGTTTAAGAGTCAGTTTTGATTAAAAGTCAGGCTTTCCCACCTTTAACGTTAAAACAATGTCCCTTCACCACTCCTCTTAAATTATTTCCTGTGCCTCATCTGGTGTTTACAGACTAATAAGCTTACAAACAACTCATCAGCATCATTATTTCCTGTCTTGTGATGTCCATAAGAAATGTTGACCTTCATTTCCCCTGGACTGTTGTTATGACACAGACCAGCGAGTGTCTAAACAGAGCGCTGCTATGCAACAGCTTACCCACCTGCCAAGCTGGAGCTGTCTCACACTGAGAGCATACAGCTGACATCTGCATGTATATAGTATTGTTTTACCTTTATTTAACTAGGCATATCAGTTAAGAACAAATTCTTATTTTCAATGATGACCTAGGAAGAGTGGTTTAACTGCCTTGTTCAGGGGTAGAACAACAGATTTTTCCTTGTCAGTTTGGGGATTTGATCTTGCAACTTTTCGGTTACTAGTCCAACGCTCTTACCACTAGGCTACCTGCCGTCCAAAATTAACATCCGTTGCTGACAGGTGTATAAAATCGAGCACACAGCCATGCAATCTCCATAGACAAACTTTGTCAGTTGAAGAGCTCAGTGACGTTCAACGTGGAATAGCAGAGCACCTTTTAATGGTTCAAACAGCTGACCAATCAGCCTGTTACAAGCACTTGGTAAACTTTTGGAAAAATGTGTGTTTTATGAAATACAAAGTTATCTTACAGAAAACAAATGAACAACAGCACGCTTATAGGGAAGGGCACTCAACGTGCTCAGCACTGACACAAATGACTGATGATTGGCTGAAAGACATTTATAGTAAGATGATTCTGGGTGCTGTTTTGTTAGACTTCAGTGCAGCTTTTGATGTCATTGATCATAACCTTAAGCTGAAAAAATGTAGGTGTTATGGATTTACATCCTCTGCCTTATTATGGATTGAGAGGTACCTGGACACTCATTCAAATTCAGTTGAGTGTGGTGTACCGCAGGGCAGCCGGCTATGGACATGATTGTTTTCTGTTTTTATAAATAACTTGTGTGTCTATGTACGCTGACAACTCAACAGTATACATGTTGGCTGCAACAGTAAAATAAATAACTGAGACACTTCACATAGAGCTCCAGTCAGTTTTAGAATGGGTAACTAGCAATAGGCTGGTGCTAAATATCTAAAACTAAAACCTAATCTTTGGGACAAAGCACTCACTCAACACTAAACCTTGTTTAGATCTATTATTGAATAATGTGACTATTGAGCCAGTTGAGGAGACTAAACTGCTGGGTGTAACCCTAGATAGCAAGTGTTCATGGTCAAAACATATAGACTCAATGGTTGCTCTGCCTTCTTGACATCTCAGTCGACCAGACAGGACCTACAGGCCCTAGTTCTCGCACCTGGACTACTGCCTATCTGTGTGGTCATGTCCGGTAAAGAAGGACATAGGTAAATTACAGTTGGTCCAGAACAAAGTAGCACATATCACAGTTAGATGTACAATACATAGAAGGAAAGTGTCAGTAACATGCATGTCAGTTTCTCCCGGCTCTAAGTTGAGGAGAGATTGACTGCATCACTATTGGTCTTTGTGCAAGGTATTGATGTGTTGAAGGTACCGAACTGTCTGTTCAAGCAGTTGGCACACAGTTTGGACACTCATCGGTACAACACAAGACATGCAACCAAATGTCTCTTCACAGTCCCCAGGTCCAGAACAGAGGCTGGGAAACACACAGTATTAAATAGAGCCATGACTACATAGAACTGTCTGCCACCCCAGGCAATTCAAGCTGGCAATAAAACTAGTTTAAAAAAGCCAGATAAAAGAACCCCTTACTTCAAAAAGGGGAATGTGAAGAGACACAGCCATTTTATATACATTGTATTGTCCTTTTCACTGTACTATATATTAGATCTAAATATTGTGTGTACATTTAAATGTAAGGGAAATATTTACATTACAGCATACAATTACATTCTAGGCGATTCTGTGCTTCCAACTTTGTGGCAACAGTTTGGGGGAAGGCCTTTTTGTTTTTTAGCATGACAATGCTGCTGTGCACAAAGCAAAGTCTATACAGAAATGGTTTGTCGAGATCGGTGTGGAAGAACTTGACTGGCTTGCACGAACCCTGACCTCAACCCCATTAAACACCTTTGGAATGAATGGTAACGTCGACAGCGAGCCAAGCCTAATTGCCAGGCCTAAGTGCTAACCTCACTAATGTTCTTGTAGCTGAATGGAAGCAAGTTCCTGCAGCAATGTTCCAACATCTAGTGGAAAGCCTTCCCAGAAGAGTGGAGGCTGTTACCAACTCCATATTAATGCCCATGGTTCTGGAATGAGATGTTCAACGAGCAGGTGTCCACATACTTTTGGTCATGTAGTGCTATTATATTAGTAACATTTTGATTAGAGTGACTCATCTTTATAAGTTGAACACCCATGTACAAAGTACTTGGAGGTACTCCCAATTTCATGATATGCAATTGGTAGTCACAGTCTTTTCCCATCGCTTCAACTCCCGTATGGACTCGGGAGAGGCAAATGTCCTCTGAAACACGGCCCTGCCAAGTCGTGCTGCTTCTTGACACATTGCTCGCTTAACCTGGAAGCCAGCCGCACAAATGTGTTGGAGGAAACAACATACATCTGCCGATCGTGTCAGCGTGCATGCGCCCGGCCCACCAAAGGAGTCACTAGAGCGCGATGGGGCAATGACTTCCCGGCCGCCCAAACCCTCCCCTAACCCGGACAATGCTGGGCCAATTGTGCGCCACCTCATGGGTCTCCCGGTCGCAGGTGGCTGTGTCACAGCCCGGGATCGAACTCGAGTCTGTAGTAACGCCTCAAGCACTGTAATCCAGTGCCTTAGACAGCTGCGCCACTCGTGAGGCCCCAAAGTATATTTTACAGTGTACTTTACTATACATACGGTGTCTGTTCTCGTTATACACTTGACTTGATGCATTCCTCTGTGTTTTTCCCTCTGTCTCTACAGAACATTCCAGGACCTGTCCAGGCAGATGGATGTGTCCTACGGCACTGTGAGAGACTCAGCCGTCTATGAATACTTCAAGAACAAGGGCACCAACCCGCTGGAGCAGGACAGCACATACGCAGAGCTGTGGAGGACCATCAGCAAGAACAACGGCCATGACTACTCTGTGTCCAGTCCCTCAGAAGGCATCCGCAAGGTAGGTTGACGAAGACAAAACAGGTGCGTGCCAATAAAGAGAGGATGCCTAAGTACAGGCTGGCAACTCTTTTAAGTAGTAATTGCTTAGCTACTGTGTATTTCAACAAAAACAGACAACGGTTTCATATTTGGCAACAACAAAAAAAAATCTATCTTTCCATTGTCATTTCACTGTCATTTCACAGTATGGAGTCATACTGTTCTCCCTTAAACTGTGCCTGTAGTTCCACAGTATTTCAAACAAATTAGACAGGCAAATTCAACATAATCTTTGACTATCTGTCTGAATAAACTGCAAGTGCTGTTTTGTGACATTGTCACAATTATATTGGTTAATCTCATGTACTGCCCGTAATAAATTACCAAGAAAGAACAATACTTTGCCTGCCCATATGCTGAGAAGTAGAATGACATATCATAGATCTTCACATTTGTACTGTGTACACATTATAATTAACTTTATGTCACATTTAGTCTTTCTCCTACACAACAAAGGCTTTTTGTCTCAACCTCAGCAAAATTAGCCTTTTAGCAGGACAGTATTAGTGTTAGTTAACTATAAGAGGTAGAAGTTACTTGGATACAACATCAAAACACACATCAGGGACCTTCTGTCTCTGGGCTCTATTTTGACAAAAGCTAGCACAATGGTAAATCTTAGCGCTGGTGGCAGCTCTATTGGTTTGCGGTTTGTCCTAAATATTTTTGCTATTTTCACAACCAGAAGTATGGGCACAGTAGCTGGCTGTAGCGTGAAAGGGCTAGTTTTGATGAATAAACAAGGCATAGGTGTGTCAAGGCTTTGACCCTTCACTGGTCAATCCGAACGTGCTCCATGGCTCCATTTGGTGGTCATTTACAGTCTTGTATGTATTGCCTTGTCATCCACTTCGAACGTTAGTCCGTTATAGCCTAGTTTGTTAAATAGCCTACAGAAACAAAATAACAAAATGTCGACCTATCCCCTATCATGTTGAACATGTTTGCAGTCCACATTGTTCGAAGTAATTGCATGGCATCCTTGTAGAAATATATTGTTAAATGTTTCATTCGCACTGATACAGTGCCTTGCGAAAGTATTCGGCCCCCTTGAACTTTGCAACCTTTTGCCACATTTCAGTCTTCAAACATAAAGATATAAAACTGTATTTTTTTGTGAAGAATCAACAACAAGTGGGACACAATCATGAAGTGGAACGACATTTATTGGATATTTCAAACTTTTTTAACAAATCAAAAACTGAAAAATTGGGCGTGCAAAATTATTCAGCCCCCTTAAGTTAATACTTTGTAGCGCCACCTTTTGCTGCGATTACAGCTGTAAGTCGCTTGGGGTATGTCTCTATCAGTTTTGCACATCGAGAGACTGAATTTTTTTCCCATTCCTCCTTGCAAAACAGCTCGAGCTCAGTGAGGTTGGATGGAGAGCATTTGTGAACAGCAGTTTTCAGTTCTTTCCACAGATTCTCGATTGGATTCAGGTCTGGACTTTGACTTGGCCATTCTAACACCTGGATATGTTTATTTTTGAACCATTCCATTGTAGATTTTGCTTTATGTTTTGGATCATTGTCTTGTTGGAAGACAAATCTCCGTCCCAGTCTCAGGTCTTTTGCAGACTCCATCAGGTTTTCTTCCAGAATGGTCCTGTATTTGGCTCCATCCATCTTCCCATCAATTTTAACCATCTTCCCTGTCCCTGCTGAAGAAAAGCAGGCCCAAACCATGATGCTGCCACCACCATGTTTGACAGTGGGGATGGTGTGTTCAGCTGTGTTGCTTTTACGCCAAACATAACGTTTTGCATTGTTGCCAAAAAGTTCAATTTTGGTTTCATCTGACCAGAGCACCTTCTTCCACATGTTTGGTGTGTCTCCCAGGTGGCTTGTGGCAAACTTTAATGGATATCTTTAAGAAATGGCTTTCTTCTTGCCACTCTTCCATAAAGGCCAGATTTGTGCAATATACGACTGATTGTTGTCCTATGGACAGAGTCTCCCACCTCAGCTGTAGATCTCTGCAGTTCATCCAGAGTGATCATGGGCCTCTTGGCTGCATCTCTGATCAGTCTTCTCCTTGTATGAGCTGAAAGTTTAGAGGGACGGCCAGGTCTTGGTAGATTTGCAGTGGTCTGATACTCCTTCCATTTCAATATTATCGCTTGCACAGTGCTCCTTGGGATGTTTAAAGCTTGGGAAATCTTTTTGTATCCAAATCCGGCTTTAAACTTCTTCACAACAGTATCTCGGACCTGCCTGGTGTGTTCCTTGTTCTTCATGATGCTCTCTGCGCTTTTAACGGACCTCTGAGACTATCACAGTGCAGGTGCATTTATACGGAGACTTGATTCCACACAGGTGGATTGTATTTATCATCATTAGTCATTTAGGTCAACATTGGATCATTCAGAGATCCTCACTGAACTTCTGGAGAGAGTTTGCTGCACTGAAAGTAAAGGGGCTGAATAATTTTGCACGGCCAATTTTTCAGTTTTTGATTTGTTAAAAAAGTTTGAAATATCCAATAAATGTTGTTCCACTTCATGATTGTGTCCCACTTGTTGTTGATTCTTCACAAAAAAATACAGTTTTATATCTTTATGTTTGAAGCCTGAAATGTGGCAAAAGGTCGCAAAGTTCAAGGGGGCCGAATACTTTCGCAAGGCACTGTATAGGCCTAATGTAAACCACATTATGTCTGAGCCATGGACATGCCAAAAGGTTGTCAATAAGCAAGATTCAATTCTCTATTGATAAGATCTAAAAAAAGACATTGAATAATTAAATTATAATAAAACGGAACATCAACTTGTTTTAATTAAATAGCCTATGTCTAAATACAGTTACAGGCACCATAATGTCTCCCTGTGGGCATATAATATTAGGTCTAAGACAATGTAGACTATGGAGGATTTGACACACATCCAAACTTTTCACAGGAGCTGGAAAAATATCCAGTATAAAGAGAAAGGGGAAATGTCCTACAGTCACTGATCCCTTTCATGCAGTGGGCATCACACATAATGAGTCTAAACTTTTCAGACCAAAGGGAAACAGTCTGTTGACTGTTTTGCTGCTCGTGGTATTTTAAGAACACATGGGTGATGTATATGTGTATGCATGTGTGCCTCCTCTGGCAAAACCCATGCCATGACCATTTGTGTTACCACTATGCCTAGATTTTGGTCAGTCTTAAAGAGCAACTGAACGTAATAAGAAACTTCTTATTTTGAAAACAGCCTATGTGGCATTGATATGAGTCAGGAACATGTATTATACAAGCCATACCGTGGGGTGCTGGACCCAGTCAGGTCTTTGACCCAACAATATAACAAGCCATACCGTGGGGGGCTGGACCTAGTCAGGTCTTTGACAACAATATAACAAGCCATACCGTGGGGGGCTGGACCTAGTCAGGTCTTTGACAACAATATAACAAGCCATACCGTGGGGTGCTGGACCCAGTCAGGTCTTTGACACAACAATATAACAAGCCATACCGTGGGGGGCTGGACCTAGTCAGGTCTTTGACAACAATATAACAAGCCATATCGTGGGGGGCTGGGCCCAGGCAGGTCTTTGACAACAATATAACAAGCCATACCGTGGGGGGCTGGACCTAGTTAGGTCTTTGACACAACAATATAGCAAGCCATACAGTGGGGTGCTGGACCCAGTCAGGTCTTTGACACAACAATATAACAAGCCATACCATGCGGGGCTGGACCTAGTCAGGTCTTTGACAACAATATAACAAGCCATACCGTGGGGGGCTGGACCTAGTTAGGTCTTTGACAACAATATAACAAGCCATACCATGGGGGGCTGGACCTAGTTAGGTCTTTGACAACAATATAACAAGCCATACCGTGGGGGGCTGGACCTAGTTAGGTCTTTGACAACAATATAACAAGCCATACCGTGGGGGGCTGGACCTAGTCAGGTCTTTGACACAACAATATAACAAGCCATATCGTGGGGTGCTGGACCCAGTCAGGTCTTTGACACAACAATATAACAAGCCATACAGTGGGGTGCTGGACCCAGTCAGGTCTTTGACACAACAATATAGCAAGCCATACAGTGGGGTGCTGGACCCAGTCAGGTCTTTGACACAACAATATAACAAGCCATACCATGCGGGGCTGGACCTAGTCAGGTCTTTGACAACAATATAACAAGCCATACCGTGGGGGGCTGGACCTAGTTAGGTCTTTGACAACAATATAACAAGCCATACCATGGGGGGCTGGACCTAGTTAGGTCTTTGACAACAATATAACAAGCCATACCGTGGGGGGCTGGACCTAGTCAGGTCTTTGACAACAATATAACAAGCCATACCGTGGGGGGCTGGACCTAGTTAGGTCTTTGACAACAATATAACAAGCCATACCATGGGGGGCTGGACCTAGTTAGGTCTTTGACAACAATATAACAAGCCATACCGTGGGGGGCTGGACCTAGTTAGGTCTTTGACAACAATATAACAAGCCATACCGTGGGGGGCTGGACCTAGTTAGGTCTTTGACAACAATATAACAAGCCATACCATGGGGTGCTGGACCCAGTCAGGTCTTTGACACAACAAAATAACAAGCCATACAGTGGGGTGCTGGACCCAGTCAGGTCTTTGACACAACAAAATAACAAGCCATACCATGGGGTGCTGGACCCAGTCAGGTCTTTGACACAACAATATAGCAAGCCATACAGTGGGGTGCTGGACCCAGTCAGGTCTTTGACACAACAATATAACAAGCCATACCGTGGGGTGCTGGACCCAGTCAGGTCTTTGACACAACAATATAACAAGCCATACCATGCAGGGCTGGACCTAGTTAGGTCTTTGACAACAATATAACAAGCCATACCATGGGGTGCTGGACCTAGTTAGGTCTTTGACACAACAATATAACAAGCCATACAGTGGGGTGCTGGACCCAGTCAGGTCTTTGACACAACAATATAACAAGCCATACCATGCAGGGCTGGACCTAGTTAGGTCTTTGACAACAATATAACAAGCCATACAGTGGGGTGCTGGACCCAGTCAGGTCTTTGACACAACAATATAACAAGCCATACCATGCAGGGCTGGACCTAGTTAGGTCTTTGACAACAATATACCAAACCATAACGTGGGGGGCTGGACCTAGTCAGGTCTTTGACACAACAATATACCAAGCCATACCGTGGGTTGCTGGGCCCAGTTAGGTCTTTGACAACAATATAACAAGCCATACCGTGGGGGGCAGGACCTAGTCAGGTATTTGACACAACAATATAACAAGCCATACCGTGGGTTGCTGGGCCCAGTCAGGTCTTTGACACAACAATATAACAAGCCATACCATGCAGGGCTGGACCTAGTCAGGTATTTGACACAACAATATAACAAGCCATACCGTGGGGGGCAGGACCTAGTCAGGTATTTGACACAACAATATAACAAGCCATACCGTGGGTTGCTGGACCCAGTCAGGTCTTTGACACAACAATATAACAAGCCATACCGTGGGGGGCTGGGCCCAGTTAGGTCTTTGACAACAATATAACAAGCCATACCGTGGGGGGCTGGACCTAGTCAGGTCTTTGACACAACAATATAACAAGCCATACCGTGGGTTGCTGGGCCATCAGGCCCAACACATTCACCCTCTCTCCCGCTGAAAGATCAGTCACAAAATGTTGGCATCATTGTAATAGGTTGTAATCAAGCCCTGGTCTCCAGCATGGGAACTGAAGAGGACTACCTTGTGCGGTAGTCTCAGGGACTGTTGGACTACTCCATATCATCTCGGCTCTGACACACACATGCAAACGCAAGCTTTGCAGTTCCATCAATCCATCTAGATACCTCTCACACCCTGCAGTAGTAACCTGCGTATCGTGAGAACCTTCATAAATCAGCAGAACATGTATAACATATTTATTGACACTTTATATTGTGTCCTGTAATACTTTGAAATGAGACACCTTCGGTCATAACACATCCATAAAGACTATATCGCGTGACACTGTACTTACTACAAAGTCAGACACCTTTAGTCATTCGTAACACATTCTTAAATGCCTTATATCTAATGACCCTGTACTTACCATAAAGTCAGACACCTTTGGTCATTCCTAACACATTCATAAATGCCTTATATCAAATGATCCTGTACTTACTATAAAGTCAAAACACCTTTGGTCATTCATAAGACATAGATAAAGGCTTAATGATGTAAACACAAATGTATTAACTCTAAAGGAAGTATGACTAACAGCTCAAATATATAAACATTAAAATCAAGTTTAAACCATGCATTTTATTTTATGTATACATGTTTTAAAACAATGCAAATACATTACGTTTCAATAAGTCTAGCAATGCAATTACATTGAACATTACACAGGGCTGTGAATGGTGTCGCTTGTCCCCTGAGCTGGCTGACAAATGGTTATTGCCTCATCTGCTTGCTGGAGGTACTGCATGTTGGCTCCAACCTTAAAAGTAACAACAAATAAAGTTAGCAGATCTGTTAGCTAGCTAGCAATTGCTGTGAAGTCACAAAAATCATTTAAAATAATGATTGAGGTAGCTATGTAATCTAACTCAACACTTATATAACTACTACAGAACAATTTAAATTACAATAAATCAAGTTTAACTTGCTTGTTTTTTCGCTGTCGAGTGTCACCACACGTGGGCATTTGATTTGCATTCACACTGAAATAAAGGTAATGACACAAAAAATAAATCCCCAGACGTGGTATAAGCATTATCGTGAACACAGAAAATCCAAATAGGTTTGTCTATTAAAAAATGGGGTAAAACGAGAACAAAATGGGGGAAATCCAAAACCTGGAAAAACAAAACCGAGAAAACGGAATATGGGAACAAAACTGAATTGTGTTAGATGTGTTTAGAATGTGGTTAGATGATTTGTAACACGTTTATGTGGTGCTTATGAAGGCATTATGAAGGCTTTATGAAGCCTTTAGAAGCTGAGCGTCATTTAAAGCTGACCGGAAAAAAATATATGTCACAGAATGTACTGTAGCAGTTTTTCTTGGGTTGTGTTTATTTCAAACCTGCCCACATGCCCGTGACTGGCAGCACCCAAGTAATTATCAATTCGGAGCGCAGCTGCACAAGACACGATCGTAATGTCCATGGTCAATTTGGTTTGACATTCGATATCCCTATGGGGCCAATTAGGGACCATCAGTAAATTACCTTTGCAAAGTATTCAGACGCCTCAACTTTTTCCACATTTGCTAGGTTACAACCTTAATCAAAAATGTATTCAATTGTCCCCCCCCCCCTCATCAATCTACACACAATACCCCCTAATGACAAAGCAAAAACAGGTTTTTAGAAATGTTTTCTCATTTATAAAAAATAAAAATATCAGAAATATCACATTTACATAAGTATTCAAAAACCTTTACTTAGTACTTTGTTGAAACCCCCAATGGCAGTAATTACAGCCTTGAGTCTTCTTGTGTACGCTGCTATAACCTGGCACACTTGTATTTGGGGAGTTTCTCCCATTCTTCTCTGCAGATCCTCTCAAGCTCTGTCAGGTTGGAAGGAGAGCGTTGCTGTACAGCTATTTTCAGGTCTCTCCAGAGATGTTCGATCAGGGTCAAGTCCGGGCTCTGACTGGTCCATTCAAGGACATTCAGAGACTTGTCCCGAAGCCACTCTTGCGTTGTCTTGGCTGTGTGCTTAGGGTCGTTGTCCTGGTTGAAGGTGAACCTTCGCCCCCAGTCTGAGATCCTGCGCTCAGAAGCAGGTTTTCATCAAGGATCTCTCTGTACTTTTCTCCGTACATATTTGCCTCGATTCTGACTAGTCTCCTAGTCCCTGCCGCTGAAAAACACCCCCGCAGCATGATGCTGCCACCACCATGGGATGGTGCTAGGTTTCCTCCAGATGTGATGCTTGGCACTCTATGAAGAATGTTGATGGTTCCAAACTAACTCCATTTAAGAATAATTGAGTTCACTGTGTTCTTAGGGACCTTCAATGCGGCAGAAATGTTTTCAAATCAAATCAAATTTCACCTTACAGTGAAATGCTTACTTACGAGCCCCTAACCAACAATGCAGTTTAAAAAGAAGATGGACAAGAATAATAAATAAAAAAGTAACAAGTAATTAAAGAGCAGCAGTAAAATAACAATGGCGAGACTATATGCAGGGGGTAACGGTACGGGGGGGGTCCCCAGTTGGACTCCAATCAAGTTGTAGAAACATCTCAAGGATGATCAATGGTGCATCTGAGCTCAATTTCGAGTCTCATAGCAAAGGGTCTGAATACTTTGATTTTCTAAAAACCTGTTTTGGCTTTGTCATCATGGGGTATTGTGTGCAGATTGCTGAGGATTTTTTTATTGAATACATTTTAGAATGAGGCTGTAACAAAATATGTAGAAAGTCAAAGGGTCTGAAGGGGGTCTGAATAGTTTCAGACTGCACTGTAGATGGGACAATATTTTTCAATAGCTCCGTATTTCAATGAATTAAAAACCTCAAACCAACTATACATTTTAGAAATTCATATACACATATTTAAAGCATTTAATGAGACAACTAAAAGGTGTGCAACACAATGTGTAATTTATTGATGGTCCCTAACTAGTCCCACAGAGTATCCAAAGTCAAACTAATTTTGCCACGGTCACACATCGGCCGGCTGAAGCTAATTGATGGCTAGCTTGCTAGCTAGTCTAGGCTACTTGGGGCGGCAGGTAGCCTAGCGGTTAGAGCATTGGTCCAGTAACCGAAAGGTTGCTAGATCAAATCCCCAAGTTGAAAAGGTAAAAATCTGACATTCAGCCGCTGAACAAGGCAGTTAACCAATTGTTCCTAGGCCATCATTGTAAATAAGAATTTGTTCTTAAATGACTTGCTTGGTTAAATAAAAAATTAAATACTTCCAAACAGAAGACCTGGTTACACTGTTTCAAGTTAACTAGAAGGTTGAGCGACTGTAACTGTGTACTGTTTTGGGAGAGTGAAAGTACAAGTGCTTCCCACATTAGATCACACACACAAGAGACACCCACAACAAAGCACGCCTCCAAAACCCAAATCTCGTTCTCAGTCGCATTTCCTGATTAGGAAAATTGAAACCGAGGCTAAATCAGGAAGTTCAGCCCCCCCCCCCCACAGCGCAAGCGATCTGATGTTAGACAGGTAAATTGTTGAACGTGGTGTAAGGGGTGGAAAATGCGAATGCACCAGTTTTTACTGTACATGATGACATTGCAAACTAACTAACATTTGACACTTGGCGAAAGCCAAAAATAGAGCCCTCTGAGCTAAAAGGTTTTTCTATCAAATGAGCAAATAGCCCAGTCTACAATGAGACTCAAACTAGAAAAGACACCTTTACACCTTTACAGGAAATGTATTGAAGTATGTATGTTTTCCATGTTCATTGGAGTACAACACTTTCTTGGAGTTGGGATACTACAGTATAGTCACAGCAATTCCCACCTGTAGGCCTTCTATTATCCTTTAGGTTCTACCATGGAAAACAATGATTGCATATAGGCAGAATGTCTAGCATCTGGATCATTAACTGGGTCATGACTGTCATTCCTCTGCAGGCAAAGAAGGGCCCGTATGCCTTTCTATGGGACATGGCTGTGGTGGAGTACGCCGCACTGACGGACGATGACTGCACCATCACTGTCACAGGAAACAGCATGAGCAGCAAAGGCTACGGCATCGCCATGCAGCATGGGAGTCCATACAGAGACCTCTTCTCCCAGAAGTGAGCAATGCCACCAACATCTCTCCTCATCATACACCATCTACGCTGAGTATACCAAACATGACCAACATTCAAAACATTGAGTTGCACCCCCCTCTCAAACACCCCCTCCATTTAGCCCTCAGAACAGCCTCAATTCGTCGGGGCATGGACTCTACAAGGTGTCGAAAGCGTTCGACAGGGATGCTGGCCCGTGTTGACTCCAATGCTTCCCACAGTTGTGTCAAGGTGGCTGGATGTCCTTTGGGTGGTGGACCATTCGTTATACAAGCGGGGAACTGTTGAGCATGAAAAACCCAGCCGCGTTATAGTTTTTGACATAAACCCATACCCCGTACACCGTTCAAAGGTCCTTACATTTTTTGTCTTGCCTATTCACCCTATGAATGGTACAAATACATGATCCATGTCTCGATGCTTAAAAAATCCTTCTTTAACCTGTCTCCTCCCCTTCATCTACCCTGTTGAAGTCGATTCAACAAGTGACATCAATAAGGGTTCATAGCTTTCACCTGGATTCACCTGGTCAGTCTATGCCATGGAAAGAGATGGTGTTCTTAACGTTTTGTATACTCAGTGTATATTGTAATGAACCTGGCGTTGAGAAGCACAATTAACTCTCCCCAAAGGGAACCTTCAGTGGAGCAGCTGTGACTTGTCCGGCTTTGCGACCCTAGGGTTGCAAGTTCGAGTCTCGCCTCGGGAACCCCGTGCTACTCCCTCGTTTCATTACAATATTTATGCATTATAGGTATACCATCATTTTATCAACAGTTCTATACAGTCTGTAATTCTCCTTCCTTCTCCCTCTCCTTTCATCCCACCCATCTCTTCCTTCCATCACCTTGAGGAAATATCCTAAGTCTAAGTGCATATGGTTTAACGCACACATCCTTTGATTCCTAATGACTTTCTCTGCTTCATAAAAGCCATAAACATAATCACTGATGGTTGACGGTGCCTGAGGGAATTGAGCGCCGTAATTGGCAGAGAGGTCATTCAGTGGTTATAATCAGCCATTTTAGGAGCAATTTGACGAGGGAAATGCAAGGCCCACTAACATAGTGTTTTTATAAAGTCACTTGGTAGTAAAAACATAAGTGAAAATGCTCTTTATAAAGGTCAGGAGTTACCGTAGTTTAAAGACTTATTCACAGAGGCTTAATGCATGATTGTAAATGCCCTTGTCTGTATGTTATATATACACATGTACACTGAACCAAAACATAAACGCAACATGCAACAATTACAAAGATTTTACTGAGTTACAGTTCATAGAAGGAAATCAGTCAATTGAAATAAATTCATTAGGCCCTAATATATGGATTATCTTGTCAAATGAGAAATGCTCACTAACAGGGATGTGAACAAATTTCTAGACAACATTTTTGAGAAATAAACTTTTTGTCCATATGGAACATTTCTGGGATCTTTTATTTCAGCTCATGAAACATGGGAACAACACTTTACATGTTGTGTTTATATTTTTGTTCAGTATATTTACATTTCCCCTTTCAATTATATATTATCATTATGCATCTGGAAAGTATTCAGACCCATTCACTTTTTCCACATTTTGTTACGTTATAGCGTTATTCTAAAATTGATTTGGCAGAGATTACAGCCTTGAGTCTTCTCTGGTATGACGCTACAAGCTTGGCACACTTGTATTTGGGGAGTTTCTCCCATTCTTCTCTGCAGATCCTCTCAATCTCAGTCAGCTTGGATGACTGAGCTCAGTCAGCTTTTTCAGGTCTCTCTAGAGATTTTCAATCGGGTTCAAATCTGGGCTCTGGCTGGACCACTCAAGGACATTCAGAGAATTGTCCCGAAGCTACTCCTGCATAGTCTTGGCTGTGTTCTTATTGTTGTTGCCCTGTTGGAAGGTAAACCTTCGCCCCAGTCTGAGCTCCTGAGCGCTCTGGAGCAGGTTTTCATCAAGGATCTCTCTGTTCTTTGCTCCGTTCATCTTTCCCTCGATTCTGACTAGTCTCCTAGTCCCTGCCGCTGAAAAACATCCCCACAGCATGATGCTGCCACCACCATGCTTCACCGTAGGGATTGTGCCAGGTTTCCTCCAGACGTGACACTTGGCATTTGGGCTAATCTTGGGTTCAATCTTGGTTTCATCAGACCAGAGAATCTTGTTTCTCATGGTCTGAGAGTCGTTTAGGTGCCTTTTGGAAAACTCCAAGCGGGCTATCCTGTGCCTTTTACTGAGGAGTGGCTTCCGTCTGGCCACTACTATAATGGCCTGATTGGTGGAGTGCTGCAGAGATGGTTGTCCTTCTGGAAGGTTATCCCATCTCCACAGAGGAACTCTGGAGCTCTGGTCACCTGCTTGACTAAGGCCCTTCTTCCCCGATTGCTCAGTTTGGCCGGGCGGCCAGCTCTAGGAAGAATTTTGGTGGTTCCAAACGTCTTCCATTTAAGAATGATGGAGGTCACTGTGTTCTTGGGGACCTTCAATGCTGCAGATATTTTTTGGTACCCTTCCCCAAATCTATGCCTCGACACAATCCTGTCACAGAGCTCGGCAGACAATTCCTCTGACATCATGGCTTGGTCTGTGCTCTGATATGCACTGTCAACTGTGGGACCTTATATAGATAGGGGCGTTCCTTTATAAAAAATCATGTCCAATAAATTTAATTTACTACAGGTAGACTCCAATGATGTTGTAGAAACATCAAGGATGATCAATGCAAATAGGATGCACCTGAGCTCAATTTCAGTTTGTTGTATTTTAATAAATGTAAAAAAATGTCTAAAAACCTGTTTTCACTTTGTCCTAATGGGATATTGTGTGTAGATGAATGAGAATAAGGCTGTAAGGTAACATAATGTGGAAAAATGTAAGGGGTCTGAATACTTTCCGAATGCACTGTATTTTAGAACAGTCAGAATGGGTTTGTATAATGCTTTTAGTTTGGACTACTTATCACTAAACCGCCCTTGAGGAGCTACTTGTTGTATTTGAATTGCAGAGTAGGGGATCACTGCAACATGTGTTTGAAGGCTCTTGAGTCTGTGTATCATGCAGCTCTTCGTTTTGTCACCAATCAGAGACATCTAACTCAACATTGTGATCTTTACACTTCTGTTGGATTTACACCACTAGCAACAGGCAGGCTCAAACACTGATATATTCTTATTTCTAAGGTCATTTTAGGAAAACTGACATCTTATCTATCGTCTCTTCTAGCACGAAATGAAAACACATATAAGCTCAGATCTCAATCCTGTTTTATGCTAAGAGTCCCAAAAGCTAGAACAGAGCATCGAAAGGACTTTCCATGACTCATTCCCTTGGTCTTGGAATTCCCTCCAAGCCAACCTAAAACTCCAGGACCTGGTGTCCCTGGAGGAGTTCAAAGGACAAATTGGTTAACAGTTTGTTGAGACATGTAGTTCTTCCTAGTATTCACTAGTTCGTGTTGCCTTATGTAAGGAAGCATGTTGTGTTACTTCACACACACACACACACACACACACACACACACACACACACACACACACACACACACACACACATGCCTGCATGCCGCACACACATCCACTGTTTATTTGTGCTGTTGCCAGTTTCTTCTATCTGTGTTGTCCGTCTTGTCTTACATTGTTTTTTTTATCCCAGCCCCCGCTCCCACAGGAGGCCTTTTGTCTCTTGCCAAGGCCATCATTGTAAATAAGAATATGTTCTAATTGACTAGCCTGCTTAAATAAAGGTTCAATCCAAAAATGATATTTGTTTTACTATATCAGCACAGGTTGCAATCAATAAATACGTTGCATGTTCCAGCTGAGTTGGCTTATGAAATTAACCTATTATGAATTCATAACAAGCGTTGGTTTGGATTAAAGAATAATCATTCAGCATGATTCTGCTAATTACTTCCATGAAAAAAGGCTCGCAATGGGATAGTTGAATAACTAAATACTATACTTGGGCATTGACGTCAACTTTTCACAACGTTTGAAAGTCTTTGGTCATTAGTTGCAGGACGCTGATTGGGTAAATCTGTCCATAATCACATGTAAGCTACAGGACTGTTTAGCTTGCACAGACTGGAATATGTTCCGGGGATTCATCCGATAACATTGAGGAGCTTACTACATCAGTCACCGGCATCATCAATAAGTGCATCGACGACATTGGCCTTACAGTGACTGTCCATACAGATCCCAACCAGAAGCCATAGATTACAGGCAACATATGCACTGAGCTAAAGGCTAGAGCTGCCGCTTTAAAGGAGCGGGACACTACCAGGATGCGTACTCAGAGCATGCGCTGACCAGCTAGCAAGTGCCTTCACTGACATTTTCAAACTCTCCCTGACCCCGTCAGTAATACCTACATGTTTCAAGCAACCCACCATAGACCTTGGGCCCAAGAACACCAAGATAACCTGTCTAAATGACTAGTGCCATGTAGCACTCACATCTGTAGCCATGAAATGCTTTGAAAGGCTGGTCCTGGCTCACATCAACACCATCATTCCAGACACCCTGGACCCACTCCAAATCACATACCGCTCCAACAGATACAGAGATGCCGCCATCTCTATTGCACTCCACACTTCCCTCGCCCACCTGGACAAGAGGAATTCTTATGTGAGAATGCTGTTCATTGACTATAGCTCAGTGTTCAACATCATTGTGCCCTCCATGCGTACGCCCCCATCCACATCGACAGGGCTGTGGTGGAGCGGGTAGAGAGCTTCAAGTTCCTCCTTGTCCACATCTCTATGAAATGATCATGGCCCACAACACACACCAACACAGTCGCGAAGAAGGCACGACAACACAGCTTCCCCCTCAGGAGGATGAAAAGATTTGGCACAGGCCCTCAGATCCTCAAAAAGTTCTACAGCTGCACCTTTGAGAACATCTGGAATGGCTGCATCACCGCTTGTTATGGCAACCTGCTTTGCATCCGACCACACAGCGCTACAGAGGGTAGTGCGTAAGTCCCAGTATACCATTGGTCTAAGCTCCCTGTCATCCAGGACCTCAACACCAGGCAGTGTCAGAGGAAGGCCCTAAAAATGGTCAAATACTCCAATGACATGGCAAGTGGTACCGATGAACCAAGTCTGGGACCAACAGGACCCTGAACAGCTTCTACCCACAAGCCATTAAGACTGCTACTGTAAATAGTTAAATAGTTAACCAATAGCTACCCAGACTGTGCATTCACCCTTTTTGACTCATCACATATGTTGCGGCTCCTGTTTATTATCTATCCTGTTGCCTAGTCACTTTATCCCTACCTATATGTACATGTCTACCTCAATTACCTCGTACCCCCGCACATCGACTTGCTAGTGGTACCTTGTGTATATAGCCAAGTTTTCTTTACTCATTGTGTATTTATTCCTTGTGTTATTATTATTTTTCTATTATAGTGTTTTTTTTCTTTCTTTTCTCTCTATATTGTTGGGAAGCACCCATAAGTAAGCATTTCACTGTTAGTCTACACCTCTTGTTTACGAAGCATGTGACAAATACAACGTGATTTGACCAATTAGGACTGTGTAATAATATTTGCCAAGGATTTACCCAAAATGAATCCCAAAATCACTGTCTTAATCAAACATCCAAAACATCTTGTTTTGATTATTCTCAGTTATAAAAGCTCCAAAACATCCATGAAAACAACCCAAAATGTTTTGTCACACTATCTTTTAGATAAGAAATCTAACTCTCTTCAACGCAGTGAAAATAAACAGCAATGAGTGCCATCCCAACTCCACAACCAGAATGAACCACCGTTCTAGTGACTAAAACACAGGTCTTAGGATAGGAACAGTGATCCTTCTACAAAGCAGAACCAGTTTCAACCAGCTTGATCAGGTTTGATCTGGGGCTCTTGGAGGCCACACGCCCACACCTTCGATAAGTCACCAATGCGGTGGAACACTTAAATCCTCTCCTCTCTTCCGAGGTGTGCTACGTCAGTGCCCTTCAGAGTGCACACTCAGTACGCAGGGCCACGGCAAGTGAAGAGCTGGGTCAGAGCTTAAGGGATGAGGTCCCTCCGTGGAAGAGCCTCAATAATGCCTATCCCTACGACACTGAACTGAACACTGTCTCTCTATCTACGCTCATGATGGCCTGGATGAATATCCGTCTGGGAAATTCAGGGCTAACAGAGTGGGGGTGGTGGGGGTGTGATGTGCTTCGAGGACAGCTGGGAGGCTGCTCAGGGGGTAATAACAGGCTGAACCAGAATGTCATCTCCTCTACAGAGACGGATTCCTCTTACTTGCCACCGTCCCCCTTCCCATCATCATAATCCATTTCCCTCTCTCCTTCCCTCTCTCCGCACCCTCGTCTATCCATAACCGTACAAATTCGCCATGGGCTCCTTTTAATCTCAGAAATTGCTGTGGCGGTAGTGTTTGCCCACAGGAGCGGTTCTCTGATAATGGTCTTTTCCTCTTTGCCACGGCTATTTTTCTTTTAATTAAGCAGTTCTTCCCTCTGTTTTACTTTGGATTTAGTTTGTGGCAATGAAGGAATAGTAAAGCTGACATTTAATGAAGTTTACTGTCGGGTTTAATTCATTGAGCAGGCACAATTCAAACAAATCAACAAACAAAAATGCTGTGCTGTGGGAATTGTCACAAATGAATGCAGTCATCTACAGAAGATAAAAGCAGGTCTATTTTTCATTCTTCCTTTAGTGCCATGATGGCATATGAGTAGTAGATGTGCAACTCGGGTCCTAGTCCTTAGTCTCAATTCTTTGCGTGACAGCCTTAACTTAATACAACAGCCTGTTTTGAGCGAAGCAGAGGAAGCATATGTCTCTTACACCCAGATATTTCCCCTCCTTGCAGGATCCTGGAGCTGCAGGAAAAAGGAGACCTAGACATCCTGAAGCAGAAGTGGTGGCCGCGTACGGGCCGCTGTGACCTCAACAGCCACTCCAACGCCACGCCCGACGGGAGGTCCCTGAAGCTGCACAGCTTTGCCGGTGTCTTCTGTGTCCTGGCCGCCGGACTGCTGCTGGCCTGCCTGGTTGCCGGCCTGGAGATGTGGTGGAACAGCAACCGCTGCGGGCAAGAGCAGCCCAAAGAGGTGACCGAGCACAGAGCCCGGAGGACAGGGCAGCAGGGGGAGGACACTGCCACACTCTACTTTAAGGATCCAGCCGCAGACCACAGTCCCGATTTAGTTGAGCTCCAGTACACGCAGTTATAGATTGTGCTCTGATTGAAATCAAATTTGGTCCCTCTAATCCAACCCCCCTCTTCTCTGAAACCAAATCCATCTGTTTTTGTATGGCATACGTACCTCACACAGCTCACAGATAAAGACGAATCCCCCTTATCATTTTCTTACTAATATATTTCCATCTTGATTATTGATATTTTTTGGAAACTCTTCGAATTTGATCATCGCTGTATGTTAATCACATCATCGGTGTATGTTAATCACATCATCGGTGTATGTTAATCACATCATCGGTGTATGTTAATCATAAACCTTTAAGCTGCCTTTAGGATAACAAACTGCCCAACCAATATGTTTTTTTTTTTAGATAAACTATTCCTGCATTTTTCAGAAGTCTCTTACTAATATGTCCGAACAACTGATTTCAGGCAGTGATGAGCATCAGTCCCATGCAAATTTTCCAGTCACATACTTTGTATTGAATTATTGTCAAAACCTTTTTTACTCAGACAAAGTTTTGCCATTTTCAATTCAGCAAAATCCTCTGTAGGGATATTAACTAACTATATCCAGATTAAATGCATAGAAGTAGAATGAATAGAACAGACAAATCACTGACTTGAATGGTTATACCCATTCAGTTAATTCAAATTCTATGCATTTAATCCTATCCGATAGGTGAAATCGAGATATATAACTTTTGAAAAACTCCTCCCAGAGGATTACACTTTCAAAGGGAGATTTGAACACCTTTTTAAATGTCTTATTTCAGAGTAGATCCATGTATCTATTTGATTCATGTCAATGTGAATCAGCCAAATATGAAATATGACATTTCTGAGAAAACGTCAGTATCGAGTTTGTTTTAAGTTCCCCGTGACATTAGTGTTCCTGAAAAACCCATTGATTACCAAAACAGTTCCTTACCCTGAATTGTGAACACATTTACACTGCCTACCACAGAGAACCATTTTAATTGATTCTCGTAAGACTTTCCCCTGCTAAGTGCCTGCTAAACTGATTGACACCGATTACACCTTTATACCTCATTGCCAGTTCACGTTAAGCCTTTCGTATTAGTTTAATCCACTCAAATTACTGCGATGGCGTGAACATGTCTGACGAGGCCTCTCACATGAGAGAGTTACTCTCCCCTTGCATGTGACATGAGACAGGTTAAGGCTTGACATGGATCCGTAAACTAAAGTGTGAGCAGAAACAGGATGTTTGCACAGCAATAAGAGCCACTACATCTGTCCAACCCAGTCCATAATCCCTAGTAATCCCCTGTGTGACGTCTTATTGCAATTATATGTCAATGTGGACATCCATACGTTTTTATTCTTGACTGTTCTATGATCTCGTGCAGGTTACTAAGGATTACAGACTGGCAAGGGTTTCTGGTCCATTGACATATAATGACATTACCACTGCTTCACCGGAAGGGAGGAAGGACATTTGGACAGAGAGAGAAAGAGACTGGGATGAAGCAGAAGCTATTGACACAGGTCAGAATAGAGCTCCTAAGATCTGATTTGTGCTGCTGCATTAAAGAGGCACTCTGATCTCTCCGATTGGGCATGGGGGGGGGGGGGCATCTTGATCTAAAACTCCACAACACCATCTCATCTCTGGCAATCTTCTATTCTCTGTTTGTTGTTCTGTTTCTTCCCCATTTTTGGGTTAGTTGCTTTTGCGGTGGATGGATGCGTGCATGACCAAGGGCTTGTCTCTCACCCTCACGTAGAAACATTGTACGGGGGGGGGAATAAGAGGAAGTTAATTCAGCGGCATTTTCTATGAACTACCTCACTATGATGCTTTGTGAAGGTATTGATTATGCCTTTTACCGACATTGTTATAACACATGTTATACACAGTACATAACTCTAAGTGGGTTCGTCAAGTCTGACGAAGGTGGTGTGTAGAACGTGGTACAGGGATGAGCCACGATACAGGACGTATGCATAATCCTCATGGTCTTATGCATGCGGAGGCCATTTTGAAAACAGCTTACTCGAGTCCTAGATAAATCCTTCGATCAAGTGTCAGGCCACCATGGGTGGATAGAGTGGTTTTCTAGTTTGATTGTTGTACGAATTGTTTTTGCATTACGAAAGCTTTCACTCTGCAGAGCATGTTGTTATTTCCTCTCAATATAAATCAACGCACTCTTATTAAAACACTGGTGCAGTGGTTAGATTTTTTGGCGGTTTATTTGTTTCGCCGTGCTGCCAATGCGACAAGATTATAAACATATTTTAATGCGGCTCCAGTCTGCTAAAACAAAAGCCTTGGCTGAGATGTTTTCATTCGCTTTAAGAGTTTTTTTTTTATGATACACAGTTGATACCGTCGTCAATTCATTCCCACAATCAATGTCTCTGTTGATAAAGTCTTCAGAACATATGGAATCAAGATTACATTTGCACATTCCGGAAGGCTCGAGCTGATATGGGAAGCACTGAGGAAACAGTTGTTTGTCTGTAACTTGACATTGATGAAGGCCGTCATTGTGAATAAGAATTTGTTCTTAATTGACTTGCCTAGTTAAATAAAGGTTAAATAAAAAGAAATGTAAAAAAAAAAAAAATACATTGGTCGATCAAGATTGACTAAATGGCTTAGCATTTAGGACCTCCTCTGTGTTGTGTTATGATGGCATAATGTGCTTATGACAGGCAGTTGATATTGACAAGAGGAAGAGTAAATTTGATGTGGCACTGATCCCATTGAAAGGTCATGGCTTCTGATGGTCAAATGACTAACACACACAGTGTGCCATTACGAGAGGAGTCCGTTGATTTCAAGGTCTTTCTGTACCTAGCATAAAATAGCAAATCATCATCGGTCTTCGTAGAAACACATTTCTGATTATGTCTTCCATTCCAAAACGTCTTATTTTCATTGGTTGGGATTTGTGCTCCACATATAGAATCTTAACCTTTGCAGTTTGTTGTGTTGTATATGTACTGCACATAAGGATCAACTTGGATTTTGTCTCCATATTCATTTTTTTTTTTACTAATATCATCGTTGAGTCAGACCATGACTGGAGCCAAGTTATGCCTGCCTCCAAAGTAGCCTTTTGCAATAGTCTAGTGTAGCCTCCAAGTGCTAGGACACGTCTCCTGATTGGCTAGTGATACCTGCTACCCTGAAGTATGTTTTGTCCTCTACCTTTCAATGTCCCAATGTAGCATTTTTTTGTCAGCCAAGGACCTGAAGTGTCAATTAGCTTATAACACGTATGCATAACTACAGTCATCCAAAGACACATACATCTGGCAGCCTCAGCAGCTCAGATGTATTAAATATATTCATCTGATATCAGATCGATTCACCTGGCCAACATCAGTAAGTCATTGATTGAGCGGTAGTGCTGAGCGATCGACCAAAATGTTGGTTATTTTTCGTTTTTTTAAATAACTAATTGGCCGAAGTCAGTTTAATTATTTGAATTCCATTAAAAAAATTTTCTGCTCAGTTTCTGTAGAGATAAATCAGATCAAGCTCGAACTGTGCGATGTAGTAGGGAGTTGTAGTTTCCAATAGGCCAATATTCTTCGTAGTTTAGCGCAGAACACCTGGTAATTAACTACAATGACCATAATACATTGCGCACCCGTTTACTTGTCCGGTCTGTGTGGAGCAGACACAGAGACCTCTTTGATGGAGAGAATAGAGAAGATGCGAGAGGGATGGAGAGCAGTTGCTTTGCAAGGTATCTCTACCTGAAAATACAAGATCTAAGTGAGTGATAGTTGGTATTCAGAAGTCATAAAAGTATGCCATATTTACTTTGCAGAACTACTAAAATAGTGATTTTGTCAGACAGGCAGCAGCTCTATAGAGATTAGATGATGACTTGGAATGAAATACAGTCATCAAATAAAACAAATATTTTATTAAAGTAATGTGAATAAATTATGGTTGTAATGGGCACATTACCCACATAATGCATAGGGTGTTTAATATATACAGTGCCTTGCGAAAGTATTCGGCCCCCTTGAACTTTGCGACCTTTTGCCACATTTCAGGCTTCAAACATAAAGATATAAAACTGTATTTTTTTGTGAAGAATCAACAACAAGTGGGACACAATCATGAAGTGGAACGACATTTATTGGATATTTCAAACTTTTTTAACAAATCAAAAACTGAAAAATTGGGCGTGCAAAATGATTCAGCCCCTTTACTTTCAGTGCAGCAAACTCTCTCCAGAAGTTCAGTGAGGATCTCTGAATGATCCAATGTTGACCTAAATGACTAATGATGATAAATACAATCCACCTGTGTGTAATCAAGTCTCCGTATGAATGCACCTGCACTGTGATAGTCTCAGAGGTCCGTTAAAAGCGCAGAGAGCATCATGAAGAACAAGGAACACACCAGGCAGGTCCGAGATACTGTTGTGAAGAAGTTTAAAGCCGGATTTGGATACAAAAAGATTTCCCAAGCTTTAAACATCCCAAGGAGCACTGTGCAAGCGATAATATTGAAATGGAAGGAGTATCAGACCACTGCAAATCTACCAAGACCTGGCCGTCCCTCTAAACTTTCAGCTCATACAAGGAGAAGACTGATCAGAGATGCAGCCAAGAGGCCCATGATCACTCTGGATGAACTGCAGAGATCTACAGCTGAGGTGGGAGACTCTGTCCATAGGACAACAATCAGTCGTATATTGCACAAATCTGGCCTTTATGGAAGAGTGGCAAGAAGAAAGCCATTTCTTAAAGATATCCATAAAATGTGTTGTTTAAAGTTTGCCACAAGCCACCTGGGAGACACACCAAACATGTGGAAGAAGGTGCTCTGGTCAGATGAAACCAAAATTTAACTTTTTGGCAACAATGCAAAACGTTATGTTTGGCGTAAAAGAAACACAGCTGAACACACCATCCCCACTTTCAAACATGGTGGTGGCAGCATCATGGTTTGGGCCTGCTTTTCTTCAGCAGGGACAGGGAAGATGGTTAAAATTGATGGGAAGATGGATGGAGCCAAATACAGGACCATTCTGGAAGAAAACCTGATGGAGTCTGCAAAAGACCTGAGACTGGGACGGAGATTTGTCTTCCAACAAGACAATGATCCAAAACATAAAGCAAAATCTACAATGGAATGGTTCAAAAATAAACATATCCAGGTGTTAGAATGGCCAAGTCAAAGTCCAGACCTGAATCCAATCGAGAATCTGTGGAAAGAACTGAAAACTGCTGTTCACAAATGCTCTCCATCCAACCTCACTGAGCTCGAGCTGTTTTGCAAGGAGGAATCGGAAACAATTTCAGTCTCTCGATGTGCAAAACTGATAGAGACATACCCCAAGCGACTTACAGCTGTAATCGCAGCAAAAGGTGGCGCTACAAAGTATTAACTTAAGGGGGCTGAATAATTTTGCACGCCCAATTTTTCAGTTTTTGATTTGTTAAAAAAGTTTGAAATATCCAATAAATGTCGTTCCACTTCATGATTGTGTCCCACTTGTTGTTGATTCTTCACAAAAAACTACAGTTTTATATCTTTATGTTTGAAGCCTGAAATGTGGCAAAAGGTCGCAAAGTTCAAGGGGGCCGAATACTTTCGCAAAGCACTGTAACAATTTTTATTCTTTTTTAAAAACCAAAGACGGGTGATAATTTTTTAATAACAAAATCGAAATTGAACCAACCTCAAAAAGCACTAATCGCTCAGTACTATTGAGAGGTAGAACGTACACTGTAAAAGCCCATATGTGGCCATCTAAACAGGACACCAATACATTATCTCAACTTTACTTCAATATACTGTAGCATCAGCAATGAAGCCTAAGTTTACATGGTGCCCCAGATCAGTCAGTAGAGGTTAGGATGTAGCTTGGCTCCAGCATTGGTGTCGTCTGTCAAAGATTTGACACCTCTTACTAAGCATCAAACTGTCTATGTCCACTGGCCAAGTTTGATTTCAAGGTGCACATTCTATACACCTGTAATTGAGTCACCTCAATTCCAATTGGGCACTTAAAACAGACATTACTCAATCAGCATGTTGAGTGAAACACTCAGAGGCTTGGGAAACAAACCACCTCAAAAAAGCTAAGGAAGAGGAGAGGGAACCTAAATGCATGGAGCTGGTGAAAAGCCTGAGAATCCCATGGAGAACAGCCCATCTCAGCCTCTGTGTCCCTTCCTCCCCCTCTCTCTTTCACCCTCTAGGACAAGGAGGTGAATCTGGAACAGGTGCATCGGCGTATGAACAGTCTTATGGACGAGGACATGGCACACAAGCAGATCCCTGGCCCGTCTATCGAGATCTCTGCGCTGGACATCGACAGCATGCAGCCCAGCCGGCAGCTGGAGTCTGTGCGGGACTACCCGGGCAGGGGCCTGTCTGTGAGCACCTATCTCCCGGGGGAGGGCCATGGGGTGGGCCTGGGTCGGACACTAGCTCAGGGCCCTGGCAGCACACTCCCCCACCACCCCCCCAGCAGCTCCACCATCCCCTCCATTCAGTGCAAACACAGAGCTCCCAACGGGGGTCTGTTCCGACTGAGTCCCGCCAAGACACCCATGCCAATGTCATACCAGGGAGTTCCCGGAGGACCCATCCCAGAAGCCATTGAGCCCACCCACAGTACATCCATCTGATGGTGCCTCAACGTCACATCTCCTACCCCTCACCTGATTTTTGTGGGGTATTATTTGTGGGGGGGGAAAATAAATAAATACAAAAATTGGGAAAGTGTGCAAACAAGAGAAATAAGAGATTTTTATTACCTGTTGAACAACCGACATCAAAGGAAAAGCAAATTTTTTTTGTATATATTTGTAAATACCGAGAGAACGAAGTGAAGTTAAAGTGTATTTTGAATATTCTCAATTTTTCAAGTTGAGTTATAAAAAAACTAAATAAGATGAAAAAAAAAGTTAAAAAAATGACTGTTTGAATGGCTTTGTAAATTTTGTTCTATATGAATAATGACGCAAATTCATTGTGATTGTTTTCTAAGTGCCGAAAAATGTCTCTCCACAGTTCATTCTTAGATTACCATTCACCATAGGACATAATGTTGAACTCCAACTGTTATGCACCTCTTTAACAACCTTATACTTCAGTATCAGATAAGAATATTCCAAATAGATGGAATCATTTTGTTTGTAAGACATATACATTTTTCAAGTTTTTTTCCCTTCTTTTTCTAACTTAAAGTCTTGGTGAATCATTGTTTAAGGCTGAAACTGAAGTAATCATTGTTTCTCATGAGTTCTACAGATTTATGAAATGGATGGTACCTCATTAAGTTCAATTTCAGCCCTATGTTGTCAAAGACAGAGGAAGATACAGTCTCAGTCAGCCCCCAACAGCAAAGAAAGGCAGTCCTAGTGGTACTAGTGCCGTGTACAGCATAACATCAGCCACGCTAAGGGAATGTTCAAAAGGAATCTGACATAAATCATGATTGAATCATGCCCCTTCCAGTGTATGCTACATGTTTCCTTGATTGAGTGGGAGGGATGTTTAAAACAAAACTTTTATTTTTACATTTAACAAAAAAAAGGCTCATTTTAGGAAAAAATAGATGTATTCATTTCGTACTTAAGGATTTATTGTTGAAAAGCTGTATACAGGTTCTCCTTTCAGAGCAGTGGAGTCTTTTGAACTGCAGAGGGAGAAAAGTAGATATATAATATCTCATATTTATAATTTGTAATAGAGCAATTATCACCAAGGAAGATGGAAGATAAAAGAGTGATATCAAAATCATGAACTATTAGTGTTGGTAATAGCAGTTCAGGTGGCATATCCTAATGTCTAAATTCTGATGGAGCTCTGTTCATAAAACAAACAGAATTTTCCCATCAATTAACCTGGGCACATTGCAGAGCAGCAGTTTATGTCACATTTCCAACTGAAGATGAACTGCAAAACTTTACCAAGACTTTCATAAGTGCAATTAAAATGCAATTATGTCCTGCAGTATACTTTTTGTTTCTGTTTATTTCCTTTAGCCTGTCATTCTGGAAAACTCATTGCTAGGAAGTGAGATAGTGAATGTCAATCTCAGTGGTTATATTGTGTTGTCGTTCGTCACATCCTATATGCACAATACAACGTGTACCAGGAGTACTGATAGGTGATCTATACTCATACTGTTAAAAAGGTTTTCATTTACTGGATTGTCCGTACCTCTTGGAAAATGTAACCAATTTCCCTGCAGAGCCATTGAGGGAAAGCAAAGAACGATAATTAAGTGATGTCATGAGAATAAACAGAACTACCATACCTCAAAGTGAGAGAATCATGTTTCGCATCACCCGTTCTCCGCTCATGCTTCTCGAACAAAATTGGCGAGGTTGTAAAGCCTGTATATTTTGTACAAGAACATGTACTTACTAATGTGAACCAAAGTGATCTCATTTTACACTGTGTTCTGCATACAACCTGTGGCTCTGATCAGCTAACAGTGGTGAAAAGGAAGTCCCACGTTACTGTACTGTAAGGGTTTAGTGTGTTTCACTGCCTTACTGTATACCCCCCCCCCCCCCCCCCCGGTTACTGTATCAATGGCCACACCACAATATTAAAGAAAATATTATAGAAAGCTATCATACCATATAGTCTGTAAAAGTACATCTAAGGGAGACTCTTATTTTATTTATGAATATGCTGCTTGGAGTTTCTTAATCTTTAATAAAGAAATATGGTTTACATATGTTTGTTTCTATGATTCACAGGCTTGTGATGATAGATAACCCGTACAGTACATTTGCATGTGCCAGTATTATAAACCATTTGTCCTATATTCATTTATTTTTAAAGGGTTAGATTAACATTTTATTTTGATCTTTGAAAACCAATTATAGTACTAACTGATATCATAGAAGTCATGTCTGCCTTGCTTTATTTGCTTTAATGCTCTCGCTATGATATAAATGAAAATCATCCCTTTGAGGTGGTGCTCTGTGTTGAGGATGACAGAATAGACCAATCAACAAGTTCTCTTCATCACAACAGGGCCTTTACTTACGCCTAGGGCTGTTGCGGTGACCCTATTATCGCCACACCGGCGGTCACGAGTCATGAAGGCAGTCAAATTCCACAGGCTTCTCCAAGCTCTGATGCTGCTGATGGTCATTAGTAGCCTATCAAACTTGCTAACTGCCTGGTACTCAGCACTCTATTGTTCCTCTAATCACTCTGACATCAATGCAAATGTATTTTGAAAATCTAATCAAACACTTCATGAGAGCCCATGAGCTCATGTTGCGCAACATTTCTATAGGCTATGCAATTGCGGGAGAAAGCAAAGTGATGGCTGCTAATAAACAGACGAGGATCCCATCGGCTTTCTATAGGCTAGGCCTACTATATTTATTTCTCAACGTTCCTAATATTAAGCACATTGCTTATATTTACAACAGTATAGAGCCTACCTGGCTGGCAAGAAAATAAACCACGAGAAAAAGCGTCCTCCATTCGCTATTTAGGTGCATAGATGATGTATTCTTTCCACTGCCCCTGTTTTGATACAGGTGCATGATAATGGTCCATTCTTAATCAAAACCAATGTCACACATATATGATTTAGTATATGTAAAGATTAAATCAAAAATAGTCTGATGGGTGACAATATTAGCCTATCAGTTGAGAATGATATATTATCACTTGTGAATGATGCCCAGCATAAGAAACAATGCCTTTTTTTGCGACCTTTTTATAATCGCACACCTCATGTAGCCTAGCCCACAGGCC
The DNA here is from genome assembly GCF_013265735.2 of Oncorhynchus mykiss. Taxonomy (NCBI): domain Eukaryota; kingdom Metazoa; phylum Chordata; class Actinopteri; order Salmoniformes; family Salmonidae; genus Oncorhynchus; species Oncorhynchus mykiss. The sequence continues at coordinate 13,667,894 of NC_048584.1, read as the reverse complement.
TATATGTTTTAATAAGGTTTGTATCACAACTAAAGTGGCCAAATAACTTCTTAAAATTAAGCACATTAATCCTCTTTCCAAGAGATGTAGAGCCTACTGGCCTATAAGCAGCGCATGAATTTCACGTTTGGGGAAGACCATTTTCACCATAGAAATGCACCTTCAGAACAAAAGCAGTGCATGCATATTTGCATTTGCGGTCACTTTTGATAACGGTGTTTTCTGCTGTTGTGTTCTGAGAATATGAATATTGAGTGCAGGGAAGTGATCACATGTGGCAGGAATTGATAAGGGGAGAGAGCCATGGACTAGTGATGAAGGGGGGGGGGGGGGGTCGAGGTCAGGTCAGGTGACGTTAAGGGAGAAATAAAAGTTTATGGCCCGTATCACTTAGTGTCCTGCCTAGCAGTAAAGACACAATGTTTGTACAGATGTGTAGGAGGAGACTCAGCCTAGGAGGAAGGATTAAATATCAGTGCTTGTATGAAAATGTTTTTGTCTAATGCAGCTGTATTGACATTCTGGGAAGAATAAACTTGGTTAACCTTTCATACTGTCCATTGAGTTTTTTACTCAGAGAATTAGAACCTAACAGTTGGCGCTGCGAGCAGGGTTCGCCACGATTTGTAGTCGAACCAGAGAGTCCAGATGAGTGGAGCAGGAGCTGGCAACAAACAAGGTAGGCACAGTTCCTACACCTGTTTCTACTCATTTTGACACCTTGGCCCATTGTGTTACGATCGGTCGTAGCTTTGTGGTATATAGTAGGTTGGTTCCTGCTAGTACTATAAAGTATAGGCTAAGTCCCGGAAGGTAAACTCGAGCAGGCTGGTACCTGTAGGGTAAGTACTAGGGGGTAAATCCCAAGTAGGGTTAGTTCATATGACTATAAGAATAGGGTGAGTCCCGGAAGGTAAGCCTGAGCAGGCTGGAACTTGCGAAGGGTAAGTCCTAGTGGGTAAAACCTTGGTGGGGTTGGTTCCCTGCTAAACCTGTAATGAGAGGGTGAAAAGGCCAGCCGCAAAGGCCATGCGGCTGTGCGGATGGATAAAGTGACGTGCTTGTGTACTAGGATAAAAAGTTGCCATTCAGGGTTAAAAGAAAAGCAATAAGATTTTCGAACACTGTTGGATTTGGGTGTATTAGCAGTAGCAATAAAGAGAGGTTGGTTGTATGCCCTGTTGGGGTGGTGAACCATGACAGATTATGTGGAAATAGGAAGACAAGTGTGAATAATTTTGGTAATGTGTGTTATCAACAAAAATATTTGAGGCACAATACTGGAATAAGACGTTAAGTAATCCTCTTTCTCCAATAATACATTTGCAGACGGTATAGTATTGGTTATAATACAAGGGATTAAGTACTGTGACCAATTCATAGGCACAAATAACTATTCTCCATGGAAGTGGGTAGTGCTACCTTGAAAAATAGTTAGTAGAAGGTGTGTATTATAGATGGGAAAAAATAAATCGAAAACATCTTGGACAACGTCGGTAAAGGTTTAAGAATAATAACTATTGATATGGTGACAGACCTCCCCAATTTCCCCTGTGATGTGGAGCTAGAGGATTTTAATTCAACCATGGAGGCACTGAAAGAAGAGCAAGAGCATTATACCAATTTGGCTCGAATATGGGAAATTAGTTGAGGTACTCAGCTGTAAAAAGACTGGGTACGGGAGTGCATTGACAGAATTTGTACTCCGGCTTTGATGGCAGGTTTGAAACCTGTGATCAAAATTATAATTACGGGGGTTGTGGATGAAATAGAGCAAGATGTTTTGAGAGTGGAATATAACTCTGCTCACTTCGCAGATGTGCGAAGGGTTAATATGGCCACAGTGAAAGTAACTAACAGTGGTTTCAATGGCCAAGGTAAGACAAACAAACGTAGCAGAAAAACAAAGCGTAAGGAGATAGCCCCACATCTAAAACAGGGAGCTATCGGACATTGGAAGAATGAGTGTGGGAATGGAGCCTGCTGCACAGGAAATGCCTCTATGTAAGTGTTTGCATCTTTACCAAAAGAGTAATAACGAATCCTCCGGAAAGTAGCAAGACAGGAGCTTTCACATATGGCATTGGTTCGATCAATAGTGGTTCATAGAGATTACAGTTTCTATGTGAAGGAAGACGTATGAGATCATTTCTTACCCAACTTTTTAATAGATGACAGGATCAATTATTGCAGATTCCTTATGATGAGAAATTGGCTAAATTTGCCACAGTAAAAAGTATTTTGGGTTGAAGAATCTAGGCAAAATGCCAGGGGAATAGATTCTAAAGAGGTAGCAAATTTAAATTAGCTGGACAAACACTCCTTGCAAACTCAGAAAAACGTGTTTTTTTTATCTCATGAGACATTTTATGTGGTTTTATTATGAAATAGATTTACATTTTATGTTGTCTTATTCTGAAAGGAGGAGGTCAAAAGGGGAGTGAGTGTAACCGGTGTGAAATTGCTACTGTAGCTAGTTAGCGGGGTGCGGTGGTGATGGTGGACTCAGTGGTGAGATAAAGTCGCAGTGTTTAAGGGTAGTACATGCTAAATAAAAGATAAATAAATTATGAGTTGGATTAAAACAAACATTTAATGATTGGAGTAAGGACAGTGGAATTACCATTATCATGTTTGGTTTATAATTAATATGTTCAGATTGCTGATGAAGATGTAGCATAGTAAATGCTAACAAAGTGTACACTTTCTCAGATCAGTAAGGCCGGTTCATGTGTGTTTGTGACCTATGGTTTAGCAAACACACACACCAGCACTCACACACAAATGATTGATTATGATAATGCGTTAGTGGTGTTGATACTGTGGAGTTTATTTTTTGGGGTCTTTTCAATTCAGTTTTAAATTGGGTCTGGAAAAGGGATGTAAATGTTTGGACGGTTTTTAAATGGTTTCGTAAGGACAGGAAAAGAAAAGGCAGAGGAAATATCCAATGTTGTCGAATGCCGGGTATCCTGACATTCTGGTGAGGCCTGATCAATCTCACTAGAAATGATTGAAACAGGTGGGATTTAATTATAAAAGGAATGAGAAACTCCAGTTTCTATTCTATTTTACCATTACTTTATGAGATACTATTATTTCCTTATAGAGTTATCAAGAGTTGCAATTCTAAGTTGATAGGTTATTCAAATTTGTATTTTTGATTTAACATGTTTTTGAATCACGATGTGAATTATTTGTTTGAAGGGAAAATTACCAGTTTCCTGGGGTCCTGGGCCTTCGATTCGGACTGCTGGACTCCCCGCGAGGTTAAGGTGCTAACTCCCTGATCTGGTAAATCTTCCGACAGGCGCCAGTAAAATAAGGGAGTATGAACTCATTTTGAAAATAGTTTCAACAGTAACAGTATGTTGTTATGCTCTTTGACATTTGTCATAGAGATAATGTTACCGAGAAAATTAGGAATGTAATATTTTGTCATCCAGTCAATGTGTCTGGATATCCTGAAACAGAAATGAATTGATTGAGCTAAACTATTGTTCTGACCTGTCCACTCTTGAGGTTATCACGGAAGGTGACGTCAGATGGTGTCTTAATGCATGTAGGAATAATTTGGCCACAAACAGTGTGTGAACCTCAAAACCCTCCCTAACCGGCTGAAGAAAGAGTGCGACAAAGGCTTTCAATGCGACAGTGACTTTTAACACTTCTACCTGAGCCATTAACCTGGATACCGGAGGCAGGAGTGCACCAGAGTCCTGAGATCGCGCGTGTCGAGTGAGCGTGGAAAGAGATAACATACACATTTCTCTCATGTTCCTGGGTGCTGGAGGGAGAAATGGACCAGACAAGATGGTGATAGCGGCTCAGGTGAGAGACTCATGTACGTGGGAAAAACGAAGAGGAACTGCAACGGTATCTGAAGAAGACAGGCTAGAATGATAATTGCCGGGAGAAAGGGGGTAGTCTACACACTGTGAACAATTTAGACTAAGTATGCATTGAGATACTGATATTTTATTACCAGGCCACTCACGGCAGGAAAACTGGGAAAAAGGGAGGTTATTAGAGAACTCACTGGATGGTAGCTTGGGTCAACCATGAAGTTTTTTTTGTTTTCTTTTGTTTTACCATGTCATCAGAATTGCATACAAGGCTCATAGTCTGTGTTTTGCGATAACATTCAAGGATGAAAACGAAGGAGAGGGCATGGAGACCAGCATCACATCGGTATAGTACATAACGGATGGACGGTTATTTATTAGTTTTAGTCACATCAAGGGTGGTGTGAAATGATTAAACATGTACTTTTTTTCTCTTTCCTTTTCAAGTTAATATGTTTTTAGGTTTCGTGGAACATAAGAGCAACATTGTTCCAGAGGAGGGACTGATGTATATTGACTAATTGATTTGAGAATGGTTTAGTATGTTTATAAATGTAGGAGTAGTAACTAGTGTGTTATGGGTTAGATGGAATGATAAATGTGCAAATGTATCTGTAGCAAGAGGCGAGGTACACATGAGGCCTGTGTTTGAGTCAGAATGTTTACATAGGGCTGTTAAGTGGGATGGAATGTGATTGTGGTGGAGATCTGTGGGGGCTCATAAATTAAGGTTATGGTGATAGACCGGTATCATTCCCAGAGACTATGTATATTGTTACAAGAATTAGCTCATAGGAGAGGGAGGACAGCTAACTGTGCAATATAGGGACTATTATGACGTTAAACTGAACATTACACATACCCAGATCAGGGTGAGAGTAGCAGAGATAGTGTGGGCAGTTCAGACTATGGTAAGCTTTCAAGAAACCTGTGACTCAGAGTTTTGTTAGGTTGGATATTCTTCCAACTTCATTAAATATCTTTCCCGATTTCTAACAGCCGGCGAACACTTGACAGATTTAATGCAGTAGTTATTCTCATGGCAGTCACTGTAGGGACAGTAATTGAAGGAGGCTATAGACATGGGCCAAGTTAGTAGTAGCAGGGGTTACTTTAGTAACATTGTTGGGATATCAGTTTATGAGGACTCATGCCACATGGCTTGGTAGCTGGTAACTGGGAGACCGATGGGAGTACCGGGAGCTGTTATTCAAATGCCACAAATTAGTGATTTCACCATAAGGGGGAGTCTGTGTTGTCAGGAAAGGACCCATGCGTTGCAATGTCTATATCCTCAGGTGAAAGCAGCACATGAGTTGCAGGAGATTGAGGGCACGGGCTGAATTCTGGAGATTGAGTGTACATCAAGATACACCAGGCGGAGGTGATGGGACAATGTTGGTCTTGTCTACACACAGTACTCCTTACAGCAGCTGCAGCGGTAAAGATCGCCATGTCTCTCCTCGGTGGGTTCACAGTTCTCACGGGAAGTGAGTCCAGCTGCATAATGGGTGAGCTTGAAGATGCCATGACATAAGAAGCGGAGCTAAAAGAGAGAGACTAGATTCCACGATAGACATGCAGGTGAGTTGGGTCTGGGAGCTACTTTCAACATCATAGTTGGTTTTGGTTAGCTGCTTTAAGGTTAATGCATCATATGAAAGGATAGATGTTGGGGTAATTGTACTCTAAACAACATTTAGGAGACATTAATGTGAAAGTCTATACAGTGCTGAGTTACCTCAAGAGGATGTATTGTTGATTAGAGATACACATTTGGTGGCAATGGAGGAGATGGGGAACAAAGTGCAAATGACATGGCTTGGGAACACCTCTCGGAACCGGGGTCCGGAAAGGGGAAGACTGGGCGAAAGCATGGAGAGGCTTTTTAGGGTTTTAATTTTTGTGGAATCCAGCAGAAAAGTATCCTGGAGGCATAGAGTCAGGTGAAGAGAGTGTGTGAATTGTCATGGTCTCAGACTGATTTTCATGCATATACAGTTGAAGTCAGAAGTTTACATACACCTTAGCCAAATATATTTAAACTCAGTTTTGCACAATTCCTGACATTTAATCCTAGCAAAAATTCTCTCTCTTAGGTCAGTTAGGATCACTTTATTTAAAGAATGTGAAATGTCAGAATAATTGAATGATTTATTTCAGCTTTTATTTCTTTCATCACATTCCCAGTGGGCCAGAAGTTTAGATACACTCATTTAGAATTTGGTAGCATTGCCTTTAAATAGTTTTACTTGGGTCAAACATGTCAGCTTCCACAAGCTTCCCACAATAAGTTGGGTGAATTTTGGCCCATTACTCCTGACAGAGCTGGTGTAAGTGAGTCAGGTTTGTAGGCCTCCTTGCTCGCACACGCTTTTTCAGTTCTGCCCACACATTTTCATAGGATTGAGGTCAGGGCTTTGTGATGGGCACTCCAATACATTGACGTTGTTGTCCTTAAGCCATTTTACCACAACTTTGGAAGTATCTTTGGGGACATTGTCCATTTGGAAGACCCATTTGCGGCCAAACTTGATGTCTTGAGATGTTGCTTCAATATATCCACATAATTTTTCTTCCTCATGACGCCATCTATTTTGTGAAGTGCACCAGTCCCTCCTGCAGCAAACCACCCCCACAACATGACGCTGCCACTCCCATGAATCCCGGTTGGGATGGTGTTCTTCGGCTTGCAAGCCTCCCCCTCTTTCCTCCGAACATAACGATGCTCATTATGGCCAAACAGTTCTATTTTTGTTTCATCACTCCAGAGGACATTTCTACAAAAAGTACGATCTATGTCCACATGTGCAGTTGCAAACCGTAGTCTGGCTTTTCATGGTGGTTTTGGAGCAGTGGCTTCTTCCTTGCTGAGAGGCCTTTTAGGTTATTTCGATATAGGACTCGTTTTACTGTGGACATTTTGTACCTGTTTCCTCCAGCATCTTCACAAGGTCCTTTGCTGTTGTTCTGGAATTGATTTGCATTTTTCGCACCAAAGTACATTCATCTCTAGGAGACAGAATGCGTCTCCTTCCTGAGCGGTATGACGGCTGCATGGTCGTATGGTGTTTATACTTGTGTACTATTGTTTGTACAGATGAACGTGGCACCTTTAGGCGTTTGGAAATTGCACCCAAGGATGAACCAGACTTGTGGAGGTCTACAATTTTTTTATTGCTTTTCCCATGATGTCAAGCAAAGATGCACTGAGTTTGAAGGTAGGCCTTGAACTACATCCACAGGTACACCTCCAATTGAATCAAATTATGTCAATTAGCCTATCAGAAGCTTCTAAAGCCATGACATAATTTTCTGTAATTTTCCAAGCTGTTTAAATGCACAGTCAACTTAGTGTATGTAAGCTTCTGACCTACTGGAATTTTGATACAGTGAATTATAAGTGAAATAATCTGTCTGTAAACCATTGTTGGAAAAATTGTGACTTGTGTCATGCACAAAGTAGATGTCCTAACGGACTTGCCAAAATGATAGTCTGTTAACAAGAAATTTGTGGAGTGGTTGAAAAATGAGTTTTAATGACTCCAACCTAAGTGTATATAAACTTCAGAATTCAACTGTATAATTATGCATAGCTTACCACATTGTTAACCTCTCTGGGGTAGGGGGCAGTATTTTGATATCCGGATGAAAAGCGTGCCCAAAGTAAACTGCCTGTTACTCATGCCCAGAAGCTAGGACATGGATATAATTGGTAGATTTGAATAGAAAACACTCAAAAAACTGTTAAAATAATGTCTGTGAGTATAACAGAACTGATATGGCAGGCGAAACCCCGAGGACAAACCATCCCCCCCAAAGAAATCTCAGCTTACCACTATTTTTAATGGCTAGGATTTTAACAATAAGGCCAAGTCCTCGCAGATTGCAGTTCCTAGGGCTTTCACTAGATGTCTACAGTCTTTAGAAGGAGTTTCAGGCTGGTTTTTGGAAAAATGACCCAGAAATTGTAGTTTTTCTAGGTGGCTCCCATTTTGGCTGTAGTGTTTCCAAGCGCGAGGAGGAAAGAGCATTCTTTCTTATTTATCTCCGGAAATGAACATACTATTCTCCGTCTTAAATTGTATAGTTTATTTGCGTATTAGGATACCTAAGGTTTGATTATAAACGTTGTTTGACTTGTTTGGAAAAGTTTATTAGTAATGTTTGGGATTCATTTTGTATGCATTTTGATGGAGGGAAACTGAGTGGATTATTGACTGAAGCGCGTCAGCTAAACTGAGTTTTTATGGATATAAAGAAGGACATTATTGAACAAAAGGACCATTTGTGATGTAACTGGGACCTTTTGGAGTGCCAACAGAAGAAGATCATCAAAGTAAGGCATTTTTTATATCGCTATTTCTGGCCTTTGTTGAAATTTGATTTTCATGCTTTTGTATGCTGGGTGCTGTCCTCAGAAAATCGCATAGTTGCTTTCGCGTTAAAGCCTTTTTCAAATCTGATACAGCGGCTGGATTAACAAGAAGTTAAGCTTCATTTTTATGTATAACACATATATTTTCAAGAATTTTATAATATTTGAATTGAGTATTTTTGAATTTCGCGCTCTGCAATTTCACTGGATGTTGTTTTAATACTGTTTTAATACTGTTATGTTTTGTGTTTCTCGTTGCTTTTCAAGTTTTGTGCTATCATTCTCTTAGGAAACGCTGAACTTGGAGATGTCAACAGATCCATTGGACACGTTATTATCAGTGTTCTATGAGAGATGGAAATAAGATTGTGTATGGTGTGATCATAGAACAGAGGCCATAAATCTCTGAGTTTGTTAACCTCATGGTCATTGTTTGTTCATTTAGAAGTAATTTCCAAGTTTAAGTAAGTTGAACAGTGTTCAAGAGGAGGGACTATTGGGTTCTGAGAAAATGAAATTTTAAGTCCAGAGAAGCGATCACATGTGACAGTCATTGATAAGGGGAGAGAACCATGGATTAGTGATGAGGGGGGGGGGGGTTGAGATCAGGTCAGGTCACGTTAAGGGAAAAATAAAATGTTATCCTTTTTGGGATAGGGGGCAGCATTTTCACTTTTGGATGAATAGCGTGCCCACACAAAATAAGTTCAGAACGAGAAAGTGTAGGCTATATAGAAATAATGGACTCAAATTGAAAATCATTAAACAAAATGAGGATTTCTATCAGCCTAATCGAGGTGTAGAACTTGCAAACAAGGCTGCATGGGATTTATCTTAATGTGACACCGTGCAGTCAATGGCAATGTCCGCTTTAGACATAATGCCAGGAGCCACTTGTGGAATTGACAGCTCTAACACAGTTCTGGACCCAACATCACCAAAAAACAAACGCTATTTGGATGTCGGCTACAGCGGATCTGACTGAACAGAGCCCTTAAACATATTAATGGGCATCACCCCAGTGACATCAGATAAAATGCAGTGATGTCATAGAAGCTGGGGGGGTCAACATTGGCATGCATCTTGTGTGCTGTCGGCCTAACATGACCTTACATTTTCAATGGAGGTTAAATACACAATCCTGAAATAAGGCACTGTATAAAGTCTTCCTTATTATAAATGGTGGACGAGAAGATACTATATGCTCTCTTAAATGCTTTTGAAAAGCCCAGAATTTTAGCTTCTTCTATTGTAAAATGCTCACAATAGAGGATAAAGGACCGGTCACCCACCTCCTTTTCCGATCAATGATTCATTTTAGATTGCATTGTGTACCGTGGTCCTCTTTCTGTCAGTTTACATGCCTACCCCTTTCAGCAGGTGTGAGGTAGGTGTTTAATCACATGGCCAAGCGTGCCATCCGCTAACACCAACAGTGGAATACATCCTTCATACATTCTCTTTTTCGCGCTCTCACTCTTGCACATGTGCTCTCTCTCTGTAATCCCCTGATCTATCAATTAGGAATTTAAGCAGGAGGTGCAGGATGTCAGCTGTCCTTTGTGTTTAATCTCAACCATTCTTCATCTCCCTGACTCACCATTGCACATATCTTTTATCACTACTTGCACAGTAGATTTCCCTCAGGACATTTTGAATAATTTAGATTTGGGACATGTCCATGTCCTTACCTTCACAGGTGAGCGTGCTCTGATAAATCGCCGGCCTTTCCAGAGGCCGATTTCGCAGGGATCATAGTTAACTATAAATGAGGGTATGGACGACAGCAGCCTTTGAGATAGTGGGTGAGAATGGGAGTTTTGATTTTATTAGCCTTTATCTAGGAAGTCCCGTTGAGGTCACAAGACATCTTTTACAAGGGAGACCTGGCCACAACTAGATATCACTTTGATTGTGTCCCCAGGTTTTTCTTTATTCAGTAGGTAGTGTCACGTTGCCTCTTGTCGCAGGAGTTAACAGTGTTGTTGACTGGGGTTGTAGACACTGACTTTCAAAATGTAACACTGGGGGCTGTCTTAATCTGTTCCTTTTGGGATGTGGTACACAACCTTAAACCTTTGGGGATTACTTGACCAAAGAATATGTTATACAAGTGGGCTACGATACAGTGTACATATGGCTTTAGTGTCTGTTACCACTAAACATCTTCACATTTGGACATATTAGTAGTTGTATTTGACAGATTCCCCTGCAGCCTCTGGCTCTGCCCCTGGAGTTTATTGTAGATGAAGTACCTCATTACAGATTTGTCTCAAACAGCTGGGAGAAATAAAAATGTAAATGAGTCTCTCCCTAGCAGAGTTGTGAGGAAGTGTTATGGATCATTACATGATATGGCCTAACCCTTTCTCCTTCCCCATCAGCTGACAAGGGGAGCCAGAAACCAGAACAAACAGAAGCCGTATGTGACCTTGGGATTATAATGTTCTATGTGCGCAAAGCATAGTTCTGCGATATCGAGCATTAACGTTTTCTCATCCCAGATCTCAGAACTGTTTTGTAGTTCACTCTGCTTTTATAACCCATTTAGGTACTTGCCTTAAAACCTCTTATGTAAAGTCCCCTGTTTTGGGGTTTACGTAGATTACATTTTCGATTACATTTAGTTACATTTAAGAGGTAAAGGTACCTAAAGAGCAGAGTATCAAAGTCCTAAGACATTCCTACAGTTTAGGGGGGTGCAATTGCAGACCCTTTTAGTTCTGAAATATCAATCTGGGTTCAGCAATAACGTTCTATCTGGCACAGAATGTTACAATTATTTCAATAAAAAAGTACAGATATTTAATGATGAATCACATCAAATATATTAAAGCGACAGTTTACTAAAATGCTAATACAATATATCCTATAGAGAAGTAGCAACATTGCTGAAGTTTAGCGCTGGTCTCTGACCAGAGTAAACTACAGATAACTGTAAACTACAGATAAACTACGGTAAACTACAGATAACTGGCAAAATAAAGAAAAACACTTAAATAGTAAATGAGGATGATTTGTAAATGAGGATGATACTGTGGATTAAAGCAGTTCAAAGTAGGGGGACCCAAGTATAATAAATTACTGTAGCTGCTACATTGATCAAGTTTGATCATAAAATTACTGCTTCGTTTTTAGTTTAGTTTATTAATTCGACCATTTTTAAAAACAAGCACACATAAAACTTGAAAAAGCCATACATGCACATGAATAAAATCATTGAGGATAACACACAATAAAGTCTGGGACTTATTTCCATTGTGGTCCTCTTGAGACAAGATCGAACACAGTATGGCAGTGAAATAATTTTAAAAAACAGAGAAGTAGAACATCTATCTCATCATTCCAGTTACATCATAGGGGTCATTCATATGGGCACAGAAGACATCAAACATATTTTTACTTTATTTTTAAAGCTGCCCAGAGAGGACGTTTTGATGGGCAGTGGCAACTCATTCCATTCTGAGACTCCAGTGTACAAGAAAGTCCCTTTCCCAGCATTACTCCTGAACCTGTATATATTAGCTCACAGATCCTGCTAACGGGATCAAATTCGACAACATCCGGTGAAATCGGAGCGCGCCAAATTCAAAATACGAAATCGTAATATTAAACATTCATGACAATACAAGTGTCATACATGATTCTTCAGCTTAGAATCTTGGTAATCGAACTGCGTTGTCCGATTTACAATAGGCTTTACGGCGAAAAGCATAGCATTCGAATTTCTGAGGACAACATCCCACAACAACATATGTTTTCAAACCAGCACAGGTATCAAAAAATCATAAATAGCGATATTACCTTTAAAGATCTTCATCTGTTTGCATTTCCAAGGGTCCCAGCTACACAATGAATGGTCATTTTGTTCTTCTTTATATCCCAAAAAGTCAGTTTAGTAGGTGTCATTGAGTTCAGTAAACCATCCGTTTGACAAAGAAGTCCCAAAAGTTACCGGTAAAGTTCGTCCAAACAAGTCAAATGACGTTTCTATTTAATCCTCAGGTAGTCTAATATCAAAATAAACGCTAAAATGTAATACGGAGACTAGTATGTTCAATAGGAAAGGAAAATAACGAAGAACGTGCCCTCGTTCACTTGCGCAAAGAGACTAGTTTTGCCTTAGTGCTCCCCTTGGATAAACTACTATTCTTCATTGGTTTTTCAAAAAATAAGCCTGAAACCATGTATAAAGACTGTTGACATCTAGTGGAAGCCATAGGAACTGCAATCTGGGAGGCGGAAGTCATAGTTTTCAATATCTTCATATTTGAAGTGGCTGGGAGCACACAAAAAATTATTTCCGGATGGATTATCCTTGGGTTTTTGCCTGCCATATCAGTTATGTTATACTCAAAGACATTATTTTAACAGTGTTTTCTATTCAAATATACCAATTATGGAAAAGGACAAGCATACATCAGCAATACCTGATCTGGTGCTGTGCATCCCTAACACGAGGAAAGTAATCACTTAGATATCTGGGCGCAGGACCATAAATACTACTGTAAACCAAACCTAGTCTAATCTGGGACACCCAATGATCCCAAACACACCGCCCGGGCAACGAAGGAGTGGCTTTGTAAGAAGAATTTCAAGGTCCTGGAGTGGCCTAGCCACTCTCCAGATCTCAACCCCATAGAAAATCTTTCGAGGGAGATGAAAGTCCGTGTTGCCCAGCAACAGCCCCAAAACATCACTGCTCTAGAGGAGATCTGCATGGAGGAATGGTCCAAAATACCAATAACAGTGTGTGAAAACCTTGTGAAGACTTACAGAAAACGTTTGACCTCTGTCATTGCCAACAAAGGGTATATAACAAAGTATTGAGATAAACTTTTGTTATTGACCAAATACTTATTTTCCACCATCATTTGCAAATAAATTCATAAAAAATCCTACAATGTGATTTTCTGGATTTTTTTTCTCATTTTGTCTGTCATAGTTGAAGTGTACCTATGATGAAAATTACAGGCCTCTCTCATCTTTTTAAGTGGGATAACTTTCACAATTGGTGGCTGACTAAATACTTTTTTGCCCCACTGTATATTAGACCCTGTGTCACGCCCTGGCCTTAGTTATCTTTGTTTTCTTTATTATTTTGGTTAGGTCAGGGTGTGACATGGGGGGTTTATGTGTTTACGCTGGTCTAGGGGCTTTGAATGTTTATGGGGTGTATCCTTTCTAGGTGTTTATGTAAGTTGCCTAGATTGGTTCTCAATTAGAGGCAAGTGCTTATCGTTGTCTCTGATTGGGAACCATATTTGGGTATTTTGTGGGTGATTGTCTTCCGTCTTTGTGTTATTGCACCAGATATGACTGTTTCGGTTTTCACATTTGTTGTTTTGTATTTTGTAGTTTTCTCGTTTATCGTCTATATTAAAGATGTTGAACACTAACCACGCTGTATTTTGGTCCTCCTCTCCTTCAACGGAAGAAAACCATTACACCCTGTTTGTTAACATATTCATACATTTGCTCACTCCACCTTCAATGCTGACTCACCCCGCGGGTACAGCACACCAACAGCAACGGTAAGCTTGATTGACCCCTTGCCCAAAGCTAGGATCGCTGCATTTTAGATGAATCCACTGCGCACATTCCAAACATACCAAAGCTTTGCTGTTACTCTTCATCCAACGTTCGCAAGAGGAGCATGGGTGCATAGGCATTTTGATGGGGTTCATGATAAAGTGAGGTCCAGGGCATTGATGGATATCCCCCGATAAGAGAAGGCATAGAGTTATAAGATCTCCAACATTAATTTGCGATTTCAGACTGAATTTCGATGATCGTTTTGGTTTGTGCCAAGGTGCTAGGCAAGTTTGGTATTTAACATTCCTTACAAATCCGAAGTCCAGCAAATCCATCAAAAGTTTTGCATGACAGAAGTTGCTGACAATTTACTATTCTTTCATCTAAATAGCAGATGCAATTATTTCCAGTAACGTTTAAAACAAACATAAAATAAAAGTGCTGCCACCATGCCGAACTTGCCAGTCGCAATTTTGTCCGAAGGTGATCCTTGGTAAAGATTGCCACTCCCCCACCTTTCAAGATTGCCATTCCCCCGTGTCAAACACTTTGATTCAGGAGGCAGGCATAACCAAGGATTTACTTCCGGGTTTCTGCAATGTCACATGAAGATGGAAATGTAAAACACCAATGGTAGCGTCTTATCTTACAGTAACTGTAACTGATGTAAATATGTACCATCTTAAAACCATCACATATGTGCCTACGCCTTGCTCTGGCTAGCTAGTGGTAACTAGCTCAAGCAGAATGTATGACCAAAGGTACTGGTTAGCTAGCAAGCTACTTACCAACATTCCAGCAAAAGCAAACTGTGTTGTGACTGGCTGCCATAGTGTAAAATTTATGAAGAATGAAGACATCTGAAAGCAGTGGCTGCTTTACATTTCAGATGGACATGCTACACCAAAAATTATGATCATGTCATGCGTGTGCAGTGCTTTGGTAATTGGAGAGAACATTTGATGGGTCTTGCCAGGAAGCTAATCCTGAGATGGATGCTGTACCATCGTGGACAGTGGATCTTACAAGCGCGGACCATAATGTAAGTATCAGTTTGATGAGTGACACGGTAGCCAACATTTTTTTTTGGGGGGGGGGGGCTATTGTTAGATAATGTAACTGTAGCTGTGGCTGCTTTGACTTGTGAACAATATATTTTCTGTAACACACCTGATAGTAATTATATGGTTGTTGTACTACTAGCCCTTAGTCTTACAGTTCATGTAGCTTGTGTCATTGTGGCAAATCATGATGATTAGGGGGGGTTGTGGTGTTTATCAAATTCCCCATCTACTCTGTCTTCACAGCTTCCCAGTCAACCACTGCAGCAGGAATGATGTGATACAATATCAGATTTCCAAGGCAAAGAAGGGGATATGCTGTGAAGCCTGTGAAGACAGGCCCAACATACTGTCATAGTTATTAATTTAAAATCTGCATCAATTGAGCATTTCAGGCACACAAAAAATCCAAATACAAACACTGAAACAAAGTTTCCCCAAAATAGAGGACATCCAAATATTGCCTATTTAAAACTGAGCACTTCAAAAACACCAGAAAGCACTACATACATGTGGAAGCTATGCTCATGGGAATGTGAATACTTTGCAGAAAATAATTGCAATGCACAGTGGGGAGAACAAGTATTTGATACACTGCCAATTTTGCAGGTTTTCCTACTTACAAAGCATGTAGAGATCTGTAATTTTTATCATAGGTACACTTCAACTGTGAGAGACGGAATCTAAAATAAATATCCAGAAAATCACATTGTATGATTCTGCATGCAATACAATGCACATTAATTACTTAAAAATCATACAATGTGATTGTCTGATCTGTTTCACCTGTCTTGTGATTGTCTCCACCCCCTCCAGGTGTCACTTATTATCCCTGGTGTATATTTCCCTGTGTTTCCTGTCTCTCTGTGCCAGTTCGTCTTATATGTTTTTCAAGTCAACCAGCGGTTTTCCCCATACTCCTGCTTCAATTCTCTTTTGCTAGTCCTCCTGGTTTTTGACCCTTGCCTGTTTTCTGGACTCTGTACCCGCCTGCCTGACCTTTCTGCCTGCCCTGACCTTGAGCTTGCCTGCCACTCTGTACCTCCTGGACTCTGAACTGGTTTTGGCCTTTTACCTGTCCATGACCATTCTATTACCTACCCCTTTTTGGATTGTTTAATAAATATCAAGACCATCTGCCTCCCGTGTCTGCATCTGGGTCTCGCCTTGTGCCCTTATAAAGGGCCATTCCATCCTTTTGGCATAATGTCTGTGCTCACTTGGGTGTGGTTACTGACTGGGTAAAACTTAATATAAAAAACAATTATCTCATTAAGAAGGCTAAAATCACATTTAATCTTCTCACAAATAGTTTCAGATGTAATCATATATGTTTGACAACATTTGAAGTTAGAATGTTTCCGTTGTAACGTCTTTAATGATATCACAAAAAATGAATTATCTGACATGATTGTTCTTTAAGTCCCTCCCGACCATTTCCCACATTCTTTGTGTTAAAAATATTGTTTCATGATCCACTTTTGGATGTTGGAGTTTTGGTGGGAAGAATCACTTTGTCCCCCAGTCTGCATGGCAAGGGAGAGAAAGTTCCTGCTAGGTATTTACGACCGTCATAAAACTGGCCAACTCCCAGAGGAGAGGGGAGTCAATAAATAAAATAAAATAAAATGCACTACACATTTAACCTATTAGCACCTAAGGTGGAGGTAAGCGACCTCGTGGAAATTAAATTAGCATATTTAAAAAAAAATCCCCATACAAATCTGTCCATTTAAGGTCCTCACCTTAAAGGTACCTAAAGTGCAGAGTATAAAAACCTGGAGACATTTGTAAATCTGTTTTTTTAGAGGGGTGCAGATAGAAACTTCCGGCTCTGAAATGACAATCTGGATTGAGCAATTAGGTTCTATCGGACACTTCTGAATTAGACATGTTTAGTAGGTATTTGAATACATAAATGATAGAATAGCACTATTTTATTTATTTTATTAAGA
This sequence comes from Oncorhynchus mykiss, assembly GCF_013265735.2. NCBI lineage: Eukaryota > Metazoa > Chordata > Actinopteri > Salmoniformes > Salmonidae > Oncorhynchus > Oncorhynchus mykiss. Next base: position 13,651,120 of record NC_048584.1, on the reverse strand, counting down.
AATGTATTGTGATCAGACAAATTACTATTATCACTGAACAACGATTTGAGAACATAATTTACTTTAAAAGGTCCAGCACAATTATACTATTTCCCAAGTAAAAATAGCCTTTGAATGACCAACATTTTCTCTCATCTCTAACTATCAGGAAGCCTGACGCTTCAAACACACCGAGTGCGCCAATTGCGTCAATGTTGCATAACATGTTACACAGCTACGCAACAGTACAGAATGCAGGTATATACACACTTGTTGCAGTTGTGTCCTTTTGACAAAACTGCTGACAGCTACAGGGATGTAAACACAAAAAATGCAGCTTGGAGACAAGTCTCCACAATAGTTGGATTGCCCTCTATGTCATGTACTAGTGCAACCACAACCGGTGCAGCGAGACCCTCTACAACATCTACATCATCCACAAGTATGACCTTCACCGGTGCAGCCATGGAAGATGATGAAATGGAGGAAGCACCTCTGGATCTAGGACCACCTGAGATTGTTATGAACCTCACGGAAGTGACCACTGAGGACCTTGTTGAACAGGATGTGGCTGTGGAAACAAACAAGGAGATAAACAGGGGGAGAAAATGAAGAGGAACAACGACACACCAGGCATCATCGGAGGTACAAGCCCCCAGATCCACTCAACTAATTTCAGCAGAGGCTCCTCTAAGCTGTTGAGAGGGATGTAGCCCAACCTGATGATCACAGGAAGGAGGATGAAGAGACCCTCTTTGCCATGAGCCTAGTGCCAACCCTGAAGAGGCTGCCTCAGCAAAGAAAAGCAACAGTCAAGGTTAAAATGTATCAGGTAGTGTCATAAGTATTGCGACAGTGAAGTAAAGTAGTTCATTTTACAGTATACTCATGTAGGCTAATTGGTATTTCAGTTCAAAGGATTAATATGAGGCAAATGTATAGCTGTTGTGTCTGGGATAGAAAATATCCTAAAGCAACAGTTTGCTGTCTAAATATTTGCCTGTCATATTCATCTTTTGATCTGAAATACAAATTCCATGAGTAAACAATTACTAACTTTACCACACTGTTCCAATATTTATGCCACTAACGACACTATACAAGCAGTATTTAGTTAACATAAATCTCACCTTTTATGGTGTTATATTATGTAATATTTGTATGTGTTGTTTTTCTCTTCCCTTCCAGAGATGGAGTCAATTCAACAGACAAGCTCACAGGAAGGACAAGGAAGAGGAACACCGGAGAATTCACAGATGCTCTTGTTGGTTTCTTACAAGACTAAATGTGAATATATTGATTTCATTTTAAACCACTTGAAAACCAGGGTGTTGAAACTTTTTTGAAGTTATGTTCCATCGACTGGTCCATGACGTCCAGGGGCCAGTTGTTTCCTTAGCTGTGTTATGGCTGCACATTCTTTTATTTTTTACAGAGACACACACACACACACCTCTCCTTCACTCCTCTCTGCACACACACCTCTCCTTCACTCCTCTCTGTACCTCAGATCTCCAGTGCCCTTTATGGCCATGTCTGAAGTTTTCCTACTGCGTCTAAGCTGTATGAGTAGTCCCTGTATCTGTCTGAGGTTGTGCGGAAAATAAATGCTCTTGTTGTTCTCTTACAGATTACAGGCAACACGTTAATTGTGGTATTTTTACACGCACATACACAAACACACTTCTTTCAATAATTGTTTTATTTTTTTGTACATTTTTTTACAACACACATACCTTTCATGTTCTTTCCTGTACTTGAATACTTAATAAATTCTAATGTTTTCATAGTCAGTTGTTTCATGTCTTTATTAATATCTCATTTAGACCTAATCTGCTTATTTCTTCCCTACACCTTTGCATACCTAAGACAAGATGGAGGTAAAAACATATTCTCTTCCTAATTCGTTTTTTTCCCCACCCGTGTTTTGTCAGACCAGTAAAATTGGTGGTAAACTGTACTATTTGCAGAACCCTAGGTTACCCTTTCCCTTTGTTATCATACTAACTGTATGTCGTATAACCTTAATTAGTGTTCCTGCTCACCTGATGTACCATGCCAGGTGTGTATAATACTGATGTTAATTGGAGAGGGAAGGGGTTAAGGTGTGGTCTTTAACGCCCAAATTTCAAGTAAATATAACTTCCAAATGAAGAGAGACAATGAGACATAAAATAATCTGGGGATTTATTTTTATTTTGTGAACAAAATCTCCTTAAAATAACAAAATAATCTTAAAATAACCTTTGTGTTAGTGGGCTCTTTAAATAATTTCACTCCACAGCATGCTGCCATGGGACCACCTGCTGGTGATGAGAAGTAGGTGGACAGATTCTCCCACACCTGGAGTGCCTGTCTGGGGACATCGTTGGCACCTGGCCTCATGACATCCGGTAGGTGACCATTTGGTGTGCCCATCTCCGTCCAGAGCGGCTCCTGGAATGACCTCCGTAGGTAGTTGTGGAGAACACATGTGGCCTTCATGCAGGCATCGACATTTGAGTGGCTGAGACCAAGCACTCTCTGATACATTCTCCTCCGGGATGCCAGAATCCCAAAGGTGCATTCAACAACTAACAGTCGTTTGTTAACCTCTAGCGTCGAGCAATCCCGTATCCGGGAGCGTAATCATAGCCTCAAGCTCATTACCATAACGCAACGTTTACTATTCATGAAAATCGCAAATGAAAGGAAATAAATATATTGAAACACAAGCTTAGCCTTTTGTTAACAACACTGTCATCTCAGATTTTCAAAATATGCTTTAACCAAAGCTACACAAGCATTTGTGTAAGAGTACTGATAGCCTAGCATAGCATTAAGCCTAGCATTCAGCAGGCAACATTTTCACAAAAACAAGAAAAGCATTCAAATAAAATCATTCACCTTTGAAGAACTTCAGATGTTTTCAATGACGAGACTCTCAGTTAGATAGCAAATTTTCATTTTTTCCAAAAATATTATTTGTGTAAGAGAAATAGCTCAGTTTTGTTCATCACGTTTGGCTAAGAAAAAAAACCGAAAATGCAGTCAACACAACGGCAAACTTTTTTCCAAATTAGCTCCATAATATCGACAGAAACATGGCAAACGTTGTTTAGAATCAATCCTCAAGGTGTTTTTCACAATTCTATTCGATGAAAAATCATTCCTGGCAGTCGGTTTCTCATCAAAGGCAAACGGAAAAATACTGCAGCTGGAGATTACGCAATAATTGCGACGGAGGACACCAAGCGACCACCTGGTAGATGTAGTCTCTTATGGTCAATCTTCCAATGATATGCCTACAAATATGTCACAATGCTGCAGACACCTTGGGGAAAATGTGGAAAACGTAAGCTGACTCCTAGCTCCTCCACAGCCATATTCATTGTCATTGGAACACAGTCATTGGAATGAGGCGGTTTCAAAAAATGCGGCACTTCCTGATTGGATTTTTATCTGGGTTTCGCCTGTAACATCAGTTTTGTGGCACTCACAGACAATATCTTTGCAGTTTTGGAAACGTCAGAGTGTTTTCTTTCCAAAGCTGTCAATTATATGCATAGTCGAGCATCTTTTCGTGACAAAATATCTTGTTTAAAACGGAAACGTTTTTCGTCCAAAAATTAAAAGAGCGCCCCCTATATCGAAGAAGTTAAAGATCCTTACAAGCTTTGGCAATGGCAGTTGGCATCCAGCGTAGGGCCTCATGAGTTTGGGTCTTAAAGTCAAGGCCTCGTCAATGACGAAGACGTGAGGAACGGTTCCCAGGTCTTCAGCCCCAGGGAATGATACTGGTGGTGGAATCTCCAGGGTGTCATCCTGAAGTGCTTGGACGAAGGCAGAGTCACGGAGGGACTCGCCATCATCTTTATTTGCCGTAAGCACCAACATCAATGATACGGAAACAGTAGATGGCATCTACAACAGCCAAGAGTACAACTGAATACGTACCCCGGTAGTTGTAGAATTGCGAACCGAGCACGGTGGAACATGGATTAGTACATGTTTCCCGTCAATGGGAAATTCCACCTCTCCAGGAACTCGGCAGCGATGGCCTTCCAGTCTTCCTCCTTGGGGACAGGTAACTCCAACTCCGAAGCTGAATCCGATGGTCCTGTAGAAGTCCCCTGTCGCCAAGAATCTGAAATATAATTCAAAATAATTATCAATATTGTGTGTAACTTGAATTCCACCCACATGTTCGATCTACTCATATAGCTACCTCATTACTGTTTATTATGCTCTACTAATCATATTGTAATACTCAACCATCATTAACAATGCCTTGAAACAGTTCAATTCAGTCTATGACTATATCAATAAACTGTAGCCCAGGCCAACTCTACTCTTAGAAAGAAAGGTACTATCTAGAACCTAAAAGGGTTCTCCAGCTGACCTCACAGGAAAAACCCTTTTTGGTTCCAAGTAGAACCCTATTGGGTTTCATGTATAACATTTTCCGCAAAGGTTTATACATGAAACCAAAAAGGGTTATCCTATGGGGAAAGCAGAACAGAACACTTTTGGAACCCTTTGTTTCTAAGCGTGATTTACACAACATGCCTATCACTTTGAAGATGCAAAATACTTTTTTGGTGAAACAAACAAGAAATAAGACAAAAAAACGGAAAACTTGAGCATGCATAACTATTCAACCCCCCCAGAGTAAATACTTTGTAGAGACACCTTTTGCAGCAATTACAGTTGCAAGTCTCTTGGGATATGTCTCTATAAGCTTAGCACATATAGCCACTGGGATTTTGGCCCATTCTTCAAGACAAAACTGCTCCAGCTCCTTCAAGTTGGATGGGATCCTGCTGGTGTACAGCAACCTTTAAGTCATACCACAGATTCTTAGTTGGATTGAGGTCTGGGCTTTGACAAGGTCATTCCAAGACATTTAAATGTTTCTCCTTAAACCACTAGTGTTGATTTAGCAGTATGCATAGGGTCATTGTCCTGCTGGAAGGTGAACCTCCGTCCCAGTCTCAAAGCTCTGGAAGACAAACAGGTTTCCCTCATGAATTTCCCTGTATTTAGTGCCATCCATCATTCCTTCAATTCTGACCAGTTTTCCAGTCCCTGCCAATGAAAACATCCCCACAGCATGATGCTGCCACCACTATGCTGGTGTTCTCGGGGTGATGAGAGGTGTTGGGTTTGTGCCAGACATAGCATTTTCCTTGATGGCCAAAAACATAAATGTTGGTCTCATCTGACAAGAGCACCTTCATCCATATGTTTGGGGAGTTTCCCACATGCCTTTTGCAAGGTTTTTGCTTATTTGTTTCTGGACTCTCTTCCGTAAAGCCCAGCTCTGCGGAGTGTACGGCTTAAAGTGGTCCTATAGACAGATATTACAATCTCCGCTGTGGAGCTTTGCAGCTCAAGTTAGCCCCCTTTTGCCTTGATGACATGCTTGAAAAAAACAGTACAAGGTAACAAAATGTTATATCATATCAGGTTAAAGTCAATTGATTATGCTTTAGGAAATTGAACCAATTAAAGTGATTGATGGGGAGCGGAGCGGGAGAGGAGGGGGACCAGTGTACCCCACTTTAATCAAGCAGGCTTCAGTCACCCCCTTGGCTTCAGTCACCCCCAAGATAGAAGCGGGAGACAAATCCAGCTATGGCCTCCTTGTCAGGCCACTCACAATGGGCAGACAGGGGCTCCGGGATGGACAGTTCACACAGCTTCCCCACATACATTGCTGGATCAAGGGGGACCTCGTTGAAGAGGAGATCCATAAGCCTGTCTACCTAGCCTGTAATGTGCTTTTTAAGGGAAATGTTTGTTAACCATTGATATGTTTTAGGCGTCCTTTTGAGACCTTAAGGAACGTCAGGTAGTGTTGGAATGTCAATCTTTTCGTGAGAAATGACACTGGTCACTGAAAATATTTATAAAGTATTTATAAAGTACAAATAGCCCTCACTTTAGACGAGGCCACACAAAACGACTTAAGTAAAGGGTCAGTAAATGGTTTATAAGGACCTATATTAAACATTTTGTGAATGATCTAATGAATCATTATAAAATACCTTAAGTTGTTTATAAATGTGTGAATAACTAGGTTATTAACATTTACAAGTGTGGGAGTAATGATTAATAAATGATGAATAAACTATTTACTAATCCATTCTAAATGCTTTATTACGTAGAGTGCAACCCATATTTCTTGCAAGAATGTATTATTTTCAGTTTCTACACTTAATTTTCCTTAAGGTCACTTTATTTACTATCACGTCTTGTCATCTTCATAAAGCAATGAGTACTTAGATTATTTTTGACCCCTGTACAGGAGAGGCGGGTGACCCCTGGATGAGGACAGAGGCCGGGATATTCTGTCTGACCTAAAAGCAGCTGTTAGTGTGAGTCTGAAGATAGAGGCGCAGCACAGCCTGACACAGGGCTTTGAAGCCAGGAGGAGAAGAGGACAGGCGAGTGGAGGAGAAGAAGAAGAAAGCTCAACTGGCAGCAGCACATCCCCACCCTCCTCCTCGTCATCCTCCTCCTACCACTGAGATTAAACAAACTAATCCCCTGAGTCCGTCAGACAGACCATCGCTCTGAGTCACAGTCCACTGTCTCCATCGCAGGAATGTTGGAGTCACCAAAAATACACACAGAGGTGTTGAAAATACTGCTGCCTCACAAACCCAGCTTCACAGAGACCATAGGGACGGTAATTCAATTGGAGTGTCCCCTCTTCGATGAGATGGAGGCAGACTGGCAGTCAACCGACAACCGACTGGGAGGCTTCTGAGCATGGCCACAGGAATATGGGGAGGGGGGGGGGGGGGTTATTTTCTCTGCTCATACAGGAGTAATAAAGACCTAGTGCACAAAGTTGGTGGGAATTTTAATATATAATATATATATATATATATACAGTGCCTTGCGAAAGTATTCGGCCCCCTTGAACTTTGCGACCTTTTGCCACATTTCAGGCTTCAAACATAAAGATGTAAAACTGTATTTTTTTGTGAAGAATCAACAACAAGTGGGACACAATCATGAAGTGGAACGACATTTATTGGATATTTCAAACTTTTTTAACAAATCAAAAACTGAAAAATTGGGCGTGCAAAATTATTCAGCCCCTTTACTTTCAGTGCAGCAAACTCTCTCCAGAAGTTCAGTGAGGATCTCTGAATGATCCAATGTTGACCTAAATGACTAATGATGATAAATACAATCCACCTGTGTGTAATCAAGTCTTCGTATAAATGCACCTGCACTGTGATAGTCTCAGAGATCCGTTAAAAGCGCAGAGAGCATCATGAAGAACAAGGAACACACCAGGCAGGTCCGAGATACTGTTGTGAATAAGTTTAAAGCCGGATTTGGATACAAAAATATTTCCCATGCTTTAAACATCCCAAGGAGCACTGTGCAAGCGATAATATTGAAATGGAAGGAGTATCAGACCACTGCAAATCTACCAAGACCTGGCCGTCCCTCTAAACTTTCAGCTCATACAAGCAGAAGACTGATCAGAGATGCAGCCAAGAGGCCCATGATCACTCTGGATGAACTGCAGAGATCTACAGCTGAGGTGGGAGACTCTGTCCATAGGACAACAATCAGTGGTATATTGCACAAATCTGGCCTTTATGGAGAGTGGCAAGAAAGCCATTTCTTAAAGATATCCATAAAAAGTGTTGTTTAAAGTTTGCCACAAGCCACCTGGGAGACACACCAAACATGTGGAAGAAGGTGCTCTGGTCAGATGAAACCAAAATTGAACTTTTTGGCAACAATGCAAAACGTTATGTTTGGCGTAAAAGCAACACAGCTGAACACACCATCCCCACTGTCAAACATGGTGGTGGCAGCATCATGGTTTGGGCCTGCTTTTCTTCAGCAGGGACAGGGAAGATGGTTAAAATTGATGGGAAGATGGATGGAGCCAAATACAGGACCATTCTCGAAGAAAACCTGATGGAGTCTGCAAAAGACCTGAGACTGGGACGGAGATTTGTCTTCCAACAAGACAATGATCCAAAACATAAAGCAAAATCTACAATGGAATGGTTCAAAAATAAACATATCCAGGTGTTAGAATGGCCAAGTCAAAGTCCAGACCTGAATCCAATCGAGAATCTGTGGAAAGAACTGAAAACTGCTGTTCACAAATGCTCTCCATCCAACCTCACTGAGCTCGAGCTGTTTTGCAAGGAGGAATGGGAAAAAATGTCATCTCTCGATGTGCAAAACTGATAGAGACATACCCCAAGCGACTTACAGCTGTAATCGCAGCAAAAGGTGGCGCTACAAAGTATTAACTTAAGGGGGCTGAATAATTTTGCAAGCCCAATTTTTCAGTTTTTGATTTGTTAAAAAAGTTTGAAATATCCAATAAATGTCGTTCCACTTCATGATTGTGTCCCACTTGTTGTTGATTCTTCACAAAAAAATACAGTTTTATATCTTTATGTTTGAAGCCTGAAATGTGGCAAAAGGTCGCAAAGTTCAAGGGGGCCGAATACTTTCGCAAGGCACTGTATATTTTAATATAATTTTTTTATCAGCGGTCCTGCAGCACCCTCAGCACCCCTACTTCCCGCGGCTATGATTCTGAGGAAGGCTCTCTCTTCCTGCTGCTCCTGCAACCTGCCTAAACCTCGTCTCCACTGCCTAGCAGACTAACGCCGCCTGCACTCAGCCTGCTGTTCATAATGCCAAGGCACAGATGTGCACCCCTTGAGTACAAACGGAGAGACAAACTGCTTGGCAATGTCCTCGATTTTCAGGTGGAATTTGCACCTGGGTTTTATTGTAACTCTGCAGAACAACACGTCAGGGGTATGACAAACAAAGCTCGGTTCACTAAAGGCTTGGCAGTCTGATTGTCTCCTACTATTAGAGTGGGAAGATACAGCCACCATGGGAGGATGATAGAGAGAGACAAAATGAGTACGATTTAGATCACTTTATACCCAACACAATAGACATATTTTAAGTCCAACCAAAAGGAGTTCTCAAGCACACATGATATAATACTTAGACAGCATGTCAGTGAAAAAACGACGGCGGGGACACTATAAACGCAAAAGTATGTGGACACCCCTTCAAATGAGTGGATTTGGCTATTTCAGCCAAACCCGTTGCTGACAGGTGTATAAAATCGAACACACAGCCATGCAATCTCATTTGACAAACATTGGCAGTAGAATGGCCTTACTGATTTTATCGGTGACTTTCAATGTGGCACCGTCATAGGATGCCACCTTTCTAACAAGTCAGTTCGTAAAATTTCTGCACTGCTAGAGCTGCACCGGTCAACTGTATGTGCTGTTACTGTGACGTGGAAACGTCTAGGAGCAACAATGGCTCAGCCGCAAAGTGTTAGGCCACACAATCTCACAGAACGGGTCCATCGAGTGTTGAAGCGCATAGCGGGGCAAAATTGTCTGTCCTCAGTTGCAACACTCACTACAGAGTTCCAAACTGCCTCTGGAAGCAACAACAGCAACAGAATTGTCTGTCAGGAGCTTCACGAAATGGATTCACATGGCCGAGCAGCCGCACAGAAGCCTAAGATCACCATGTGCAATGCCAAGCGTCGGCTGGTGTGTGGTAAAGCTCGCCGCCATTGAACTCTGGAGCAGTAGAAACACATTCTCTGGAGTGATGAATCACACATCACCTGGCAGTCCTACGGACACATTTGGGTTTGTCGGATGCCAGGAGAACGCTACCTGCCTAAATGCATAGTGCCAACTGTAAAGTTTGGTGGAGGAGCAATAATGGTCTGGGGCTGTTTTTCATGGTTTGGAATAGGCCCCTTAGTTCCATTGAAGGGAAATCAACGCTACAGCATACAATGACATTATAGACGATTCTGTGCTTCCAACTTTGTGGCAAGAATTTGAGGAAAGCCCTTTGCTGTTTCAGCATGACAATCCATACAGAAATGGTTTGTTGTGATCGGTGTGGAATAATTTGAATGGCCTGCACAGAGCCCTGACCTCACTAATGCTCTTGTGGCTGAATGTCCTGACAGCAATGTTCCAACATCTATTGGAAAGCCTTCCCAGAAGAGTGGAGGCTGTTAATAGCAGCAAAGGGGAACCCATATTAATGCCCATCATTTTGGAATGAGATGTTTGACGAGCAGGTGCCCAGATACTTTTTGGTCATCTAGTGTATGTTATTCTTTGGACTCACCAAATGCCTTGGATATTTGTGCCAGTGAGTTGAATCTCTATGTAGTCTTGTTTAATGGCCGCATGCTTTGCCTGATGGGCATTCAGTGACTAATCAGTCTTTTCCTCTGTCCATTAGCAGCAAGCAGAGGCAAAGCGGGGGACCATCACCACTGGGTAGACATCTCTTTCATTATGACTACAGCTCACAGCACCTCGGCTCACAGCACCATGTAACACCTATGCAATAACAGTGTTTGTAGGTCCCTATTCACAACCACTGTTATTTCCACCTGCATTATTTAACGCTGTGTCCTTCTCGTCATAGTTACTATTTCTATGCAATTCATCTACATTTGAGTGTTTTTTAATGACTAGTGCGACATGGGCCATATATATATGATTATAATTATACCGGAAGGGCTTCTCTGGAACTCGTTGTGGAAGGGACGAGTTAAATACCTAAAAGTGACATAGTGCTTTACTACCATATTACCCCCCCCCCCCCCCCCGTTCTTTCTCCTTTAAGCTGTGTAACACCAAGAGTTTGCAATGCCCCTGTCCAACAATGGAAAGAGAGGGAGTGATTGTAATTTAATTTCCGGATGAGGCATCTTGATAAATACATGTCAGAGTAATTTGCTGTCATTGGCTCACCATGGTGCTGCAGGTCACGAGTCATACGAGTTGTAGACTCTCGCCTCGTCATGACTTAAAGTGGAGTGGAGTGCCAGTGACACATTTCTGTGACTTTGCCGGTGGTTTAGTCATTAGATACTATGTGCATAGCTGACCTCTTAGCGAGTCTAACACTTTATTTGGCACTAAAGTGAAATACCAAGCGTCTCTCCAAACTAGCAACGAACAATCGCCTTTACTGTAGCTTCCTTTTCACACAATGTAGTGCCATCCTGACATGATGGGAACATTGCACCATGGGTAGGTGCCTCGAGCCAGTTCCAATCAATATGTCCAGTTGTGTATGTGTCTGAAAATGTGGTTGTCCATGCTTGTTGGTGATTGTGTGTATGTTGTGCATTTGGTCAACCTTGTATGTGAAGGCTATGGTCGAATTTTGTACAGTGTCACCATACTCAGGTGTCATAGTAGGAGCGGCCCAAGGGTTCTGTTTGTGCCTGACCAGCCACTGTAGTGAACCTGGACTCTGCATGGTTGGTTTAGACCAGAGAGACTTATACAGAGACTGCACCATTATGCAAACCAGGCCCAGACAACTACTGTCGAGACTGGTGCCTGCCTGCCTGCTTTACCGTCTTATCTCTAACAACACTGCTTTGCCCAGAGTGCTGACCTTGAAAAGTAATTTGGTGGATCAATATTTGCTGGGATTGAAGAGTGAAGAGGAAGTAAGTGCTGCTCGTGGACTGAGTGGTGCAGATTTAGTGAATTGCAATAGCATTCATACAAAGGCTCATGGAATTTCCTTGAGTCCATTTACCGCAGAATTAACTATGGTGTGTAAGCAACAAGATCTCACAGTCTCACTTCAGTATTCTATGTTTGTCTAGCAGGGGATAAATATCAAAACTCGACAGTAAAAGAAACGTTCAGATTTTTTATTTTTTTTTACCTCAAAACCGCCGTCCAGATGATGTTACGAACATGCACAGTAGGACTGTGAAAAACAGATTCCAAATGCGTTCTGTTGATCAAAAGCAGATTTTTCTTTTGTATTTGGAGGTAATCATGTGTTTTTTTTATTTTACTATCACAAGCTTTAGGGAAGAGTGAGGTTGATTTCCCGACCACCGCTTGTCCCACCCTCAAACGCTGGGAATTTTAAAAAGTTGGCGTTCCTAGCTAAACAGTCTTGAGATGGTAGTTCTGTGTCAGTCAGAGAGCTTCTCTACTGTCAGATAACCTATAGTTTGTTGAATAGCTGCTGCAAGTGATGACCCCTTTGCACTGTCAGACAATTACAACTTTTATCAGGTGCTGTTGAATGATCAGAATAACCTTTATTCGCCAAATACATTTTTACAAATACCAGAAATTTGACTTAGTGAGAAGGTGCTGCCAGCAATAGACAATTACACGGAATACAATATATTGGAACAGTAAACATAAAACTCTGGAGTATAGGCTGATTTAGTTTGTCAGTTTTTTGGGCAAGTGAACACATGTTGGAGAGGAAGAAGCCAGGAAGTGAAGCACGGAGGTCCCATCTCCTAAAGTGCACGAGAGCCCTTATGCACCTTCGCTTTCTCCTCAGGTGTACACCTCCACTTTCTTGGCTAGTAGACCAACTCATAGTTGTGGATGGTCCAATAGCAATATTTCAGTGCTTGAGGACTGAATTTTGGGTTTACAAACCAGTTGGCAATGTGCCCTTAATATTCAATAGCTCATCCCGAGTGAAAGTAGTCCTCATTTTGTCGCAAATCCACAAGTAAACAAACAGAAACAACAAAGACGCGAGCAGCAACAAAGCTGGGGAAGCTTGCACAACCCTGAGCGAGCGGGGCGGCAGGTAGCCTAGTGAGCGGGGCGGTAAGTGTTGGACAAGTAACGAAAGGTGGCAAGATCGAATACCTGTTCTGACAAGGTAAAAATCTGTTGTTCTGCCCCTGAACAAGCCAGTTAACCCAATGTTCCTAGGCTGTCATTGAAAATAAGAATTTGTTCTTAATTGCCTTGCCTAGTTAAATACATACAAATACTGAGTGGAAACTGTCCAGACAGTATTGGCTAAAAAGACAGATTGTTTGTTGTAACGAGTGGGACTGGGCACAGAAGGCTGGCGAAGACAGCCTAAACCAGCGGGCCCAAGAGACAGAGTAAGTGTTTTGCCCCTCATAGCTAATGTTTTTATACAAGCATGATTTCATATAGTGCTATTGTGGTTGTGTATCATTCCTAGATGGACTTCAGGTTCTGCCTGATATGATTTCATCCAGAGGTCGCGCCCATCTAATACACATCTAACGCTCCTCCACATACCTGTCTTCCAGATGCAAAACTTAATGGAAACCGCAGTAATCTCATCACTATAACACATGTGCAACAACAAATGAGAACTCATCATGAGGGGCTGCAGTGGCTCCATGCAGTCAGACCAGGCCCTAGCCTCTTGGGGGCCCGAAGATAAAACATTTTTTGGGGCCCCCCGCCTTATGAGAAAATGCTGCAGTTTTAATGTCACACCGTGATCTGTTTCACCTATCTTTGTGCTTGTCTCCACCTCCCTTTCTGACTCTACTCTGGACTACTGACCTCTGGACTACTTAAACTGTTTGCATCTGGGTTTTCTCCTGAGCCTTGACAGTATGAACTGGCCATGACGGATCCAGCAGACTCGGACCAGCTCCGCCACGCTGTCTCCTCCCAAGTAGCCACCATTGGAAGGCACAAGGAGTTGCTTCGTGGCCTTATGGAAGGGTTCCAGACCTTGGCCGAACAACCATGATGGTGCGTGGTACACTTTGCATGGAGCAATTCCGCGGGTTGTCTGTCAGTCAGCCTACCGCTTCACTGGAGAGTCTGGAACCAATCAGCGTTTCTCGTGCAGTGTTCTCTCATCATCGATCTGCAGTCCTACTCCTTCCCCTCGGATCGCTCGAAGAAAGCATACTTCATCACGTTGATGTCCAGGAGGGCTCTCACCTGGGCTACGGCCGTGTGGGAACAACAGTAGGCCGTATGCTTCAGTCTGGAGTAGTACGTAGCGGAGGTGAAGGAGGTTTTTGATTCTCCATTATCCGGGAGAGAGCCTGCCCGGAAGTTACCACAGCTTCGGCAAGACTCCAGCAGGGTGGCAGACTATGTGGTGGATTTTCGCATGTTGGCAGCTGAAAGTGTCTGGAACCCGGAATCGCTGTTTGACACGTTCCTGCACAAAGTATTGGAGGATGTTAAGAACGAACTAGCAGCTCAGGAACTACTGACGGAACTCGACTGACTCATTGCCTTGACCATCCGGATCGATGGGCGGCTACAGGAATGTAGGAAGGAGAGGAGATCCAATTCCACTCGCCCGTCCAAGGATTCCATCTCGCCTCCGAGGCGTCCCGGAAGTCCCCGACGTCTCCATTGCATTCAGCCCTTCTCCATTCCCATGGACGTTAGGTGTCACCCATCATCCCCATTATCCACATTGTACTTTTACCTGTGATCTCTGTTTGTCTTTTGCCAGTTCGAATTATTTTGTCAAGCCTACTAGTGTATTTTCCCATCCGCCTGTCTGTCTCTAGTTCCTGTTTTCTAGCTTTCCCGGTTTTGACCATTTTTCCTGCACCTGACCCTGAGCCTGCCTGTTGTTCTGTACCTTTCGAACTCTGCTCTGGACAACTGACCTCTGCCTGCCTTTGACCTGACGTTTGCCTGCCTGTTGAGTAATACAGTTGTATTACTTCGAAACTGCCTGCATCTGGGACTTCTTTTGAGCTTTGACATTTAATGCAAGTTTCATACAATTGTCCTAATTATGCCATTGGGCGGAGAGGAAAATTAGCAGTTTTACAACTAATTTCTTGCAATTCTACACATTTTGTAATTTGGTGGAGTCCAATGTTTGCAGTTTTTAATATGATATCTGATGATATATGCGGGCCCCTCAGTCAGTAATTTGACCATGATTAATACAAGTTTAGATAGCTAGCCAATTGCTGAATTAACAAATAAAAAATAAAAAATCTGACATGGGCTAATCGAGTGACTGTCAGTGACTGACATAGCAAGAGAAAAACTGCTGATGCACAAACAAATTTCAAAATTGCACAGTGTGTTTTCTATTGTTCTAACTCTCAACAATAAGTTGAGACTCAGACTGAGTTCCAAATAGACACTGAACAAAAATATAAAATGCAACATGTAAAATGTTTCATGAGCTGAAATAAAAGATCCCAGATATTTTCCATATGCACAAAAAGCTAACTTCTCGAAAATGTTGTGCACAGATCCTTGTTAGTAAGCATTTCTTCTTTGCCAAGATAATCCATCTACCTGACAGGTGTGGCATATCAAAAAGTTGATTAAACATCATGATCATTACACAGGTGCACCTTGTGCTGGGATAATAAAAGACCAATCTAAAATGTGCAGTTTTGTCACACAACACAATGCCACAGATGTCTCAAGTTGAGGGAGTGTGCAATTGGAATACTGACTCCAGTAATGTCCACCAGAGCTGGTGCCAGAGAATGTAATGTTCATTTCTCTACCATAAGCCACCTCCAATGTCGATTTAGAGAAATTGGCAGTATGTCCAACCAGCCTCAAAACTTCAGACCAAGTGTATGGTGTTGCGGTTTGCTGATTTAAACATTGTTAAAAGAGTGTCCCATGGTGGCGGTGGTGTTATGGTAAGGGCAGGCATAAGCTACAGACAACGAACACAATAAAATTTTATCGATGGCAATTTTTTAAATGCACAGAGATACTGGGGCGAGATCCTGAGCCCATTGTAATGCATATTTTTTTTAAAGGTATCTGTGACCAACATACGCATATCTGTATTCCCAGTCATTTGAAATCAATAGATAAGGGCCTAATGAATTTATTTAAAATGACTGATTTCCTTATGTGAACTGTAACTCAGTAAAATCTTTGAAACTGTTTCATGTTGCCTTCATATATTTGTTCAGTATATACAGTGTATTTCAAAAGTATTCAGACCCCTTCCCTTTTGAAACATTTCCTTGCATTACAGACCTTTTCTAAAATGGATTAAATAAAACATTTCTCATCAATCTACACACAATACTCCATAATGACAAAGCAAAAATAGGTTTTTAGAAAAATGGAAAAAAAACGTACCCTTATTTCCATAAGTATTCAGACCCTTTGCTATGAGACTCAAAATTGAGCTCAGGTACATCTTGTATCCATTGATCACCCTTGAGATGTTTCTACAACTTCCTTGTAGTCCACCTTTGGTAAATGCAATTGATTGGACATGATCTGGAAAGGCAAACACCTGCCCATATAAGGTACCACAGTTGACAGTGCATGTCAGAGCAAAAACCAAGCCATGAGGTTGAAGGAATTGTTCGTAGAGCTCCGAGACAGGATTATGTCGAGGCACAGATTTAGGAAAGGTACCAAAACATTTCTGCAGCATTGAAGGTCCATCATTCTTAAATGGAAGAAGTTTGGAACCACCAAGACTCTTCCTAGAGTTTCCAAAAACTGAGCAATTGGGGTACAAGGGCCATGGTCAGGGAGGTGACCAAGAACCCAATGGTCACTCTAACAGCGCTCCATAGTTCCTCTGTGGAGATGGAAGAACCTTCCAGAAGGACAACCATCTCTGCAGCATTCCACCAATCATGGCATTACAGTAGAGTGGTCAGACTGAAGCCACCTCTCAGTAAAAGTCACATGAAAGCCTGCTTGGAGTTTGCCAAAAGGCAACTAATGGACTCTCAGACCATGAGAAACAATATTCTCTGTCTGATGAAATCAAGATTGACGTCTTTGGCATGAATGCCAAGCGTATTGGCAGCATCATGGTGTGGGGGTGCTTTTCAGAGGCAGGGACTGGGAGACTGGTCAGGATCGAGGGAAAGATGAACAGAGCAAAGTACAGAGAGATCCTTGATGAAAACCTGCTCCAGAGCACTCAGGACCTCAGACTGGGGCGAAGGCTCACCTTCCAAAAGGACAACAACCCTAAACACAATGCAGATGTGGCTTCAGGACAAGTCTTTGAATTTCCTTGAGTGGCCCAGCCAGAGCCCGGACTTGAACCCAATCGAACATCTCTGGAGAGACCTGAAAATAGCTGTCCAGCAACACTCCCCATCCAACCTGACAGAGCTTGAGAGGATCTGCAGAAGAGAATGGGAGAAACTCCCCAAATACAGGTATGCCAAGTTTGTAGCGTCATACCGAAGAAGACTCAAAAGCTGTAATCCCTGCCAAAGGTTCTTCAACAAAGTACTGAGTAAAGGGACGGAACACTTCTGTAAATGGGATTTTTCCGTTTTTAATTTTTAATAATCTAGCAACAATTTCTCAAAACCTGTATTGTGTGTAGATTGATGAGAGGAAAAAAAACAACATTTGAATTAATTTTAGAATACGGCTGTAATGTAAGAAAATTTGGAAAAAGTCAAGGGGTCTTAATACTTTCCGAATGCACTGTACAGTGGTTGCTCGACTAAAGGTTTTTGCGATTTTTATGCGGGACTTAGAGGTAATTTGTGGTTTACTATGGTACCGTGCGTCACTACTTCATTGCTCTAGAACAGCGCAAGGAGTTAGATCACTGATTATGCTTTTGGGTCCCAAGGCGCTATTGTGTCTCTACCTGACAATGAATGGGTGACGTAAACCAAATAGAAACTGCTAATTGTGCACGACTTCAAAATAGAATTTCAATGATCTGAATCATGAGGATGAAGAAGTTGATTGAATTTAGAACAATAGTGTAAGAATTGCTATTCCTCTGTCACTTATTTTTTTGTAAATTCTTGTCAGTATTACTTACTAAAACTGTTACACTAAGGTTTTTATTCTAAGAGAAACTTAGACTACAATTAGGATGTGGAAATGTTAGGATTACTTTGCTCTTACTGTAGTACTGTAGGCTACTCTCGACAAGTCACATTATACAGTGCCTGAGTGATGAGGTGGTCTAAGACACTGCATTGCAGTGCAAGCTGTGTTGCTACAGATGCTGGTTCAATACCTGTGCTTGCCGTGACCGGGAGACCCATGAGGCGATGGAAAGCTTTTGGTTTCTCTCGCTCTAAAAACAGAAATAAATAATTATAAAACAACAAACTGGCTTTAATTACAAATGAGCAACAATGTCTCACCCCATGTTCAAGAATGGCCTTTTTCTCTCTCACTTTAGTTTAAAAAAAAACTAAATCTCCAAAATATCGTACGTTTTTAAACAATCCATAGAAAGTTGGTTGCAATTTCAGTTTAATCCGCCAGAAAAGACAGAACAAATAATATAAATATTGTTGTTAAACTCAAATATACTAATTGTTTAAATTCCCCTTAGATATTAATTTAGAATCATCCAATCCTCTAAAGGTAATTATTGGAGGAGAGTCACGTTATTGAAAAAAATATTTTTAGATATACTGTATGCCTTGATGACAGATTTGCACACTCCTGGCATTCTCTCAATCCTTGGAATAGCAGAACAGCATAACGGTCCGGACGGCCCTTTGCTGTGCCTGGTGAGCAGTTGGTCAAGTTCTGTTGTCAGAAGAGGAATGAAAATGTCAGGTTGAACCGACGATCTGATGAACCCGCCAGGTATGTTCACTCTGTTCACACTGCCTGTCCTGTGAGCTCTAAGTTCCAGAGCTCACAGGTGTGCCTGGCATGGATTGTGACTTGTTCCTCGCCCTCTTCAACGCGTCATTCTCCACCCGACTCTCCGCCAATGCCGCCTGACTCTCTGCTAATGTCGAGTGACTCTCTGCAAATACCGCCTGGCTCTGGACCAATGCATCAGCTGTTGCCAGTATCTCTGCCCTCAGAGAATGTTTCTCTTTCTGATGGTCTGCCTTCATTCATTTTCAGACAAGATAGAACTGCCAAAGGGGGCGGTGTTGCAATCTACTGCAAAGATAGCCTGCAGAGTTCTGTCCTACTATCCAGGTCTGTACCCAAACAATTTGAACTTATACTTTTAAAAATCCACCTCTCTAAAAACAAGTCTCTCACCGTTGCCGCCTGCTATAGACCACCCTCTGCCCCCAGCTGTGCTCTGGACACCATATGTGAACTGATTGCCCCCCATCTATCTTCAGAGCTCGTGCTGCTAGGCGACCTAAACTGGAACATGCTTAACACCCCAGCCATCCTACAATCTAAACTTGATGCCCTCAATCTCACACAAATTATCAATGAACCTACCAGGTACCTCCCCAAAGCCTTAAACATGGGCACCCTCATAGATATCATCCTAACCAACTTCCCCTCTAAATACACCTCTGCTGTCTTCAACCAAGATCTCAGCGATCACTGCCTCATTGCCTGCATCCGTAATGGGTCAGCGGTCAAACGACCTCCTCTCATCACTGTAAAACGCTCCCTGAAACACTTCAGCGAGCAGGCCTTTCTAATCGACCTGGCCGGGGTATCCTGGAAGGATATTGACCTCATCCCGTCAGTAGAGGATGCCTGGATATTTTTTAAAAATGCCTTCCTAACCATCTTAAATAAACATGCCCCATTCAATAAATTTAGAACCAGGAACAGATACAGCCCTTGGTTCTCCCCAGACCTGACTGCCCTTAACCAACACAAAAACATCCTATGGCGTTCTGCATTAGCATCGAACAGCCCCCGTGATATGCAGCTGTTCAGGGAAGCTAGAAACCATTATACACAGGCAGTTAGAAAAGCCAAGGCTAGCTTTTTCAAGCAGAAATTTGCTTCTTGCAACACTAACTCAAAAAAGTTCTGGGACACTGTAAAGTCCATGGAGAATAAGAACACCTCCTCCCAGCTGCCCACTGCACTGAAGATAGGAAACACTGTCACCACTGATAAATCCACCATAATTGAAAATTTCAATAAGCATTTTTCTACTGCTGGCCATGCTTTCCACCTGGCTACTCCTACCCCTGTCAACAGCACTGCACCCCCAACAGCAACTCGCCCAAGCCTTCCCCATTTCTCCTTCTCCCAAATCCATTCAGCTGATGTTCTGAAAGAGCTGCAAAATCTGGACCCCTACAAATCAGCCGGGCTAGACAATCTGGACCCTTTCTTTCTAAAATTATCTGCCGAAATTGTTGCCACCCCTATTACTAGCCTGTTCAACCTCTCTTTCGTGTCGTCTGAGATTCCCAAAGATTGGAAAGCAGCTGCGGTCATCCCCCTCTTCAAAGGGGGGGACACTCTTGACCCAAACTGCTACAGACCTATATCTATCCTACCATGCCTTTCTAAGGTCTTCGAAAGCAAAGTCAACAAACAGATTACCGACCATTTTGAATCTCACCATACCTTCTCTGCTATGCAATCTGGTTTCAGAGCTGGTCATGGGTGCACCTCAGCCACGCTCAAGGTCCTAAACGATATCTTAACCGCCATCGATAAGAAACATTACTGTGCAGCCGTATTCATTGATCTGGCCAAGGCTTTCGACTCTGTCAATCACCACATCCTCATCGGCAGACTCAACAGCCTTGGTTTCTCAAATGATTGCCTCGCCTGGTTCACCAACTACTTCTCTGATAGAGTTCAGTGTGTCAAATCGGAGGGTCTGTTGTCCGGACCTCTGGCAGTCTCTATGGGGGTGCCACAGGGTTCAATTCTTGGACCGACTCTCTTCTCTGTATACATTAATGAGGTCGCTCTTGCTGCTGGTGAGTCTCTGATCCACCTCTACGCAGACGACACCATTCTGTATACTTCCGGCCCTTCTCTGGACACTGTGTTAACAACCCTCCAGGCAAGCTTCAATGCCATACAACTCTCCTTCCGTGGCCTCCAATTGCTCTTAAATACAAGTAAAACTAAATGCATGCTCTTCAACCGATCGCTACCTGCACCTACCCGCCTGTCCAACATCACTACTCTGGACGGCTCTGACTTAGAATACGTGGACAACTACAAATACTTAGGTGTCTGGTTAGACTGTAAACTCTCCTTCCAGACCCATATCAAACATCTCCAATCCAAAGTTAAATCTAGAATTGGCTTCCTATTTCGCAACAAAGCATCCTTCACTCATGCTGCCAAACATACCCTTGTAAAACTGACCATCCTACCAATCCTCGACTTTGGCGATGTAATTTACAAAATAGCCTCCACCTGTAGCACACTCTCCAGCAGGTATATCTCTCTAGTCACCCCCAAAACCAATTCTTTCTTTGGCCGCCTCTCTTTCCAGTTCTCTGCTGCCAATGACTGGAACGAACTACAAACATCTCTGAAACTGGAAACACTTATCTCCCTCACTAGCTTTAAGCACCAACTGTCAGAGCAGCTCACAGATTACTGCACCTGTACATAGCCCACCTATAATTTAGCCCTATCAACTACCTCTTTCCCAACTGTATTTAATTTATTTATTTATTTTGCTCCTTTGCACCCCATTATTTTTATTTCTACTTTGCACATTCTTCCATTGCAAAACTACCATTCCAGTGTTTTACTTGCTATATTGTATTTACCTTGCCACCAAGGCCTTTTTTGCCTTTACCTCCCTTCTCACCTCATTTGCTCACATTGTATATAGACTTGTTTATACTTTATTATTGACTGTATGTTTGTTTTACTCCATGTGTAACTCTGTGTTGTTGTATCTGTCGAACTGCTTTGCTTTATCTTGGCCAGGTCGCAATTGTAAATGAGAACTTGTTCTCAACTTGCCTACCTGGTTAAATAAAGGTAAAATAAATAAATAAATAAAATTGACTCGATCTCGGTCTTCAAAGTTGGAATCTGATCCATTTGCACCTTCATCAGATGAGCAGAATGGTACAGCCCTGAGCCCCCATCGATTACAGTGGCCTATGATACAAACGGTAGGACAATGAAGAATTAAAAGTACTGGCACTGGTACTGTATGTAAATAAAGATTGCAATTTGGATAATTAGGGCCACTAACAACTTGCTGTGGAGTCATGGAGACAAACTGTGGAGTGTTCCTTTAACTTTAGGCATCAATTCCGACTGGTTAAGGTAAAGCAGTGGTCACCAACCTTTTCTGAATCAAGATCACTTGATCTTGCAAGCTGAATTTTTTTTAAACATGACTTGAAAAATGTAACGTAATTACTTGTGAGGCACAGCCGAGTGTGCATAATAATTAGCTTATGTATTTCCTGGTCCGATTGGCCTGCATCTGATGGTCAGTCTGTGTGGAGGGAGGGAGCGGTGATGAGGCTGAGAAAAGAGGACAGAGTCTTCCAGCTGATAGCAAAACTCAAGTTGCACTGCATTATTTCTGCCTCGTGCACCAATTCATGTTGTTACTCCTATGCCCAGAGAATGTGGAATATTCCTCAATATAAAAAAAAGACACAAGCTGCTAATAATAACAACACAAGCTTATTGTAAATACTTTGCTATAGTCATTCATAGCAGCTGCAGTGCTGGTTGTAGTGTGAGTGGCAGTAGGGAGAACGCACATTTTATGGCTTACAAAAGTGCTGAACAATGTGTTGACAGTGCTGAATAACAACTTAAACATGAACTTACTCATACAAATAGAGTCTAGAGTCTCTCTCTAGTCATGGTTTTCAAAGTTTGGAAATCTCACGGTATCAACTTTGCTATGAGTTCGAGGCTTCTTTTTAGTCTATGGCGCGAGGGAAACTGCAGTAACGGTGATCTGAGCTACCTGATTGGGCAGCGGTAGGCTTAGACCGCTGCGCCACTCGGGAGCCCTTTATCAAAGACAGTACAGTATGAAGATAGGCAGAAACTGCTTCTCCAATAGAAATCCCTGATCACACTTGTAGGCGATGTCAGGGTGACGTTTGCTAGTTAAGCTCATGCGCAGAAACACGCCATCGGCTATGACTGTTGTCATGTGCAGGCCTTCAAACAATAGGCACTCCTTCGATATAAAAGTTGTTTTTGATGAAAATGAAAAGGTGTCAATTTGTAACTTTCATGAGGTTGGAGTAACAACATGTTCAGCTACTTAAGACATTGGCTCGAACCTAGGTTGTGTCTTTACATTTTGAAAAAATGAACAACTGTGGAAGTCTTTTCTTCTCTTATTAACTTCTCAAACCCCAAACCCCTGTCCTGGTTTGTTTGGTCTGTTTCGCAAGCATTCCCGGAAGTCTCGCAATGTTGAGCCTCTGGGTTTAGAAAGTCTATTGCTTCATCTGTGTTTTTTTTACAGAAATGTTTGGTGATCGACTAGGAATGCCTTGGAGATCGACTAGTAGCTCCCGATCGACCGGTTGGTGACCACTGAGGTAAGGGATAATTTTTGGGACAGGGTTAAAACAGAAAAGAAAATTGAACGGTTAGGTTTAGGCGTCAATTTCATTCATTCTGACTGGCCATAGCTAGCGGTTTAAGCCCTTTCTCTATCCCCATCCACAACCAAGCAAGCCACAAGCCCACTAGACATTCACGTTGCCCCTAGTGGATGGTATTGAAGGCATCTCCCAACGTCCTCGGACCTGGACAAACATTAAATACTGAAGTGGATCTGGTGTGACTTGGCTCAAGAAGAAGAACCATCCCATTAAGTTGTTTACTATTCAAATAATGTGCAGTGTATGAAAACAATTACACAACGCAATTCTCATGTATGCACTATACAGATTCGCCATCCATGAAAAGGCACTAGCCAGCCAGGCAGCCTAGATTCATTTGCAACATTTATGAATCTAATTTACAGGAGAGAGAATTGGCCCTCTAACATGTCATATTGGTGTGCCTCAACAGACGTTCCTGCCCGTGCATATTTACTGTCAAGGAATCCATGATGTATGTAAGGTTTTGAAAAGACCATTCTAGCCAATTGCCTATATCATCAAGGTAATGACATGTTCCATCTTTTTGCACATAAAGTAAATACAGGCTCGCCCTTTATGATAGATGGGACCCTGGAGGTGCATGTACAGCTGAGCATGCCCGTTCGCTAAAGCAAATCAGCTTTGTACTGAAGCCTACAGTATGTATTCCATATTGGGTTATATACTCTTAGCCCTTAACACATACATAGATTGGACCCTGACCTACAGGGACATACAGGGGGGTGTCAAGGCTACCAGTAATCCCATGTTTTTATCAATGCTCCTTTACTCACCGTGTTTGGTCATGTCAAGGAGAAACAGGATCTCCAGTAAAGCTGGCCAGATAAATGGCCCTGTCACTGGGTGATAAATGGAAACCCTGCAAGCTGCTCTCAGCTGCCCAGCATGCTCAGCTTGGGCCCTGTAAAGCATATCATTAATTATCATTCACAAGTCTGCAGCCCTGTGGGTAAGAGACCAGACTCTGCGAGAGAGATTTCTCAGCTCACCCAGCTTACTTTCGGAGGCGTTAATATAGGCTGGGTTTGAGTGCAGACGGCGATAAAACTCAGGATGCAGGATTGTGTAATGAGATAAGATGTAGAATTAGTGCACTATAGATATCTGATATTTTGCAGACGTTTGAACGTATATTTGGATAGTCCATCTGTAGATACTCTACAGACTATCAGTAACATTTCAACTAACTATCTACTAACCCTAGTTCTAACCCAAGCCATAATCGTAACCCTTACCCTAGCCCTAGCCCTAGCCCTAGCCCTAACAGTGACCTTAACCCTTACCCTAACTCTTATTCTAAACCTAACCCTAAATTTAGCAAGCGATTGCTTATCAACAGATAGTTTGTCGATAGTATGACCATCTGTAGAGCACAGTGGAGGCCGCTGAGGGGAGAACGGCTCATAATAATATCTGGAACCGATATATTTTGTATTTGATGTATTAGATATTATTCCACCCGTCTAGCCATTACCACGAGCCCGTCCTCCCTAATTAAGGTGCCACCAACCTCCTGTGGTAGAGCATCTACAGATGTAAATTCCCAACTATCCAAATAAAGTGTGACCATAGGATCGTTACAAAAGCTATCATTTTAAAAGCATTTATTTTCTATTGTAAATTAAACAGTGGTTTTGAATGCTCATACTGTGGAACCAGACATAGAGATCCTTTGTCTTGTTCATGTCTATTAGGCTAGTGGCCAATCCTCAAAAAGGTATTTTGTTTTGTAGAAACCCCTACCCGAGTTAGAACAAAACACAACCATGTTTTTTGACATCTCTAATGTCTCACATTTATGAAATGTATGGTTGTGAAAATATATTTTACTGCAAAAAGGGGTTACATTTTCAGATATTATTGGGGGGGGGACACTTAGGCTCATGTAATCCAACATTACCAAGCTCTGATATTGCAAAAATGTGGAATACAAGTAGTCAGTTGTCTGTCCTACATACATACATGTGTGCTTTGGGTCCTTGTCATGTTGAAACGTCAACCATCTTCCCATTTTCAACTTCCTGCAGAGGACAACAGGTTCTCCTCAATAATCTTTACCCTGTCCATTTTCCCTTCTATCCTGACAAGTGCTCCAGTCTCTGCTGAAGAGAAACACCACCACAACAGGATGCTGCTACCGCCATGGTTTACTGTAGGCTTGGTGTTCTTTGGGTGGAAAGAGGTATTGGGTTTTCGCCAGACAAAACGTTTTGCATTCAGGGAAAATTTTGGCCTCATCTGACCATAGCACCATTTGGCACTTGGCCTCAGAATCTATAATGTGCTTTTTGGCAAAGCTAAAATGAAACTTGATGTGGTTTTTTTTGAGTAGTGTTTTTTTTTCTTGCCACCCTCCCATAGAGCCCAGATTTGTGGAGCGCTTGTGATATTGTGGTCACATGCACTAATTGACTAGTCTTTGCCATTAAGGCCTTTGCCATAACGCCTTCAAAGTCGCCATTGGCTTCTTGGTAGCCTCTCTGATCAGTTCCTCCTTGTCCGGTCATCCAGTTTGTAGGGACGGCCTGATCTATGCAGGGTCTGGGTGGTGCCATACGCCTTCCACTTCTTTCTAATGCTCTTAACTGTGCTCCGAGGGATAGACAAAGCCTTGATCTCGTAGATCTTTTGAAAGTACATTTCCGCCCATAATGGATTTGCTTTGAATTGCACTACTAAGCAGTGGAGTTCTCTGTAAACAACTGCTTTTATTCTGAACTAATCAAAATCAATACAATTGATCACAGATGGAAGCCAATTAGCTTGATTTGTGATCTGGAAGGTGGTTGGTTATACCTCAGCAAGTTGGCATTTGCAATTCTAGGGGGGGGGGGGGGGTATTCACTAATCCAAATATTGTATTTTACCATTTCACTTTTATTTAATTTTCAGAGGGTTACTGTGGGTAAATAAATTGTGGGTTACTGTGGGTAAATAAAGCCAGAAAATATCACATTTGATGTGTTTTCATTTCAGGCTGTAAGGCAACAAAAGTTGAATATTTTGAAAGGGGGTGGGGACTTTCTATACCCACTGTATAATGGATAGGAGATTGGGGGGCTGAAATTATTAAAGCATTAAACCTCTCACTAAAAACTTCATGCATACATTCTGTAAATTATACTTAGACCCAAACTGATTGTGCAGTACATTACTAAGAAAGGATCATCCATGGTTAAAAAAACAGTTTGTTTGCCTTTATACAGATTACAATTTCTAATTTTCAGTTAATTGAAAATAAAACCTTCAAAGTTCAAAATATCACCCTTTCTTAACTTCACATGGCTGCAGGGGCAGTTTTGAGTAGCTTGGCTGAAAAGGTGCCCATTGTAAACGACCAGCTCCTCAGTCACAGTTGCTAATATATGCATATTATTATTAGTATTGGATAGAAAACACTCTAAAGTTTACAAAACTGTCAAAATATTGTCTGTGAGTATAACAGAACTGATATTGCAGGCGAAACCCTGAGGAAAATCAAAACAGGAAGTGGCTTCTATTTGGAAAACTCCATGTTCCATAGCCTCCCTTTGCTGGATTTAAAGGGATATGAACCAGATTCCTTTTCCTATCGCTTCCTCAAGGTGTCAACAGTCTTCAGACATAGTTTCAGGCTTTTATTTTGAAAAATGAGCCAGAACAATAACATCGTGGTCACATGAGTTTTGCTTGCGCAACAGAATTTGGACAGCCATTGTTTTCCCCTCTCCTACTGTGAAAGACATTTGCGGTTGATACATTATCGATTATATATTTTAAAAACAACCTGAGGATTGATTATAAAAAACGTTATGGAAACTATTTGGAATTTTCGTCTGCGTTGTCGTGACCGCTCTTTCCTGTGGATTTCTGAACATAACGCAAAAAAAAACCAGAGGTATTTTGGATATAAAAATCATCTTTATGGAACAAACGGAACATTTGTAGTGTAACTGGGAGTTCCGTGAGTGAAAACATCCGAAGATCAAAGGTAAACGATTAATTTGATTGCTTTTCTGATTTTCGTGACCGAGCTACCTGATGCTAAGTGTACTTAATGTTTTATCGTGCGATTGATAAACTTACACAAACGCTTGGATTGCTTTCGCTGTAACAGGTGGATTAACAAAAGGCTAAGCTGTGTTTTCCTGTATTGCACTTGTGATTTCATGAATATACATTTTTATAGTAATATTTATTGTATGTAGCGCTATGCTATTCAGCGGTTGTTGATGACACTTATCTCGATAGGGGGATTGCAGCCATAACAAGTTAAACAAGCCATACAAAGTTGGTTACAATTTTGTAACGATGTACACTGAGAGTTGGGAAGCAAGTTCAGGGAGTGAATACATTTAATTAATAAACAAACATGAACAAAACAAGACACAAGAACAAAACAAGACACGAAAAAAACAAGACACAAAGAACAAAACAAGACACACGAACAGTGCAAGTGGGCTGAGACAGTGAGAACTGTCATGTCTTTTTAGTCAAAGGTTCTAACTGTTTTAATTTTAACTGTTCAGCCTCTTGCAATTATATTAGGGGGCCCTTCTAGATTTGACTCCAATCCATTATGGTGTTCAAAATTCAATATGGCTGCCACAATACCATTAAATGGGGGTTTATTCAACTATCTCTTACAGTCTCACATCAGAATTAGAAGTTCATCCATGTTTCTCAAACTTCACATTTCTAAGTTGTTCCAAACATAACATTTGGAAGTGTTTAAGGTTAGGTTTAAGCACTAACTCAGAATTTTTAAGGTTACGGTTGAGGCATTAACCCCGAAATCTTAAGGTTAAGCATGAACTCTAAATGGTTAAGGTAAGGGTTAAGTCCACCCCCCCCCCCCCCCCCCCCCACCCCCCGGTTTCCAAGTCATCTCCCGACATCGTCAGACATGGATGGACGTTGAATTATAACTTGTTTCATGGGCAACCTGGCTGGTTTAATCACCTGTATGTGTTTTAAATTGGAGAAGTATTTCAGATGAGTGTACTGTACTCAAAACTATTTTTGTGTACTTCAACCATGTTGGGAATCCAATTGGCCTGCCATAATTACACTTAAACACCTTTGTCTAGATATAGCAGACTGGAATGGCAATACCAAATATTCCAAGTCACGAGCCTCTGAGGATCAATGAAGCAGCTTGGAGGCTTTAACGAAAGGAAAGAGAACCCTGGACATGCTTTCCCTAGCTCTACAACTTGCCCCCACAGTGGTATAACTTGTGCCTCCAGGATCGGGCTCTTAACTCAACTCATTGCTAGTCCAATATGGCTGCCTGAATACAACATGACCTTCCGCTGGCTCGTTGTATTTGTGATGGGCATTGAGATGTTCCTGTAAACTCGTGCTGTTTGGGTTGGGCTGGAACATTGCAAAAAAAAAAAAACATGTTCACCATCCTGGCTGTCTGACCTGGAGTTCCCGAATATGGTCACTTGCTGCCACATCTGGGGGCCCATTCAACAACCTAAATACAACCTAAATACAATACAACAACCTAAATACAATACAATCAAAATACAATCTGGAAGGTGCTGACTCGCCCTGAAGTGCGTGTCACCAGTCCGGTGCCACCTGTACCGGCTCCACGCACTCGGCCTCCAGTGCGCAACCCCAGTCCAGAGCTTCCGGCGATGGTTCATAGTCCAGAGCTTCCGGCGATGGTTCATAGTCCAGAGCTTCCGGCGATGGTTCATAGTCCAGAGCTTCCGGCGATGGTTCATAGTCCAGAGCTTCCGGCGATGATTCATAGTCCAGAGCTTCCGGCGATGGTTCATAGTCCAGAGCTTCCGGCGATGGTTCATAGTCCAGAGCATCCGACGATGGTTCACAGTCCGGAACCTCGTGCGACGGTCCACGGTCCAGAACCTCCAGCTCCAGGGCAGGAACCTTCCTCTGCGCCGATGCCCAGTCCAGGCACGGTGTCCAGTCCCGCTCCAGGGCAAGAGCCTTCAGTCCAGGCACGGCGTTCTACCCGGCTCCATGGCCGGACCCGTGGTCTCGGCGTGGGCAAAGTCCCGCCGATTCTGGATCCGCTGGATGAGTGGGTTCCTCGTCCCGCACCAGAGCCGCCACCAATGCTGGCGGATCCGCTAGCGGAGTCGGTACTTCACCCCGCACCGGAGCCGCCACCGACGCTAGATACTCACCCGGACCCTCCCCTATAAAGTCAGGAGTCTGCACCTTTGGAGGGGGGGGGATACTGTCTTGCCCTGACCATAGAAAGCCTTTTTATTCTATTTTTTGGTTGGGTCGGGTATGACTACGGTGGGTAATCTAGTTTGTTTTATTTCTATGTTGGTCTGGTATGCTTCTAACTATTTTCTACATTGTAGAATAATAGTGAAGACAACAAAACTATGAAAAAACACACATGGAATCATGTAGAAACAAAAAAAAGAGTTACATCTAAATATGTTTTATATTTGAGATTCTTCAAAGTAGCCACCCTTTGCCTTGATGACAGCTTTGCACACTCTTGGCATTCTCTCAACCAGTTTCACATGGATTGCTATTCCAACAGGCTTGAAGGAGTTCCCACATATGCTGAGCACTTGTTGGCTGCATTTCCTTCACTCTGCAGTCTAACTCATCTCAAACCATCTCAATTGGGTTGAGGTTGGGTGATTGTGGAGGCCAGGTCACCTGATGCTGCACTCAATCACTCTCCATCTTGGTCAAATAGCCTTTCCATAGCCTAGAGGGATGTTAGGTCATTGTCCTGTTGAAAAACAAATGATAGTCCCGCTAAGCACAAACCAGATGGAATGGCGTATCTCTGCAGAATGCTGTGGTAGCCATGAGGTGTGCCTTGAATTCTAAATATTTCACTGACAGTGTCACCAGCAAAGCACCATCACATCTCCTCCTCCATGCTTCACGGTGGGAACCGCACATGAGTAGATAATCCGTTCACCTTCTCTGCTTCTCACAAACACATGGCAGTTGGAACCAAAAATCTCAAATTTGGAATCATCAGACCAAAGGACAGATTTCCACCGGTTTAATGTCAATTACTTGTGTTTCTTGGCCCAAGCAAGTATCCAAAAAAGTGTTAAACAAATCAAAATATATTTTAGATTTTAGATTCTTCAAAGTAGCCACCCTTTGCCTTGATGACAGCTTTGTACACTCTTGGCATTATCTCAACCAGCTTCACCTGGAATGCTATTCCAACAGTCTTGTTGGCCTCTTTTCCTTCACTCTGCGGTCCAACTCATCACAAACAATCTCATTTGGTTTGAGGTCGAGTGATTGTGGAGGCCAGGTCAGCTGATGCAGAGCTCCATCACTCTCCTTCTTGGTTAATTAGCCTTTACACAGCCTGGATGTGTGTTGCGTCATTGTCCTGTTGAAAAACCAATGACAGTCCCAGAAGCGCAAACCAGATGGCATGGCGTATCGCTGCAGAATGCTGTGGTAGCCAGCTGGTTAAGTGTGCCTTCAATTTTAAATAAATCACAGACAGTGTCACCAGCAAAGCACCCTACAACATCACACCTCCTCCTCCATGCTTCACAGTGGGAACCACAATTGCGGAGATCATCCATTCACCTACTCTGCGTCTCACAAAGACACGGCGGTTGGATCCAAAAATCTCATATTTGGACTCATCAGACCAAAGGACAGATTTCCACTGGTCTAATGTCCATTGCTCGTGTTTCTTGGCCCAAGCAAGTCTCTTCTTATTATTTGTGTCCTTTAGTAGTGGTTTCTTTGCAGCAATTAGATCCATGAACGCAGGATTTATTTGTGCTGCAATTTGCAGCAGAGGTAACTCTGGGTCTTCCTTTCCTGTGGCGGTCCTCATGAGAGCCAGTTTCATCAAAGCGCTTGTTGGGTTTTATGACTGCATTTGAAGAAACTTTCAAAGGTCTTAAAATTGACCGAATTGACTAACCTTCATGTCTTAAAGTAATGATGGACTGTCGTTTCTCTTTGGTTATTTGATTTGTTCTTGCCATAATATGGAATTGGTATTTTACCAAAAAGGGCTATCTTCTGTATATCACTCCTACCTCGTCACCATACAATTAATTGGCACAAACGTATTAAGAAGGAATACAATTCCACAAATTAACTTTTAACAAAGCACACCTGTTAATTGAAATGCATTCCAGGTGACTAACTCATGAAGCTGGTTGAGAGAATGCCAAGAGTGTACAAAGCTGTCATCAAGGCAAAGGGTGGCTACTTGATTCCGTATGTGTTATTTCATGTCTTCACTATTATTCTACAATGTAGAAATAGTACAAATAAAGAAAAACCCTTGAATGAGTAGGTGTCCAAATTTAGCATTGGTATTGTACATACATAATATATGCTACAGTAGAAACGACAACATTATATACAGAAAATAAGGCACTTACTTTAATAGGAACGCACAAATGTCCAAAGTTATTATTTGTAAGGAAAACAACAATACAACAATGCGAGCCCCAGGCAGAAAATGTGCCAGTTCGTAAAAGACTGCGCAAATGTCTACATACTTGATGTGCTGAAAACATGGGGAAAGGCTCTTCTCAAAGAGGGAAGTTTGTCTGAGGGAAGTTTGTCCGGCTCAGTAAAGCCTCAAACATAAATTGTCCGCAACACTGAAATGGGCTACTTCTATGTGAATTAATGAGGAGGCGGAACACACTTCAATTCAAACTGTTGCTAGAAAATAATTTGAAATGGACGAGTTGAAACATAGCCTTTAGATAACAAACAGGCAATACGTGTTAACTGTCCTGTAGGTAACAATCACATTTTCGAACAGTGAGCGCATTCTAACATAACGTGCATAAAAAATGTCACGCTGGAACTCACGTGTGAAAAGGTTTATAACAAGAAAAACGATTTCTTACCTTCTACAACTTTATAAACAGTTTTTTGGCTCCCCCTCAGAATGATCAGTCCCTCAGATGCTGTCGAAAAACTCTAACAGCTACTTTACCACACCTCTATCAATGAGGTAACCCTAAGAATTCGTCCTACAATTTCCATTAACTGAGTATAATAAAATCTAAATGTGTAAAATCTAAATGTAATAAAAATGTAAATAGGTATATGGGCTAGGGGACAGTATTTTCACGTCCGGATGAAAAGCGTGCCCAAAGTAAACTGCCTGCTACTCAGGCCCAGAAGCTAGGATATGCATATTGTTAGTATATTTGGATAGCAAACACTCTGAAGTTTCTAACACTGTTTGAATAATGTCTGTGAGTATAACAGAACTGATTCGGCAGGCGAAACCCCAAGCACAATCCATCCAGGGGAAAACATTTTTGAGCTCAATGTGTTTTCCATTAAATTTCTATGGTAATCCCTTTTTAATAGAAATATACTTGCAATTCCTATGGCTTCCAATATATGTCAACAGTCTTTAGAAATTGGTTGATGTTTTTCCTTTGAGAAATGAAGTAGTAGCCCTGTTCTTTCCATGTGTCACACAAAGGGACTCAAGTCTTTTGGAGCGTGCTTCACTTTGTTTTCGTCCGGTATTGAGCACAGTATTTCCCGTCTTAAATTTTATAGATTATTTACGTTTTAGTATACATAAATTTGGATTAGGAACGTTGTTTGAAATGTTTGGACCAAGTTTACAGGTAACTTATTAGATACTTTGTAGGCATGTTGGGCGAGTTGGAACCGGTGTATTTCTGAATTAAACGCGTCAAATAAATGAACATTTGGGGGATTTAATGAAGGAATCTATCGAACAAAAGGACCATTTGTGATGTTTATGGGACATTTTGGGGTGCCAACAGAAGAAGATCTTCAAAGGTAAGGCATGAATTATATCGTTATTTCTGATTTTTGTGTAGCACCTGCCTGGTCAAATTTGATTTTCATGTGTTTGTATGCGGGGTGGTGTCCTCAGATAATCGCATGGTCTGCTTTCTCCATAAAGCCTTTTTGAAATCTGACAATGTGGCTGTATTTTGATGTATGTTTAATGAATTCTTATTATGAGTATTTTTGTTTTTGAATTTGGTGCACTGCAATTTCACTGGATGTTGTCAAATCAATCCCGTTAACGGGATTCGAGCTTGAATGGGGGTGAAGGGATCGCTAAATTAAGCTAAAAAGCTACGGCAGAAATCTTCTTCCAGCAGGCGACAGGTTCTTCTAGCAAACTCAAAAAGAAAGTTCCCCATTCTCCCAAATCATGCCTCCTTTAAATCCTCCATCTTCCTTTTTGTTAACGCCCCATGACGCATTCAGTGGTTAACACCTAAAGTGGACATCACTCCTTTCCCCGCCTAGGCAGGACGTTCGCTTACACAGGACGCTGGCCTCCTCCAGGGAATTTCCAATGCAAGCTAGAACAATTGTTAGGTTGTTAGGTTCTAAATATCATGGTAAGAACTCGATGGACACTATGAAAGCTCAAACCAAGTTAATTCATCCCAAAGGATCGAACAGCTGAACTGACCAAAACATACTCACACAAGCACTGATATTTAACCCTTTCTCCTGTGCTGAGTCTCCTCCTACACATCTGAAAAGCCAATGCATCTCTGTTGCTCGACAGAACCTTAGTGATATCTGTTCTTCCTCACTTCATCTGACCTGACTTCTGCCCCAAAGTGCTCACTCCTCCCAAACTCACGGCAGTCGTGGTGACTGGTACCAGACTGTCTCTTCTCCTCGCAGAGGATCCCTCCCATATGATCCCTGATGGCTAACAGAACCCAATACTACATCATCATTAACTTTTAAACCATTACATTATTAAACATTAGCATTCCCTTCTTTGCTCAATTATAATCTTACTCCAACCCAAATTATTACTCCCATTACATCTTAAACCTCCAGCAACTTAAACATTTCATTGTTACAACATCTGAACCTTAACTGACCAACCTCCTACAGGCCCTAAGGTCTTGTTCATCTAATCTTAACAAACAGTCTATAGGCATCATACCTTAAAGCAAACAACATTATAACGTTAACCATTTTACTGCATTACTTCAATCACCCTTTAATATTCCCCACATTATGTTACCCCATGCTTTCAACATTTACCATATTTAACCTTTAATTATTATTTTTTATAAATCAATGTCAATTCTCTCTCAATGTTCCTTCTTCTTTGTGCTCTGTGTGTGTGTGTGTGTGTGTGTGTGTGTGTGTGTGTGTGTGTGTGTGCGTGTGTGTGTGCGTGGGTGGGTGTATGCTGTATGTGATCATGGTAGCTTGGGCTTGACTGTGAGATAGTGGTCTCTGCTTGATCGGTTCCACCACCTCTGCAACCCCTTTACTTTCCATCAAAGTCCATGGATCATCTTCAAATGTTAAAGGTAAAAGGTAAGGTAAATAAAGGAAACAGTTGAGTAAATTAGGGATACAATGTATATTGAAAGCAGGTGTTTCAACACAGGTTTGGTTGCTGAGTTAATTAAGCAATTAACATCCCATCATGCTTAAAGGCAAATTCCACCCCAAAACTATCTTTGGTATTTGTTTCATTAGTCCATTGCTGACATTGTCCCAAAATGTTTTGCTTGTCAGCAATCAAGTCTGTATTTTGAAATCATCCCAGATGATTACATTTTGGGACTATGCCAACAATAGACTAATGAAACAATGAAACAATGGAGTGGAGTTTTCCATTAAGACAATGTATAAAAATGCCCAATTGCTCATTACTTTGACTACCATGGCTAGAAGAAGAGATCTCAGTGATTTTGAAAGAAGGGTCTCAATAGAGCATAGGGGTTTTAAAGGGTGTGTGTGTGTGTGTGTGTGTGTGTGTGTGTGTGTGTGTGTGTGTGTGTGTGTGTGTGTGTGTCTCAGTCATCAGATCTCAACCCAATTGAACACTTATGTAAGATATTGTAGCGGTGCCTGAGACAGCGTTTTCTACCACCATCAACAAAAAACTAAATTATGGAATTTATTTTGGAATGATGGTGTCGCATCCCTCCAATAGAGTTTCAAACATTTGTAGAATTAATGCCAAGGCAAACTGAAGCTGTTCTGCTGTCTTGTGGTGTCGCAACACCCTATTAAAACACTTTATGTTGGTGTTTCCATAATTTTGGCAGTTACCTGAACAGTGCATTCGGAAAGTATTCAGACCCCTTGACTTTTTCCCCAACTTTGTTACATTACAACCTTAGTCTAAAATTGATTAAATTGTTTCCCCCTTCATTATACACACAATATCCCATAATGATGACGCAAAAACAGTTTTTTATACATTTTTGCAAATGTATAAAAAATGTCAAACTGAAATATCACAAGTGTTCAGTTACTCAGTACTTTGTTGAAGCACCTTAGGCAGCAATTATGGCCTCGAGTCTTCTTCGGTATGATACTACAAGCTTGGCACATCTGTATTTGGGGAGGTCTGGATGGGGAGCGTCACAGCTATTTTCAGGTCTCTCCAGTAATGTTAGATCCGGTTCAAGTCCGGGCTCTGGTTGGGCCACTCAAGGACAATCAGAGACTTGTCTCGAAACCACTCCTGCGTTGTCTTGGCTGTGTTCTCCTGTTGGAAGGGGAACCTTCACCCAAGTCTGAGGTTCTGAGAGCTCTGGAGCAGGTTTTTATCAAGGATCTCTATGTACTTTCCTCTGTTCATCTTCCCCTCGATCCTGACTAGTCTCCCAGTCCCTGCTACTGAAAAACATTCCCACAACAGGATGCTAACACCACCATGCTTCACTGTAGGGATGGTGCCAGGTTTCCTACAGATGCAGGGCATTCAGGCCAAAGAGTTTAATCTTGGCTTCATTAGACCAGAGAATCTTGTTTCTCATGGTCTGAGAGTCTTTTCATGCCTTTTGGCAAACTCTGGCTTTTTACTAAGGAGTTGCTTCCGTCTGGCCACTCTACCATAAAGACATGATTGGTGGAGTACTGCAGAGATGGTTGTCATTCTGGAAGGTTCTCCCATCTCCGCAGAGAAACTCTATAGCTCTGTCAGAGTGACGATCGGGTTCTTTGTCACTTGCCTAACTAAGGCCCCCAGACCAAGGCTTGGATTTTTCTCTGACATGCACTGTCAACTGTGGGACCTTTATATAGACAGGTGTGTGCCTTTCCAACTCAATGTCCAATCAATTGAATTTACCACAGGTGGACTCCAATCAAGTTGTAGAAACATCTCAAGGTTGATCAATGGAAACAGGA
This sequence comes from Oncorhynchus mykiss, assembly GCF_013265735.2. Classification (NCBI taxonomy): domain Eukaryota; kingdom Metazoa; phylum Chordata; class Actinopteri; order Salmoniformes; family Salmonidae; genus Oncorhynchus; species Oncorhynchus mykiss. The sequence goes on along the minus strand of NC_048584.1, from coordinate 13,614,939 downwards.
TGCATCTGACCTCAAAAGAGTCTCATAGCAAAAGAGTCTGACTACTTATGTAAAGAAGGTATTTCTGTTTTTATATATATATATATATATATATATATATATATATATATATATATACATTTGCAAAAGTTTCTACACCTGCTTTGTCATTATGGGGTATACGTGTGTAACGTAACAAAATGTGGAAAAATTCAAGGGGTCTGAAAACTTTCCGAATGCACTGTACATATGTGTGCCTTTGTGCAACATCCTTCATAACCAATGCTTCATAGTCGTAGTCTATAACCTACACTTTAAGTTAACCTTTAGTTAACCTGAGGTCGCCCTTACGGCTTCTGTTACTCTCCTTATCTCCTGTTAGGCCTGCCCCAGACCATAATTACAGCCAACTATCCAAAGTAAATATCAGCCAAATTATAATCCTACCCAAATTCCTAAGGAATATAAAGGAATAAGTAGAACGTGTCCTGCAGGACTTTTTGCCACACTCAACATACAAAATTCCAACCACAGGTCAATTAGGTGTTGGGAAGATCTAAGGGCAGGTCTGTTTGTAACAGCCCGTTCACAGACTGTCCTTCACAACCAGACAACCAACCATTTCAATAATGGAGTATCCCCAGCATCAGTCAGGCTGAGATAACATTAGTCAATGGGTCTCATTGGCACGCAAGCTGCATGTGCTGAGTGCCTGCACCCAACTGTTGTAGAAATGGAAACGGCAAAATCTAGGGAGGCCCCAAAGATAATCTGTGACACCCCCCTACCTAAATTGCAAGAGTAGGGGCTAACGATACAAAATCCGTCAAGGAACCTTGGACCCCAAAAAAATTCATTTCGATTTCTGAGCCCACTTTTTATGCTTGGAGTCGATTACAATAGCCACAACATCAAAAGACAGTGTAACTGTATGCATTTTTTGAAGGCCCATAAAGCACTGAATGCGAGCAAATTTTACTTTGAAAGTTGTCTATTAATAAGCTACCAAAAAGTAAAGCTAACATTCATCATAAATATTCATACAGTGGCAAGAAGAAGTATGTGAACCCTTTGGAATTACCTGGACTTCTGCATAAATTGGTCATGAAATTTGATCTGCTCTTTATCTAAGTCACAACAATAGACAAACACAGTCTGCTTAAACTAATAACACACAAACAGTTCTACTTTTTTACGTCTTTATTGAACACACCGTGTAAACAATCACAGTGCAGGGTGGGAAAAGTATGTGAACCCTTGGTTTTAATAACTGGTTGACCCTACTTTGGCAGCAATACCCTCAGACAAAAGTTTTATGTAGTTGCGGATCAGACCTGCACAACGGTCAGGAGAAATTTTGGACCGTTCCTCTTTACAAAAGTTTTTCAGTTCAGCAATATCTTTGGGATGTCTGGTGTGATCCACTCTCTAGAGGTCATGCCACAGCATCTCAGTTGGGTTGAGGTCAGGACTCCTGAAGGCGTATTGTCTTCTGATGAGCCATTCTGTTGTTGATTTGCATCTGTGTTTTTGGGTCGTTGTCCTGTTGCATCACCCAACTTATGTTGAGCTTCAATTGGCGAACAGGTAGCCTTACATTCTCCTGCAAAATGTCTTGATAAACGTGGGAATTCATTTTTCCATCAATGATATCAAGCTGTACTGGCCCTGAGGCAACAAAGCACCTCCAGACCATGATCAATCAAATGTATTCATAAAGCCAGTTTTACATCAGCCGATGTCACAAAGTGCTGTGCAGAAGCACAGCCTAAAACCCCAAACGGCAAGCAATGCAGGTGTAGAAGCATGGTGTCTAAGAAAAATTCCCTATAAAGGCAGGAACCTAGGAAGAAACCTAGAGAGGAACCAGGCTCTGAGGGGCGGCCAGTCCTCTTCTGGCTGTGCCGGGTGAAGTTTATAACAGTACATGGCCAAGATGTTCAAACGTTCATAAATGACCAGCAGGGTCAAATACTAATAATCACAGTGGTTGTAGAGGGTGAAACAGGGCAGCACATCAGGAGTAAATGTCAGCCGGCTTTTAATAGCCGATCATTCAGAGTTAGAGACAGCAGGTGCGGTAGAGAGGGAGAGTCGAAAACAGCAGGTTCGGGACAAGGTAGCACATCTGGTGAACAGGTCAGGGTTCCATGGCCACAGGCAGAATAGTTGAATCTGGAGCAGCAGCATGACCAGGTGGACTGGGGACGGCAAGGAGTCATTAGGCCAGGTAGTCCTGAGGCATGGTCTTTGGGCTCAGGTCCTCCGAGAGAAGAGAGACATGAGAGAAAGAGAGAGTTAGAGGGAGCATACTTACATTCACACAGGACACCGGATAAGACAGGAGAAAAACTACACATACAACAGACTGATCCGTGCCCCCCGACGCATAAATTATTGCAGCATGAATACTGGAGGCTGAGACGGGTGGGGTCGGGAGACACTGTGGCCCCGTCCGACAATACCGCCGGACAGGGCCAACCAGGCAGGATATAACCCCACCCACTTTGCCAAAGCACGTCACACCACTAGAGACATATCCTCAAACCACCAACTTACTACCCTGAGACAAGGCCGAGTATAGCCCACGAAGATCTCCCCCACGGCACAAACCCCAGGGGGGCGCCAACCCGGACAGGGAGATCACGTCAGTGACTCAACCCACTCAAGTGATGCACCCCTCCTAGGGACAGCATGAAAGAGTACCAGTAAGCCAGTGACTCTGCTCCCTTCACCATACTTTACAGTTGGGATGAGGTTTTGATGTTGGTGTGCTGTGCTTTATTTTCTCCACTCATAGTGTTGTGTGTTCCTTCCAATTAACTCAACTTTAGTTTCATCTGTCCACAGAATATTTTGCCAGTAGTGCTGTGAAACCTCCAGATGCTCTTTTGCGAACTTCAGATGTGCAGCAATGTGTAGCCTAGGGGCTCACATACTTTTTCCAACCTACACTGTGAATATTTAAATGATGTATTCAATAAAAACAAGAAAAATACAATCATTTGTGTGTTATTAGTTTACGCAGACTGTGTTTGTCTGTTGTCATGACTTGGATGAAGATTCGATCCAATTTTATGACCAATTTATGCAGAAGTCCAGATAATTCCAAAGGGTTCACAAACTTTTTCTTGCCACTGTATTTGATATTGTATCTCTGTGTTTACAGGTGTATATTTCCAAGATACATTAAGATATCCTAATGTTGTGTATGTAGGACAGACAATGGACTACTTGCACTCCACATTTTAGCAATATCAGAGCTTGCAATATTGGGTTACATGAGTTTATGTGGTCACTCCCCCCTCCAGCCAGACATTATTCTGCACTGTTTGAATTTAGGGGGTGTCACAATATCTATCAATTGAACCACTTTTGCAGTAAAATATTTTTACACAACCATCCATTTCATAAATGGGAGACATAAGAGATGTTTAAAAAAACATGGTTGTGTTTTGTTGTTCCACAGGTAGGGGTATCTCCAAAAATGTGGAGGCCTTGCTACTAGCCTAAATGGAACCAACCACCAATCAAATGATCTAACATACACTTAACACTTTTTGCAAAGACAATGTCCTAGACAATCAATTTAACTAAATACAACAAAAAAATGTATTACCCCCTCTGCTCTACTCCTCTCTCCTCAATTGAGCTGGTTAAAGGTCAAGTGCAGCCGGGTTTTTTTAAATTTCAAATATCAATATAATTTCTGGGTAACAATGACGAACCTTACTGTGATTGTTTTCAATTAAAAAATAAATAAAAAATTGCTTCTTGGCAAAGAACAATTTCTCACGCAACAATTTTGCTAGGACTGTCTGAGTGGGGAGGGGAAAAACTGAAAACTAACAGAAATGTGGAACTCTCTTTATTGGTCTTTTAAACTAATTTATCGCCTGGTGATACATCCCACCAAAACAGGCAGTCTATTCAAACAATTTCACAGTATTATTCCAACCTCATAGTGTGGAAATATATACAAAACACAAGAAAATCACATTTTTGACTGCACTGGGCCTTTATTAATGAGTTTCCTCCTATCCAATTCATGCACACCCAGCGGCCGCTGACAATTTACTGTGTCATCCCACAAATCACTTAATGCCATTCCTTAATGAAATCACAAAGTGATTGGATGTTTTCAGCACATGTGCCATACATAACCTGTGAGTGTTCCCTATTAAGGCTTAATCTCTGACCTGACCCGTTCCACTATTCTCCTGCAAATAGTACAATGTGTAGTGGTATCAGCCATGTTGCCCCCCCAGCACATTGGGGTCAACCTTCAAAATTAAAATTAGGTTTCAGATTAGAAGTGCAATTAGACATTTCAGCATTATCTGCCGGTGTGCTGTATCAATTCCCCGTATTAAGGTAATACACCTCAACATCAATCTTTGCACTGGGGAAGAAAAATGTGTGAGGAATTATAAAAGATAATTGTTTGACTAAGTGATGTATTTCATCCATTCAGGACTGTAGGATTTGCGTCATTTGGAGAGGCCATGTGCCTTCGAAAAGTATTCAGACACCTTGACTTTTTCCACATTTTGTTGGGGTTTTTTATATTATATTTAACTAGGCAAGTCAGTGTCGTGACGTTGTATTAGTTAATGTGACGGCTGTTGCTCATCGAATGATTACAAGTTTCTAATTACATGATTAACTGAATCAAGCAATTATTAACTCATTAACCTGGGGCACCATGGGAAAACTAGTTTTTATTGAAATTCTATTTCCCAAATTAACTCAAAGAATATCAGAATATTGATTTTACAAGAGCCGCTAATTAACCAGTTGCCTCTATCAGTCTCATAATCTGAACACCGTACAGCCCTTGAATCTGCACGGACCCGGGTCCCACTAATGAATTCATACCACACCAATCTTAATTGAATATTTATTTACTAAAAAGCTAAAATGATGATAAAAGATTCACGTAGACAAAACACATTATAGGCTATTGATTAGAACTTAGTATAACGGGCCAACACACTATGGCGCGTGTTACCCACAATGGGAATTTCAAAAGAGAGAGAAAAAGAAGTACACGAGAAATATACATTTGGGTGAATTTATCAGCTATTCTAACCCTAGCCTTGCCTCAAACTGCCGCTCTTATGGGTCAGAATATAATGATGTAATTACGTGGGGATGATCTCCCGTGATTATCTGCGTGTACTGTTCAGTTGTTCGATGACACACTTCTCATGCGCACCTCGTTGCTCGTCCTCCCGGTGTCCATGTCCCTTTTGGCTTAGGAGTCCCCCCCCCCCTTTTCTCTGGAAGGGGTCTTCTGAGGACAGGCAGCTCTGTAGCTCAGAGCTCACAGCATTGGAATGAAACCCTTTAGATACCACGATTCGATGGGAGATGGAGGCTAGGTGGTTCGACTTGAATTCACCTGCTTAAACACAGCTACTCATCATAGCTTGGGTAGAAAAGGATTTCTTTGTCCTCAAACTTGCGTTGCGTTCTGAGTTGGTTGACTTTTTCAGACCCTGCTGCAGCTGGGGTCACGTAGTCCTGTCGTAAATTCTATACTCACAGGTTTTATACCCTTGGGTCAGAAGTGGGCGTAACCGCCTTTAGGGCAATTCTCTGGGCGTACCAAGTTAATGAGGCAAGGGCTAGATTTTTCTCAAATCCCATTTTAGACAACTAACTTAACATTTCATCTTCCCCAAAACATTCTCTTTGATTTGGATATTTTCCATACAACGTACAATGTATAAACATCAAACATATACTAGGAAAACTCTTCATGTTACAATGTTTTCGTAATAATGTAATCTATTAACCTTTAATAACAGAACAAAAATGCCATACATTTTCATATTTCATCTATTGTCATGACCACCATTGTGGCTGACGGAAACCATTGTTCCAAAGTCCCTTTATTTCACGTTTAATGTTCTGAGGCTGGTTCTCCATAGTGACAGGACAAAGGAATTTGTCTGTGGCCTGAGATTTACCAGCGGCGTGAGGGGCCATAAAACCCCCCACATCTTCAGACCCACAGATCTCTCCTCTATTGGGGTTGAGAGATAATCTGTAGGGTTGTGGTCTCCTGTAACCTGACCTGATCAAGACAGTCATGACATCAGCTAAGAACAAATTATTATTTACAATGACGGCCTAGGAACAGTGGGTTACCTGCCTTGTTCAGGGGCAGAACAACAGATTTGTTTCAGTTACTGAATCAACGCTCTAACCACTAGGCTACTTGCAAGTTACAGTCTTATTCTAAAATGTATTAAAAAAAAAAAATTCTCATCAATCTACACACAATACCCATAATTACAAAGCAAAAACTGTTTTTTAGAAAAACTTAAACATCACAGTTTTCAGACCCTTTACTCAGTACTTTGTTGAAGCAACTTTGACAGCTATTAGCATCGCTGCACAGCTATTTTCAGGTCACTCCAGAGATGTTCGATTGGGTTCAAGTCCGGGCTCTGGCTGGGCCACTCAAGGAAATGCAGAGACTTGTCCCGAACCCACTAATGCGTTCTCTTGGCTGTGTGCTTAGGGTTGTTGTCCTGTTGGAAGGTAAACCTTCATCCCAATCTGAGGTCTTGACCACAGGAAATTCATCAAGGATCTCTCTGTACTTTGCTCCGTTCATTTTTGCCTTGATCCTGACCAGTCTCCCAGTCCCTGCCGCTGAAAAACATCCCACAGCATGATGCTGCCACCACCATGCTTCACCGTAGGGATGGTGCAAGGTTTCCTCCAGAAATTACATTTTGCATTCAAGCCAAAGACTTCAATCTTGGTTTCATCAGACCAGAGAATCTTGTTTCTCATGGTCTGGGAGTCCTTTAGGTGACTTTTGGTAAACTACAAGCGTGCTGTCCTGTATTTTACTGAGGAGTGGCTTCCGTCTGGCCACTCAATCATAAAGGCCTGATTTGTGCTGTGTTACAGAGATGGTTGTCCTTCTGGAAGGTTCCTCCATCTCCAAAGAGGAACTTTAGAACTCTGTCAGAGTGACCATCGGGTTCTTGGTCACCTCCGTGACCAATAAACTGTTGTTGTCCAAGATGGCGTAGCAGTGCAGATGTTTTTGTCATTGTCCCGTGTAAATGTTATGGGTTTTTTTTGTCCTTTTTGTATAGATTTCAATATATTTAAATCTCTTTTTCCATTTTTAAATTAAATATACCTTCCGGAAACCCGCCTCACCCATCAGAAGCTTGCCATCAGAAGCTTACCAGCTCATTAGCTACTAGCTATTTAGTCATTCTTAGCCACTGCTAGCGGCCTTTACCTTTAGCTCAGACACCAGCTGCTTTTAGCCTGGATAATACCTGCCCGTCTGTACAGCTCGATATCAACCCTGAACATATTGGACTGTTTTTCTCCACTACATCACCGGATTCCTGCCGTAAGCTCTGGACCATTACTCCGGATCATCACAGCTAGCTGCTACCGAGTGGCCCAGCCCCAAAGGTAGCCTTGAGCCAGTTCTATCTCCCGGCCTGCTCAGTGGACATTATGATCACTTGGCTACACAGCTGATGCCTCACGGATTCTTCACTAACATGACTAGAAAACATTACACCACCGGATTCCTGCCGTAAGCCTTGGACCTTTGTATCGGATCATCGCAGCTAGCTAGCTGCTACCAAGTGGCTATAGTGGCTAACGCCCTTGTCCCGAAGCTAGCAACAGTTAGCCTCGAGCCAAGCGCATCTCCCGGCTAGTGAACAAAATTACTCCAGCTACAATACCTCTTTTGCCATTTGGCCTTGACCCTTTGTCGACAAGGAGCCCCGCCGATCGATCACTACTGGTCTGCCGACATAATTCTGTTCGATGTGCCCTCAACCGGCCTTTGCCGTATGTCGGTGAAGACGCTTCTGCTAGCCCCAGCCTGCTAACTGTATGAACACCCTGTCTCCCAATTGCTAGCGTGGTAACAACTACTTAACAGCTTCCCTGTTTCATATATTGCTGTTCACTGGAACCTATGATCACTTGACTACATAGCTGATGCATGCTGGACTGTTCATCAACAGTACTCCATTTAGTTAATTTTGCTTATCTGTCGGCCCCAGCCTCATACTAAGGCCATGTGTGTAGTTAACTGAGCTTCTCTGCCCATTCATCACCATTTTACCTGTTGTTCTTGTCTTAGCTGATTAGCTGTTGTCATCTTACCCGTTGTTGTCTTAGCTAGCTCTCCCAATCAACACCTGTGATTGCTTTATGCCTCACTTAATGTCTCTCTCTTATGTCAATATGCCTTGTATACAGTTGTTTAGGCTAGTTATCATTGTTTTATTTCACTACGGAGCCCCTAGTCCCACTCAACATGCCTCAGATACCTATTTTGTCCCACCTCCCACACATGCGGTGACCTCACCTAGCACCTATCGTCACTCAATGCCTAGGTTTACCTCCACTGTACCCGCACCCTACCATACCTCTGTCTGTACATTATGGCCTGAATCTATCTTACCACTCCCAGAAATCTGCTCCTTTTATAGTCTGTCAATAACGCACTAGACGACCAGTTTTGATAGCCTTTAGCCGTACCCTCATCCTACTGCTCCTCTGTTCCTCGGGTGATGTAGAGGTTAACCCAGGACCTGTGTGTCCCCAGGCGCTCTCATTTGTTGACTTCTGTAACTGTAAAAGCCTTGGTTTCATGCATGTTAACATAAGAAGCCTCCTCCCTAAGTTTGTTTTATTCACTGCTTTAGTAAACTCCACCAACCTTGATGTACTTGCCGTGTCTGAATCCTGGCTTAGGAAGGCCACCAAAAATTCTGAGATTTCCATCCCCAACTACAACACTTTCCATCAAGATAGAACTGCCAAAGTTGAGGATTTGCAATCTACTGCAGAGATAGCCTGCAAAGTTCTGTCGTACTTTCCAGGTCTATGCCCAAACAGTTCGAACTTCTAATTTTAAAAATGAATCTCTCCAGAAAAAAAGACTCTCACTGTAGCTGCCTGCTATGGACCCCCCTCAGCTCCCAGCTGTGCCCTGGACACCATATGTGAATTGATTGCCCCCCACCTATCTTCAGAGTTTGTTCTGTTAGGTGACCTAAACTGGGATATGCTAAACACCCCGGCCATCCTACAATCTAAGCTAGATGCCCTCAATCTCACACAAATTATCAAGGAACCCACCAGGTACAACCCTAAATCCGTAAACATGGGCAGCCTCATAGATATTATCCTTACCAACTGGCCCTCCAAATATACCTCTGAGGTTTTCAATCAGGATCTCAGCGATCACTGCCTCATTGCCTGCATCCGTTATGGGTCCGCGGTCAAACGACCACCCCTCATCACTGTCAAACGCTCCCTAAAACACTTGTGCGAGCAGGCCTTTCTAATCGACCTGGCCTGGGTATCCTGGAAGGATATTGACATCACCACGTCAGTAGAGGACACCTGGTTGTTCTTTAAAAGTAATTTCCTCACCATCTTAAAAAAATAAGCATGCCCCTTTCAAAAAAATGTTGAACTAAGAACAGATATAGCTCTTGGTTCACTCCAGACCTGACTGCCCTCAACCAGCACAAAAACATCCTGTGGCATACTGCACTAGCATCGAATAGTCCTCGCGATATCCAACTTTTCAGGGAAGTCAGGAACCAATACACACAGTCAGTTAGGAAAGCAAAGTCTTGCTTTTTCAAACAGAAATTTCTTTCCTCTAGCTCTAACTCCAAAAGGTTTTGGGACACTGTGAAGTCCATGGAGAATAAGAGCACCTCCTCCCAGCTGCCCACTGCACTGAGGTTAGGAAACACTGTCACCACCGATAAATCCACGATAATCAATAATATACAATAATCAATATCAAAACAAATCAAATAATACACGATAATCAATCAATTCAATAAGCATTTCTCTAAGGCTGGCCATGCTTTCCTCCTGACTACCACAACACCGGCCAACCACTCCGCACCCCCCGCAGCTACTTGCCCAAGACTCCCCAGCTTCTCCTTCACCCAAATTCAGATAGCAGAAGTTCTGAAAGAGCTGCAAAACCTGGACCCGTATAAATCAGCAGGCCTAGACATTAAGGACCCTCTCTTTCTAAAATTATCCGCCGCCATTGTTGCAACTCCTATTACTTGTCTGATCAAAATCTCTTTCGTATCGTCCGAGATTCCAAAAGATCGGAAAGCTCATCCCCCTCTTCAAAGGAGGAGACACTCTAGACCCAAACTGTTACAGACCTATATCCATCCTGCCCTGCTAAATTCTTCAAAAGCCAAGTTAATAAACAGATCATCAAACCTTTTCGAATCCCACCGTACCTTCTCTGCTGCGCAATCCGGTTTCCGAGCTGGTCATGGGTGCACCTCAGCCAGGCTCAAGATACTAAATGAAATCATAACAGCCATCGATAAAAGACAGTACTGTGCAGCAGTCTTCATCGACCTGGCCAAGGCTTTCGACTCTGTCAATCACCGCATTCTTATCGGCAGACTCAACAGCCTTGATTTCTCAAATGACTGCCTCGCCTGGTTCACCAACTACTTCTCCGATAGAGTTCAGTGTGTCAAAGCAGAGGGCCTGTTGTCCGAACCTCTGGCAGTCTATATGGGGGTGCCACAGGGCTAAATTATTGGGCTGGCTATTTTCTCTGTATATATCAATGATGTCGCTCTTGCTGTGGGTGATTCCTTGATCCACCTCTATGCAGACGACACCATTCTGTATACATCTGGCCCTTCTTTGGACACTGTCAACAAACCTCCAAACGAGCTTCAATGCCATACAACACTCCTTCCGTGGCCTCTAACTGCTCTTAAATGCTAGTAAAACTAAATGCATGCTCTTCAACCGATCGCTCCCCGCAACTGCCCACCTGACTAGCATCACTACTCTGGACGGTTCTGACTTAGAATATGTGGACAAATACCTAGGTGTCTGGCTAGACTGTAAACTCTCCTTCCAGACTCATATTAAGCATCTCCAATCCAAAATTAAATCTATAATCGGCTTCCTACTTTGCAACAAAGCCTCCTTCACTCACGCTGCCAAACATACCCTCGTAAAACGGACTATTCTACCAATCTTTGACTTCGGCAATGTCATTTACAAAATAGCCTCCAACACTCTACTCAGCAAACTGGATGCAGTCTATCACAGTGCCATCCGTTTTGTCACCAAAGCCCCATATACCACCCACCACTGCGACCTGTATGCTCTCGTCAGCTGGCCCTCATTACATATTCATCGCCAGACCCACTGGCTCCAGGTCATCTATAAGTCTTTGCTAGGTAAAGCTCACCATAACAACACCCACCCATAGCACGCGCTCCGGTAGGTATATCTCACTGGTTATCCCCAAAGCCAACAGCTCTCTTGGCCGCCTTTCCATCTAGTTCTCTACTGCCAATGACTGGAATGAATTGCAAAAATCGCTGAAGTTGGTGACTTATATCTCCCTCACTAAATTTAAGCATTAGCTATCTGAGCAGCTAACCAATCGCTGCAGCTGTACACAGCCCATCTGTAAATAGCCCATCCACATATTATTTTTATTTACTTTTTTAATATATTTTTTTATTTTTCTCTTTTGCACAACAGTATCTCTACTTGCACATCATCATCTGCACATCTATCACTCCAGTGTTAATTTGCTAAATTGTAATTACTTCGCTGCTATGGCCTATTTATTGCCTTACCTATTTACTCCATTTGCACACATTGTATATATGTTTTTCTATTGTGTTATTGACTGTACTTTTATTTACCCCACATGTGACTCTGTGTTGTTTATTGTCGCACTGCTTTGCTTTGTCTTGGCCAGGTCGCAGATGTAAATAAGAACGTGTTCTCAACTGGTCTACCTGGGTAAATAGAGGTGAATAAATACATTTAAGGATCAGGAACACGACATTTAAATTGATTGGACTCCCCACCCCAAAACTCTTCCTAATGAATGAACATGCTATCCAACACAAAGTCTGCCGTGTAATCTCAAGTCCAGACCAACCAGTCCAACACTGCTTTGATATTCTCCCATTAGGTGGGAGATAACAGAAAACGTAAGAGCGACTGTCCTTCAATAACACCTAATCTCTTTGAAAAATGGCCTATGTGGCATCGATATGAGTCAGAAACCTTTATTCTAGTGTCGAACTTGACTACAAAGTGTAAATAGGATCATTTTCACAATAAAGTAAGTCTTGTCTGAAACGGAATTTGGAACCTCAGTGCATTACAACAAGTAACTGAAGGTTGGGTTTGGATTACAATTATGTCAACAAATCATGCCCCTTTTCGCCCACCCACTCACTTCTCTTCCCTTCATTGAACGGGGCTCCGTTGTTTCAATGTGTTCAAAGGATCACAGTCATTTGAGTCTGAAAAGCCCTAATGGATTGACCATGCAATACATGCTTCCAGCAGGATGCAAGGCCGACAACTATGATTTGCATGCCCTACCAAAGGGCTCTATCATGCAGAATAAGTGGTTGGAGTTCGTTGGTCCCCAGTGGTGGTGAGTATACCAGTAGATAGACCACAGACTGCTGATTATGTATCTGGTTATGTATATTTTGATAATCATTGTCACTATCATCGCTAGCATAGCTGGGAGACAAATTCACTTTTCAGCAGGACAATAACCTAAAACACAAGGCCGAATATACACTTGAGTTGCTTACCTAGACAACATTGAATGTCCCTGAGTGGCATAGTTACAGTTTTGGCTCAGCTTGAAAATCTATGGCAAGACATGAAAATGGCTGTCTAGCAATGATCAACAACCAACTTGACAGAACTTGAATAATTAAAAAAATAATAATAATATGAAAATATTGTACAATCCAGGTGTGCAAAGCTCTTAGAGACTTACCCAGCAAGACTCAAAGCTGTAATCACTGCCAAATGTTATTCTGGCTGTAACACAACCAAATTAGGAATAAGTCATGGGGTATGAATACTATCTAATTGCATTGTAGATATTTTGTATGTGTAATGTCTGAGCTGTGCCAAGATTTTCTCTTGTAGGAAAACTAACATGATTCTTATTTTTAAGTTCAAGTTTATTATTCCCATTTGTAGGGAAATAATCCATACTTTAATTTGGAATTTCAGTGTTGTAGAGATCAACAGAAAAGGAAAGAGAGTAGAAAGAAGAAGCAAAAGTGTTTTTCCTCGTTGCTGCTCTGTGTCTATATTATCATTCTTCAGGAAACAATGTTTTTTACTCAAAGATGCCAACAACAACAGACACAAATTGACACGAAAATGACAACGCCAAGACCTTACGAGAGTCACAAGAGCATTGTTGACCTTAATGCCAGTGGAACCAAAAGACACCAAAGCAAAAAGAATGTGTGCTATGTATACTATATTACTACTGTAATAAAAAAAAGAAGAGGAATCCCAACAATATGTCCAATCCAGAGAGAGAGAGAGAGAGAGAGAGGAGAGAGGAGAGAGGAGCAGAGGCCATGCTGCATCCACACAGTGGGTGAAGAACAGACCATGTAGTGTTCTAAACAACCTGGGAGTAATTTATTAATAATCTACAGAGGGAGACATGCTGTATTCTGACAAAGCATTACACTTTCATGGCCCCTCCACAGAAGCTCAGGCTCAGGGCTGGAGGTAAGAAATCATTATCCCCTGCACAATCCCCCTCTGTGTCAGGCAGGCAATATTGCTCTCTCTTTCTGCTCAGGTTTTTGGTTTGTTTTGTGTTTTTCACCTTTTTCATTTGCAGTGCTGCATTTCCCCAAAAACTTCCAGGAACTATACAACACTTGTAAGTAATACTTTATGTCCTTTTAGGCCTTATTTATAATTTATGGTAATAACCTGTTAAGAAATATCTTATTACTTTATATATAATTAATAATACTAGATTTACAACATTACTTTCAGATTGTCACGCCTACTCCAGTTCCCTCTCTCAGGCGCTCAACATTTCCGGTCTACTAACCACCGGTCCTGGCAACCCACATTACGCACACCTGGTAACCATCATTACGCACACATGGACTTCATCATTACCTTGATTACTTCAATTTTATTTAGCCCTCAGTAGCCTCAGTCTTCAGGCAGTAATAGTTTTGTTCACGTTCAGTACCCTTCTCCTGTTTTCTTTATCTGCTTATTCTCCTTTTTAAACTTACCTTCTGCACCTGCCGCCTGACTTCTAGAGTATACGTTACACATACTCACAATAAAGCTTTACAGCAACTGGGGTCTCCACAGTATGTGCTCTTGGATTTCATGTCTCCTTATTTGTCTCCTTTTCTGTAAAAGGGTCCTTCATGGGTACTTTCCCTTAAAAGTACTGTGTGCTCTAACAAATTCCCAAAAGTGTCAATGTAATATTTTGGACAATTTTAAATGAGTAATGATTTAGTTTGTAGATTCAGGTCCAGGCCGCGAACAAATTGTAAGAGTTTTGACACAAGGATGGGGCGAGGACCAAATGAGGAAAGAAGTGTCCATTTGAAGGAGAAAATAGCCACTTCAGTTCCAGATCACCTGTGGATGTTTTCTGTTGAAACATATTTTTTGATTGTTTGACAAGGACATGCAAAGTCTGAAAGGAGGGCTGGGGCATAATGTTCCGGGAACATTAAGTATAACACATTGGTCTGTGCTCTTTTTCAATGCCAATTTTTCAAAGACTATTATGATATCTACCTTCAGTGAATGGTAGCCCAGAGTGGTTATCATAAGTATTTACCCCCCTTGGATTTATTCCTTACAAAGTGGGATTAAAATGGATGTAATTGTATGTTTTGGTCAATCATCCACACAAAACACTGTAAAGTCAATTTTTTTTTGGGGGGGGGGGAAATGTATGGAAAAAAGAAAAATGTATATACCTTGATTAGAGAAGTATTCACCCCCTGAGTCAATACATGTTCGAAACACCTTTGGCAGCGATTACAGCTGTGAGTCTTCTTGGGTAAGTCTCTAAGAGCATTGCACTCCTGTATTCTGCTATATTTGCCCATTTTTCTTTTCAAAATGATTCACGCTCTGTCAAGATGTGCCATAGATTTTCAAGCAGATTTAAGTCAAAACTGTAACTTAGCCACTCAGGAACATTCACAGTCTTCTTGGTAAGAAACTCCAATGTAGATTTGGCATGGTGTTAGGTTATTGTCCTGCTGAAAGGTGAATTCCTCTCCCAGTGTCTGATTTAAAGCAAACTGAAGCAGGTTTCCCTCTAGGATTTTGCCTGTACCTTGATCCATCCCATTTAATTTATTTTTATCCTGAAAAACTCCCAAGTCTTTGCTGATGTCAAGCATATCCATACCATGATGCAGTCACCACCATGCTTGAAAATAAGGAGGCAGTTACTTAGTGATATGCTGTGTTGGATTTGCATTTAGGCAAAAAAATGTATTCCCTTGCATTTCTTTTCTTTTCACATTGACATAATGAAATATTTTGTGTATATTATTGACAGAAATCGCAATTACATTTATTTCAGTCCCACTATGTAACGCAACAAAATGTGGGGGGTGAATACTGTCGTGGAAATTCAGTACTGAGAGAGACTTGGTCATTCCTTCAAACAATAATCTTTATTTAATATTGATTAATTATTGCAATAATGAGGCTGGTTGACCCCACACCCTTGAGTGTTAGGCCGAGTAACCTAACCTTTACACTAGAGCAGAGTGGTGGACCCGTGACCTTCCGTCTACCAGGGTAGGAGTAAGTATACCATTATCATCGTTTCCACCAAACCCCTACTGGACTCATGGACTCCCTCACGTCTCTGACACTAACAATGCTCAGTCATAGTTGGTTCAACCACCCTCATGCAGACCAAGAAGTATTATAAGCCACTCTGGGTTCATCCTGTCGTTATCGGCACGTGAGTTGTTGTCTTAAGTTAAGGCTAGGGTCTATTTTCCTGAATTTTCGCCTGACTGAAGTGCCCAAAGTAAACTGCCTGTTACTCAGGCCCAGAAGCCAGGATATGCATATAATTGGTGGCATTGGATAGAAAAGACGTTGAAGTTTCTAAAAATGTTAAATGTCTGAGACTATAACAGAATTGATATGGCAGGCGAAAATCAGAAGAAAAACTACCAGAATTGTTTTGGTGTTGAGGTCCCAGGCTCTTATAGTGGAAAGCTATTGTTCCTATGAAATTCCGGCTCCCAGATTGCAATTCCTATGGCTTCCACTAGATGCCAACAGTCTTTATTGAAGGCTTGTTTCTTCAAAAACGAGCAAGAATTTGTAGTTTTTGTGAAGAGACCACCGGAACAATATCAGTCTTTCGGCGCGTGAGGAAGAGGGCGCATGCCAACTAATTTTCCTTTCCTATTTAACATACTACTTTCTGTATGAAATAATATAAATTATTTACATTTTATGGTACCTGAGGATTAAATAGAAATGTTGTTTGACTTGCATGTACAAGGTTTAGCGGTAGCTTTTTGGATTCCTTTGTCTGCATGTTGAATGAGTGGATTACTGAAATCAATGGCGCCAACTAAACTGACTTTTTGGGATATAAAGAAGGATTTTATCCAACAAAACGACCATACATGTTGTAGCTGGGACCCTTGGGATTACAAACAGAGGAAGATTTTCAAAAGTAAGTGATTTATTTCATCGCTATTTTTGATTTTGTGACGCCTGTGCTTGTTGAAAAATATGTTTGTGGGGCGCTGCCCTCAGATAATCACATGGTATGCTTTCGCTGTAAAGCCTATTGTAAATCGAACAAAGCAGTTAGATTAACAACAATTTATGCTTTTAAATTATATAAAATACTTGTATGTTCGTGAATGTTTAATATTACGATTATTTATTTGAAATGTGCGTCCTCCAATTTCACCGGATGTTGTCGACGGGACACCTATCCCTAATTAATATCAAATAGATCAGCTAAATACCCAGCGTATATGCAGAGTAAACCCTCCAACACATCTACCATTCTTAGTTTTCCTGAGAATGGTCCTTCTGTAACTCACGTCTCTATGCATCAGGGAAGGATGTCTCTTAAATGGTTGCCATACAGTAGCTGGGTCTCAGATTGTTCTGAAATCATTTCTGTAGTTAGAAACAGATGAGATTAGCATTCCTGCAACATTATTTTGTTTATATTTAATTTGATCTCTGAAAAAGTAGGCTCATTGATTGCACCCAAATTGTCCATTTCAATGTATAGGATTTGAATTTAAAGTATACTCAATAAATATAGTACCTATCATCCGATTTGGGCCAAACTTTTTTCTAACATGGAGTAAGACATGAGGGATCCAAAGAAACAGTCAAAGCCACCCACCACACCCCATGCCAATCCCACCCCAACAACGAGTATATATTTTCTGTCTGACAAGGTTAGTAGTATGGAGCTGCGGTTCGGAGTGTTGTTTCTTCATCCTATGTAATGTATTCTCAGCCAACTTGGTGATGTTTTTTTCCCTCCTGTTCAGAGAAATGAGTCATTGAAGTTGTTAGGTTTATGTCCCGTCAAACACTTATTTTTCTTAAAACTGCATTGTTGGTTAAGAGCTTGTAAGTAAGCATTTCACTGATGTATTCGGCACATGTGACAAATCTAATTGTATTTTATTTGATATTAACAGGTTCTGACCACTCGATGGGACTGTTCCTGCTATTAGGTGATACAAAAATCAAATAATAATCCTTAATGTTAATGTTAATGTTAAATGGATAGTTCACCCAAACTACAAAATGACAAAATGTAGTTTTATTAACCTGTAAACAGTCTATGGACTAGGTACGACAGCAACCTATTCTTTGGTTTTGGTTTCCTAGCCAATGTTTCAAAGGCTAACTTTTTTTGCATTTTTGGCACAAATCTACCTATATTTGCATTTTCACACTTCATATCCAAATCATCTATAAGTAACATCATTGAGTTACACACTACATTTTTGATACATTATGATGATTTGGATGTGAAGTGTGAAAATGCTAATATAGGAACCATTGACTTGCATTGGAATTATATCACAATGTGGAAAAAGTTAGCATTTTAAACAGTGGCCATCGAAATTAAAGCATGGGTTGTTGTCATACCTTGTCCATAGGCTGCTTACAGGCTAAGGAAACCAATATGTAATTTTGTAATTTGGGTGAACTATCCATTAACTTTGAGGGGGCGGTGCTATTCACGTAATAGAGGGAACAGCACCATTTAGCATTTAGTGGTCAGAGACTGGTAATATCAGGACGTAGGATGGAACACGAACCTGACAACTTCAATGACTAATTTCTCTGAACAGAGGGAAAAAAACAAACAAATTCACTGAGAAAACATTACATGGGATGAAGAAACAAACCTCCGAGCCATAGTTCCACACAACATGTCAGACATAGAGAAATGATACTATATACTCACTGTCGGGGTGGAATCGGATGCAAATCGGATGTTAGGTACTATATTTATAATATATTATATGAATCCTGTCAATTCAAATGTCCAATGGGTGCTGTCAATTATCTTAATGTATCAGAGATCCAATTATATTTCAACAAACTAATGTTCAGGAATGCTAATCTTTCTATCAACAGAAACGATTTCAGAATAATCTGAGATGATGGGTATCAAAGTCCTTTATTTTGTGCTTTTTGAGGTGGAATAACCCAGCTGTAGACCATTAAACACTGCCTTAATAGCCTTGGCCTCCTTCTCCTCTCCGCTTTGGCGTCACGCGGCGAGCTGCATTGTCCGGACATTTTGTTTACTAAGGAAGCAGAATCACTCAGTTCACGGGTGGTGTGGTGGCCTAGTGGAATCATTTAGCACCTCGATAGTGTATCTGGATTCCTCGTTGAAGAAGCTGGGTTCAGCAGACAGTGTATGATCTAGGAGCAGAAGGGGAGGAAGTTGTGAGGAGAGAAGAGAGAGATCTGATCCTGTTCTCACAGTGATAGCAGTGAGAACAGTGTGGCAGATGCTCCTGAAATTATTTAAAGACATCATTTATTTTGCAACGTTTTCACCTGTTATTGTTTGGGGAGCAGAATATGTTATAAAGGTTGAAAAAAATAGAGAAAGTGAATAAAAATGCAACACAGTCTTAGAACCTAAATAAAGTGTCATGATCTAGCTCGCTTATTTAGCCGTTCCCTTATGGCACTAACAGGTGCAAACCTAGCACCGCATGGCTGCACAAAATGTATACATTGGGCTCTAGATGCATGCAATAGTGCATGATATTTCAGTCTCACTCTGCCTCAAAGGGATAGGTTAACATGATTGACCACAACAGAATATAAAACAGCACTAAACATAAAACAGTATATATGAATGATAAACTGTATATCAATGTTTTACAAAGTGAGTGTTATTACGAAGTCTCTGCGCTTAAAGCAGCAAAGCTGACTCATCCTTTAGCTTCATCAGCCAGTGGATATGTGACAGTTCCCTCTAGCTTGGACATTTGTTCCCCAGCCACATTACTGATGTGCTTTGCCCTGGGATCTATGTGTAATGACAGAATTTAAAAGAGCAATGAAATGCAAGCTAGACTCAATTCAGTCTGCTGACATGGTCCGATGTGGACTGTAAAACCAGGTGTCAAAAGCACTTTGTCTAGTCATGCAACAGCCAAGATTCAGCACGTACGGAGCAGTCATGCTCTACAAGTCAAAGACACGTCAGCCCGATGTGACTCTGTGATGCTATTGGTCACTTTGTATCTCCTTGTATCTGTGGTTCATCCAATCATTTGGCAGTTATTCAGTCATGAGAAAAAGCGAAATGACTCCAGAACAGTGGATGGTTTGGAGGATATTATAAAATGTTTTCAGATATGCTGTTTTATGTCCATGCTTGCGACAGGTTACAAACAGTGACACATTTCTTAAAATGCACCATCAATCAGTGAGTATGTTCTGTCCTATTGTACCTGGCTCTAATTACATGAATGCCATCATCACAAATATCTAGTTGAATATCCCCTTTAACCATGTATTGCTTAACCTTTGAACTGTCAACTTGTTGGACAGTTGGCACTTAGCCCTCCTACAGAGATAAAACCAATAGGAGCTAGCCTGTTGGAAACTTCCTTGTCTAATCAATCCAATTGTCAAAGTGACAGTGAGGTAGCCATCCAAAGTGCACATGCGACCCCCTGGCTAGGTGCAGCATGCCCACTCACATTGGATCAGAGCTCAGCATGTGAAGAAATACATTGGAGCAGTTCACGGAATTGGTACATTGTTACATTTCCAGTGTTGACTGAGCACTCAGATGGCTTCACAATATACTTCACTGTGTTCACCCCACTCTTGTGGAAATTGAATCTAACATACAAGAGAGTCACTACTTTAGAATCAAACTTTATTTCAGATTAAACAAAATTAAGTTTCATTAATGCAACAATTCTTAGAAAACAGAAAAATGATATATTCATATTATTATAATTAGATGCCAAAAAGCGAAATGTAAATTGTCATATCCACACTACCGGAATATGTATCACAGGTAGGGCATTTGAAATACTTGTTCACCTTTTTGCCAATTAATAGTTGCAATACAACTGTTAAGGCCTGGTTTGTATGCCAGGCCTTAAGCTAATGTGCATAAGCAAAAGACCTGAGGCTGTTTTCAGACTATGTTTACACTGCTCTTGTTTCTGCAATAAAACAAATATTCTGTGTTTACATTGCATCAGTGAATACATTTAAGGTAATTGTTTAAAATGAGGTGTTTTCAGTCAAACAGTCAAAACACATACTCTTTTACCTGTTCATCAAATAGCATACAGTAGCAAAACATGCTCCTGCATTTCAAACAGATTGGTTTCCTAGGATCAGGGAGTCAATGCCATATGGTAAATGGATTCCATTTCACTATCCAGGGGTAAAATCCATCATGGTGAAAAATGCTGACTAATCTCTACGAGGGCAGACTTACTGAGCGGCTCGGGGTTTCCTTCCCAGGCAAAGTGATCAGAGGCTATTCATCTTCCAGGGGACACATGTATACACATGGAATTCCTACCTGATAAGGGTGCAGTTAACTAGATAGTGCATCATTCTCCATTAACATTCTTAACCATGGACAGGACTTATTTCTATTGACTCAGGTTCACTCAATGGCATTTACTTCCAATGTTGTCTAATGGACAGAAAAGTACATTTTCACAATTTTTTCCCCCATTCAATAAGAACACTCTGTTGTTTCTAAATATTTGACATGGTTTGTATTTTAAGTGTGGGCTGGCCGGAGCTTAAAAATGTATAGTATCTGATCATTGATCATATCTGGGGGACCATCCATGGGCGTATGATGAGAGAATAGTAATTACCCAAATGCATTCATGCAAAGCCGAAGAGCACAGCTCGAGGTACACATACTCATTTATAACTTGAGTGGTCAAATGAGATATAGTACAATAAATCCATCAATATGTCAGCCTGTTAAAGAACTATGAAGTGCTAACACATTGATCGATCTCCATATCCATCTATCAGAAGGATGAGTTTGTATCACACGCAACAAGCGATCAGCCCATACCTGTTCCCCGGCCAATGTGTTTTATCATCCTATGGTGTTTTATGGCTCCCTAGACGTATACGGTAGTACAGTTGAACATTTTAAAAGGGAAGCAAGTCTCAGAAGAACAAAACTAAAGCTTTACATAATAAACTTTCAATATCAGCGGTTTGCCCTATCACACCAAAGGGTGTCCTCTCTCTCAAAGTGGAAATTAGAATATTCAGAACAAAAATATATTGGCACGAAAGGATATTGCTACTTCAGATGGCATTTACAGACAGAAAAGTCTATTCTTATTCCTGGATAACTGTCGGTTTTATGGGTTCATGAAAAAGGATTCTCTGAACAGACATGGTATTAGATTATTAGTGACTTTGTCACCTCAATCAGATTATGTAACACCTTTCAGTTGAGCTGAAATGATTGCAAAATATACTGTATATATTATTCTATAGAGTCTTATGCACATACTGCCTATCCCTTAGACATGCCATTTAGAAATGCAATGGTCATGCCTTTGCCAAACTTCACACTGGAGTATGTATGCTCAATAACTGACATGGCCAAATGAGTTGGGTAACCCTTTGAAATGAAATTGGTGGCATCTATGGTGATAATATCAATGGTAACCTACAACTGACCTCCTTGGATTGCCAGATTCACCGCAATCAAACCACCTAATTGTGACATTAATCTGTAGAAATTGTAGGAATGTAGAAATGGTTGTAGAGAAAGGTTGATTGGGTGAACAAGAACAGATGGAGAGAACATTGACCCTGGGAAAACACAGGTAATCCCAACAGTATCCCATTAGTATTACACTGGAGTAGTTTGAACAATCCTGTTTTAGCTTCTCATATTTCAGCAATAGAGCTCTACATGGAGGGCCTCAATTATTTTCCATCATCAGGATTCACTGCAGGTGGAAAATAAATACTTCCAACCTACAATAAAATGTAAATGTGATGTTCAGATTACCATGGATATTGGTGAATAAGTATGAATTAACGCAGTGCATTTCCAGTTTCCAGTACGTACAGGACATTTATGTGAACAGATGATAATGGGGATCTATTCTAGTACCAAATACTTATAAAGTTATCCAAATCCATTACATCAATATAAATGCATCAGAATTAACCCCAGTATATCAAATACATTGTTCCACGCTGTTGATGAGGTTAACTGCATTAAAATCACATTTCAGTGGATCTAATTAGTGCAATGTCAATACGGTAGAATAAAAATACTAAAAGTATCTTAATGAAAATAAAACCACTAAAACCTGCACTATGTAACGATGAGCCCCCTCTGGCAAGAATGCCGTTTTTTTCTAGATTTGAATACAATATCCCAGAAACCCCAGATCTCATTGGTAGTCACAGCTGGGATGACGCAGCCTCAACATCCGCTCTGAGACTTTGGTAACTGTGGTAACTAGTGACAACCCAACAGAAACAAGAAATTTAAGACTATGGATGCCGATACGATAACAATTACATGGGGGTACCGGTACAGAGTCAATGTGCGGAGGCACCGGTTAGTCGAGGTAATGGTTGTAATACTACCGTTGAAAAGTTTGAGGGCACTTTAGAAATATCCTTGTTTTTGAAAGAAAATCAAATTTTTTGTATATTAAAAGAAAATCAAATTGATTTAAAAAAATACAGTGTAGACATTGTTAATGTTGTAAATGACTATTGTAGCTGGAAATAGCTGATTTTTTATGGAATATCTACATAGGCATACAGAGGCCCATTATCAGCAACCATCACTCCTGTGTTCAAATGGCAGGTTGTTTTAGCTAATCCAAGTTTATAATTTTAAAAGGCTCATTTAAAAGGCTAATAACCACCTAACTGAGGAACTCAATTGAACCTTGCGCAATACCCAAGATGCAGTTGCACCCCTAAAAACTAAAAACATTTGTCATCAGAAACTAGCTCCCTGGTATACAGAAAATACCCGAGCTCTGAAGCAAGCTTCCAGAAAATTGGAACGGAAATGGCGCCACACCAAACTGGAAGTCTTCCGACTAGCTTGGAAAGACAGTACTGTGCAGTATCGAAGAGCCCTCACTGCTGCTCGATCATCCTATTTTTCCAACTTAATTGAGGAAAATAAGAACAATCCTAAATTTATTTTTGATACCGTCGCAATGCTAACTAAAAAGTAGCATTCCCCAACTGAGGATGGCTTTCACTTCAGCAGTAATAAATTCATGAACTTCTTTGAGGAAAAGATCATGATCATTAGAAAGCAAATTACGGACTTAAATCTGCGTATTCCTCCAAAGCTCAGTTGTCCTGAGTCTGCACAACTCTGCCAGGACCTAGGATCAAGAGAGACACTCAAGTGTTTTAGTACTTTATCTCTTGACACAATGATGAAAATAATCATGGCCTCTAAACCTTCAAGCTGCATACTGGACCCTATTCCAACTAAACTACTGAAAGAGCTGCTTCCTGTGCTTGGCCCTCCCATGATTAAATAAATGGCTCTCTATCCACCGGATGTGTACCAAATTCACTAAAAGTGGCAGTAATAAAGCCTCTCTTGAAAAAGCCACACCTTGACCCAGAAAATATAAAAAACTACCGGCCTATGTCGAATCTTCCATTCCTCTCAAAAATCTTTGAAAAAGCTGTTGCGCAGCAACTTACTGCATTCCTGAAGACAAACAATGTATATGAAATGCTTCAGTCTAGTCAGTCTAGACCCCATCATACCATTGAGACTGCACTTGTGAAGGTGGTAAATGAACTTTTAATGGCGTCAGACCGAGGCTCTGCATCTGTCCTCGTGCTCCTAGACCTTAGTGCTGCTTTGATACCATCGATCATCATATTCTTTTGGAGAGATTGGAAACTCAATTGGTCTACACGGACAAGTTCTGGCCTGGTTTAGATCTTATCTGTTGGAAAGATATCAGTTTGTCTCTGTGAAGGGTTTGTCCTCTGACAAATCAACTGTAAATTGCGGTGTTCCTCAAGATTCCGTTTTAGGACCACTATTGTTTTCACTATATATTTTACCTCTTTGGGATATCATTCAAAAACATAATGTTAACTTTCACTGCTATGCGGATGACACACAGCTGTACATTTCAATGAAACATGGTGAAGCCCCAAAATTGCCCTCGCTAGAAGCCTGTGTTTCAGAAATAAGGAAGTGGATGGCTGCAAACATTCTACTTTTAAACTCAGACAAACCAGAGATGCTTGTTTTAGGTCCCAAGAAACAAAAGAGATCTGTTGAATCTGACAATTAATCTTGATGGTTGTACAGTCGTCTCAAATAAAACTCTGAAGGACCTCGGCGTTACTCTGGACCCTCTCTTTTGACGAACATATCAAGACTGTTTCAAGGACAGCTTTTTTCCATCTACGTAACATTGCAAAAATCACAAACTTTCTGTCCAAAAATTATGCAGAAACATTAATCCATGCTTTTGATACCTCTTCGTTAGACTACTGCAATGATTTACTTTCCGGTTACCCAGATAAAGCACTAAATAAACTTCAGTTAGTGCTAAATACGGCTGCTAGAATCCTGACTAGAACCAAAAAAAAGTATCATATTACTCCAGTGCTAGCCTCACTACACTGGCTCCCTGTTAAGGCAAGGGCTGATTTCAAGGTTTTACTGCTAACCGACAAAGCATTACATGGGCTTGGTCCTACCTATCTTTCTGATTTGGTCCTGCTGTACATATCTACACGTACGCTACGGTCACAAGATGCAGGTCTCCTAATTGTCCCTAGAATTTGTAAGCAAACAGCTGGAGGCAGGGCTTTCTCCTATAGAGCTCCATTTTTATGGAATGGTCTGCCTACCCACGTGAGAGACGCAGACTCGGTCTCAACCTTTAAGTCTTTACTGAAGACTCATCTCTTCAGTGGGTCATATCATCGAATCAAATAAAATGTATTTATATAGCCCTTCGTACATCAGCTGATATCTCAAATTGCTGTACAGAAACCCAGCCTAAAACCCCAAACAGCAAGCAATGCAGGTGTTGAAGCACGTTGGCTAGGAAAAACTCCCTAGAAAGGCCAAAACCTAGGAAAAAACCTAGAGAGGAACCAGGCTATTAGGGGTGGCCAGTCCTCTTCTGGCTGTGCCGGGTGGAGATTATAACAGAACATGGCCAAGATGTTCAAATGTTCATAAATGACCAGCATGGTCAAATAATAGGTCTGGGACAGGTAGCACATCCGGTGAACAGGTCAGGATTCCATAGCCGCAGGCAGAACAGTTGAAACTGAAGCAGCAGCACGGCCAGGTTGACTGGGGACAGCAAGGAGTCATCATGCCAGGTAGTCCTGAGGCATGGTCCTATGGCTCAGGTCCTTCGAGAGAAAGAAAGAAAGAAAGAGAGAATTAGAGAGAGCATACTTAAATTCACACAGGACACCGGATAAGACAGGAGAAGTACTCCAGATATAACAAACTGACCCTAGCCCCCCGACACATAAACTACTGCAGCATAAATACTGGAGGCTGAGACAGGAGGGGTCAGGAGACACTGTGGCCCCATCCGATGATGCCCCCGGACAGGGCCCAACAGGAAGGATATAACCCCACCCACTTTGCCAAAGCACAGCCCCCACACCACTAGAGGGATATCTTCAAGCACCAACTTACCATCCTGAGACAAGGCCGAGTATAGCCCACAAAGATCTCCGCCATGGCACCGCCCAAGGGTGGGCTCCAAACCAGACAGGAAGATCACATCAGTGACTCAACCCACTCAAGTGATGCACCCCTCCTAGGGACGGCATGAAAGAGCACCAGTAAGCCAGTGACTCAGCCCCTGTAATAGGGCTAGAGGCGGAACGGAAGTATTTAGCTAGCTAGCCAATAACAGAGTGGTTTTCAGACCAGACAAAAGACATATAACACAAGGTCAAATAACATTATACACACAAGTTAGCTAGTTACGACGAACTAGTGAAGCAACATTTTTTATTCAAATTAAACAAACCAATGTCACAGTCTGCTAACAAGCTACTAGCGAACATTAGCTAGCTAGCTAATATGAACTATTGCATGTGTGGCTTGAAAACAATCAAAACAAGTCATCCCAAAATATTACTCACATACATATTTACAACTAAATAGCATAATATAACTTTATATTTAAAAATATATATTATCCAGCTAGTTATGTTTTGGTTGGTTTGGTCGGTTTTGAATCCCTTCAACTCCCTCAGTTCTCTTCACTGTGTGAACGCAAATCCATCTTGGCCGGGGCTATATTGTTTTCCCTGTTTACCTGTCTGCTCTCCAAATTTCTCTGTTTCTGTGGCTTAGATGGAGGAGTAGTTGCTGTCAGGTCGTTTGCCCCTCATGTCTGCCTTGTCTGTAAGCTAGCGATCATGTCTGTAAGCTAGCCATTAGCCAAGTGTTGGCCATAGGTTCCGACCCAACAGGGAAAATTAAAACCAATGAATACAGCAGTTCTCATGCAGGCTAGAGGCGCACTATTGTCACTGTTGCACCACTAGTAACTTTTAGGAGCCTTTGAACATAAAAAAAAAATACAAGTTGTAACTATTTGCAATCACTGCAGTATTGGCATGCTGAATGAAAAGTTCTAACGCAAAAAATGAAAAGAAAAGAATAGAAACACACCAGACAAATCCTACCTGTACTGTATCTTAAGTCAACGGAACAGAATAGATAATTGATTACCGTAGCACATCGAGTGTTTTCCCTGATATTAACTTTAATGGGCCAACTCGACATTGTACGGTGGGGCCCCCTACTGCAACTTGTCTCTATTTGAAGGTGGAGTTTCCATTAGCCTGAGTCATCAGGCAGCTAAGTAAGTGGACCAGTGTCCCTCTTCCTCCTCTTCCCCAGCCCAAACCGGTGTCTGGCTGATTGATGAGTGCTCATCAGCCTGACAGGCAGATTCACTCCTCTCTCTCCTCTCCCTCGCCTGAGAGATGGACCTGGGTGACCTCTCACAGATTATGATGTAATGAGTGCATCTGCCGGAGACGGCCTGCAATTAAATGCCATGAAAATGAATGTTCCTGCTGTACCCTCTGTGCCATGCAACAGTGCCTTGCCCCAAAAAAACGTCAGAGGGAGAAAATTGATGTTCTGCCCATTTTTTTGCTGTAAAACTTTAAAACTTTTTGCACTTTCAGAAGTTCATGTCTGAGGAATGAAAGGTACCTAGCCGATATAGACTCAGTCAACCTAGCTACACTTATCTGTCTATACTATATCTAGACTTGCTCAGCTCTGCCGAGAGAGAGCTACGCAGGCATGATGGAGTTTCCCCATTAAACAACGGGACTCAGTGTGCACATTTCTGTATGTAGGGAGCATGCTGCTCGGACAACAGATATCACTGGAACACCAAATCATACCTTCATGGTTGAGCATCGTATGTTGGCTGCACTAAGACATTACGGCTATCGGTTTGTCTCCCTCCTCAATATCGCTGACTGAGATTGGTCGTGGTTGAAAACTCAATAGCAACAGTCGTTAATTCAAATCTGCTAGGTCAGGACACGTGCCAGTGACAACTCCCTGTGTGTAGGGGGAGAGAGAGTGGGAGGGAGAGAATAATAGAAGGCGAGAAAGAGAACGAGTGGGAGAGTAGGAAGGTAATGAAGTGCAGACAAGGAGAGCCTGTTTGTTCTCTTGTTAACCTCCAAGAGAAGATAATTCAGTCCCAAGGCGAGGCTTTTGGCGGAGACAGGCAAGGTGCTTTGTATTTGCTGGCTGGATGGCCAAAGCTCCAGCCCTTGGACTTTAGCCAATCTCACTTTAGCCATCTACATTTTCCCTTGCGTGAAGAG
Source organism: Oncorhynchus mykiss (assembly GCF_013265735.2). NCBI lineage: Eukaryota > Metazoa > Chordata > Actinopteri > Salmoniformes > Salmonidae > Oncorhynchus > Oncorhynchus mykiss. The sequence goes on along the minus strand of NC_048584.1, from coordinate 13,586,682 downwards.
GAGCTATTTTACATAACACAAAATCTAAAAATGGATTTGTAGAGACACATGTCCCACTCCTTGACTTCGATTACGATGTAGGTTATACAATACACACTTGAGAAGCAGCATTTAATGGTAAAGGTGATTAGAACATATTGAGGTCAGAAAGTTCTGTAAAAGCAGACATGCACAGTTTTTCTGTTATGTTGTTGTGCATGATGAAATTAAAGTATTGTTCATGTACATGAAACACTTTGTTCTATAGGCTACCTCTGAGCAACATAAAAAGACTACCTATGAACAGAGACAATACAAAGACATTAACCAGGTATTTACCCAAGTTCCCACTTATATGCATTGGGCTACCCACTGGCACAGATGTCAATTCAACATCTATTCCACATTGGTTCAACGTAATTTAATTGAAATGACGTGGAAACAATGCTGATTCAACCAGTGTGTGACCAGTGGGTTGGGTTTATACCAGTTGTCAGAACCGGTTAGGGGGACAGAACCCGAAAACCAGAAAATAAATTTTTCAAGGAACAGAAATGGAACCGGGAACGATAATTATCCATGCTGTTCCGGAACAACAAGAACTGTTATTTTAAAAACATTGGAACCGGTTAATAATGTTATTTTATATTCCAGTCATTTTTTTCTAGTCCCAAAACGCAACAAAGCGCCTATGCAAAGCCCTCCCTCTGTCACTCAGAAATGCATTCCAGTGTCTGCCTGCAAGCTGAAAATCTTTGCAAGTGTGTGTGGATGTTTAGGAGGCCTGCCCCTCCTCCCTTCCAAAGCATAGGCTACTCTACTGACGTTACAAGCGTAATTCAAAGTTCCTCCATAGAAGCCACTCCTAGGTATAATTATGTGGGCCTAGTTCTGATAACGCATGTCACAAGATGCCCAGCACTTCAAGCCTCCTCTTCAACCCTCTCTGGCTCTTTCCCCACCTGCAAAATTTCAGTCGCATCTTGCGCCATAGGCTACACTTGTCTGTCCATCACGCATGTAAATAACTAGCTTGCCTGCTCTATCCACCCTGATTTCTGAAGTCATTTAATAAGCTAAATGTTTTTAAAAAAACTGTTGATTTAACAGGTTAAATCTGGTTCAGAACTGTTTCTTGCTGGTTGGAACAATAGAATGGAACGAAAATAATTCTGGTTCGGTCCAAAATGAAACTATTGGAAAATAATGTTTTTTACCCAAAGTTATTTAAGTGACTTTGAAGAAACATTATTGTAAACAATATGTATTGTGACTGTGAATGTCTCCATCAACAAAGTAAGAAATAAAACTACTGCCACGTGACACACAATCCTCAATTACCTCCCGACACATTCTCAAATTTACATTATGGGTCTAATGTAAAAATGTAACCACACCAATTATTTTCCTTACTTCATTAACCAAACCAATTGTTTATATGGGGAAGTACATAACACAGTGGTCAGGGGAAAACATATCAATCCTCCAACATCTACTAAAACTTGAGACACAACTCCAGTCATTAGCCAAAATGGCTGTCCTGATTCAGATACAGACCCATCTGAAGGAATGACCACCACTCCAGCTGAGATGTCTAGTGTTTCCCCAAGCGAGGCAGCTCTGATGTCGGATCTGCTGCCAGAGGGAGGGTACGGTGGCCACACAGATGTTATCAGGCTGTCCACAGACGTGTGGGCCGGCTGATAAAGGCAGCCTCATGGGTTGACGCTGAAAGTGACAGAATCTCAGGCACTGGAACACACAACGTATCCCTCCACGGCTCAACCACTGCTGCCTGCCAAGCCATGCAGGGAGGGCTGTGCAGGGAAAAGACACAGGGATTCATATTTATCTAACATGAATTATAAGCTGCCATTCAAATGAATACAACCTGCTGTGCTAACTGTAGGATGTCGTTTTTCGCTGCTTCAGTCACCAGAGCATCAATTCATAACATGTAATTATGCCAACGTGGAGAGAAAACAAATATAAAAATCCTCATGGTATGCTATGCCCTTGGGGGAAATCCTGGTGATCCTTATCATATGCATTATGCACTTGAAATGACATGATAAGGGCACAAATAACTTTGATTTGTTAATTTATCAGACGACTTTATTGAGTTGGGTATTGGGTGAGAAACCACCCTTGTCTCCAAAAATCGATGGTTACTTCTCTTCTCCCCTTGCTGTGATCATCCTTTGATTATCTCTGTCACCATCTGTTCCTCTCTCCGAAGCCTTCTTTATACCTGCCGCTAACAGTTGTCCAGTGTCTTGATTGTGTCCACATTCTTATTGTGCCCACATTTGTGCCTAGAAATGTGTCTACACATGGCATTAAAATGTGTCTCTTGTCCCTCCACCAGGTCACTCTCTGTATGCAAATTATTTGACTGCTATTCGTAAAATATATACATATTTTTAATTGATGGCATAAGTCAATGGTCTATGAATAATGATCCGTCTACATTTGAGCTGATCTGATTGGTCAAAAGATCAATTAGTGAAAAAAATATCGGAATTGGCTGCCTGTCTAAACGCAGCCATAATACGTACCTGATTACCTCTGGGGGTGGTCAGGAAGCTCTGATCACAATCAGGTCACAATGCGTCTTAACTGCAAATTGTTTATATATCCGTACAGGGCGTAATTATTCAATGTGGATTCAAAAAGTCTTTGCTGATACAGTGCATTTGGAAAGTATTCAGACCTCTTGACTTTTTCCACATTTTGTTATGTTACAGCCATATTCTAATATTGATTAAATTGTCATTTTTTCCCTCATCAATCTACACACAATACCCCATAATGATAAAACAAAAACAGGTTTTTAGATTAAATTGTTTTTATAAATACGAAATATGACATTTACATAAGTATTTAGAGCCTTTACTCAGTACTTTGTTGAAGCACCTTTGGCAGCGATTACAGCCTCAAGTCTTCTTGGGTATGGCGCTACGAGCTTGGCACAACTGTATTTGTGGAGTTTCTCCCATTCTTCTCAGCAGATCCTCTCAAGCTCTGTCAGGTTGGATGGGAAGCGTTGCTGCACAGCTATTTTCTGGTCTTTCCAGAGATGTTAGATCGGGTTCAAGCCCAAGCTCTGGCTGAGCCCCTCAAGGACATTCAGAGACTTGTCCCAAAGCCACTCATGCGTTGTCTTGACTGTGAGCTTAGGGTTGTTGTCCTGTTGGAAGGTGAACTTTCACCCCAGTCTGAATTCCTGAGCGCTCTGGAGCAGGTTTTAATCAAAGATATCTCTGTACTTTGCCTCCGTTCATCTTTCTCTCGAACCTGACTAGTCTCCCAGTCCCCGACGCTGAAAACCATCCCCACAGCATGATGCTGCCTCCACCATGTTTCACCGTAGGGATGGTGCCAAGTTTCCACCAGACGTGATGCTTGGCATTCAGGCCAAAGAGTTCAATCTTGGTTTCATCGGAAAAGAGAATCTTTTTTCTCATGGTCTGAGACTCCTTTAGGTGCCTTTTGGCAAACTCCAAGTGGGCTGTCATGTGCCTTTTTACTGAGGAGTGGCTTCTGTCTGGTCACTCTACATAAAGACCTGATTGGTGGAGTGCTGCAGAGATGGGTGTCCGTCTGTAAAGTTATCCCATCTCCACAGAGGAACTCTGGAGCTCTGTCAGAGTGACCATCGGGTTCTTGGTCAGCTCCCTGACCAAGGCCCTTCTACCCTGACTGCTCAGTTTGGCCAGGAAACCAGCTCTAGGAAAAGTATTGGTGGTTCCAAACTTCTTCCATTTAAGAATGATGGAGGACACTGTATTCTTGCGGACCTTCAATGCTGCCCAAAAAATTGTTACCCTTCCCCAAATCTGTGCCTCGATACAATCCTGTCTCAGAGCTCTAAGGACAATTCCTATGACCTCGTGGCTTGGATTTTGCTCTGACATGGACGGTCAACTGTTGGACCTTATATAGACAGTTGTGTGCCTTCATGTCCAATCAATGGAATTTACCACAGGTGGACTCCAATCAAGTTGAAGAAACAGCTCATGGATGATCAATGGAAACATGATGCACCTGATCTCAATTTCGAGTCTCATAGCAAAGGGTCTGAATACTTGTGTAAATAAGGGTACGTTTTTTTGTAACTGTAATTGTTTTTTGTACATTTGCAAACATTTCCACAAACCTGTTTTCTCTTTGTCATAATGGAGTATAGTGTGTAGATTGATGGTATTTGTATTTGATTTCATTCATTTTAGAATAATGCTGTAACTTAACAAAATGTGGAAAAAGGGAAGGGGTCTGAATACTTTCCGAATGCACTGTAGATACTGTCTGTGTTTTGGAAATCGTCTTTTGATTCTGTTTACTGTGGCAGCACCATTTCACCAAATTTCAGGTGTATGTACATTTTGGGAAAAAGGTTACATATAATATGAGCCAATATTAGGGCTATTACTCTGACCATATTACCGCCACACCGGCGATCACAAGCCTTGATGGCAGTCAAATTCCATGTGACCAATTAGTCACAGTAATTAGGCTTCTCCCAGCTCTGATGCTGCTTGTTAAGCACATTGTTTTGATAGCAGTCACGTTCGTCTTGTTAGTTTGTTTGTTTGTTAGTGTACTTCGTGTTTTTATTTGTCCTTTATTAAAAATCATGCATTCACACCACGCTGCGCTTTGGTCTACTCTATACGATGATCGTGACATCACTCTGACACAATGCAAATGTAATCAAAAATTGAATCAAACACTTCATCAGAGCCCATGAGTCATGTTTGCAACATTTCTATAGGTTATGCAATTGCGTGAGAAAACAGAGGGATGGCCTCTATTAAGAAGAGGAGTATCCCATCAGCTTTCTATAGCTACAGTGCCTTGCGAAAGTATTCGCCCCCCTTGAACTTTGCGACTTTTTGCCACATTTCAGGCTTCAAACATAAAGATATAAAACTGTATTTTTTTGTGAAGAATCAACAACAAGTGGGACACAATCATGAAGTGGAACGACATTTATTGGATATTTCAAACTTTTTTAACAAATCGAAAACTGAAAAATTGGGCGTGCAAAATTATTCAGCCCCTTTACTTTCAGTGCAGCAAACTCTCTCCAGAAGTTCAGTGAGGATCTCTGAATGATCCAATGTTGACCTAAATGACTAATGATGATAAATACAATCCACCTGTGTGTAATCAAGTCTCCGTATAAATCCACCTGCACTGTGATAGTCTCAGAGGTCCGTTAAAAGCGCAGAGAGCATCATGAAGAACAAGGAACACACAAGGCAGGTCCGAGATATTGTTGTGAAGAAGTTTAAAGCCGGATTTGGATACAAAAAGATTTCCCAAGCTTTAAACATCCCAAGGAGCACTGTGCAAGCGATAATATTGAAATGGAAGGAGTATCAGACCACTGCAAATCTACCAAGAACTGGCAGTCCCTCTAAACTTTCAGCTCATACAAGGAGAAGACTGATCAGAGATGCAGCCAAGAGGCCCATGATCACTCTGGATGAACTGCAGAGATCTACAGCTGAGGTGGGAGACTCTGTCCATAGGACAACAATCAGTCGTATATTGCACAAATCTGGCCTTTATGGAAGAGTGGCAAGAAGAAAGCCATTTCTTAAAGATATCCATAAAAAGTGTTGTTTAAAGTTTGCCACAAGCCACCTGGGAGACACACCAAACATGTGGAAGAAGGTGCTCTGGTCAGATGAAACCAAAATTGAACTTTTTGGCATCAATGCAAAACGTTATGTTTGGCGTAAAAGCAACACAGCTGAACACACCATCCCCACTGTCACACATGGTGGTGGCAGCATCATGGTTTGGGCCTGCTTTTCTTCAGCAGGGACAGGGAAGATGGTTAAAATTGATGGGAAGATGGATGGAGCCAAATACAGGACCATTCTGGAAGAAAACCTGATGGAGTCTGCAAAAGACCTGAGACTGGGACGGAGATTTGTCTTCCAACAAGACAATGATCCAAAACAAAAAGTAAAATCTACAATGGAATGGTTCAAAAATAAACATATCCAGGTGTTAGAATGGCCAAGTCAAAGTCCAGACCTGAATCCAATCGAGAATCTGTGGAAAGAACTGAAAACTGCTGTTCACAAATGCTCTCCATCCAACCTCACTGAGCTCAAGCTGTTTTGCAAGGAGGAATGGGAAAAAATGTCAGTCTCTCGATGTGCAAAACTGATAGAGACATACCCCAAGCGACTTACAGCTGTAATCGCAGCAAAAGGTGGCGCTACAAAGTATTAACTTAAGGGGGCTGAATAATTTTGCACGCCCAATTTTTCAGTTTTTTATTTGTTAAAACTGTTAAAATCATGTCTGTGAGTATAACAGAACTGATATGGCAGGCGAAACCCAGAGGACAAACCATCCAGGGATTTTTTTTTTTTAGGTCATAGATTTTTCCATTTATTTTCTATGGGATACCCTTATTATTAGGAACCTGATTGTAGTTCCTATGGCTTCCACTAGATGTCAACAGTCCTTAGAAATCGTTCAATGTTTTTCTTTTGAGAAATGAAGAAGTAGTGCTATTCATTATAAGTGTCACTCCAGGTGGACTCTACTGTTTTGATGTGCGTGAACTGGAGCGAGCTTCACATTGTTTTTATCCGGTACTGGAAACAGTTTATTCCATCTTAAATGTTATCTATTATTTACGTTTTAGGGTACTTGAGGTTGGATTAGGAACGTTGTTTGAAATGTTTGGACCAAGTTTACAGGTAACTTATTAGATACTTTGTAGGCATGTTAGGCGAGTTGAAACCAGTGTATTTCTGAATCAAACTTGCCAAATAAATTGACATTTTTGGGACATAAAGAAGGACATTTTCCAACAAAAGGACCATTTGTGATGTTTCTGAGACATTTTGGAATGCCAACAGAAGAAGATCTTCAAAGGTAAGGCATGAATAATATCGCTATTTCTGACCTTTGTGGTGCACCTGCCTGGTTGAAATATGATTTTCATGTGTTTGTAGGCGGGGCGCTGTCCTCAGATAATAATAATGGTTTGCTTTCGCCGTAAAGCCTTTTTGAAATCTGACACAGCGGCTGGATTGACAACAAGTTACGTTTTATTTTGATGTAACAAATATATTTTCAAGAATGTTAAATATTTGAATTAGGTATTTTTGAATTTCGCGCTCTGCAATTTCCCATGATGTTGGCCAGGTGGGACACTACCGTCCCACCTGCCCATAAGAAGTTAATCCGCTTTAGAACGGGTGTAGAGCCTAACTGATACATACACAGCGTGTGAGATTCAAGTTTGACCATTTTCACCATAAAAATGCACATTTAGAATAAAAGCATTACATGCATTATTGCATTTCCGGTCACTTTTGAGAATGGTGTTTTCCCACTAATTGATTGCGTTTAGGAACATTTGGGCTTCTAGCCTACTGTCGTGTGCGCATTGCTGCACTTATAATGTGAGGAAGTAGCCGAATAGTTTATCAACATTTTAAGCTAAATGTTCTGATCTGTTGCATTAGATTCATTGCTTAAAAAACGTTTTTTTTTTATGCTTGTCGTTTTATTAATTTGGGATCTATTGCATCCCACAACTGTCCCAGACTATGTTACAAAATATTTATTTCTCTCACAGAATAGGTAAACTTTTGAACTATGGAAGATAGTAGACTGACGTAGGCTAGTGATTTTGCTATTCATTAGGCCTACTTATCTTGTTGGCTGATGAAAAGTAAATGTAGACAGTTCTTCCAACATCTTCAATATGCGCCTCAGAATTGGATAAGGACACACACAGTTGTGTCACAGAGTATGTGGCAGGCATTGGCTAATAAGAATTGAGCTATCTTTTATTTAACCCTTATTTTACCATGTAAGTTGACTGAGAACACATTCTCATTTACAGCTACAACCTGTGGAATAGTTACAGAGGAGATGAATGAGCCAATTGTAGTTAGGTGACCATGATGATATGAGAGCCAGATTGGAATTCAGCCAGGACATCGGGGTTAACACCCCTACTCTCATGATAAGTGCCATGGGATCTTTTAGTGAGGACAGTCAGGACACCTGTTTAACATCCCATCTCAAAGACAGCACTCTACACAGAGCAATGTACCCAATCATTGCCCTTGGGCATTGGGATATTTTTTTTAGACCAGAGGAAAGGGTGCATCCGACTAGCCCTCCAACACCACTTCCAGTAGTATCTGGTCTCCCATCCAGGACCAACCCTGCTTAACTTCAGAAGCAAGCCAGCAGTGGGAGAGCAATGTCAGTGAGAGGTGCTTCAGAGCACGCAGCTGGGAGAAGGGATGTATAATTATTATATTCAGCCCATTGGCACAACGGCCACTGCCCGCAGAAGGCATGGATTTTTTTAGGGGCATTACGGCCAGAAAGGGGATGCCACCGGGAAATTTGAGGCATTATCAAGTGGTTGTAAAATTGTGAATGAGAGACTGATAAAATGTGTGCAGTCTATGCAAATAACAAAGCAGAGCTCATGCCTTTCATTCAACTTTTTTCAAATCATTACAGTCGCATCATGCAGCCTTAGAATGTATTAAAAATAAAAACGTTGGGCAATTTGTTTTGATCACAACTAAAGTTGCATAAATAACCCTACATTAAGAATACAGGAAGACCTGTTTCTTTGTTAACCGCTCAACACAGAATAGCAGGCATTAAACACAGGTATAAATACACATTGGATAATGGGGCAGATGGGCGACACCTGGAGGGGGGTGGAGACAAGCACAAAGGCAAGTGAAACAGATTAATGTGTGACAATGCATGAAATCCAGGAGCTGCTACAGTGGTTTCTCCTTTAAAAGTGGCCTCATACTGCAGCACACCTTGCGGGCTGCTGCAGCATTCTGTGGCACGTTATCTAATTGTCAGCCATTTTTTCTGTTAATGCAAGTTAGTGCTAGTTTGACCACCAGAGGGCATCTTTGAGAAGCATTTGATAGTCTTTCATATTGGCATTACCAAATAATTTTAAACTTTTTTTGTAATAACACAGTATATGGGATTGATTTTAAGAAATGTGGCTTAATTTGAGTAAAATTATGGTGTTTCTATACTGAGAAAACAAAAAATGAAACCCTCTGGGTTTCCGTTAGGATGGAATGAAATATTTGGCGCTGTACAACGTGACGGTCGGGAGTAGGCTACAGCATGAGAAGATTGGAGGATTCTAAATTGCATGCCTTCATTAGACAACTTTCTTCCAATATTTCTATCAATCAGTGATATTTATTCCCGTAGTAATTCGTTATCAATCCATAACTAAATCAACATCTGCATTTTGAAAGAGTATTTTTATCACTATTTTATTAACGAAAGCATAAAAATGCTGATTAAGAAATACTGTTCTGTACAGTATATGCTTTTACATTTGGTTAATAAAGCACTTAAAGCATTTTGAAGAGCATTTTGAAGATATAAGCCACCTGCATTTGTTTATTAGGCTACTGTGCAGTCTGACAAGTAAACATAGCCTACAATACATACTGTAGTAAACATGGGAAAGTGCCTAATTCCTTACATAAGGCTATGCAGGCATGCGAGAGACCGGGGTTCAATTCCCTTACGGGAGGAAGGAGTAGGCTGTCCTTACAAATAAGAATTTAACTGATTCCATATGTGTTATTTCATAGTTGTTATGTCGTCACTATTATTCTACAATGTAGAACATAGAAAAATACATTCTGGAATGAGTAGGTGTGTCCTGTTAGGATGGAAAAATAGATTTTTTTGAAAACAAAAAAATGTTTTTGAAAACAAAACTCCAATTTAATTTCGCTATCAACCACCCTCCATTTTGGCAATTTCTTGAGTGTCAGTTTGGCTACAACCAATACTGTTCAGTCTTTCTTTCCGACACAAAAGAAGTCATAGCTTACTCCTATGAAGGACTGTGTGATGATGGCATCTCAGATAAGCATTCTTCCGTCCAACTTCTACATAGCTAGTAGTTAGCTCCTACGATTCACTGTCGGTTCATAACGTTCTACTATATTACATACTGTACAGTACATACATACATACCATAGAATGATAAATCATGCAATTATTATTCTCAAGCTAACTTAAAACATGTAGCTACGAATGCCTGTTCTCGCCATTTTCAGTTGAATTTATCTAACTTTCTTTCATGGCAACTCATAAGCAGGCCATGTCCTATTTTTCATAGTCAATCTATTTCATGACAGTGTAATGGTTAGCTTTTTTTTTTACAGGAGGATGAAAGAACACAATATGTCTGTCAGGGAATGCTATTCTGATATGTCAGATGAAGAGTTAGACCAGAAGGTCAGGGCCATTAAGGCAAGGATGCCCCATCCGCATGATGAGGAATGGTCAAAGGAAGTCTCAGAGCAATTGGCCATCGTGTACAAAAGAGTTAGGGAGTCTCTGCAGTGTGTAGATGGTGTAGGTATCATTGCCAGAATGATCCAGCTTCGTTGCATTGCTCTGCCAAGATACTCTGTTCCTGCTCCCCTGTCTCTCATCCACATTGACACACATCATAAATTGATAAGGCACTAAGATATATAATGTCTCCATCAAATCTAAGAAGTCAATTTAACTTTTCTATTCTTACTTATTTGTAGACAAATGTTCAATGATGTATTGGAGTTGTTCTTCATCAACTGGTAATACATACATTTGAAGCAGGTTAATAGGTTAAACATTTCACTTTTAATTCCAATGCTTTTTTTCAAGATGAAACATTGTCATCACTGGCGGTATAGATGGATTTTCAATGAAGGTAAGTATATTATTTTGTATGCATATGGCATATTTCCCATCACCTAATAAACAACCACAATACCAGTCTGATGTTAAGCGTAGGTTCCCTCTTGTATAGATCTTCTATCTGGACACTGCGGCCAATAACAAAGCAGCACCTACTTTTGGATACTTTATGGAAGGAGTCGGCAGAAATGGATGGCTTTCAAGGTAAATATAGTAGAATGAATAAAAAATTACTTGTATTATGCATATTGTAACATCTTGTGAGGAGTTACTTTCTGTGTAAAAACCCTTGACATCTTCCTCATCAAACCTCGTAAGATTGCTTTCTGTACTGTACTGACGTATCCTGAAAATGACATCTGCTGCTTTAGATTGAACGGTGATATCTCAGTTATTGTTTTCATACAAAAAATAAGCTATTTTCTTTACTTTTAGAGTGCGCGCTGATCAAGGGGTCGAAAATGTAGATATTGCCAGATGTTCACTGTCCGAGGAACAGGCCGTGGAAATGTAACGGATGTGAAACGGCTAGTTAGCGTTTCAATCCGGTTACGTCTGAGACCTTGAAGTAGTAGTTCCCCTTGCTCTGCAAGAGCCGTGGAGCGGTGGGTAACGATGCTTCGTGGGTGACTGTTGTTGATGTGTGCAGAGGGTCCCTGGTTCGCGCCCGGGTATGGGCGAGGGGACAGTCTAAAGTTATACTGTTACATTGATGCTGTTGACCTGGATCACTGGTTGCTGCGGAAAAGGAGGAGGTCAAAAGGGGGGTGAGTGTAACGGATGTGAAACGGCTAGTTAGCGTTTCAATCGGTTACGTCACTTGCTCTGAGACCTTGAAGTAGTGGTTTCCCTTGCTCTGCAAGGGACGCGGCTTTTGTGGAGCGATGGGTAACGATGCTTCGTGGGTGACTGTTGTTGATGTGTGCAGAGGGTCCCTGGTTCGCGCCCGGGTATGGGCGAGGGGACGGTCTAAAGTTATACTGTTACAGAAGCTTTATTGCTGGTAAAAGTGTCCATAACCAGAGGTAATTAAACTGTTCTGTGTTCTTTTTCTCTCTTCCTCTCTTGCCTGTCTTGTTGTACATGGAACCTGTATCACATGCATTAATTAAAAACCCTTAAGATTTTCAGATTCACACCACATAAACACTCAGCCATTTTCACTGGACTATCAAGCCCCTATTGCTGCCAAGTCATGATTTCCCTGGGGGTCAGCCTTGCAATAACCAAGTGGTGAGACACATAGCCCTCTATATTTAAATGTTTAAGGTACACTCAGATAGTTGTCTGTGTCACATACAGTCAGTAACCTCTCACAGAGGCACACACAACTTGCATTTCTATAACCTCGGACCCACCTCAGTGTTCACTATTCATGGAGGAAGACCACAGGACCACAGAGATTAGGTTCCTCCCCCCAACTAAAACTTTTCTTTCTCTCTGTTAGAGTGGAATGCTTATGGAGAGATGTTTGGAGTGCTGTGACATGTCGGTACTACAACTTGCTGCACAGTTTGGAGGAAGAAGGCTACCTTGACCTGTCAAATTCTATCCACCTCTTCTGTGTGGGATATGTGTTCCTACCTCGTCTGTGGGAAGATCTGCAGCATTTCACAAAGAGTTGGAATAACCACCCTTTAAGTACAGAGGCGAACCTGACATCTCACCAGCTGTGGCATATCGGAATGCTCCAAACCACCTGGCTGAGCCAGACTATGCAGAGGTACTGTATGTGTCTGTGTGATATGTGAATGGCTTGACAGATCTTCCTTTAAATTTATCGTCACTAATACAGATTTGTTTCTTTTGAGCGCTCACGATTCAGCAGGTAGAGGACCTGCTTTATCAGGAGGATAATCTAGAAACACCGACAATGGGGTCATTGTTCCTGACATCCCATGCCCCCTGTCTACTGAGAATCTTGCTGTGCTGCAACGTCAAGTGGACTCTACCACTGACTCCTCATCTTTTGGTCAAGACATATTTACAAGCAAGCTCTTCGATTAGTTATGAGTCTCCAGCCTTTTTAGGTGCAGTCATCCAACACAATGTAGGATATTGTTTTAGCCCCAGTGTCACTCTTGATAATAGCAAAATGTTGTATTTTTTGGAAGAGGGTGAAAGGATAGCAGGCCCAGCTGTCAAAGTGAAAGAGTAGGCTATTCTGGATCGAGCAGGTACTTTTGTGTAGTCTATTTATTGTGAGGTGTTCTGCCCTGAGATACAGAGAGCTGTGAAAGCCTGTCTGCAGATTAAGAGGTCCCAATGAAGAGCAGTGGATCTCAGTCCTGGTCCCGGGGACTCAAATGGGTGCACATTTTTGTTTTTCCTTAGCACTACACAGCTGATTCAATTGATCAAGTCATCATCAAGCTTCAAGTGGTATTTATGTATTCATTTGTGACACTATCATTGATATGATCCTGCTATTGTCACATGCTACACATGCACATGTATTGTATCTACCTATCCAATGTTATCATGATTTGTAATAAGGGATATAATGTGTATATTATACAGGAAGTATTATTATGGAGATGTTTTACATTGAAATACAGATAGAGATGTAGTAGTCACAGAGTTAATGATCCAAGATCAGTTTTGCATTTCACCTCCAGATGATTATGATGACTGACCATGTTATATATTTTTTTTAAACAAAGCTTAATCATGCTCTCTCTCTATCCATCTGTCTCTTGTCTGCAGGTATGTTTTGATGTGAGAGAGGAAGTCAGTCCCATCATCGCCACCTCACCCGCTCTTAAGATAACCTTCGGGCTGACTGGGAGCCCAAGGCTGGTTAGGAGACACTGCTAGAGACACTATGTAATTGTGATGAACTGAGAGAATATTAGGGTAGCACTGTAATTCATTAATCATAAGCTGTTTTCCCTGTTCCTCTGTTTTACCTCTTTCTTCAACACCTCTGTCCACACCTCCTCTTTCCTCCTCTGTTTTTATAATGCACACCATATGTGCATTGAAGTACAGATTTAACTTGTATTTATAATACAATACTACAATTATAATATTTATAATGCAAGTATGATCTATTTATAACACCTGGATAATGAACTTTCAATAAAGCTTTTCACATTCTCCACTGGTTCAAACTAAGTATAATTGTAATACATACATGCAGACACAGAATAATTCAAATAATGGAGTTTGATATGACTGAAAAATAATGTCTCACAGACATTCATACCTGAACTGCACCTTTATTTGCCAAGGAAGAGTACATGATCAGTGAACATATTCAATGTACATGCTACAATGTGGGGATCTCATGCGTGGTATATACTGTAGGACTTACATCCTTGGCACAATAAAGTTATTATATTCTACTCAATCCACAGGCTTCAATAATGCCATTCAACCTGAAGTTGATACAACAACTATGATAGCTGAGGTTCATAGATATGTTCTGAACTAATATTCATACCAAACGTTTTAGGGTCCATACACAGATCGGCTACATACTGTAGGCGTACAGTTATTTTTTATCCTCCACTACACAATAATCAAATCAATAGTTAGCTAGCTGCAATTGTGCAATTGTGTATGCCAGGCAAGCTTACTCAATTGTACATTCAATTTGCAGTAAATGCTTTAGCTAGCTAGATTCTTTACATCCACTGTTTCACAAAATGACATCCTGGTTTGCTGGTTTTCTCAGGAGTCCCTAAAACATTAAACAACACGCATTTCAAATTCATACTCATGTCATGACACTAGCTAGGTAGCTGGCTAATGTTAGCTAGTCAGCTAACTTGCAAAATAGAAATTTTCGTAAATTAACTGAATGACACAAAAATATGCACAATCGTCTGTCACTACATGAACTAACATATTCCCCTTAATTGTACATGGTTTTGCTTGACTCGTTATGATGTTATAATTACTTACATTTGCTTCCACCGTAATCTTTTGTCAGCCATCTTTGCTGAAGAAAGTCACCTGCGACGGGTGGCTCGTGTGAAATTCGTCATTGGAACCACTCGATATGATTGGTCACATAAAAATATTGGGAGTGCTCTAACTCCCCCTTGTGGTGGTCTGGAGCAATGACGCTGTGATGCTGGGTACCTCTAAGTCCCGCTGTGTAAGCTCGCAGCTTTTAAAGGAGGAACCACTGTAAATGGGTTTATGTTGTTTAACGGTCAATTACCGTCCGACCGGAAGTTATTTGCTTGACAATCACCGACTAACAAAATGTCATGACCGCCACAGCCCTAGCCAATAGCGACATTAATGTGTAAACGTGGTTTCCAGTGAAATGCACTTATCTGTAAACATAGCCATCAAGCTAGGCTGATGTCAAGCTGAGCTGAGACTCCTCCAGCGAGGGTTATTTGTAAAGTGTTGAATACAAAGCAAAAACCTATGAAGTGGTGATTGGATCTCGCTTTGAAGCTATCTCGAAGGAATAATCATTGCTTCGTTGTTGTTTTTCACGAACCCAGCCAACCATCAGTAAGCACACTTTTCAGATGCCTTTTGCCACATAAACATTCAAGGCTACATTGTCTGCAGAGAAGAGAAAGGCAATTCAAACTCCTATATACTTTACTTGGAGGCTAGTCTGAAAACAGGCGCTCACGCATTATTATTTGATGAGCCCAATTCAGCACTATTGATGGAAGGTTTCATGAGAGATTGCTAAAGCAGAGATACAGTGAAAAAAGGATAAAAAGGAATAATTTCAAAGACAGATATTCTGGTATTATTCTGGTATAATGTTCACATATTATATAGGCCTGAAGTACTTCCTGTGCATTCCACCCAAACATCAGAATAAGAATTAACAGTAAAATACCATCAAAACCAGCTGGACAATCCCATTACATTGTCTCAACTAAATGAGAAAATAAATGCCCACAAGAGGGGTAAAGCCTGTGGGCCAGACAGCATTCGAACAGAAATAATGAAGCACAGCAGCCCTAAGCTGAGAGAGGCAATTCTCAAGCTGTTTAGTGATGAGGGTAGGCTACTTTCCTGAGATCTGGAGCCAAGGCTTTATCACAGCTATATTAAAAAAAAATTGACAAGTTTGACCCTAACAACTATAAAGGCATCTCTTTTAGTAGTAAATTAGGGAAGGTTTTCTGGAGCTTAAAGAACGCCAGAATTCAGGCCTTCCTAAGTGAACACAACATCTGAAGTAAAAGTACAATTGGATTCGTCCCAAAACACTGAACAACAGATCACTTTTATGCCCTCCACACTTTGGTCCGAGAGCAGGTGCAACAAACTCACAAAGGAAAAATATGTGCCTGTTGTATAGACTTTAAAAGGGCTTTGATTCCATATGGCATGGTTCTTAAAACTCCTTCAAAGTGGTATAGGAGGCAAGGTCTAGGATCTTATTAATGTGATCTATAAGGAAAACAAATGTTGTGTAAAAAATTGACAACAAATGAACACAATTCAATAGGTTTCAATATTAGTCCAATCTTAATCAACATTTATATAAATCTACAGGCTACCATATTACAAAAATCTACATCTCTGGAAGACAAATAAAGTTTATTTTATATGCTGATGACTTTGTAATTTTGTCACCAACAGAACAGGGGCTGCTACAACAAATCCTGGCCTTGCTAGAACATGGAAAAAAACAAAGTAACGATCTTTCAGAAAAAGTACAGATCTCAGGAAAGTAGATACCATATCAACCTATGAGAAACAACCCTGAAACACACCACCAACTATACTTACCTTGGTCTCACTATAAATTAATCTGGGCAGTTTGGCATGGCTATAAAATCTTGAACAAATGAAGCACACACAGCATATTTTGCAATTAGAAAGACCCTGTATAAATTGAACCCACCAATTAGAATGTGGTGCCTCCTTTACAATTTAAAATACACATCATGGGATAAAAGCCCCACTGGAATTTTACACCTGGAATATTGAAATAATATTCTAGGTGTGCACAGAAATGCCCCAAACCTTGCTTATAGGGCATAATTTGGGAGATTCCCCCTAGCACTCCAAATTGAGAAAAGAGCCACCAAATTCTGGGCTCACCTAACACACTGTGTGTCACGCCTGGTTTATTTCTCTATTTGGTGAGGTCAGGGTGTGATGTGGGGTGGGCATTCTATGTTTTGTGTTTCTTTGGTTTTGGCCGCGTGTGGTTCCCAATCACAGGCAGCTGTCTATCGTTGTCTCTGATTCTTAGGTAGCCTGTTTTCCCACCTATTTTGTGGGATCTTGTTTTTTTTTTTGGTTAGCGCTGTGAAGCTGGAAGAACATGACGTTTGTTATTTCTTTTGTTTGGTGTTCTGAGTATTGAAGATCATGAACACTTACCACGCTACACCTTGGTCTACTTCTTCAGACGAACGTTACACTGAATATTATCATCACAAGGCTTTCTTATGCGAACATCGCAATCCAGAGTGACCCTTTAGAGCAACTGGCCCAAGAGCACTGACTAAATTCTTCCATTTGACCACAAATAACAAAATGCAAACAAATAGACAGTACACTAATTATTGGCAAAACAAAATTCAGTTTAATGACAAAGTTCAATGTTACCAAATTCTAAAAAGAAATATCAAATTAGCACAACATCTTGTCAGATTCAAAGAATTCAAACAAAGGAAAACATGAACAATGTACAGACCATATCCCGGCAATAGAGACAGGACGCCATGGAAATACACGGAAGGACAGAGAAGACTATTTAAGCACGGTGGGTAATCATCTATTTATTTACCAGAGGTATTTATCTCCTGAAATTTAAAAGAAAGAATTGCAGGATTTATTTTGTTAAGCGAAAACCTAGAGACAGTTTATCTTGCTGCAGATTATGTCCTGGCCTGTCATATAAGAGAGACGATATCCCCCACCATGTCATACACATGAGCCTAGGAACATTAGGAACACCTGCTCTTTCCATGACAGACTGACCAGGTGAAAGCTATGGTGCCTTACTGATGTCACTTATTAAATCCACATCAATCAGTGTAAAGGGGAGGAGACAGGTTAAAGAAAGATTTTTAAGCCTTGAGACAGTTTTGTTTTTTTATTTCACCTTTATTTAACCAGGTAGGCTAGTTGAGAACAAGTTCTCATTTGCAACTGCGACCTGGCCAAGATAAAGCATAGCAGTGTGAACAGACAAGACAGAGTTACACATGGAGTAAACAATTAACATGTCAATAACACAGTAGAAAAAGAGAGTCTATATACATTGTGTGCAAAAGGTATGAGGAGGTAGGCGAATAGTTACAATTTTGCAGATTAACACTGGAGTGATAAATGATCAGATGGTCATGTACAGGTAGAGATATTGGTGTGCAAAAGAGCAGAAAAGTAAATAAATAAAAACAGTATGGGGATGAGGTAGGTAAAATTGGGTGGGCTATTTACCGATAGACTATGTACAGCTGTAGCGATCGGTTAGCTGCTCAGATAGCAGATGTTTGAAGTTGGTGAGGGAGATAAAAGTCTCCAACTTCAGTGATTTTTGCAATTCGTTCCAGTCACAGGCAGCAGAGAACTGGAACGAAAGGCGGCCAAATGAGGTGTTGGCTTTAGGGATGATCAGTGAGATACACCTGCTGGAGCGTGTGCTACGGGTGGGTGTTGCCATCGTGACCAGTGAACTGAGATAAGGCGGAGCTTTACCTAGCATGGACTTGTAGATGACCTGGAGTCAGTGGGTCTGGCTACGAATATGTAGCGAGGGCCAGCCGACTAGAGCATACAGGTCGCAGTGGTGGGTGGTATAAGGTGCTTTAGTAACAAAACGGATGGCACTGTGATAAACTGCATCCAGTTTGCTGAGTAGAGTGTTGGAAGCTATTTTGTAGATGACATCGCCGAAGTCAAGGATCGGTAGGATAGTCAGTTTTACTAGGGTAAGTTTGGCGGCTTGAGTGAAGGAGGCTTTGTTGCGGAATAGAAAGCAGACTCTAGATTTGATTTTAGATTGGAGATGTTTGATATGAGTCTGGAAGGAGAGTTTACAGTCTAGCCAGACACCTAGGTACTTATAGATGTCCACATATTCAAGTCGGAACCATCCAGGGTGGTGATGCTAGTCGGGCGTGCGGGTGCAGGCAGCGAACGGTTGAAAAGCATGCATTTGGTTTTACTAGCGTTTAAGAGCAGTTGGAGGCCACGGAAGTAGTGTTGTATGGCATTGAAGCTCGTTTGGAGGTTAGATAGCACAGTGTCCAAGGACGGGCCGGAAGTATACAGAATGGTGTCGTCTGCGTAGAGGCGGATCAGGGAATCGCCCGCAGCAAGAGCAACATCATTGATATATACCGAGAAAAGAGTCGGCCCGAGAATTGAACCCTGTGGCACCCCCATAGAGACTGCCAGAGGACCGGACAGCATGCCCTCCGATTTGACACGCTGAACTCTGTCTGCAAAGTAGTTGGTGAACCAGGCAAGGCAGTCATCAGAAAAACCGAGGCTACTGAGTCTGCCGATAAGAATATGGTGATTGACAGAGTCGAAAGCCTTGGCAAGGTCGATGAAGACGGCTGCACAGTACTG
The DNA here is from genome assembly GCF_013265735.2 of Oncorhynchus mykiss. NCBI lineage: Eukaryota > Metazoa > Chordata > Actinopteri > Salmoniformes > Salmonidae > Oncorhynchus > Oncorhynchus mykiss. The sequence goes on along the minus strand of NC_048584.1, from coordinate 13,567,434 downwards.
TCTTTTATCGATGGCGGTTATGATATCGTTTAGTACCTTAAGCGTGGCTGAGGTGTACCCGTGACCGGCTCGGAAACCAGATTGCACAGCAGAGAAGGTACGGTGGGATTCGAGATGGTCAGTGACCTATTTGTTGACTTGGCTTTCGAAGACCTTAGATAGGCAGGGCAAGATGGATATAGGTCTGTAACAGTTTGGGTCCAGGGTGTCTTGGGGATCTCAGACGATATGAAAGAGAGGTTGAACAGGCTGATAATAGGGGTTGCGACAATTGCGGCAGATAGTTTCAGAAATAGAGGGTCCAGATTGTCAAGCCCAGCTGATTTGTACGGGTCCAGGTTTTTAAGCTCTTTCAGAACATCTGCTATCTGGATTTGGGTAAAGGAGAACCTGGAGAGGCTTGGGCGAGTAGCTGCGGGGGTGGCGGAGCTGTTGGCCGATGTTGGAGTAGCCAGGAGGAAGGCATGGCCAGCCGTTGAGAAATGCTTGTTGAAGTTTTTGATAATCATGGATTTATCGGTGGTGACCGTGTTACCTAGCCTCAGTGCAGTGGGCAGCTGGGAGGAGGTGATCTTGTTCTCCATGGACTTCACAGTGTCCCAGAACTTTTTGGAGTTAGAGCTACAGGATGCAAATTTCTGCCTGAAGAAGCTGGCCTTTGCTTTCCTGACTGACTGCGTGTATTGGATCCTGACTTCCCTGAACAGTTGCATATCGCGGGGACTATTCGATGCTATTGCAGTCCGCCACAGGATGATTTTGTGCTGGTCAAGGGTAGTCAGGTCTGGAGTGAACCAAGGGCTATATCTGTTCTTACTTCTGCATTTTTTTAACAGAGCATGCTTATCTAAAATGGTGAGGAAGTTACTTTTAAAGAATGACCAGGCATCCTCAACTGACGGGATGAGGTCAATGTCCTTCCAGGATGCCCGGGCCAGGTCGATTAGAAAGGCCTGCTCACAGAAGTGTTTTAGGGAGCGTTTGAAAGTGATGAGGGGTGGTCGTTTGACTGCGGATCCGTAGCGGATACAGGCAATGAGGCAGTGATCGCTGAGATCCTGGTTGAAGACAGCGGAGGTGTATTTGGAGGGCCAGTTGGTCAGGATGACGTCTATGAGGGTGCCTTTGTTTACAGATTTAGGGTTGTACCTGGTGGGTTCCTTGATGATTTGTGTGAGATTGAGGGCATCTAGCTTAGATTGTAGGACTGCCGGGGTGTTAAGCATATCCCAGTTTAGGTCACCTAACAGAACAAACTCTGAAGCTAGATGGGGGGCAATCAATTCACAAATGGTGTCCAGGGCACAGCTGGGAGCTGAGGGTGGTCGGTAGCAGGCGGCAACAGTGAGAGACTTATTTTTGGAGAGAGTAATTTTTCAAATTAGTAGTTCGAACTGTTTGGGTATGGACCTGGAAAGTATGACATTACTTTGCAGGCTATCTCTGCAGTAGACTGCAACTCCTCCCCCTTTGGCAGTTCTATCTTGACGGAAAATGTTATAGTTGGGTATGGAAATCTCCGAATTTTTGGTGGCCTTCCTGAGCCAAGATTCAGACACGGCAAGGACATCAGGGTTAGCAGAGTGTGCTAAAGCAGTGAGTAAAACAAACTTAGGGAGGAGGCTTCTGATGTTGACATGCATGAAACCAAGGCTTTTTCGATCACAGAAGTCAACAAATGAGGGTGCCTGGGGACATGCAGGGCCTGGGTTTACCTCCACATCACCCGCGGAACAGAGGAGTAGTATGAGGGTGCGGCTAAAGGCTATCAAAACTGGTCGCCTAGAGCGTTGGGGACAAAGAATAAAAGGAGCAGATTTCTGGGCATGGTAGAATTTATTCAGGGCATAATGCGCAGACAGGGGTATGGTGGGGTGCGGGTACAGCGGAGGTAAGCCCAGGCACTGGGTGATGATAAGAGAGGTTGTATCTCTGGACATGCTGGTTGTAATGGGTGAGGTCACCGCATGTGTGGGAGGTGGGACAAAGGAGGTATCAGGGGTATGAAGAGTGGAACTAGGGGCTCCATTGTAAACTAAAACAATGATAACTAACCTGAACAACAGTATACAAGGCATATTGACATTTGAGAGAGACATACAGCGAGGCATACAGTAATCACAGGTGTTGATTGGGAGAGCTAGCTAAACCAGTAGGTGAGACAACAACAGCTAATCAGCTAGCACAACAGCAGCAGGTAAAATGGCGTTGACTAGGCAGAGAGAGTCGGATTAACTACACACAGAGCCTGAGTGTGGCTGGGGCGGACAGATAAAACATAAACAAACAGAATGGAGTACCGTGATTAATGGACAGTCCAGCAGGCATCAGCTATGTAGCCAAGTGATCACAGTGTCCAGGAGGCAGCGGTGGATGGGACAGGGAAGCTAGACTGGCGAGTATTATCCAGGCTAAAAAAACTGGCTGGCTGTGCAGAAGGTAAAAGCCGCTAGCAGTGGCTAACAATGACTAAATAGCTTGTAGCTAGTTAGCTGGTTGGCTTCTGGAGGTTCTTGAATGTGTTCTAAAAATTAAAAATAATAGTGATTCCGTGTCACATTGGGTGAGGCAGGTTACCGGAAGGTATAATCGAATTAAAAATCGAAAAGAGATTGAAAGTAAATATGGGTCCAGTGAGTGGATGGGCTGGCTGGGGACGCGGAGATTCAGACAGTTAGCAGGCCTGTGCTAACAAGCTAACAGTTAGTAGGCCGGGGTTAAACAAGCTAGCAGTTAGCAGACCGGGGCTAAACATGGATTGTGTATGTGTGCCATTCAGAGGGTATGGTAGTAGGTGCCAGGCGCACTGATTTGAGTGCGTCAAGAACTGCAACACTGCTGGGTTTTTCACACTCTACAGTTTCCTGTCTGTATCAAGAATGGTCCACCACCCAAAAGACATCCAGCCAACTTGACACAACTGTGGGAAGCATTGGAGTCAACAAGGGCTAGCATCCCTGTGGAATGTTTTTTTTAACCTTATAGAGTCCATGCCCCGATGAATTTAGGCTTTTCCTAGGGCAAAGGGGGGTGCAACTCAATATTATGAAGGGGTTCCTAATATTTTGTACACTCAGTGTATATTAATATGGTTACTCAAACATATTGTTAATTTATATACAGTGCCTTGCGAAAGTATTCGGCCCCCTTGAACTTTGCGACCTTTTGCCACATTTCAGGCTTCAAACATAAAGATATAAAACTGTATTTTTTTGTGAAGAATCAACAACAAGTGGGACACAATCATGAAGTGGAACGACATTTATTGGATATTTCAAACTTTTTTAACAAATCAAAAACTGAAAAATTGGGCGTGCAAAATTATTCAGCCCCTTTACTTTCAGTGCAGCAAACTCTCTCCAGAAGTTCAGTGAGGATCTCTGAATGATCCAATGTTGACCTAAATGACTAATGATGATAAATACAATCCACCTGTGTGTAATCAAGTCTCCGTATAAATGCACCTGCACTGTGATAGTCTCAGATGTCCGTTAAAAGCGCAGAGAGCATCATGAAGAACAAGGAACACACCAGGCAGGTCCGAGATACTGTTGTTAAGAAGTTTAAAGCTGGATTTGGATACAAAAAGATTTCCCAAGCTTTAAACATCCCAAGGAGCACTGTGCAAGCGATAATATTGAAATGGAAGGAGTATCAGACCACTGCAAATCTACCAAGACCTGGCCGTCCCTCTAAACTTTCAGCTCATACAAGGAGAAGACTGATCAGAGATGCAGCCAAGAGGCCCATGATCACTCTGGATGAACTGCAGAGATCTACAGCTGAGGTGGGAGACTCTGCCCATAGGACAACAATCAGTCGTATATTGCACAAATCTGGCCTTTATGGAAGAGTGGCAAGAAGAAAGCCATTTCTTAAAGATATCCATAAAAAGTGTCGTTTAAAGTTTGCCACAAGCCACCTGGGAGACACACCAAACATGTGGAAGAAGGTGCTCTGGTCAGATGAAACCAAAATTGAACTTTTTGGCAACAATGCAAAACGTTATGTTTGGCGTAAAAGCAACACAGCTGAACACACCATCCCCACTGTCACACATGGTGGTGGCAGCATCATGGTTTGGGCCTGCTTTTCTTCAGCAGGGACAGGGAAGATGGTTAAAATTGATGGGAAGATGGATGGAGCCAAATACAGGACCATTCTGGAAGAAAACCTGATGGAGTCTGCAAAAGACCTGAGACTGGGACGGAGATTTGTCTTCCAACAAGACAATGATCCAAAACATAAAGCAAAATCTACAATGGAATGGTTCAAAAATAAACATATCCAGGTGTTAGAATGGCCAAGTCAGACCTGAATCCAATCGAGAATCTGTGGAAAGAACTGAAAACTGCTGTTCACAAATGCTCTCCATCAAACCTCACTGAGCTCGAGCGGTTTTGCAAGGAGGAATGGGAAAAAATGTCTGTCTCTCGATGTGCAAAACTGATAGAGACATACCCCAAGCGACTTACAGCTGTAATCGCAGCAAAAGGTGGCGCTGCAAAGTATTAACTTAAGGGGGCTGAATAATTTTGCACGCCCAATTTTTCAGTTTTTGATTTGTTAAAAAAGTTTGAAATAGCCAATAAATGTCGTTCCACTTCATGATTGTGTCCCACTTGTTGTTGATTCTTCACAAAAAAATACAGTTTTATATCTTTATGTTTGAAGCCTGAAATGTGGTAAAAGGTCGCAAAGTTCAAGGGGGCCGAATACTTTCGCAAGGCACTGTAATTCCTCATATACAGTACATTTCTTTGGCAACAGTGGCAACCACCCATTCATGCCAATAAAGCATTTATTGAATTTCATTGAGAAATAGAGTGAGAGAGAAAGAGAGCGCTTGCTGATGTGAAAAGACCAATGTCCATGTGCGAGGATTACTACACGAGACAGGGAGACGGTCCTGACGTCATCCGATCCCATGCGGTTGTGATAACAGCCGTCGGCTTGTGTTAAATCACATTAAAGACAGACCTAATGCTGAGAGAAGCCACAGTGGCTCTCCTTTTGATTAGTCTCTACCTCTCCAAGCACAATATACACGGTTCCACACGTGAGCCCTTTGATACAGGTTAAAAAAACTATTGATTCCAACTCTCTGTCTTTGTGTGTGTGTGTTTGTGTGTGCACATTTCATGTAAATACGTTCAATGAGCATGTGTGTGCATGTTTCTAATGAGTATGCTTGAGCAATGTGGCTTCCTCTGCCCTGGGTATCATACTATGATACTATAACAATGACCTCCCATATAAAGAGGTCACCGAAGGTCACTTCAACATTTAGATATTCGTCTCTCTTATCCTACCAGAAGGTGCTCGTGTGCACAAATGGGTTGTCGTGCTTATTTGTCAATACACTATACAAACACACATCACAGAGCCTCGTTGGCCCCCTATCCTATGCATGAGTCAGAGTTTCCGTTTTATCCTGTTGAGATGGTGTAGGCCGGCGGTAACAACATGGTGTTCTTTTTCTGTTCATGTCTTGATACGTTTCTCTCCCTCTGGGCTGCTTTAAGCCTGTAATTAGTATTATGCCAAAGACAGGTACCCAGCGATGATGCCATTGTCGTTTTAGTTGTTATTGTTGTTGTTCGGTGGAAGTATCCTGAGGCAGTTGGAAACATTGTTTCTGACTGACACAATTCATCCCTGCAATAGTGTGTGTGACAGAGGCAGACAGTGAGTGATGCTCCTTCCAGCATCAACGTTTGTTCACCGGGTATGTGTACAGAAGGTCACCTTTTCGTGACAGAGTTGTGAACCATGTCTCCCGATGCAAGGGGTCACACACACACACACACACACACACACACACACACACACACACACACACACACACACACACACACACACACACACACAAACAAACAAACAAACAAACAAACAAACAAACACTCACACCCATAGGGCAGCTTGTTTTTCCACTCTCCTGATTTTCATTTACCACATGTTTCGTGGGGCCTGCTTGTATATTCACTGGGTCCTCTTGTATGGAAAATAACTAAGTGAGAATTTAGCTTTGGTCTTCCGGCTCATTAGGTAAGAACATTAAGGGGATTGTGTCATGTTAAAATGTATTGTGATGTCATCTGGGGTGCAGTGAATGTGTTAACGCCATTGAGGAAACACAATTGCATTTTTTTGGTTGATTTCACGTTAAATTCACATTAATTGACAACTCAACCAAATGTAAATCAAAACTAGATGTTGACGCCTGTGCCCAGTGGGGATGTACTGTAGTCATCAGGGTAATAAATGATATGGCAGCCTGAAACAATAGCAGCCCCTGCTAAATATGCTGTATCACTAAATACAGCATGTTTAGCAATATACCATCGTTTCAGTCTTCCATCTTCAGTGTAAGAGTGTTAACCATTCAGTGTAAAGAGGTACAGAATCAGATTGGGTGTATAAATTGTGTATAACCAATAATGTCAAATGATTCCTTAACAAAGTATCAGAGGGTTCTGAGTTAATTAAGTTACATCTGATGATTTGCTACTAAGATATCATTATTCTCTCCCTCAATCACAAGTAGTAAGACTTGATACCGTCACTCAAACCTACAATCAGTCTGGTTCTGAAGCGGTCAAGTCCTATGGGAGCTCTCTGTGAACAGTGCCTTTTCATTGATTTTGTTAGTCACTCTCACTCAGATATCAAATCAGATCTGGGGGAGGGGGGGGGGGGGGGGGGGGGCAAATCTTGCTTAGGGCCCCTAAAATGCTAGAAATGGCCCTGCCTGTGAGCAGCTAGATTGAATGCAATGCAGGGGTGGAATCCCTCATTGTCTCAAGTGTCTGCCCTCCGGGGGTTGGCTGTGGACATTAGCACCTTACCCTAAAGTGGTGCCATTTGATATACGAACTCCACCACATTCTGGAAGGAGAAGTGAAGCGTTGGAAATCCAATTTGCTGAACCTCACAGTGAGACATAATAAGGCATGGGGAATGTTGCGCAAATCACTCTGAACAAAGTTACATAATTATAATTCCCAGAACTAATTAGACTCTATTTTAATATATGGCCACTGTGACCGGTTTGTTCACTTTTTACAAGCCTTTTTGCTGGTATGTCCACTTTCAAGTCACGTAGTTGTGAAGTATGTTAGAAGTGAAGTTGTGGTTGAGAAGCTGTGAGGGAGATTAATGTTGCGAGACTAGCCATACACATCTTCTTGTGTGACAGATTTAAAAGGGGGGAGGAGTGGCTGTACAGTACAAGTGAAATCAACTAGGGGCATCATGTTCTCTAAATATCACTATCCCCGAAAAATGTTAGCTTTTGGTTATAGATGTGGCCATTAGCCAAAATACACATTTATCTGTTGCAGGGATTTACAGCCCGCTCACTGCACTGGCAGACGTTGTTGGTACTATTTCAGAGTATTTAAAACCTTTTCTCTCATCTGAATATGTCGTTTTAGGGGATTATAACTCAGATTGGCTTACCCCTGCCTCAGACCATTTTAAGAATATTTGTCTTGACTTTAACCTGACTCAACTGATTGCAAAACCCACACGGATTCATGTAAAAAATCCAGCAAACTTCTCGCTGATTGACCTTATTCTGACAAATAGCCCCCAAGCACTTGTCAAGTGGTGTCTTTGCTAATGATCACACTGTCCTATTGCATGTATTTGAGATACCAAAAAGATTAACACTGATCCTCACATAATTATGAAGAGACCATTTTCACATTTTTCCCCACATTCTTTTCTTCATGATATAAATTGCACAGTGAGGTGAAATTCATGCTCGAGCACGGCATTGCGCAACGTGGCAACAGTCCGTGGAGTTCACCTTGTATATTACTACCTGAGGTGGATGGGTTTCTGTTTTGATCAGATTTTCGGAAGCTCAATGCCGTCACTAAATCGAACTTGTACCCTTTGCCTAGAGTGGACGACTGTGTTGGCGGTTCTAAATATGTTAGCAAGTTCGATCTGGTGAAGGGATTTTGGCCAGTCCCTCTAACTGAGCGAGCCAAAGAGCTTTTGTCACTCCTGATGGTTTGTTTTCCTACCTTCGTCTTCCGTTTAGGTTATAAAATGTTAAGACCCTTATGGTCTCTGCACCGGTGCTAGCTGCTTTGTCCGTTTGCTTTGTACACCAATGCTAGCGATGTAGGATCAGAGTCTGTGCTCCTACAGAATGACGATAACAATGTTGAGCACCCTGTGTTGTACTTTCTAAAGAAATTGGCCTCATATCAAAAACACTACTCGATTATCGAGGAGACGCTCACTTTGGTACTGGCTCTTCAGCACGTTGAGGTTTATGTATCAGTCTCTATATCTCTGGTGGTCTATACCGATCGAAACCCTCTTGTTTTCCTGCAAAAGACGAGCTCCATGAACCGCAGACTCTTTCGCTGAAGTCGTGTGTAGTCCTGGCTTTCAATTTATTTTGACTGTTGCTGTTTTGGAGCTGGTTGCGCTGGTTGCGCTCATTCCAAGTGGATGAGAGTTAGAGGAACGAACATGATTTGAACCTTTTCTCAAAACGTGTGCGTTTTAGGCAACTATAGAAAAGGGGAAAAATAAGGAAATTATAAAAAATATTGTAAGATAAAATAAAGGTGATGAAGGTGTCCGTTCTGTCTGGCCTTTAATTGTTGACAGCCAGTAGACATAATGTTTATATGGGATAAGGCAAAGCATTTAAGTAGCGACACATTTCAATTGATCATGTTTTGAAATGGAAGTCATTCGCTGTTGCTTGTGATCAAACTTGCCCAACAAAAATATAGGGTATATTTGTTGTCATAAGGTGGAAAGTGTTACAGGCTTTGGTTTTTCCATTCATATTTCGAGGTTGGACATTAGCACGTGGGGCGCACAGATTGGTGTCACCTCGTTAGTCAGTATGTGTTACACCTGCGCTGGTTAGTATAAAGGTGGTCTTGTTAGTATAAAGATGTTTCACCTGTACTGGCCCAGGTGATATTTGAGAGTCTCTGGCCCAGTGCGCCAGTGGTCTTGAGGGACATGGAGGATTTAACACCTTTAGTTAGCGCTCCCTATTTGAGTTCTAGACAAACAATTACTTTATCTGATCTTCCCTGTTTTGTTTCACTTTTGGTTTGCTTCCTGTCTTTAAGTTTGGTGTGGGTTTTTCGTTTGTTTGCCTCTTCCTGGGCACATTTAATGGGCGCTCATGGTGGGTGTCTTTTAGGTCCCAGTGCCTAACTTGTAAGATTGTATTGTTGGCAATAGAGCATGCCCACCTGACCCAGATCGCAATTTTATAATGGTCAGTTTTTGAATTGCGTAAACAGTAATTGTGTGATGGTGGGGATGGAGGGTTGTGTTCCCAAATGAAACTACAAGTATGCTTGCACTAGTTCCTCAAGCCAGGAGAGCTCAAAAAAGTACCTTTTTATAGTTGACTCTTTGAGTCATAAGTGCATTTAAAATGCTTAGGAACTGTGCACACTTTGAAGAGGTGCGTGGCCACTTTAATATGCCAGTTAGTCCTCTCACTCAAACCCTTGTCATTTTTTTCTTATGTTGCACCTACCCCACATTTTCCAGGAGTAGTCTTATCTGGCATCATTACTGAGAAAAAAATGTATGGGTGATTGTTAATAATCAGCATTTTATCTCAGCAGGCTTTTAAAAAAAATAAATGGTGCTTTAATTGACCCTTGTCAGTCAGTCGACTGCCTGCCCCTCTCCCAGCCTCTGGTTGGCTTCTAGTGAATCTTTGCTTTCATTTCGGCAACGTTCTACTTGTGATCGATGACTTGTGCAAGATTGATGTAAAACAAATCCACTGGAGCTGATTTGCTTGATCCTTTCTTGCTGCAGCTTTCTGCTCCTCTGATTGCAGAGTCGTTAAGATTTTTTTTTTTTACCTAACTATTTCTGGTACCATCCCCAGGGTCTGGAAGGCGGCCCATATACTTCAAAGGTGGTGACCCGTGAGACCTAAGTAATTATCACCGAACAACCAAACTCTTGCCTAGCCAAAGGTCTAGGATCCTTGGTAAATACTCAAACTTATTTTACATTTATTTAACTAGGCAAGTCGGTTAAGAACAAATTCTTATTTTCAATGACCGCCTAGGAACAGTGGGTTTACTGCTTTGTTCAGGGGCAGAATGACAGATTTTTACCTTGACAGCTCAGGGATTTGATCTTGCAACCTTTTCAGTTACTAGTCCAACACTCTACCATCAGAGCTTCAACCTGCTTTTATTGCAGAAAGCACTAGTTGTACTGAAATTGGTACTTAAAGCAGGAAAAAACCAAGTGTGTTATTTTCCAAATCACTTAAAAATGGGCATCTGCCTTGGCGAAAAGCAATCTTTCAAAAAGCATGCTGAGTTAAGGAATTAGGAACATGTCCTGTCTTATATTAAATAGCAGAACAAATAATTCAGTCAACATTCATTCCTGTCATTGACCATGGCAATATTTTCTAAATGAATGCAGCTGCCACTGTATTGAAGCCATTGGCCAGAGTTTATCATAGTGCTTTATTACGGTTGACAGCTTCAGCACACATCATTGCACTTTGTATCAGAAATTAGGCTGTCCCTCATTGTTAACCTTCAGACGGTTAAGTCACCAGACCTGGAATCGGGGACGGCTAACCCTGGAGATCCCTTCAATCTTCTTCGAGTTAGGTAAATCGTTTTTTTATTCATTATTATTTGTGCCACTCACATGGAATTAACCAAGTTTGTGGAGTTGGTTCCACCCCTGTTCCTGGAGAGCTACCATCTTGTAGGTTTTCGCTCCAACCCTAATCTAGCACACCTAATTGTAATGCTTAACTGGTTGATAAGCTGAATCCGCTCAGTTATACAACTGGGGTTGGCTTGAAAACCAACAGGACGGTTGCTCTCTTAGGAACAAGGTTGGAGAGCCCTGCTCTAGAGAAATTCAGGTGGATGTTTGAGGGCCTTTTTTAATGAAGAATGTGTTTGTTTCATATGATTGTTTTGCTTTTCATGTATTGTGTAATTGTGTGTATATAGTGCCTTCAAAAAGTACACCGCTTGACTTTCTCCACATTTTGTTGTTACAAAGTGGGATTGATCTTGTTTTAATTCTCATTTTTGTCAACGATCTACACAACATTCTAAACATTTGTCAAATATGAATGAAAAATAAATCACTATCTTGATTAGACAAGTATTGTGTGCTTGTTGAGAGGAAAGAGATGTAGCGGACAGAGTTTCTCTCCAAGATCGCATAGCAGTCCAGACGTCTTTTGTCCTCGTCTTGTCGTGTCCTGTATATATACATATATATATATTTACAACTTTTTTCACATACATTTTATTTTTATTTTCCATCAACTCATCTTCTAAACACTCTCCTGCAACCAGCCTCACCAATTTATATTTATAAAAAATTATTATTTACCTCAGATCTGTAATCCTCCAAGAAGCTAGCCAGAAACTCCAAGAAGCTAGCCAGAAACTAGCCAGAAGCTAGCCAGGAGCTAGCCCAGAAGCTAATCCAGAAGCTAATCAGAAGCTAGTTAGCTTCTTTACTGGCAAATCGTTAGTATTCAGCTAACCACGGTTTGTGGTCATCAGCTATCCTTTAGCTCGAAAATCTATCGCCAGTTTTGTACGGCGCAGCGCGGCTCGGAACGGAACATACCGGACCAATTTTTCTCTCCATGTCCCTGGATTTCAACTGCTCTCTGGACATTCATACCCGGATCTCACAGCTAGCTAGCTGCTATCCGTGTGACAGTCGGCTTTCGTCGATTCCGGAGCAAACATCGATTGTTCCGGTGCTAGCCAGCTCCGTCAATCACTCCTGAGTTCCATCATTCACTCCTGGGCTGCAGTCACCTATCCGGACCCGTTTCACTGCCTACGCGGAGCCCCACCGGGCCTTCACAACTGGACTGCCGACGTTATCTACCTGAAGGAGATCCGGCTGGCTCCTCTGTCGCGACGTTACCTGAACGCCCATCTGCGGCCCGCTAACCGTTAGCTGTCTTACCGGCTGCTATCTGAATAGACAATCGGACAATTTATTTATTTTTATTATTATTATGTTTTCTTCTCGGGCCTCTATAACTATATCTATTGTTCTTATTTTTGTTGTTGTTGTGTGATTTGGATTAATCCCCTCTACCTCACGGAACCCCACTAATCTACTGACCGAACGCAAGAGGTGGCTAACAACAGACTCCATCCTATGCTAGCTTGCTACCGGTTGGCTTGGCTAGCTGTCTAAATCGCCGTGACCCTCAACCAACCTCTCCACTCACTGGACCCTTTTGATCACTCGACTAAGCATGCCTCTCCTTAATGTCAATATGTCTTGTCCATTGCTGTTCTGGTTAGTGTTTATTGGCTTATTTCACTGTAGAGCCTCTAGTCCTGCTCACTATACCTTATCCAACCTACTAGTTCCACCACCCACACATGCAATGACATCTCCTGGTTTCAATGATGTTTCTAGAGACAATATCTCTCTCTTCATCACTCAATACCTAGGTTTACCTCCACTGTATTCACATCCTACCTTACCTTTGTCTGTACATTATACCTTGCTGCTATTTTATCGCCCCCAGAAACCTCCTTTTACTCTCTGTTCCAGACGTTCTAGACGACCAATTCTTATTGCTTTTAGTCGCACCCTTATTCTACTCCTCCTATGTTCCTCTGGCGATGTAGAGGTGAATCCAGGCCCTGCAGTGCCTAGCTCCACTCCTATTCCCCAGGCGCTCTCTTTTGACGACTTCTGTAACCGTAATAGCCTTGGTTTCATGCATGTTAACATTAGAAGCCTCCTCCCTAAGTTTGTTCTATTCACTGCTTTAGCACACTCTGCCAACCCGGATGTTCTAACTGTGTCTGAATCCTGGCTCAGGAAGACCACCAAAAATTCAGACATTTTAATTCCAAACTACAATATTTTCAGACAAGATAGAACTGCCAAAGGGGGCGGTGTTGCAATCTACTGCAAAGATAGCCTGCAGAGTTCTGTCCTACTATCCAGGTCTGTACCCAAACAATTTGAACTTCTACTTTTAAAAATCCACCTCTCTAAAAACAAGTCTCTCACCGTTGCCGCCTGCTATAGACCACCCTCTGCCCCCAGCTGTGCTCTGGACACCATATGTGAACTGATTGCCCCCCATCTATCTTCAGAGCTCGTGCTGCTAGGCGACCTAAACTGGAACATGCTTAACACCCCAGCCATCCTACAATCTAAACTTGATGCCCTCAATCTCACACAAATTATCAATGAACCTACCAGGTACCTCCCCAAAGCCTTAAACATGGGCACCCTCATAGATATCATCCTAACCAACTTCCCCTCTAAATACACCTCTGCTGTCTTCAACCAAGATCTCAGCGATCACTGCCTCATTGCCTGCATCCGTAATGGGTCAGCGGTCAAACGACCTCCTCTCATCACTGTAAAACGCTCCCTGAAACACTTCAGCGAGCAGGCCTTTCTAATCGACCTGGCCGGGGTATCCTGGAAGGATATTGACCTCATCCCGTCAGTAGAGGATGCCTGGATATTTTTTAAAAATGCCTTCCTAACCATCTTAAATAAACATGCCCCATTCAATAAATTTAGAACCAGGAACAGATACAGCCCTTGGTTCTCCCCAGACCTGACTGCCCTTAACCAACACAAAAACATCCTATGGCGTTCTGCATTAGCATCGAACAGCCCCCGTGATATGCAGCTGTTCAGGGAAGCTAGAAACCATTATACACAGGCAGTTAGAAAAGCCAAGGCTAGCTTTTTCAAGCAGAAATTTGCTTCTTGCAACACTAACTCAAAAAAGTTCTGGGACACTGTAAAGTCCATGGAGAATAAGAACACCTCCTCCCAGCTGCCCACTGCACTGAAGATAGGAAACACTGTCACCACTGATAAATCCACCATAATTGAAAATTTCAATAAGCATTTTTCTACTGCTGGCCATGCTTTCCACCTGGCTACTCCTACCCCTGTCAACAGCACTGCACCCCCAACAGCAACTCGCCCAAGCCTTCCCCATTTCTCCTTCTCCCAAATCCATTCAGCTGATGTTCTGAAAGAGCTGCAAAATCTGGACCCCTACAAATCAGCCGGGCTAGACAATCTGGACCCTTTCTTTCTAAAATTATCTGCCGAAATTGTTGCCACCCCTATTACTAGCCTGTTCAACCTCTCTTTCGTGTCGTCTGAGATTCCCAAAGATTGGAAAGCAGCTGCGGTCATCCCCCTCTTCAAAGGGGGGGACACTCTTGACCCAAACTGCTACAGACCTATATCTATCCTACCATGCCTTTCTAAGGTCTTCGAAAGCAAAGTCAACAAACAGATTACCGACCATTTTGAATCTCACCATACCTTCTCTGCTATGCAATCTGGTTTCAGAGCTGGTCATGGGTGCACCTCAGCCACGCTCAAGGTCCTAAACGATATCTTAACCGCCATCGATAAGAAACATTACTGTGCAGCCGTATTCATTGATCTGGCCAAGGCTTTCGACTCTGTCAATCACCACATCCTCATCGGCAGACTCAACAGCCTTGGTTTCTCAAATGATTGCCTCGCCTGGTTCACCAACTACTTCTCTGATAGAGTTCAGTGTGTCAAATCGGAGGGTCTGTTGTCCGGACCTCTGGCAGTCTCTATGGGGGTGCCACAGGGTTCAATTCTTGGACCGACTCTCTTCTCTGTATACATTAATGAGGTCGCTCTTGCTGCTGGTGAGTCTCTGATCCACCTCTACGCAGACGACACCATTCTGTATACTTCCGGCCCTTCTCTGGACACTGTGTTAACAACCCTCCAGGCAAGCTTCAATGCCATACAACTCTCCTTCCGTGGCCTCCAATTGCTCTTAAATACAAGTAAAACTAAATGCATGCTCTTCAACCGATCGCTACCTGCACCTACCCGCCTGTCCAACATCACTACTCTGGACGGCTCTGACTTAGAATACGTGGACAACTACAAATACTTAGGTGTCTGGTTAGACTGTAAACTCTCCTTCCAGACCCATATCAAACATCTCCAATCCAAAGTTAAATCTAGAATTGGCTTCCTATTTCGCAACAAAGCATCCTTCACTCATGCTGCCAAACATACCCTTGTAAAACTGACCATCCTACCAATCCTCGACTTTGGCGATGTAATTTACAAAATAGCCTCCAATACCCTACTCAACAAATTGGATGCAGTCTATCACAGTGCAATCCGTTTTGTCACCAAAGCCCCATATACTACCCACCATTGCGACCTGTACGCTCTCGTTGGCTGGCCCTCGCTTCATACTCGTCGCCAAACCCACTGGCTCCATGTCATCTACAAGACCCTGCTAGGTAAAGTCCCCCCTTATCTCAGCTCGCTGGTCACCATAGCATCTCCCACCTGTAGCACACGCTCCAGCAGGTATATCTCTCTAGTCACCCCCAAAACCAATTCTTTCTTTGGCCGCCTCTCTTTCCAGTTCTCTGCTGCCAATGACTGGAACGAACTACAAACATCTCTGAAACTGGAAACACTTATCTCCCTCACTAGCTTTAAGCACCAACTGTCAGAGCAGCTCACAGATTACTGCACCTGTACATAGCCCACCTATAATTTAGCCCTATCAACTACCTCTTTCCCAACTGTATTTAATTTATTTATTTATTTTGCTCCTTTGCACCCCATTATTTTTATTTCTACTTTGCACATTCTTCCATTGCAAAACTACCATTCCAGTGTTTTACTTGCTATATTGTATTTACCTTGCCACCAAGGCCTTTTTTGCCTTTACCTCCCTTCTCACCTCATTTGCTCACATTGTATATAGACTTGTTTATACTTTATTATTGACTGTATGTTTGTTTTACTCCATGTGTAACTCTGTGTTGTTGTATCTGTCGAACTGCTTTGCTTTATCTTGGCCAGGTCGCAATTGTAAATGAGAACTTGTTCTCAACTTGCCTACCTGGTTAAATAAAGGTAAAATAAAAAAAAATAAAAAAATAAATTGTTCGTATCACCTTTGCAGCAATTACAGCTGTTAGTCTTTCCACACCTGGATTGTGCAACATTTTCCTGTAATTCTTTTCAAAATTCTTCAAGATCTGTCAAATTGGTTGTTGATCCTTGCTAGACAACTATTTTCAGGTCTTGCCCTAGATTTTCAAGCAGAATTAAGTCAAAACTATAACTCGGCCACTCAGGAACAGCCAGTGTCTTCTTGGTAACTCCAGTGCATATTTGGCCTTATGTTTTTGGTTGTTTTGCTGAAAGAAAAAATCACCTCCCAGTGTCTGGTGGAAATCTGACAACCAGGTTTTCCCCTAGGATTTTGCCTGTTCTTGGCTCCAGTCTGTTTCTTTTTATCCTGAGAAACTCCCCAGTCCTTAACGATTACAAGCATACCCATGACATGATGCAGCCAACACTATGCATGCAAATATGGAGAGTTGTACTCAGTAATGTGTTGTATCGGATTTGCTCCAAACATTACACGTTGTATTCAGGACGCAGTTTTTTTGCAGTATTAATTTAGTGTCTTGTTGCAAACTATTTTTTTATATTTTTATTCTGTACACACTTCCTTCTTTTCACTCTGTCAATTAGGTTATGCGAGAGTTCAGTGACCAGCCAGAGGAAGACGACACGACAGCATCCTCCTCAGGGGATAGGTACTCTGTATAAAGTCAATTAGTACACACCTGGGCCCACTAATTGCTTTGTGACTTCCTCTATATAGGTGTGCCAGGAGAGCAGCTGGTGGAGAATTGGGAGTAGAGACGGGGACATGTCAGGCCGTCTGATTTTCCTACCTCATAGAAAGCTTATTTTACTGGGGCACCTTGGCTCTCTGTTAACCAAGGTAGGCTATAGGTAGAGAGAAGCGTTCCTCTTGTAACTATTGTGTGTCACCGATAATCTAAAGACAGGAGTAGCCGTTTGTTTTGCTTTCCCATTTTGGCTACGGCCTTTTGTTCAACAGCTCAGTTCAATTGTTTGGTTGGTATTTGAGAATTGGATGTTACCCTGTACTGGAGTTGTTTTGTCGTGCGAAAGAAGACCCGTTTAGTAAATAATCACAAGAAAAGGAATCACAACCACTGCCTCTGGTCTGTTCATTTTATGCCTCCCGCTTGTAATAATGTCTCGGACACAGTTAGTATTGTGGAGTAACTACAATGTTGTTGATCCAGCCTCAGTTTTTTCCTATCACAGCCATTAAACTCTGTTTTAAAGTCACCATTGGCCTCATGGTGAAATCCCTGAACGGTTTCCTTGAACACGTCTCGTTGTTAGCAGCCGTAGCGAGGAGAGTGGAATCAAAAAGCCACAGGTCTTCACTGATGTGATCCTGAATAAAACAGACACCCTTTTCCTTCTGTTATCAATTAGTTTTCATGTCACACAAGATTCAGCAAACCGAAACAAGTCTCTTCACTCTCTGTTTACAAAGCAGCTGGTGTATACAATGATCAGACAGAGGCATTTCTTTGGCACAGATCCAAAGGACATTTGATGTACAAGGTGAGGGGGACAAATTATTTACGGCCCGGGAGTGTATAGGCTGGCCATGGAAATGTTATTTCCGCCCACCTGAAAACTCTATTCTTTGGGAGCATAATTGAGGAAGCTGTGGAAAAGTTGGCCGTGTCCATAGTAACAGAACCAACACAGCATCCATACTAAAGCTAGAACAGATGTTTTTCCACCTGTGTGGAAAATGGATTCAGCACACTGGCTGGCTCACTGAGGAACCATAAAAAGTTGAAAATCAATTGAATGTGTTTCAATGTATCTATGCGTATTAAAATCCATGTCAAATATGATGATAGAGTTCTGGGCGCTTTGATAAAAACTGAGGGTGTGACACCAAAAGCAGGAATAAAATAAAAATTAGGTTGATTTATGTAATTGGATAATTTACCCTTTTTTTTCTTACCTTTATTTAACTCGGCAAGTCGGTTACAATGACAGCCTACCGGGAAACAATGGCTTGTTGAGGGGCTGAACGACAGATTTTTTTTACCTTGTCAGCTCGGGGATTTGATCCAGCAACCTTTTTGTTTACTGGCCCAACCACTAGGCTACCTGCCACCCAGTGGCGGTTCTAGACCATTTCAACTGGGGGCCCAAGCTGGGGCCAGTTGTACTGTTAGAGGGGCCAGTTACATTAGACGTTATCGTTTTCAAAAGGCAAAAGACAATGTTCATAATCATTCAATTTATTAGCATTTTCTGTCTAATAACGGATGTAAAAAAAGAATGATAGCAAAAATGAGTTATGTAAAAACTGTCATGCTCCACATTTAGGAGGGCCCCAAGGGGGCCCAAAATTGTTGTCCGTCCGTCCCCCCCGTCCCCAGAACCGCTAGTGCTGCCGCCCTTGTATTGAAATGTTTACCTTACACTAGCAGTAATGCTAGAAACTGTATGAACTGTTCACCTCAACTGTGCACTTGGCCTGATCGAAGCTCTATCAAGGGGAGTCGAGGGAGAAATTGAACAATAACCCTGGGAGACTCCAATAACCCTTTCTGTGAATGGTCCAATCATCACTATAGAGTAGTATACACCACCTCTAACTGTGGGCATGGCTGATTCATTGTGGTGCCCACTGTATACTCAGATCAAAAGTTAGCACTAAAACTTGATGAAGTGAGGGTAATTAATTACTTGTTTGTTGGTCAGTGGCGAGTCCAGAACATTTTGAATGAAGTGTCCAAGGTGGAGCACAGACCCAGCTTAGGTGGGCCATAACACTTTGAACCTTAATCGAGGCAAGGTGGATTTTTTTCAATATAAATAGGATGGTTCAACACATTAACTTCAGCATTAACCAAGTGGAAAGTCGGAATTTACCACTATAGAATTAGAGGACTCTAATTTGGATAAAACCCATTTTGGCATGGACATTTTAAAGTAGTCAACTGGGTGGGCCCTTCCTATGGGTGAAGGATTCCATACAGATCATCAGGAGGGAACAGCCAATGAATTAAACACGTGAGCTAAATGCCATAACTGTAGGTGTAAGTAAATCTGCAACATTGGCTGTATACCTGTTCAAACAACACACTAGTTGGCAGTATGCACTCTTTCAGTTTGTTTGCCAATACATCACAGTTGATGGGAAAAGATGTGTCAACCAATTGACGCTTATGTCAATACATTGCTTTAAATGGGAAAGACAAGTGTCACATGGTTGACACTTTAACAGTATGTTAATACATTGCAGGCGTAGTGTTTTTGTAATGTGTACTTATTGAATAATATGAATATAATATTTAAAAAATACTAATATGAAGTAATATGAAAATGATCAAATCAGTTATTATTGAAGACTCTGGATTGCAGGAAATGGCAGTTACAGGTGATGAAAAAACTCTAAAATGGATGACGGAGAGGGCCACAGCCCACCTAGTCAAATAAATATTGGGGAGAACAGATGTATGGGTCATAGTATCATTTCACATCTTGTTTAAAATTATGTTTTTGTGTTTTCCAGGACACTTCGCACACATCCCACTGTGAGAAAAGACATTGAACAACAAATCTTGTCCTTTCCACGGCAAGCAAACCGGTATTCCTGGATGAAGGGGGGCGTGGATCAGGAATACCTCAGCCCAGACCTAAATCTGCAGATCTGAATCTGAAGATTCTGCTACAATGTGTGTGTGGCGTGAGGGCATTGCACACAGAGGGTCCATTGACGTGGCAAGTTGTGTATTGAAGTGGGTCCAAACACATTTTTCCACTCTAACAAAGCCAAAAGAAGTCAAGCTCATCATATTCAGTGACCGGTGTTGTGGTCAGAATAACAACTGGTGCATGTTGAATTTGATGTCTATGCTGGTATCCATGGGCTACTTCACTCAGGTTGAACAGAGGTTCATGGTGTCCTTCCTTCCATATGATCTGTCTTTTTCCGCTATTGAGAAGAGATACAAGGTGTCAACTCTGCATACCGCTGATGTGAGACAGATGACCCTGGAGTCTAGGCAACAGAATCCATTCAAGGTCATGCAGTGGGGTAAAGTACTTAAGTAAAAATACTTTAAAGTAATACTTGTCGTTTTTGGGGGGTATCTGTACATTACGATTTACATTCCTATAGAAAATCATGTACTTTTTACTCCATACATTTTCCCTGACCACGAAAGTACTCGTTACAATTTGAATGCTTAGCAGGACAGGAAAGTGGTCCAATTCACGCACTTATCAAGAGAACATCTTCGGTCATCCCTTCTGCCTCTGATCTGGCGGACTCACTAAACACACATGCTTAGTTTGTAAATGTGTGTTGGAGTGTGCTAGCTAAAAAAATTAAGAAAATGGTCTAGTCTGGTTTGCTTTATGTAACGAATTTTAAATGATTCATACTTTACTTTTGATACTTAAGTAGATAATATTATACATTCATGAAAATACAAGTGTCTTACATTCTTTAAAAGCTTAACTTCTTTTTAATCCAGCCGCTTTGTCAGATGTCAAAAAGGCTTTACGGCGAAAGCATGCCATACGATTATCTGAGGACAGCGCCCCGCATGCAAAAACAAACTTTTTTGGGATAGGGGGCAGCATTTTCACATTTGGATGAATAGCGTACCCAGAGTGAACTGCCTCCTACTCTGTCTCAGATGCTAATATATGCATATTATTATTAGTATTGGAAAGAAAACACTTTGAAGTTTCTAAAACTGTTTGAATGATGTCTGTGAGTATAACAGAACTCATATGACAGGCAAAAAACCTGAGAAAAATCCATCTGACATCTGAGGTTTGTAGTTTTTCAAAGATGGGCCTACCAAATACACATTGAGATATGGATGAGGTTGCACTTCCTACGGCTTCCACGAGATGTCAACCGTCTTTTGAAACTTGAATGAGGATTCTACTATAAAGGAGGGGCTCATGAGACCTCTTTAGTCTGGCAGAGAGCCTTGGTCTCATGACGCGCGCTCCCAACAGAGTTACCTCGCGTTCCAATGCTTTTTCTGAAGACAAAGGAATTCTTCAGTTGGAACGTTATTGATGTTTTATGTTAAAAACATCCTAACGATTGATTCCATACATCGTTTGACATGTTTCTAAAGGACTGTAACGGAACTTTTCGAGTTTTTGTCTGGATGAAGTGCCTGCGCCTCATGAAGATGGATTACTGGGCTGAACACGCTAACAACAAGTGGCTATTTGGACATGAACTTTATGGAACAAATCAGTCATTAATTGTCGAACTGGGATTCCTGGGAGTGCCTTCTGATGAAGATCATCAAAGGTAAGTTAATTTTTATGGTGTTGTTTCTAACTTTGCTGATTCCAAAATGTCGGATATTCCTCTGGCTGATTTGGGCTCTGAGCGCCGTTCTCAGATTATGCTTTTTCCGTAAAGTTTTTTAAAAATCTGACACAGCGGTTGCATTAAGGAGAAGTCTTATCTTTCCATAAATAATACTAGTAATAATAATACTAGTATCTTTTATGAGTATTTCTGCAAAATCACCGGATGTTTTGGAATGAAAACATTACTGCACGTAAGGCGCCAATGTAAACTGAGATTTTTGGATATAAATATGCACATTATCGTAACATGATGTTCTATGAGTGTCATCTGATGAAGATCATCAAAGGTTAGTGATTCATTTTATCTATATTTCTGCTTTTAGTGATTCCTGTCTTTGGCAGGAAATATGGCTGTGTGTGTTTTCGACTTGGCGGTGATCTAACATAATCATATGTTGTGCTTTAGCTGTAAAGCATTTTTGAAACGGACACGATGGGTAGATTAACAAGATGTTTATCTTTCCTTTGCTGTATTGGACTTGTTAATGTGTGAAAGTTACATATTTCTAAAAAATATTTTTGAATTTCGCTCACTGCCTTTTCAACTGAATGTTGTCAAGGGGTTCCCCCTGCGCTAGAAAGGTTAAAAACATTTTCCAAACAAGCAGAGGCGTCACGAAAGTCAGAAATAGCGAGAAAATAAATCACTTACCTTTGAAGATCTTTCTCTGTTTGCAATCCCAAGGGTCCCAGCTACATAACAAATGGTTGTTTTGTTCGATAAAGTCATTCTTTATATCCCAAAAAAAGTAAGTTTAGTTGGTGCGCTTGATTCAGGAATTTACCTGTTTCTCTCGTTCAAATGCATACAAAGGAATCCCAAAAGTTACTAATAAACTTTGTCCAAACAAGTCAAACAACATTTATAATCAATTCTCAGGTACCCTAATATATAAATAAATGTTACAATTTAAGACGGAGAATAGTATGTTCATTTCCGGAGATAAATAACGAAGTGCGCGCACTCATCCATGTGCGCAACACAATACCACAGTCAAAATGAGAGCCACCTAGAAATACGACAAATTCTAGCTAATTTAAAAATTGGAACTGGAACTCTTTCTAAAGACTGTTGACATCTAGTGGAAGCCCTAGGAACTGCAATCTGGGAGGTATTCCTTTGACTTTCCCATAGACAGCCATTTCAATGGGTGGTGACCTCAACACACAAAAAAAATCTGGATGGATTCTCCTCGGGTTTTTGTCTGCGATATCAGTTCTGTTATACTCGCAGACATTATTTTAACAGTTTTAGAAACTTCAGAGTGTTTCCTATCCCATACTACCAATTATATGCATATCCTAGCTTCTAGGCCTGAGTAACAGGCAGTTTACTTTGAGCATC
Organism: Oncorhynchus mykiss; assembly: GCF_013265735.2. Classification (NCBI taxonomy): domain Eukaryota; kingdom Metazoa; phylum Chordata; class Actinopteri; order Salmoniformes; family Salmonidae; genus Oncorhynchus; species Oncorhynchus mykiss. The sequence continues at coordinate 13,544,783 of NC_048584.1, read as the reverse complement.
TCAGTCATCCGAACTTCCAAAAATGGACCCCTATCACAAAGAAGTTTTTAAAACCAAATACTTTTACACTTTTAATCAAGTAGTATTTTAATGGGGTCATGAATATGCAGTGAAAGGACTTCAGACAACTCCCAGACTCCGCGCTGAAAAGACCAGCTGGACTGTTAATTACATTAATGATAATGGTGTAAAATCACAGGTAAGCCTATCATTTCCAAGCTGTTAAAACATGTCTATATCTATGAATAAATTAGCCATTTACAGAGAAAATATTTTACACTGTGGACTGTGCACCTTATTAGTGCATGTTGATTGAACTTTTCTATTATCAAATTCATTTATATAGCCCTTCATACATCAGCTGATATCACAAAGTGCTGTACAGAAACCCAGCCTAAAACCCCAAATAGCAAGCAATGCAGGTGTAGAAGCACGGTGGCTAGGAACAACTCACTAGAAGGCCAAAACCTAGGAAGAAACCTAGAGAGGAACCAGGCTATGAGGGGTGGCCAGTCCTCTTCTGGCTGTGCCGGGTGGCGATTATAACAGAACATGGCCAAGATGTTCAAATGTTCATAAATGGCCAGCATGGTCAAATAATAATAATCACAGTAGTTCTCGAGGGTGCAACAAGTCAGCACCTCAGGAGTAAATGTCAGTTAGCTTTTCATAGCCGATCATTAGGAGTATCTCTACCGCTCCTGCTGTCTCTAGAGAGTTGAAACAGCAGGTCTGGGACAGGTAGCTCGTCCGGTGAACAGGTCAGGGTTCCATAGCCGCAGGCAGAACAGTTGAAACTGGAGCAGCAGCACGGCCAGGTGGACTAGGGACAGCAATGAGTCATCATGCCAGGTAGTCCTGAGGCATGGTCCAAGGGCTCAGGTCTTCCGAGAGAGAGAAAGAAATTCACACAGGACACCGGATAAGACAGGAGAAATACTGCAGATATAACAGACTGACCTTAGCCCCCCGACACACAAACTACTGCAGCATAAATACTGGAGGCTGAGACAGGAGGGGTCAGGAGACACTGTGACCCCATCTGATGATACCCCCGGACAGGGCCAAACGGGCAGGATATAACCCCACCCACTTTGCCAAAGCACAGCCCCCACACCACTAGAGGGATATCTGTTATGCTTTGTGATTTCAGCTGCTTAACAATGGAACCTCTACACCAGACAGAGCCACAGTCAATACGATTGATGGAGGTCATGGTTGGTCACTAAACCAAAGAATGGAGCAAGACCCCCAGCGCCATCGTTCTCCAAGGCCTTCCCCAGAGACAACGAGAATCCTTCGCCAATCCAGAAAGAACCAGGACCTCATGACGATGAGGAGCAATTTGCCTACTGCTGCACGGTCCTTCTATCAGGCACTTGAAGTGAAGCCTCGGGACATTTTTGGCATACATGTTGGTAGCATTGATGTCACTTCAACTAGAAGTTGATATAATTCCTCACTTGGTATATTAACGGATTTGGGTGGTTTCCGTTGTCAGGGGCCATAGGCTATTTGTATCAATCCAATTAGTAGGTTAGAAGTGTTCCTCCTCTGTTCTTTCATTCTGCATGATACTTTGCCCTCACAAAGTTGTCACTTACCACAAGTATTTTCCAGCAAAGCATAGAAAAAGCTTTTATTTTGTTCTACTCAATGTGGCTCTCTAAACAGGTGCCCGGCCTTGATACAAAGTTGCTATGTTTAGCCATTAAGGCTGGTCTAAGTGTTACTTTTGTGTTTTTAGTTTGTATAGTAGTGGTTTATATTGTTGAATTATTTTGTTATACGTCTATACATTTTTCTACCTGAAGTGTTGCTTCACCAACCGCTGAATATAACGTTTATTGTTAATAGAATAGCTTCAATTCATTGGGGCATGAACGGTGTTGAAAGAGTTCTACAGGGATGCTGGCTCAATGGAGAGAGATGGCTGGTGGACTATTCTTGATACTTTTTTTTATTTTACCTTTATTTAACCAGGCAAGTCAGTTAAGAACAAATTCTTATTTTCAATGATGGCCTAGGGACAGTGGGTTAACTGCCTGTTCAGCGGCAGAACGACAGATTTGTACCTTGTCAGCTCGGGGGTTTGAACTTGCAACCTTCCGGTTACTAGTCCAACGCTCTAACCACTAGGCTACCCTGCCGCCCCACATGGGAAACTGTTGAGCATGAAAACCCCAGCAGTGTTGCAGTTCTTGACACAAACTGGTGCTCCTGGCACCTACTACCATACCCCATTCAAAGGCACTTAAATCTTGTGTCTTGCCCATTCCCCAACTGAATGGGACATATACACAATCCATGTCTCAATTGTCTCAAGGCTTTAAAATCTTTCTTTAACCTGTCTCCTCCCCTTAATCTGCACTGATTGAAGGGGATTTAACAAGTCAGTAAGAGTGTGCAAAGCTGTCATCAACGCAAAGAGTGGCTACTTTGAAGAATCTCATCTAAAATATATTATGACCTTGTTCTTTTTTGGTTACAACATGATTCCATATGTGTTATTATATATTTTTGATGTCTTCATTAATGTTCTACAATGTAGAAAATAATAAAAAATAAAGAAAACCCCTTGAATGAGTAGATGTGTACAAACTTTTGACTGTAAATCAAGGAATCTGTCATTAATTATTTTGAAGTTACATTTCGAGGAGGTCTTAGTCACATGATTTTACATCTAGCTAAGGAGCTTATAGTATTTATGAAGTTTGATCATGTACAAAAAAACTTGATATTTGAGCCAGTCACTGACTTACAGGAAACGAAAGAGAAGCTAACCAATCAGCTAGTGCAACACTAAATGCAATTCTCCTTCCATAAGCAAGCTAGCCAGTTAGCCAGCAACTGTAGTAACATTATTTTAGAAAGTGAGAGTCAACAAACAGAGGTGGGAAAGAGGAGGGAGAGAGAGTGAAGAGAGGGGAGGGAGGGGAAGGAAGGAGAGCGAATGGAGAGAGAGAGATGGAGGGAGAAAAGAGAGCGAGAACGAAAAGGTAGGAAGGGAGAGGGTGGAGGGGTGAAATAAAGGGGAGATAGAGAGAAAGTGACAAAGGGAGGCAAAGAGAAGGCGGGAGAAGGGAATTAGAGAAGAGAGGGAGAGAGACATGACTGACCGTCTGTTTATCTGTCAGTGAGTCTCATCTTTTAATCTTTTCACATTCACTGGAAATGTACTGTATTGTCATAAGCATCAACCTGTGACACTTCTTTTCCCATTGAATGCAGTATATTGGCATACACTACCGTCACTACTGTACGTTTTAGAACAGCTACTCTGACGCCATCCCATCTGGTTTGAGCTTTGTGGGACTATCATTTATTTTTCAACAGGGCAATGACCCAACACACCTCCAGACTGTGTGAGGGCTATTCTACCAAGAAGGAGAGGGATGGAGCTCTGCATCAGATGACCTGGCCTCCACAATCCCCCGACCTCAACCAAATTGAGATGGTTTGCGATGAGTTGGACCGCAGAGTGAAGGAAAAGCAGCCAACAAGTGCTCAGCATATGTGGGAACTCCTTCAAGATTATTAGAAAAGCATTCCAGGTTAAGCTGAATGCCAAGAGTGTGCAAAGCTGTCAAGGTGGTCTATTTGAAGAATCTCAAATACAAAATATATTTTGATTTAACACTTTTTTTAGTTACTATGTGTTATTTCATACTTTTGATGTCTTCACTATTATTCTACAATGTATAAAATAGTTCAAGTAAAGAAAAACCCTTGAATGAGTAGGTGTTCACATTTTTTTGACTGGTAGTGTAAGCATAATTTGGTTGACACTCATCTTTTCCCATTGACTGCGATGTACCCCCTGCACATCGACTCAGTACCGGTACCCCCTGTACATAGCCTCGTTATTCTTATTTTATTGTTACTCTTTTATTGTTTTACTTTAGTTTATTTAGTCAATATTTTCTTAGCTCTTATTTTTCTTAAAACTGCATTTTTGGTTAAGGGCTCGTAAGTAAGCATTTCAAGGTTGCATTCGGCGCATATGGCAAGTAAAATTTGATTTGACATAAGCATCAACCTTGTGTCACCTTTAAAGCTAATTTCCTGCAATTCTACACACAATCCATGACTTATGCCATGTTCATATGACATCTGTGTTACAGGGACTAACTAAATCAATGGGAGATCCCTGGAGGTTTAGATAGCTGGCTAGACTAACTTACCTAGCAGTCTATAAAATGTTGAGTGATTGTCAATGAGAGACATAACAAGAGGAAAACTGTTGACAGTTACTAACAGTTCTTGGGGACCTTCAATGCTGGAGATTTTTTGGTACCCATCCCCAGATCTGTGCCTCGACACAATCATGTATCGGAGCTCTTTGACCTCATGGCTTGGCTTTTGCTCTGACATGCACTGTCAACTGTGGGACCTTATATAGACAGGTCTGTGTGCCTTTCCAAATCATGTCCAATCAATTGGAAGAAACATCTCAAGGACGATCAATGGAAAAAGTGTCAAGCCTGCTCTCTCTCTGGCGCTCTAGGGTTCCTTGCCTAGGTTGGCTCGGCATGCTCCCATCCCACATCATGCCTCAGCGGGATCGTCAGGCTGTCATGCCTCAGCCGGCTCGCCGGGATCTCACGCCTCAGCCGGTTTGTCCAGCGCCCATTCCTCGTTCGGCCCGTCAGGCTTGCCCAGGTGGGACGTCGCTGACACCAGCACTTGCCCTCTTTGCTTGGGCAATCATATCTGTCACGACTTCCGCCGAAGTTGGTGCCTCTCCTTGTTCGGGAGGCGTTCGGCGGTCTTCATCACCGGCTTTCTAGCTGCCACCGATCTACATTTCTTTTTCCATTTCTTTTGTCTTGATTGTACACACCTGGTTCCCATCCCGTTATAATTATTTCCCTATTTAACCCTCTGGTTCCCATGATGTTTTGTGCGTGATTGTTCCTTGTCTAGTGTTATCAGTCTTCTGTGTTATGGTGTGTTTTCCCTGCGTGGAATTTATGGTTGATTATTTTCCGAGTCAAGTACGTTATTTGACTCAGTTCTGTGTCCTGCGCCTGACTCCGTACTCACCTCAGCATACTGATACATGACGATATCATTGTGATGACGCTCTCCGATTCCCTCTTCATTTGGATAGACTTGGACCATTCCACTACCCTTTTTCACTCTTCTCCCTGGATTCAGGCACCAAACCTTCAGTTGAACTGTTTTATGTTCTGAACCATAGCTCTTGCTATAGTATCGCAGCAGCAAATTAAACAGTAGTTCCATTGTCATGTGCACAAGTACAGTGAAATGCCCTTTTTGCAAGTGCTTTCTTTCCCAACAATGCAGTAATCAATATCAGTAGTACTGTTAAATAAAGTAGAAAAAAAACACATGCGAAATAGAAATAAGAACGCAAGATAGTAAGTAAGCTATGTGTAGTGTCAGTTCCAAGGTCAGTGCCCAGGCCATATTTACAATATGCAAAGATACTGGAGTGGTAGGGGTAGATAGGTATAGTGGTAAGGTGACGAGGTACATGAAAAATGTACATGTGAAAAGTAACATGTGAAAAACTAACATGTGAAAAGGTAACATGTAAAAAAACAAAAAACATTTTTAGCATATACAAAATTCACGAGAAACATCACGTCCGAAAACCAAGAGTCTGACTCATGAAAATTCATTCCATATGTGTGATTTCATAGTTTTGATGTCTTCATTATTATTCTAAAATGTAGATTTATAAAAATAAAAATAAAAGCATTTCATGTGTAGGGGTGTCCAAACTTTTGACTGGTACTGTATGTGCAGTATATGTATTTCACATACACACAGTATGTGTGTATATATACAGTACCAGTCAAACGTTTGGACACACCTACTCATTCCAGGGTCTTTCTTTATTTTGACTATTTCCTACATTGTAGAATAATAGTGAAGACATCAACACTTTGAAATAACACATATGGAATCATGTAGTAATCAAAAAGTGTTAAACAAATCAAAATATATTGAATATTTTAGATTCTTCTAAGTAGCCACCCTTTGCCTGATGACTTCTTTGCACACTCTTGGCATTCTCTCAACCAGCTTCATGAGTTAGTCACCTGGAATGCATTTCAGTTAACAGGTGTGCCTTGTTAAAAGTTCATTTGTGGAATTTCTTTCCTTAATGCATTTGCGCCAACCAGTCGTGTTGTGACAAGGTTGGGGTTGTATACAGAAGATAGCCTTATTTGGTAAAAGACCAGGTCCATGTTATGGCAAGAACAGCTCAAAAAAGCAAAGAGAAATGACAGTCCATCATTACTTTAAGACATGAAGGTCAGTCAGTAAGGAACATTTCAAGAAATGTGAACGTTTCTTCAAGTGCAGTTGCAAAAACCATCAAGTGCTATGATGAAACTTGCTCTCATGAGAACCGCCACAGGAAAGGAAGACCCAGAGGATAAGTTTATTAGAGTTGCCAGCCTCAGAAATTGCAGCCCAAATAAGTGCTTCACAGAGTTCAAGTAACAGACACATCTCAACATCAGCTGTTCTGAGGAGACTGTATGAATCAGGGCTTCATGGATGATTGCTACAAAGAAACCCCTACTAAAGGACACTAATACGAAGACTTGCTTGGGTCAATAAACATGAGCAATGGACATTAGACCAGTGATAGAGTGTTGCATCAGATGACCTGGCCTCCACAATCACCCGACCTCAACCCAATTGACTGTTGCATTTGCCTCATGCAGCACAACACATCTCCTTTGCATAGAGTTTATCAGGCTTCTGATTGTAGCCTGTGGAACGTTATCCCAATCTTCTTCAATGGCTGTACGAAATGGTGGGAACTGGAACATGCTGTCGTACACGATGATTCAGAGCATTCCAAACATGCTCAATGGGTGACATGTCTGGTGAGTATGGAGGCCATGGAAGAACTGGGACACGTTCAGCTTCAAGGAATTGTGTACAGATCCTTGTGATATGGGGACGTGCATTATAATGCTGAAACACGAGGTTATGGCGGCGGATGAATGGCACGACAATGGGCCTCAGGATCTCGTCACGGTATCTCTGTTTATTAAAATTGCCATCGATAAAATGCCATTGTGTTCGTTGTCTGTAGTTATGCCTGCCCATACCATAACCCACCACCACCATGGGGCACTCTGCACTCACATCAGCAAACTGCTCGCCCACATGACACCATACACGTAGTCTGTGGTTGTGAGGCCAGCTGGACTTACTGCCAAATTCTCTAAAACGATGTTGGAGGTGGCTTATAGTAGAGAAATTAATAATAAATTATCTGGCAACAACTTTGGTGGATATTCCTGCAGTCAGCATGCCAATTGCACGCTCCCTCGGAACCTAAGACATCTCTGGCATTGTGTTGTGTGACAAAACTGCACATTTTAGAGTGGCCTTTTATTGTTACGAGCACAAGTTGCACCTGTGTAATGATCATTCTGTTGAATCAGCTTCTTGATATGCCACACCTGTCAGGTGGATTAATTATCTTGGCAAAGGAAAAATGCTAATTAACAGGGATGTAAACAAATTTGTGCACAACATTTGAGAGAAATACGTTTTCTGTTCTGATGGACAATTTTTGGGATCTTTAATTTCAGCTCATGAAAAATGGGGCCAACAATTTAAATGTTGCGTTGAAATTTTTGTTCAATATATACAGTGCATTCGGAAAGTATGTAATGTGCCTTTTACTGAGGAGTGGCTTCCGTCTGGTCTCTCTGACAAAAAAAAGCCTGATTGGTGGAGAGCTGCGGATGGCCATCGGGTTCTTGGTCACCACCCTGACCAAGGCTCCAAAAAGTAACTTTGCTCAGTTTGCCTGGGCGGCCAGCTCTAGAAAAAGTATCGGTGGTTACAAACTTTTTCCATTTAAGAATGATGGAGGCCAGTGTGTTCTTGGGGACCATCAATGCTGAATACATTTTTCTGTACCCTTCCCCAGATCTGTGCCTCGACACAATCCTGTCTCAGAGCTAAACGGACAATTCCTCTGACCTCATGACTTGGTTTTTGCTCTGACATGCACTATCAACTGTGAGACCTTATACAGACAGGTTTGTGTCTTTCCAAATATTGTCCAATCAATTGAATTTACCACACGTGGACTCCAATGAAGTTGTGGAAATATCTTAAGGATGATCAATGGAAACAGGATGCACCTGAACTCAATTTTGAGTCTCATAGCAAAGGGTCTGAATAGTTATGAAAATAAGTTATTTCTGTTTTTTTTTATTTGTAATAAATTTGCTAAAAATTCTAAAGAACAGTTAAAATATATTTAATCCATTTTAGAATAAGACTAACTTTTTTTCCTTAATTGTGGAAAAGGGGAAGGGGTCTGAATAATTTCTGTTTTTTTAATGTGTTCTTTTCACGTGATTTTTTTCATGTTTTCTTTTTTAGAACATAAAAGAGTAATAACCATCTGTGTCGTCAGATTTAAACATTGGTGAGAGGATGGATGGATTCACATTTCCACACAAGGGTTAGTCACCTGTTATTATGGTGAAAATCTATGTCTAATGAATCTTCAGTAACACTACAGATACTCTTACACCTGTGTATTAACACTATCCTTCTACATATGATATTGTTGTATAGGACTTTCTTCTTGCTGATTGTATGAAGATGTTACGGTGCGTGAATGAGGACCCAAAAGCGAATTAACGTAAACAGAACTTCTTTAATAACAAAACATAGGTAGGCTCAGATGGACCGGCAGATTCCGACAGGACAGGACAAGGTTGCAGCAAACATGACGATAGTCTGGTTCAGGCATGAAAAACACAAACAAGAATCCGACAAAGACAGGAACAAAAACAGAGAGAGATATAGAGGACTAATCAGAGGGAAAAAGGGAACAGGTGGGAAAAGGGGTGACGAGGTAGTTAGGAGGAGACAAGGAACAGCTGGGGGAAAGAGGGGGAGAAAAGGTAACCTAATAACGACCAGCAGAGGGAGACAGGGTGAAGGGAAAGGACAGAAACAAGACACAACATGACAATTCATGACAGTACCCCCCCACTCACCGAGCGCCTCCTGGCGCACTCGAGGAGGAAACCTGGCGGCAACGGAGGAAATCATCGATCAGCGCACGGTCCAGCACGTCCCGAGAGGGAACCCAACTCCTCTCCTCAGGACCGTACCCCTCCCAATCTACTAGGTACTGATGACCACGGCCCCGAGGACGCATGTCCAAAATCCTACGGACCCTGTAGATGGGTGCGCCCTCGACAAGGATGGGGGGGGGGGGGAAGACGAGCGGGGGCGCGAAGAACGGGCTTGACACAGGAGACATGGAAGACCGGGTGGACGCGACGAAGATATCGCGGAAGAAGAAGTCGCACTGCGACAGGATTAATGATCCGAGAAATACGGAACGGACCAATGAACCGCGGGGTCAACTTGCGAGAAGCGGTCTTAAGGGGAAGGTTCTGAGTGGAGAGCCAAACTCTCTGACCGCGACAATATCTAGGACTCTTAGTTCTACGCTTATTAGCAGCTCTCACAGTCTGCGCCCTATAACGGCAAAGTGCAGACCTGACCCTCTTCCAGGTGCGCTCGCAACGTTGGACAAAAGCCTGAGCGGAGGGGACGCTGGACTCGGCGAACTGAGATGAGAACAGCGGAGGCTGGTACCCGAGGCTACTCTGAAAAGGAGATAGCCCGGTCGCAGACGAAGGAAGCGAGTTGTGGGCGTATTCTGCCCAGGGGAGCTGTTCTGACCAAGACGCAGGGTTGCGAAAAGAAAGACTGCGTAAGATGCGACCAATAGTCTGATTGGCCCGTTCTGCTTGACCGTTAGACTGGGGGTGAAAGCCGGAAGAGAGACTGACGGAAGCCCCAATCAAACGGCAAAACTCCCTCCAAAATTGAGACGTGAATTGCGGACCTCTGTCCGAAACGACGTCTGACGGAAGGCCATGAATTCTGAAAACATTCTCGATGATGATTTGTGCCGTCTCTTTAGCAGAAGGAAGCTTAGCAAGGGGAATAAAATGAGCCGCCTTAGAGAACCTGTCGACAACCGTAAGAATAACAGTCTTCCCCGCTGACGAAGGCAGTCCGGTGACAAAATCTAAGGCGATGTGAGACCACGGTCGAGAGGGAATGGGAAGCGGCCTGAGACGGCCGGCAGGAGGGGAGTTACCGGACTTAGTCTGCGCGCAGACCGAACAAGCAGCCACGAAGCGACGCGTGTCATGCTCCCGGGTGGGCCACCAAAAACGCTGGCGAATGGAAGCAAGCGTACCCCGAACGCCAGGATGGCCGGCTAACTTGGCAGAGTGAGCCCACTGAAGAACGGCCAGACGAGTAGGAACGGGAACGAAAAGAAGGTTCCTAGGACAAGCGCGCGGCGACGGAGTTTGAGTGAGTGCTTGCTTTACCTGCCTCTCAATTCCCCAGACAGTCAACCCGACAACACGCCCCTCAGGGAGAATCCCCTCGGGGTCAGTGGAGGCTACTGAAGAACTGAAGAGACGAGATAAAGCATCAGGCTTGGTGTTCTTAGAGCCCGGACGATAAGAAATCACGAACTCGAAACGAGCGAAAAACAGCGCCCAGCGCGCCTGACGCGCATTAAGTCGTTTGGCAGAACGGATGTACTCAAGGTTCCTATGGTCAGTCCAAACGACAAAAGGAACGGTCGCCCCCTCCAACCACTGTCGCCATTCACCTAGGGCTAAGCGGATGGCGAGCAGTTCGCGGTTTCCCACATCATAGTTACGTTCCGACGGCGACAGGCGATGAGAAAAATACGCGCAAGGGTGGACCTTGTCGTCAGAGAGGGAGCGCTGAGAAAGAATGGCTCCCACGCCCACCTCTGACGCGTCAACCTCGACAACGAACTGTCTAGTGACGTCAGGTGTAACAAGGATAGGTGCGGATGTAAAACGATTCTTGAGGAGATCAAAAGCTCCCTGGGCGGAAACGGACCACTTAAAGCACGTCTTGACAGAAGTAAGGGCTGTGAGAGGAGCTGCCACCTGACCGAAATTACGGATGAAACGACGATAGAAGTTCGCGAAGCCGAGAAAGCGCTGCAGCTCGACGCGTGACTTAGGGACGGGCCAATCAATGACAGCTTGGACCTTAGCGGGATCCATCTTAATGCCTTCAGCGGAAATAACAGAACCGAGAAATGTGACGGAGGAGGCATGAAAAGAGCACTTCTCAGCCTTCACAAAAAGACAATTCTCTAAAAGGCGCTGGAGGACACGTCGAACGTGCTGAACATGAATCTGGAGTGACGGTGAAAAAATCAGGATATCGTCAAGGTAAACGAAAACAAAGATGTTCAGCATGTCTCTCAGGACATCATTGACTAATGCCTGAAAGACAGCTGGAGCGTTAGCGAGGCCGAAAGGAAGAACCCGGTATTCAAAGTGCCCTAACGGAGTGTTAAACGCCGTCTTCCACTCGTCCCCCTCCCTGATGCGCACGAGATGGTAAGCGTTACGAAGGTCCAACTTAGTGAAAAACCTGGCTCCCTGCAGGATCTCGAAGGCTGAAGACATAAGAGGAAGCGGATAACGATTCTTCACTGTTATGTCATTCAGCCCTCGATAATCTATGCAGGGGCGCAGGGACCCGTCCTTCTTCTTAACAAAAAAAAACCCCGCTCCGGCGGGAGAGGAGGAGGGGACTATGGTACCGGCGGCAAGAGCTACAGACAAATAATCTTCGAGAGCCTTACGTTCGGGAGCCGACAGAGAGTATAGTCTACCCCGGGGGGGAGTGGTTCCCGGAAGGAGATCAATACTACAATCATACGACCGGTGTGGGGGAAGAGAGGTGGCCCTGGACCGACTGAACACCGTGCGCAGATCGTGATATTCCTCCGGCACCCCTGTCAAATCACCAGGCTCCTCCTGTGAAGAAGAGACAGAGGAAACAGGAGGGATAGCAGACATTAAACATTTCACATGACAAGAGACGTTCCAGGAGAGGATAGAATTACTAGACCAATTAATGGAAGGATTATGACACACTAGCCAGGGATGGCCCAAAACAACAGGTGTAAAAGGTGAACGAAAAATTAAAAAAGAAATGGTTTCGCTATGATTACCAGAAACAGTGAGGGTTAAAGGTAGCGTCTCACGCTGAATCCTGGGGAGAGGACTACCATCCAGGGCGAACAAGGCCGTGGACTCCCTTAACTGTCTGAGAGGAATGTCATGTTCCCGAGCCCAGGTCTCGTCCATAAAACAGCCCTCCGCCCCAGAGTCTATTAAGGCACTGCAGGAAGCTGACGAACCGGTCCAGCGTAGATGGACCGACAAGGTAGTGCAGGATCTTGAAGGAGAGACAGGAGTAGTAGCGCTCACCAGTAGCCCTCCGCTTACTGATGAGCTCTGGCTTTTACTGGACATGAAGTGACAAAATGACCAGCAGAACCGCAATAGAGACAGAGGCGGTTGGTGATTCTCCGTTCCCTCTCCTTAGTCGAGATGCGGATACCTCCCAGCTGCATAGGCTCAGCACCCGAGCCGGCAGAGGAAGATGGTAGTGATGCGGAGAGGGGGGCAACGGAGAACGCGAGCTCCTTTCCACGAGCTCGGTGACGAAGATCAACCCGTCGCTCAATGCGAATAGCGAGTTCAATCAAGGAATCCACGCTGGAAGGAACCTCCCGGGAGAGAATCTCATCCTTTACCTCTGCGCGGAGACCCTCCAGAAAACGAGCGAGCAAAGCCGGCTCGTTCCAGCCACTGGAGGCAGCAAGAGTGCGAAACTCAATAGAGTAGTCTGTTATGGATCGATTACCTTGACATAGGGAAGACAGGGCCCTGGAAGCCTCCTCCCCAAAAACAGATCGATCAAAAACCCGTATCATCTCCTCCTTAAAGTCCTGATACTGGTTAGTACACTCAGCCCTTGCCTCCCAGATTGCCATGCCCCACTCACGAGCCCGTCCAGTAAGGAGAGATATGACGTAGGCGACACGAGCAGTGCTCCTGGAGTAAGTGTTGGGCTGGAGAGAAAACACAATATCACACTGGGTGAGGAACGAGCGGCATTCAGTGGGCTCCCCAGAGTAACACGGCGGGTTATTGATTCTGGGCTCCGGAGATTCGAAAGCCCTGGAAGTGGCCGGTGGATCGAGGCGGAGATGGTGAACCTGTTCTGTGAGGTTGGAGACTTGGGTGGCCAGGGTCTCAACGGCATGTCGAGCAGCAGACAATTCCTGCTCGTGTCTGCCTAGCATCGCTCCCTGGATCTCGACGGCTGAGTGGAGAGGATCCGAAGTCGCTGGGTCCATTCTTGGTCGGATTCTTCTGTTACGGTGCGTGAATGAGGACCCAAAAGCGAATTAACGTAAACAGAACTTCTTTAATAACAAAACATAGGTAGGCTCAGATGGACCGGCAGATTCCGACAGGACAGGACAAGGTTGCAGCAAACATGACGATAGTCTGGTTCAGGCATGAAAAACACAAACAAGAATCCGACAAAGACAGGAACAAAAACAGAGAGAGATATAGAGGACTAATCAGAGGGAAAAAGGGAACAGGTGGGAAAAGGGGTGACGAGGTAGTTAGGAGGAGACAAGGAACAGCTGGGGGAAAGAGGGGGAGAAAAGGTAACCTAATAACGACCAGCAGAGGGAGACAGGGTGAAGGGAAAGGACAGAAACAAGACACAACATGACAATTCATGACAGAAGAGCTCTGGACCACAGCAGGCCCCCTAGGGGGCAGTAAAGCTTAGCTGCCATCCACCTTCTCTCAGTCAGTCACAGTCTTCAAGGGGTCGCTCCATTTGATTCAATTTTTTTTTACCTCCCCCTGTTGATTTGAAATAAACTTTCCATACATATTTGCCCATGTTAGAAGTTGTCATAAAGTGACGTTTTAGACCTAAATGCCAAAACGTTCAGGAGATAGAGGTGCCCAAAGTCGATCTGTTTTGCATACCCCACCCTACCACGAGACATCCATATCTTCATCATTGGAAAAGGTAAATGGTTGAGTTTGAAATAATTTAAAAGTGTAGAAAAAGCGTTGTCAAACTGTTTTATAATTTCTTTAAAAAAAATAGTTATTTAATAAAAATTGTCATTTTTAACTTCAATTATTTAAAAACTCTTCAACTCCAACTATGTTTTTGCATATGTTGTAGTCAAGACCCTATTTTACATCATCTGACGTGTTTGTGTTGTGCTCGCCATCAGCTGAGACACAGCATGCTCATGAACACAGGGTGGGTGTCATGTTTTGGCTGATAAATGTACTGAAATTGAAATAAAGATGGTTGGTGGTCCACAGATCAGAGAATGTTGACTTGAATGGGAATATCAGTTGTTTTAACTCAATAACCTCCAAGATGGACAATTGGACCGTTTTAAAATGTTGTAATTTCAATAAATTAATTTCAATAAAAACTTTGATTTCACTTGTCCCTGAGTTTTCCTAAATATGTGTATTTTACACTATCTCACTACTTTGAGATAAATATCATAAAAGACAAAAACTTTCTGAGCATTTCATCCTGATAGTGCCATGACGGTCAAAATGATGTATGCATACTCAACAGTAGAATAGCCGTGCCTCGAGGGGCACCAATACTGCCAGTCTAATAAATATATTTAACTAGAAAAGCCTGGCCTTGTTGGACCCCACTTCGTGCCAATGTCATTTGGTTGTGTTTATGAAAGTCTCAGGTAACATTAGAACATGAAAGTAAATATTTGAAAGAACAAAATAAGTTAGTTTATGTTACTGTATGCTATATGTCAAAGCAAGGATGCTAGTGAATAGTGAGAACCAGCACGCACACAAGCAATAATGGCATTATAATGAATATGTGTCAATATGACCAGGATCAAAAATGGTATACTATTGTCAGTTATTGGACACCTTATTCATGGCCTCGCTAATGCTTCAAGTGTGGTGTGGCTCTTCACACATCAGATGGATCTCATTTAGCTGTTATCCCTTGTCCTAACAGTCGCCACAAATCTTTGTCATTTTCACTTGATTGCAACACTTCCCGCAAACAATTTGCTTGCAGCTGAAACAGGTGTTGTGGGTTCTGTACCATTTGCATCTCTCCTACCCGGAAGCGAGGCGCAATTTGGTTCACATGGAATCTTTGCTGCTCCCTTGGCCCTTATGGCTCTCACGTAGCCCGTGTGCCAGACTCATGATGAAGTCTCTCCTGCGTGTGCATTGATAGCAGCCAACTCAAGCATGTTGTGGCAACAGGCCAGCTGCAAGTTCATCCTTTCAGGGAGCACATCCATGCCATCGGATCTGAAACATTATCGGACACTGGCTCACCTGCTGCCCGATATAGATCCTTTCCAAGAAATGGAAAGCCGTTCGGCATCAGAGTAATGATCAGAGATGTCATGATCCATTTCTTCCCCGCCGTCTGAGTCATTTTCATTCAGATCTTTTAGGAACGCTAACGCAGCAGGTGCATCCATTCTGGTCGTGCCATTGTAAATTAGGCACGCTCTCACTGTGAACCCTACTCCAACTAGGCCTACAGTAGACGAATACAACTGCTTTGATTCAGTGGATTGATGTAGGGTGCACTGTTTTGAGGTGATAATTAAAATAGATGAATACAATAGAATGGCCGCCCTGTTCTTTCATAATTATGCATCGTTCGCTTCCCCTTACTCATCAACTCACCCATTCTCCCCCTTTCTCCCCATCATACATCATATATTCATCTGTTGTTATATGTGTGAAATCGGTATAGTTTAGGTTCAGTTTCGAGGTAATTATCAGAGTGATTATCAACTATCAGCAGAAGGAGCGGAGCAGGCCCAACTCTCGGGAGAAGTCAGGGGCAACATGAGAAAACCATCAAAAAATGACATGCACTCCTAAAACTGGTTATAACTCTAGTTCTGTTTGATATTACAATTCTAACGACAGTGTGTTGTGTAGACTTATTTAGGGAAAATCAAGGATGAGGGGGACATGACTTTACAAATTGCAGAGTAATTAAACATTTAAATGAATTTTGATTCATTATGATGCTCTCTGCCTTTCTAGTATTATTTTATACACAAACTCAAATATGTTTCGAAAAACAAAGACTATCCTTGCAATTTGTAGAGTTGTTTAGCAACACTAGGTTCATTAGAAACCTTGGTATCTGTTATTTCTAATAGAGTATGTTGGATGGGGATGTTGTTCTCGGGCTGATGGGAGGTGTTGTGTTTGCGCCAGACATAGAGTTTTCCTTGATGGCAAAAAAGCTCAATTTAGTCTCATCTGACCAGAGGACCTTCTTCCATATGTTTGGGGGGTCTTTTCTTTAAGAAATTGCTTTTTTTCTGTCCACTCTTCCATAAAGCCCAGCCAGCTCTGTGGAGTGTACGGCTTAAAGTGGTTCTATGGACAGATACTCCAATCTCCGCTGTGGAGCTTTGCAGCTCCTTCAGGGTTATCTTTGGTCTCTTTGTTGCCTCTCTGATTAATGAGTTTTGGTGGGCGGCCCTCTCTTGGCAGGTTTGTTGTGGTGCCATATTCTATCCATTTTTTTAATAATGGATTTAATGGTGCTCAGTGGGATGTTCAAAGTTTCAGATATTTTTTTATCACTCAGCCCTGATCTGTACTTCTCCACAACTTTGTCCCTAACCTGTTTGAAGAGCTCCTTGGTCTTCATGGTGCTACTTGCTTGGTGGCGCCCCTTGCTTAGTGGTGTTGCAGACTCTGGAGCCTTTCAGAACAGGTGTATATATACTGAGATCATGTGACAGATCCTGTGACTGTAGATTGCGCACAGGTTGATTTATTTAGCTAATTATGTGACTTCTGAAGGTAATTGATTGTACCAGATCTTATTTCGGGGTTTCATAGCAAAGGAGGTGAATACATATGCATGCACCACTTTTCAGTTTTACTTTAAAAAAAAATGTAAGCAAGTTATTACTTCCACTTCACTAATTTGAACTATTTTGTGTATGTCAATTACATGAAATCCAAATAAAAATCCCGTTAAATTACAGGTTGTAATGCAACAAAATAGGAAAAACACCAAGGGAGATGGGGCAGCAGGCTCTAAGGTGCATGGTAGAGTAACCAGGTGGTAGCCGGCTAGTGACAGCAACTGAAGTTCAAGGCAGGGTACTGGGCAGATTGGTGACTTGTGGTGACTATTTAACAGTCTAATTGCCTTGAGATAGAAGTTGGTTTTCAGTCTCTCTGTCCCAGCTTTGATGCCCTTATACTGACCTTCCCTTCTGGATGGTAGCAAGGTGAAAAGGCCGTGGCTCGGGTGGCTGAGGTCCTTGATGATCGTCTTAGCCTTTCTATGACACCAGGTGCAGTAGATCTTCTGGAGAGCAGGCAAGTGTGCCACCGGTGATGCACTGGGCATACCTCACCACCCTCTGGAGAGCCCTGCGGTTACGGATGGTGCAGTTGCTGTACCAAGCGATGATACAGCCCAACAGGATGCTCTCACTGGTGCATCTATAATAGTTTGTGAGGGTCTTAGGGGCCAAGCTGAATTTCTTCAGCCTCCCGAATTTCTTCAGCCTCCTGTTGCGCCTTCTTCACCACACTGTCTGTTTGGGTAAACCTTTTCAGATTGTCACTGATGTGTACGCAGAGGAACTTGAAGCTTTTCACCTTCTCCACTGAAGCCCCGTCGGAGAGAGAGATTATCAAAGTTGACCTATTTTGCCTACCACACCATGCCATGAGACATCCATGTCTTCATCACTTGAAAAGATTAACGGTTGAGTTTGATTTAATTTAAAAGCTTACAAACAATGTAGTCAAAAAATGTAATAATTCCTTGAAAACATTGTTTAAATAAAAAAGGTTCATTTTTTAACCTTTAACTGCAATTATCTAAAAACGCTTAAACTGTTGTTGTTTTTACATTTTCATATACAGTTTGTGTATGTGAACAATGAAAATTGATTTTATTTCATTAGAATGTTTTGGCATTCAGGACCAAAAAGTACATTTCTGACTACTTATGAAATATGTGACCACTGACCAAATATGAATGGAAAGTTTTGTTCAAATCAAAAGGGATGCAGTCCAAAAGTGGCTGAAGTCAAATGGAACGACCCCAATATGTTATTCTATCTAGGGGACATCAATAAGATAGAGTTTATTTTGCTCACTCTATATTTAAATCAATAGATTTAATCCAGGCAGTAAGGTGGAATAAATCAAATCAAATCAAATGCATTTCAAGCCCTTTTTACATCAGTAGAAACACAACCTAAAACCCCAAACAGCAAGCAATGCAGATGTCGAACCACGGTTGCGAGGACAAACTCCCTGGAAAGGCAGGAACCTAGGAAGAAACCTAGAGAGGAACCAGTGTGGGCCTGTCTGACGATACCAGGCAGGATATAACCCCACCAACTTTGTCAAAGAACAGCCCACACACCACTAGAGGAATATCAACAGACCACCAACTTACTACCCTGAGACAAGGCTGAGTATAGCCCACGAAGATCTCCTCCACCGCACGAGCCCGAGGAGGCGCAAGACCGGACAGGAAGATCACGTCTGTGACTCAACCCACTCAAGTTGAGAATAGCGAAAAAAGCCTGGCACGACGTGATGGCATGGAAGAGCAATAGTACGCCTGTGACTCCGTAATAGGGTCAGGGTTTCTCTTGCCTAAAGGCAGACCATTCCATAAAAATGGAGCACTACAGGTGAAAGCCCTGCCTCCAGCTGTTTGTGTAGAAATTATTTTTGAGAGGAATGGGAGAATCGATATAGGCCGATAGTGTTTTATATTTTCTGGGTCAAGGTTTGGCTTTTTCAAGAGAGGCTTTATTACTGCCACTTTTAGTGAGTTTGGTACACATCCGGTGGATAGAGAGCCATTTATTATGTTCAACATAGGAGGGCCAAGCACAGGAAGCAGCTCTTTCAGTAGTTTAGTTGGAATAGAGTCCAGTATGCAGCTTGAAGGTTGAGAGGCCATGATTATTTTCATCATTGTGTCAAGAGATATAGTACTAAAACACTTGAGTGTCTCGCTTGATCCTAGGTCCTGGCAAAGTTGTGCAGATTCAGGACAACTGAGCTTTGGAGGAATACGCAGATTTAAGTCCGTAATTTGCTTTCTAATGATCATGATCTTTTCCTCAAAGAAGTTTATGAATTTATTACTGCTGAAGTGAAAGTCACCCTCTCTTAGGGAATGCTGCTTTTAAGTTAGCTTTGCGACAGTATCAAAAATACATTTTGGATTGTTCTTATTTTCCTCAATTAAGTTGGAAAAATAGGATGATCGAGCAGCAGTGAGGGCTCTTCGATACTGCACGGTACTGTCTTTCCAAGCTAGTCGGAAGACTTCCAGTTTGGTGGAGCGCCATTTCCTTTCCAATTTTCTTAATCACGGGCTCTGTATTATCCGTATACCAGGGAGCAAATTTTTTGTGATAAATGTTTTTTGTTTTTAAAGGTGTTTTTTTAAGACTGCATCTAGGGTATTACACAAGGTTAAATGTAATCCTAGATGAGGTGGTTAACAGATTTTTGTACTCCAACGTCCTTCTGTAGGTGGAGGGAGTCTGGAAGGGCATCTAGGAATCTTTGGGTTGTCCGAGAATTTATAGCGGCTTATGATAATCCTTGGTTGGGTTCTGAGCAGATTATTTGTTGCGATTGTAAACGTAATAAAATGGTGGTCTGATAGTCCAGGATTAAGAGGAAAAAACATGTAGATCCAAAATATTTAATTAAAAAAATATAAAATTATAGCCAGTGAATGACTGTCCCTATGCGTAGGTCTGGAGACATGCTGGGCAAAACCCACTGAGTCGATGATGGCTCCGGAAGCCTTTTGGAGTGGGTCTGTGGACTTTTCCATGTGAATATTGAAGTCACCAAAAATTATAATATCTGCCATGACTACAAGATCAGTTCAGGGAAAGCATTGAGGAATGCTGTATACAGCCGAGGAGGCCTGTAAACAGTAACTATAAAAATTGATTGTGTAGGCTACATAGATTTCATGACTAGAAGCTCAAAAGACAAAAACACAGTCTTTTTCTTTTTTTTTGCTGTTGTAAATGTTAGCAACACCTCTGCCTTTGCGGGATGCGCAGGGGATATGTTCACTAGTGTAACCAGGTGGAGAGGCCTCATTTAACACAGTAAATTAATCAGGCTTGAGCCATGTTTCACTCAGGCCAATCACATCAAGGTTGTCATCAGTGATTATTTCATTGACTATGACTATGAACTGAGGGATCTAACATTAAGTAGTCCTATTTTGAGATGTGAGATATTATCACAATCTCTTTCAATAATGACAGGAATGGAGGAGATCTTTATTCCAGTGAGATTGCTAAGGTGAACACCGCCATGTTTAGTTTTCCCCGATCTAAATTGAGGCACAGACACGGTCTCAATGGGGAAAGATGAGTTGACTGTGCAAGTGGTAGACTCCCCTAAGCTGGCAGGCTGGCTAACAGCCTGCTGCCTGGCCTGCACCATATCTCATTGTGTGATTAGCAAAGATATCAGAGTATATTTAAACTGGAACTTTTACCAATATGGTCTATCCAATAGCACAAATGCCTTAACATTGTGTATTATACTTTTGATCTGTGCTTGATGTCAGTGAAATCCACATTTTTGAAATGTATGGCTAATGTTTTTTTTGTTCAAAGAACTCCCGGTGCTCTAACTCCCCTGGGGACTAAAGATATGAGATAAAGTTGACAAATGAGGCCGTCCTAATCTCTTTTCCACAGACACAATGTGAGTTAGATACAGCTTCTCACTTCACAAGCTTTCAATAGAAAGGAGAGAAGTCACTATCAGTTACAGTTATTATATTTTTGGGGGACACAAAGAGATAGATACATCTACAAATGTGACTTTCCTCCAATTTATCTTGTTTCTGTGCAGGCCTCAGAGGGGAGAGACAAATATTCCTTTCTTGTAGCGTACAAGTCAACAACTGAGAGAAAGACTCCCCGCAACACACTACTTTGGAAAAAGACTCCTCACAACACACCATTTTAGAAAAAGACTCCCTACAAGTTACTAGTTTAGGAAAAAAAACTTCCCAAAAGTCACCAGTTTAGAAAGCCTCCTCACAAGTTAATAGTTTAGGAAAAAACTCCCTACAATTACCAGTTTAGAAAAAGACTCCCTAAAAGTTACCTGTTTAAGAAAAGACTCCCCACAAGTCACCAGACACAAGTCAAATGTGTTGTATTAGAAGATTTGGTTGAGCTTAATACTATCTATTCAAAACATGGCTCAGACGAGATTTGTCTTCTATATTAATATCACTACAGATGCAGCGTCCCTTGATTACCCAGCATCGTCCATGCAGGTATGCTCTCTCCTCCTCGTAGATCCCATTGATAAATGCAGGACTGGTTCAGCTGTCCTGAGAGCCTTTTGTTTTGTACAAATTAAATATCCATTAATTTACAACATGCTGCTTGAATCATTAAAGCAGCCATATGGCATCTTCTAAATAATTACTAACCCACCCATAACTCTCACTTACCTGACTTGCCGCTCCCCCTATGGACATTCTTTCTCCAGACCCCCCCCCCCCCATATTCCACATTCCTTATATGAAGTTCCACTCAGTAAACTCTTTGAAATTGTTGCCTGTTGCATTTACATTTTTGTTCAGTATATATATTACTGGATCTCATACTTCAAAATGTGCTCATCATAAAACATCTCTGGATATCATCATGACAACTTTAACTGTTTTGAATTATCCTTTTTCACTTCAAAGCACATCACCATCTTCACACAGTGCAGGCCAACTATTAGAACACAATTGTGTCAATGTTTTGGCTAGTTTCAATACAGTACAGCTGTGATTTGATGTTGTACTGAAGAGTCAGGAGATTCTGCAAGAAACCTTAGAGGGACAGGAACTAGAATGGCACATTAACTTCACAGCATTGTTTTTCGTCATCAAAAGATGAGCATAACCATTGTAACTTCCTTTAATTCCATCACTCATTAAATCCAATCTCAGCGCAGATTATTGTTTTTACGAGACTGGTAGCACTTTATAATAACTCCACACAATAAAGCTTTTATATAATAATGGATTAGTAAATAGTTTGTTCATCATTAAGGCAAAGGGGGGGGGGCACCTAGTCAGTTGTACAACTGAATGCCTTCAACTGAAATGTGTCTTCCACATTTAACCCAACCCTTCTGAATCAGAGAGGTGCAGGGGGCTGCCTTAATCGACATCCACGTCTTTGGCGCCCGGGGAACAGTGGGTTAGCTGCCTTGCTCAGGGCCAGAAATACATATTTTTACCTTGTCAGCTCTGGGATTCGATCCCGCAACATTTTGGTTACTGGCCCACACTCTAACCACTGGGCTACCTGCAGCCATAAGATGTGTAATATAAACCATTTACTAATCATTAGTTAAGTGTTTTTGCGTGTCCTCTTCTAAAGTGTGGACTATTTATACTTTATAAATACTTTTTATTTTTTTCAATGCTAGTTAGGAATACTATAGTTATCACATTTCACATTGGATTTATTAACCACAAAAATGTAAGATGCGTTTTTGGATCTTTGGCTGAGAGTTTCCTTTTTGCGAGGGTGGAGACTTCGCAAACCCGAACTCTCAATTTCTAACACCCTATGGACTCAGAAATTAATCACACAGCTGACCAAATGACACAAGATTTAAGTTCTGGGTTAACTGAGATTAAACTGCCAAGAAAAGCTTATGTTCGCTTTTTCGGACTAAAAACATTATTTTACTAAGCATAGAATGTGTCTGAAGTTACACATGACACTATTACAACAGTGTGACTATTTTGGAATATATTTTGATTAAATATCCTCTATATTTTGTGCTTATTGTTTTTCCATTCATATGTTTGATGGGGCTATTTTGAGGCCTTATGGAGCATCAGGTACTGCTGCAATGTCTTCCAATAGCATGTCAATCTTTTTGTGAGAAATTACACTGGCCACGAAAAACTTTTTTTTTTTAAGTATAAATAGCCCACACTTGAAATGAGGCCAAGCAAAAATACTTAACTAACGAGTAGTAAATTGTTTATAAGGACCTATATTAAACATCTCATGAATTATCTTATGAATCATTATAAAAATACTTTAAACGTTGTTTATAAATGTGTGAATAACTAGGCTACTAACATTTACACATGTGGGAATAATGATTCATAAATGATGAATAAACTATTTACTAATCCACATGGGGTTATTATAAAGTACTACCAAGAGGCTATTCCAGACATAATTGTTCCCCAATTTCCTCAGAGGATCACAGGGAAGAATTGCTACTCGTTCATCTGTTATTTCCGCAATTAACAGGCTTTACATTTCCAAAATCGGTGAGAAGCAAAGCAGTGAAAACACGCATGTTGAAAATATAATCCGTCTCCCCTGAGCTCAGCCTCTTTCTTATGGATATCAAACAATCTAAACTCATTAGGATTAGCGCTGCTCTTCATTTAGGAATGACCCTGTGATTCTAGGTCTAAGGTGGGTGGAGGCAGCTGGTGTTTGGGCATCTTTGTGCAACACAGCCATAAGTATGATGTCTAAATGGTGACCCGTGGAGGAACTTTCTAGAACCCAGTGATGGGCTATTGTTAGATCTCCCTTCGTAGTTCTCTTGGAACTTGGATTGCAGGGACATAATTTCCTTTGGGTAAAAGGCAGTACTGTGATTATACTGTATTTTGAAAAGACTGGAATGGATAATGTTACTTGAAATAGACATTGTGTTGGTGTGTACGTGTAGGTAGATGTGGAAAGATAGACACAAATGATCTGTTGCAAGTTGAGGGAGGGGGTTAAAACATTCGATAATGATTCATTCACTTTGAAATTGTGGAGTAGGTGGTGTAGATCAGTAGGGAAAACATCGCATTATTCCCTTTTGAGATGTAATTTTAAGGCAGAAAAATGTGAAGTCTGTGCAAGGGGTGTGCAGACTCTCACTAGCGACTGTAGGTGCCACCTCAGTGCAATGTCAAAGCATGTGAGCTAGATATTACTCTCCTTCAAGGGAGTCTCCATTTGAGGAGTAATCTCCAATCTCACGATCCAGTCCTCCCTGCTCAATGAAACAGCAGGATGCCTCCCTCCCATTATGGTGTGGCTGGACGAAACAGATCTCCCTGTTCTGGCACGGCTAGCTAGCAAATCACTCTGACAGGCTCCCTAGAGCCCCAAAGTTCGAAGTATGTAAAAAAAAAAAAATGCAATAGCTGACCCAGACCTTATGCCAAAAACCCATTAATACTACCGACCAGGTAGAAGACTCCCTTCACGGATAGATGCTTCCTGTTTTCAGAATAAGAATTGTGTGCCAATACCTGACCTAAGCCCTGCATGAGGAGAGATTTGAATTTTTTTTTTTTTTTTTACAATTTTATTTCACCTTTATTTCACCAGGTAGGCCAATTGAGAACAAGTTCTCATTTACAACTGCGATCTGGCCAAGTGTCACGCCCTGGTCTTAGTATTTTGTGTTTTCTTTATTATTTTGGTTAGGCCAGGGTGTGACATGGGTTTATTGTGCGGTGTGTTTTGTCTTGGGGTTTTTGTAGGTATTGGGATTGTGGTATAGTGGGGTTCTCTAGCAAAGTCTATGGCTGTCTGGAGTGGTTCTCAATCAGACGCAGGTGTTTATCGTTGTCTCTGATTGGGAACCATATTTAGGCAGCCATATTCTTTGAGTGTTTCGTGGGTGATTGTTCCTGTCTCTGTGTTTGGTTGCACCAGATAAGGCTGTTTAGGTTGTCACGTTTATTGTTTTTTTTTTGAAGATTTGACTCTCTAAGACTAAAATTATAACAATAGTAATAATTTGTTTATCTGAAGGTACGAATAATACATGTTTTAGTCATTGGAGCTCACTACTTCCAGGATAGAAGACAACACAATTCCTCTACACACTAAAAACAAATGGTTCTGTTTAGTGACAATTAAGGGTTCTTCGGCTTGAAACCATAGGCTCGTAACCACACCTTGTTGGTGCTACATATAATGTTTTTTGAAGGCTCTATAAAGAGCCATGCTCATAAGGTTCTAGATGGAACCTGTATGGTGCTATCGGTGGCGACCTGTCATTCAGGGCAGGTGGGGCAGAGCATGCGTTGTATGTTATTTCGGAATTAATTCTTGTCCCATATGTTTGCAAACGATACAAAAAATAATTGAGTTAATGCAAGCATGGTCTCTTTCTTGAGTAAGGCAGCTCCAAAATGCAGGTATTTCAGCTTAGCCTTGTGCTTTCTGTGGTGGAGGGGCAGCCAGCGAAAATACAGAGCGTAGGGGTTGGTCATCTTCTCTAGTTGTGCCGTGATTGGGTCAGTGTTCTGTCACTCATGGGGACACTACGTCACCTCCGAATCTACAGGGAGAGCTAGGCAGTTCAAGCCACCAGATAAATTTAGGTCATATCCACAGGAGGTTGACGGGATCGTGGTAATGACTGGAGCAGAAGGAGTGGAATGATATCAAATACATCACACGGTTTCCAGATGTTTGATGCCATTCCATTTATTCCATTCCAGCCATTATTATGAGCCGTTCTCCCCTCAGCGGCCTCCTGTGGTCAAATCTCGTTATATCTATTGTAGCTTTGATTGGACTGATCATGTCAACATAATACTTTAACAATCTTAGCTAGCAAGCTAGACAAGCAGTTTTCATCATGATTCACGTTGACAATCTACAGGAAGATATTTTTCAATCTGTCATATGAAAATAAATAATAGATTAAATGTATTGGTGCTCATCAGCCATTGGACATAAACATGACACAAGTTGGAAAATCCCAAATTCAACAATGAGTGGTTTGGAAGGAGCAAAGCAATTACTATTTAGCTTCCCCTGCCTGTTATTCGTTGGAGTGTGTTCCAAGTCTGGGTTTAAGGGTCTCTTTTCCAAGCTTTAAAGGATAACAACATGGGCCAGAAAAGGTTTTAATACATTGGCCATGCTGTCAATCCAGCATGACTTCTGCCGCGTTCAAAACAACTGGAAACTTGGAATCGGGAAATCTCAGCCTTGAGTGCGTTCAAGACAACTGGGAACTCAGGAAAAAAAAACTAGCTCCGACTGGGAAAATACGCTTTGAACGGTCATCTCACGAGGTATTCCAACTCGGGAACTCGGGCACTCGTCTAGAGTTCCGATTTTACGACCTGAAAACCACTGATGTCATGATTTGACCTTTTTTTTCAGAGTTCCCAGTTGTTTTGAACGCAGCATGAGAGCGCCACCCTCTGCAAAACAATTCCAAGGGGGCACAGTTTTTGAAAAAATGGTGAACCTGGAAGCAAAAAGAGTAAGTAGGATGTGGGTTTACCAATGTTCACACCTACATATATAAACATAAAACATGCTGATGTATTCTTATGTGCACTGTGTTAATAGCTCTGCATATTTAACCGCTTTCGGCACAATTTGGTGAACGCCCCAAAATGTTCAGAAAGCCTCGGTGCCCCATCACTAGTTACAACCCTTTTTTTGGGGTTATATAGAACCCTTTTTTTTTATAGATTTTTTATTTTTTAGAACCTTTCTCCATCTCCAAGGTTCTTTGTAGATCCTTTTGAAGAACCATAAAGGGTTTCTTATTATAGTCAGTCATATTATATCGCGAAATTCCAAATGTGTTAAATCATGTGTTGAAACGTGTGCCAGGTCTGGAACTGCTGCAGGTCCCTGAGAAGAGAATTAAGAACTACTGGCATAGTCAAGTATTCTCAGCTGACACAAAGCCATACTGTACAGTACATGAGTCCTTCAAAAGACACAACCACTGGGCATAGCTACATAGAATAACAGAACACATTAGATCAACTGGAATGACACTCTCACTCGCGGTTGCACAAAAAGGGCTGTGCGCAAACCACGCCCCAAAACATTACAATGAGCCACCACACATACATTTTCATTATCACTAAAAGATCAAAGAACTCTTTTGTGAATTGCAAAGAAACATTGAGTCATTATGGTTCCACAAAGAACCCTCACCCTTACCAAAATACCCTAGAAGAACCCTAATTTCTTAGTGCGTTAACCATCAACATTAAATTTCACTAACCAAAATATTAACAAAGCATAATGAGAATGATCATGGAAAAGGGTAGGTGATAGAATGAAAGAGAAGAAAAGACCAAGAGCTATCTGAATATTATAGGACATTATATTATTTGAGAAATATGTTTGTTCTTGATCTTGGCTCTTAAGGGGCTCCTAAGTGGCGCAGTGGTCTAAGGCACTGCATCTCAGTGCTAGAGGTGTCATTTCAGACCTTGGTTCAATTCCAGGCTGTATCACAACTGTCTGTGATTGGGAGTCCAATAGTACAGTGCACAATTGGCCCAGTGTTGTTTGTGTTTTCCCAGGGTAGTTGTAAATAAGAATGTGTTCTTATCTGACTTCCCTAGTTCAATAAAGGTTAAATATATACTTTTTTAAATGGTTATTGGCATTGGAGGAGAACAAAGGAAAAGATGAAAGGCCTTTGTTCTTGAGTTTGTGTTCTTGTGCTTGGTATTGCATCTAGGTGTGAAGAGCCTTTTAACAGCAACAGTCTTGGAGGTAGAGAAAGTCTTTGGGGAGTAAACTTAAAGTTGGTTGAAATCAATTCAACATAATGTTCAACGGTAAACTTTCCAAATGCAGACAAAACAAAATATACTAGACAATGTGTGATCTTTTTGTGTCGGTTTTATTCGCAAATATTTATATAATAACCATCATGCCAAAGTGAACTTGGAGTCACGCGAGGATGTGTCAGATGAAGTAAATTATGTTGAACTTCACAGGGTGGCGAAAGTGCAAGGTGATGAGCTTGATGTTCCTTTCCAATAAATATTGAGGGTCTTACTATCTGCTGACATGATCATCGATGATTGGCTGCCGTTTGACAACTAAAAATAATCTTGCTTTTTTGTCAGTAATAATAATCTCATCATGTAGGCTATACACTATGTGCACGCTAGCCAACAGCACGCAGATAGAGCTGTTGGCTAGAGCGCACGTGCCAATACCAGAGTGTGCACACTTGCTATATAACACAACATTTTTGAAAAACATCAGTAGAGTTGAAAATGCGATGGAAACCCATTTAACTATCTTTTTTTTTTACAAGATCCATAGGAATGTAACCGCAAAATGTATTTTATGTGCGCTACGTCACCACGCACCGCCTTTTATCTGTAACAACTCAATTTGATGGAAACACGTCTTTGGTGGGAAAATGCGCATCTTGTTTTTAGAATATTTTTGAATATTTGCATAAAAATCTGTTGCCAATTGGAAGGAAACCTAGCTACTGTTCAACGTTAAAAAGACACATCGCTACACTATCTAAGGAGAAAATAGTGAATGATTGAGTCTTTGTTACTGGTGATCCACCTGAACAATTCTGATACAAAAAAAGTTAAATGACTATAAACCAATTGAGAACATTATTCTCTCTTTGAGAATGTTTTTCTCCTTCTCTAAAATCTATACTAATAGAACAGTTCTGGTTTTGAAAAAAACTAAATGGAAATCAGTCCATGCACTGCTAAAATTAAGCAGCCTCGGGATAACCTGATTTCCTCACACCATGGAGAATAATCATTCTCACAGCTGAATGTCTGTTGAGAGAACCTCTGACCTTTATACTGAGTAAAAATTCATGACATCTCGTAAATTCATAAATAGCAGCATGCGACGGGGAAAAATCCACTTGAACGCCACTCCATCTTGCAATTACTAGTGGGAAACTCGTATATCATCCCTGTGCTCTGAGTTTCCCACTTGCAATTCTCTGATGTCAACTAAAATATATGTTTTTTTTGCATGGTGACACGCATTTAGGTTAATTAACAGCTGAGACACAATTTTTAATTGCAGTGCAGCAGGTTGAGAGCTTCAAGCATCTTGACTGGCTGCATCACTGCTTGGTATGGCAACAGCACCACCCTCATTCATGTGGGGCTAGAGAAGGTGGTGTGGAGAGCCCAGTATATCCCTGGGACTGACCTCACTGCCATCCAGGACCTCTATATCAGGCAGTGTGAAAGGAATGCCAGGAAAATCATTAAAGACTCCATTCACCAAAGCCATAGACTGTTCTCTCTGCTTCCGCGTGGTAAGCAGTACCGGTGCATCAAGTTTGACACCAACAGGCTCCTGAAAAGCTTCTATCCCCAAGCCATAAGACTGCTAAATAGCTAATAAAATGGCTAGACTGAATGAGTTGACCCTTATGTTTTTGCACTGTTCTACCTTATGCTATTTTTAGTACTACATTGATATTGATTACCACATTGTTGGGTTTGCATGTCTGAGGATGTCGGGAGAGGACGTGGAAACCAGCCAATAGGGGCAACAGTAAGCGCTGTTACCTTCAAGTAGGTTTCAGTTTTGCTCGGGCACTGTGGGAGGAGACCGGGAACGGGCTAAAGCATCTGCCTCTGATTCCATATGTAGCAAGTTTGAATTCAGCGATATAATTTTTTGTTGTTGCTATTTTTGTTTTCTGCCTATCCTAAACCTTAACTCTTACCTTAACCATTCGGAGTTAATCCCTAACCCTAAAATTTCAGGGTTCATTTTTAAACTTAACTTGGAGTTAATGCCTAAACTTAACCTTAAACACTTCAACATTTTACATTTGGAGCAACTTCAAAATATGAGGTTTGAGAAACATGGATGAACGTCTAATTCTGACCGGACTCT
The DNA here is from genome assembly GCF_013265735.2 of Oncorhynchus mykiss. Lineage (NCBI taxonomy): Eukaryota > Metazoa > Chordata > Actinopteri > Salmoniformes > Salmonidae > Oncorhynchus > Oncorhynchus mykiss. The sequence continues at coordinate 13,515,112 of NC_048584.1, read as the reverse complement.
GAGAGCTAGTTGGTACTTGTGCACGTGACATTAATAACCTCTCTGCGCACCGAACCCGTTAGCGGGATTAAATTCGACAACATACGGTGATCGCTACATAAATAGTCATATTAAATTCATGAAAATACAAGTGTCTCACATGTTTCGAAAGCCTAGAATATTGCTAATCCAACTGCGTTGTCAGATTTTAAAAAGGATTTACTGCGAAAGAATACAATGCGATTATCTGAGGACAGAGCCCCCCCAAAAAAACTATTTCAACCAGCACAGGCGTAACAAAATCTCAATTTGCAATAAAATAAAACGTTTACCTTTGACGATCTTGCTCTGTTTGCAATCCCAATGCTCATTGTTACACAATGAATGGTATTTTGTTTGATAAAATCCATTTTTATAGCCTAACACGAAGCATTTTGTGAACCGCTTGTATCGTGAATTCCGTCTCATTCAATTTTCGACGACACATTCAATGTAAATACACACACTAAACGTGACTTTTCCAGTCATGTTTGGTTTCATTGCAATCAACTGGTTGTTTGTAACCCAACCAAACGTGATGGGTCATTTTGACTGTATTGACTGTATTTTAACCCAATGACCACTGATCGTTTTGAAATCTAGCTTGGTCGATAGCCAATGAGCTGAGGTAAACAGCAATATGTAATGGTTATGTGTTGGAAGACCAACCCATGTAGTAAACTCCGGCGTAAAGAGGGTCATTCGCCATTGAAGATTCATACTGGAAGGAGCTGCGCATGTTACGCACAGCACTATTTTGGTAAAGCGCATCTTCAGCTGTTTATATATCAATCAGTATGGCGACTAAGTCAGGGAAAGCTAAATCTAAATCTAGATATACAGATGTACACACAATTTTAGAAGAAATTGATCGGGAAAGTGAGACAGAGATTGTTGGAGGACGATTCATTTAGCTAGCATAGCTTGATTCCCAAATGGAGGAATATTTTTTGAACAGAGAGGACATTGTTTTGGACTGGTAAGTTCTTCTCATGATAATACCATTGTTTGAAATTAATAATATAAAATATTATTTGTGATTTATTTTAAATTTTAGTAGCAGTATATAAAAATGTAATGAAATGTGTAAAGTACACGTTGGCTATACATTGTGCGTGGGGGTATGTTTGTATGTATGTGTATGACCCATAGCCTATGTTTGTGTGTGTATATATACATATTGTGGATTAGAGGGAGCATGTCCGAGATACGTGTGTCTGCCACTCCACCCCACCCCACCCCCACATGAAACAGCCTATTTGAGGCTGTTGAGGGGAGGGCAGGCCCACAACAATGGCCAAAGTGAAATGTAGACAGTAGATACAGCTGGTCTGTCATGATATAATAGAGACAGTAGATCTAGCAGGTCTATAATAATATATTCAACCTTATGTTCCCTGAACTCTATATATGTATGTTTATTATACCTGATACAGGGCTCATATGTGAAACTATTCTAACTGAACATTTTATTTCACAGTGACACTGACTCCGAATGGGAGCCCCCAGTGCCAAGGTGTCCATCCCCCACTGATGCTGGTTCATCCAGCTGGACACCTGTTGTCTCAGTGCTACTGGGGCATGGACTGCACAAAATGGCCCCATTCCAACTGCAATAAAGGACTACAACAAGAGCATGGGAGGTGTGGACCTGTCAGATGTGCTGATAGGCTATTACAATGTTCTCCATAAGACGATTAAATGGTACAAGACCTTCTTCTATCATTTCATCGACATTGCTGTGGTGAATTCATCCTACACAAGGAAATGGCTAAGAGCTGTAGAAAGCCCCCCATCTCACAGCTAGCCTTCAGAGAGCTGGCTACAGCACCATTGCACCACGTTCTGGCCCCTCTACCTCTGTCCCTTCGGCTCCTGCCACAAGTGGTATTCATCTGCCCAAATGTATTTCTGCAGGCATGGATGTGCCTCGGGGCCAAAAGGGCAAGTCCCCCATCACCTGCACCACATGCTTGGTGACCCTGTGCTTTACAGCAGAAAGAGACTGCTATGGCACCTGGCACAATATTGTGTAGAGGACTGAGGGTCTTCCAAATATTGAAAGTGTTATTTTGTAAATGTTTAATGTTTTTTCTCAATTTTTTGGGGGTTGTGTTAGAATACCATTTTGGTATTTTGTGTATAGTTATTCCATTCAAAATGTATAACTTCACCAATTTGGCCACTTGGGTACATTTGGGCTACTTGTGTGGGACACCTGGGTGACTTCATGATAAATGTCATGTAACACACTCATTTTGGAAGTTATCATTCTGAAACTTTGCACAAGTACCGTTGCCCTCTTGTGTTTTTCACTGAAATTGTCTCCATCATCCTATCTGAATGTTTGTTTTGTCTTGTTCATTTTAAAGATGATGATACAACAATAAAAATAAAAAACATATGTTTTTTTCATTGTATTATCTAAACCAGATCTATTGTGTTATATTCTCCTACATTCAATTCACATTTACACAAACTTCAGAGTGTTTTCTTTCAAATTAAACCAAGAATATGCATATCCTTGGTTCTGGGCCTGAGCTACAGGCAGTTAGATTTGAGTATGTCTTCAGGCGGAAATTGAAAAAAAGTAGGGGGGAAGCTGTAAGGTAAAACTGTTCTGTAGCCAGCTCGTCAATGATATGGTTAATTTCATCTTCTTTTCGATTCAGAAAGTGAAAGCAGCTCTAGATATACTTCTTATGGAGAAAAAAATTGTCAAACAATCCCAAGCTTTCTAATGATCTCCATGTTTGATGGTATTTCCCACTTCGAAGCATGTGAATGCACCCAACTTGTACTTGCCAACATATGAACAAAGCATTTTAGCCCATTTATCAAAGTGCTCTTATTTCAAAACCGACTAAATACTCCAGTTTCTAAAATAACAAGGGGCAAATAACTGGAAATTAGAAGACTAAGGAGGGACATAGCACATGGTGACATTCTCACCCTCACTTGACAGGTCAGCAAGCAACTGCTCTATTTCAGCTGGGTTGCATTTGTCATGGGTCATGCGGTCGGCGATAACACATTTATCTTAGAGGCAGAGGTGGGCTCCCACAGAACAGGGTGTCACCATGAGGCCGCTCGGCTTGTATAACTTAATCTGCTAGGGGAATGAAAAATGGAGACATGCGTGGTGTCTGGGCGATAGCAGGAAGTTAGACTCAGCGGAAACAGAGTCGGGGAAGAAAAAAATGGATCCCTTTAGCCAGAGGAAAAGAGAGTGACATTTCTGTGGCTATCAAGATCTCTGTTCCAACATGAAAAGTCAAAATTGCTATAACAGTTTACTGGTTGGTAGTAGGAATGCAAATGTGGACTTAAACTCTTGGAATTAGTGGTGACTCAAGGAACCCTGGAGATCCTCAAGAAACCATTCCTTGTCAATGGCTCATATGGTGCTTATTTTTTTTGTTTTATACAAAACATATTGGCCTATGGGCTAGACTACATGAGGTGTGCAACGATGATATGAAAAAGTCGCACAAGTAATAATGTATCATTCACAAGTGATAGGCTAATATTGTCACCCATCAGACTATTTTGATTTAATCTTGCCTTTACATATATTAAATAATATATGTGTGAAATTTGTTCTGATTTAGAATGGACCATTATCATGCACCTGTCTCGAAACAGGGGCAGCGGAAAAAATACATGTCATCTGTGCACTTAAATAGCGAAAGGAGGACGCTTTTCCCGTAGTTCATTTTCATGCCAATCGGGTAGATATGCTCCTGTTGTAAAGATAAGCAATGTGCTTAATATTAGGAAAGTTGATCAATAAATATCGTAGACCTTTCCTATAGAATGCTGATGGGCACCTCCCCTTTTAAATTGAGGCCATCACTCTGTTTTCTCACGCAATTGCATAGCCTATAGAAATGTTGAGCAACATGAGCTCATGAACTGTTTGATAAAATTCACTTTTGCACTTTTACATCACTTTTGCATTGATGTCAGAGTGATTAGAGAGTACCAGGCAGTTAGCAAATTTGGTAGGCTACTAATGATCATCAGCAGCATCAGAGCTTGGAGAAGCCTAATTACCAGGAAATTTGACTGTCGTCATGTGTCTTGACCGCCAGTGTGGCGGTAATATGGTTACGGTAACAGCCCTAGCAATGATCACAAGTCAGTCATAAGGCGGCTGATAGGCTAGCGTATGTGTCAAACACAAGGCCCGCGGGCCGAATAGGACACACAAACGAGTCAACAGTTGATTCATCCCCTTTATGAAATGACAGCCTGATGTGCTCACATCGGTGAATTCAACTTCAATTGAACAGCTTTAATTTGTCCCGTTTACAGGAGGGAGAGTGTACAGACACATGCCACAGTCCTAGCTAGGCTACTAAAATGTTGCAGTCTGGTTTTGGTTTTTAATGCTTGACAATGAATAACCAAAAAACTAAATCTGCAGTGAAACACCATGCAAAGGAGAAACATGTAGGCCTACAGCAACATTGGAGCTGTAGCCTAGGCTGGCTACTCAACTACAAGACATGTTGAGTGCACCATACATTCAACCGCACTGGTGATCCATGCAATGTAAAAAAAGGAAAACATTTTTTAACTTTAAACAACTTATAGCTACGTTTTTGTTATTTAGAAGTTATTAAATACTTTGATTATGGTTGCAGATATTATGCACATCTGCAAGCCTAGCAGCAAAGGCTGGACAAATAGTATTTATCTCTTCTTTTGTTTTAATATGTTAAATGATATATACAGCATCCTATGTACAGAAGTGGATATTATAAAGGGACATCTTTTTAAAAATAAAACAATGGCCAGTTTGGCTCGCAGTTGCACAAAACATATAGGCTATGAAATGGCCTGCGAATTCCTTGTGTTTTTTTCCATACAGCCTCTGCGCTGATTGAGTTTGACACCCCTGGGCAAGCGTACAGTGCCTTGCGAAAATATTCGGCCCCCTTGAACTTTGCGACCTTTTGCCACATTTCAGGCTTCAAACATAAATATATAAAACTGTATTTTTTTGTGAAGAATCAACAACAAGTGGGACACAATCATGAAGTGGAACGACATTTATTGGATATTTCAAACTTTTTTAACAAATCAAAAACTGAAAAATTGGGCGTGCAAAATTATTCAGCCCCTTTACTTTCAGTGCAGCAAACTCTCTCCAGAAGTTCAGTGAGGATCTCTGAATGATCCAATGTTGACCTAAATGACTAATGATGATAAATACAATCTACCTGTGTGTAATTGCTTTGCTAGTTAGCTAGCTATGCTGAACTTGAACTACTCTTATCCACAGTTAGCATATCTCTTAGCTGTCAATCAAATGTATTTGGAAGGCAGGCAGGTGAGCTTCCATTCAGTTGTCAAAACGTGAGTTGGGACAAGCATGTGTTGGCAGGCAAGCTACAGAAGGACTAGCAGCACCTCCCCATAATTTATCAGTGCAATTTTGACGGCCAACTAGATGAAAAAAGAGGGTTTATCTACATGTAGTGTTGCCTCGTTTAGTTTAGCTCATCTCACTCTGGCTAGCATTTGTTGTGGATCTTGTTGTTGTTGATGTGTATAGGCAACTGAGGGAGAGAGCCTACTTCTTACCATGGTTGTTTGATCAATAGGACTGTGAAGTTCCCAAATATTAGAGGACTCCTGTGGTATTTACATATTTGCAAAAATCCATTCAGGTGTATTTTGTGGCATTTGGCGAATGTGTTCTAATGATCTAATGTTGCGCTGTTGCTACTTCCTGTAAACACAGTCCAGTTCAAAGTGAATAATGACAGGTCCGTGTGGCAAATGGCTTATTTGCATATAGACCTACTGTAGCTCTGATTGGCTATGGCGCACCAATCTGTGTAGATACAGGTTTTATTGGGTTTTATATACTACAGTGTCTATTAATTGTCCAAGCGCACGGTCGTTTTCCCTCTCTTTATTGCAAAAAAAAAAAAAATCACAGATGCCTTAGTGTATGTCATTCCCAAACATTCTATGACTTTATGAAAAAGTTAACATTTTAAAAACCATATCAACATTTTTAGAACCCCTAAAGGTTCTTCCAGGCACCTTATCTTCTAAGAGTGGACAATAACAAACTGCTTTAATGGAACCCATATATTGTCCTATCATAATAAAAATAGATATTTCTGAATAATATGTGTGTTACATAACTTATACCATAACGTAGATCCCCCTCAGACAAACTTCTTCCGAGTTTAAATGTTGGAATCGAGACAATCGAGTCATTATTTTTTTCTTTATCTACCTCGAGACACATTATATACACAGATAGCAAGGTGTTTGTCATGAACAGGAGTGAAAAGTGGTGTAGAGAGGAACTCTTCTTCTCCCATCTTCTCTGCATTATCAGACACACATCCGACAGGAGTGCATGGCCCGGAGCTGGGGAGCCCAGAGGCAGACAGGGGATTGTCAGCAGAGTTCCATCTCTACCGGTAAGAAATACTTCCTTTTATCTGCAAGCTTCTCCGATCTCTGTCTGCAGAGACCTTTTACCTATGAGAAGCAAATTCTGAGCAAATAGTGATAAACATTTTGAAACAGAACTTGTGAAAGTACAATATAAAAAGGCATGATAGCTACATGCAACCACTGGGAGATCAAGGCTTTGTCAACAATGAGAGTCACTTCGCACATTCTGAGTCATTTCTATCAAAGTAAGAGTGGGATGGCGTTCTCTAAGGTAAAAGCTCAGGGTTGCTGCTGCTGCTACTTAGTTTATTTCAGCTGTAAACAGGCAGAATCTTGTTCATCAAGCAATCTATCCTCTGGTAGCCTCATTCTGCCCAGTGCCCTTCAGCACCTCTTTTCTCATTTCCTTCATCCCAAAGTAACCTGCTCTGTCGGTTTTCCTCCATCAATGCTGTTCAGACAATTACATTTACTCCCTCATTTTAAACTTTGTTTTCAATTCCAAATTCAATTCTGTACCAAGGTAATCCTATCTAGTTAATTTACTTACATAACGCAATAAATACCTATATGACTGTACTGTAAGTCATTATAGTAGCTAATGTATAAACTCCCCAACTCCCTCTTGGGTTGAAGTATTGTATTTGAGCCAACAACACATCACTCACTTGGACCATGTCATGTTCTGACCATAGTTCTTGTGTGTTGGTCAGGACGTGAGCTGGGTGGACATTCTATGTTGTATGTCTAGTTTGTCTATTTCTATGTTTGGCCTGATATGGTTCTCAATCAGAGGCAGGTGTTAGTCATTGTCTCTGATTGGGAACCATATTTAGGTAGCCTGTGTTGTGTTGGGTTTTGTGGGTGGTTATTTCCGTGTCTGTGTTTGTTTCACCACACAGGACTGTTTCGGTTTTTATTGTTTTTTGTATATTTGTATATTTGTAGTGTTTCTCGGTATTCGTCTATATTAAAGATGTTTAACCCTAAACACGCTGCGTTTTGGTCCGCCTCTCCTTCCCAGGAAGAAAGCCGTTACAGACCATCAAAAACCCCACCATTTTGTGGATTAACATACCATAAAATATTCTTACAAAGGATGATAGACTACAGTACGTTATTGACAGAAAAGTGCATTTTATCATCAAGATGTGGTTTGGTTTTGAAATAGCTCAGCAAGACAGAAATGATCAGTGATCCCATTTAGTCACATTTAATGGCAAGTAAAGTAAGCCCGTGGTTACACGCTGTTCAGAGTGCCAACCAAACAATCCCTTATTTGACAGCACCATTTCAACATGCCTTTGTTCCTATAACCATCCCACTGTAGGCTGCACATGTTTGGAGGAAAAGAGGATTCATATTTTAAGACTTCCTGTCTTTTCACATGATGTACTGGTGGGCATCAGTGATTACCTTTGATTACAATGATAGTTTCTAAACTAAACCAAAGGACTCAACTGAGGCTGTGAGACTGCTTGTATGGTGCTTTTACATTTTCAGTCCGGGGCGGGGGCGGGGGGGGGGGGGGGGGGGTAAGAAACTGAATTTGTCCTTTCGGGAGAGATATTTCACAATGTACATTCGTTCTCTCTGGACTCAATCCAATGTGTATCATCCCAATCCTTATGATAACTGCCAAGCCACTTCCTTTAATAACCATTTGTCACTTTGTTGAGCAGTTTTCTTTGGATGATAATGGCCTTTGTTGATAGCAGCGAATGTCAATGTTCAAAATCCGATTTCAAATGCTAGTTGGGAGGGTCAGACTTACTGTTCCTGGCTTTCTCTGAGGTCAAAGGTACATTCTGCACCTGTTTTCATCCGTCATTAATAAATGTTCCTTAATTTATAATCATCTAACTTTCATCTAGATTTTAAAGCGAAAAAAAATGTCTATCACTGATGAAGCCATCGCTCGGAGGTGGATAGCAGTTCTTTAATCCTCCCTCCTTTCAGGCCTGTCATTATTCCAATTCCCTCTCTCTGGTCCTTCAACCCTCCTCTCCTGGGGACCTAGAAGGCGAGCAATCTCTAATCCATTTTGAAATGCTGTTTATCTCCCTCCACAGACAAATGAATGGTACAATGACGTACAAACAGCGTTGTGACTATGATTTGACTGCAGCGTTCTCGATTTGCAAATCTCAGTAGCATAATGACAATAGGGCTCTTGAAATTCCTCTGCCGCCCTTGGGGAATCTAGCAGGCAAAATCCAAAATCCCCTATTCAGAGGCAGGTTGGCGTTTAATGTCATGAATCTATGGTCCATATGAATCACCTCGAGGCCGAACTGAGCGATTTCCGCTAGATGGGTCAGCTGCAAAGTCAAAATTGTCGATATTGTAAAAATTCATGAAAACAAAAATGGGCTTTTTTTTTATCTTAATTTAAGGCTAGGGTTAAGCATTAGGGTTAGCAGTGTGGATAAGGTTAGGTTTAAAATCAGATTGTATTACTTTGTGGCTGTGCCAGCTAGTGACCCCTCTGCAGAGCTGCCTCCAGAACAAGATTCATGACAAAAAATATTAACCTGCTATTCAGGGGTAATACCTTACTTGTCAACAGGGCTTCTATTTCTTGAAAGGGGTAGTGTTGCCGTCAATGCCCAAATCCAGTGCCGTAATGCAGTCTATGTATATGTATTGTGTATTAGCTATGGCTAATATACAACGGCTAAGGAATATTCTGAAGCACGACGCAACACCATAATAGCACAAACACCCAAGGTGCCTTATTGCTATTATAAGCTGCTTACCAACGTAATTTGAGTAAAAATAACTTTTGTCATACCCGTGGTATACAGCTGTCAGCCAGTCAGCATTCTGGGATCGAACCACACAGTTTATAATAAAAATATATATTACAGTCTACATTTTCTCCAGGAACCTGAATTATTCAACCTATGGTGAATATATTGAAAATACAGAAAAATAACAATTCTCACACCCATAAACTTCAGCAAAATAACCCTGAAGTAACGCTTAGAGCCTTTGTTAAATGTCACTGGCATCAGGAGACTGAGTTAGAGGCTCCCTGCTCGCCTCCCATCACCATCTGTTCTAGTTAACTCCTCCAACGCTGTCATGAATACAGGAGAGACTCAATTCTGGAAGTTTTGATAAACAGTAGTTAAAGTTCAGAGAAAATGCAATAAAGACTAAAGTAAGGCTGTACAATTAGCCCACCTCAGATGAGGAAGTAGCTCTGCCCTGCACGGTTCTGTAACCGGGTGGGCTTCGGCAACTTGCATAAATCAATCTACGATTACGGTTTGGTAGTCATGGCTGCAACGAAATTGTAAAGTCTGTCCCTGGCGGTGATGTGACTGCATAGTGCAAGCTTGAATGGACAGAGAAAGGCACAAGGACAAAATGTTTTTCATGACAATGCTAAAATCCTGGACGAATACAGAAGCCCCGTCTGTGTGTCTGAAGCTGTGTGTTGACTGTTTATCGGAACTTAACTCAAAATCCTGTGGAATGACCTTAGAGATGTGTGTGTCTGATGCAGATCAAACAGAAGGATGTAGCTGAGATCTCTCCATCTCGCCATTGCTTATGGCACCAACCCAACCACCTCAGGAATACTTATTCCAATAATAATTGACATTCAGGAATGGTGACACGTTAAGAAATGACAATGAACAGAGCGAGACATATTCATTGTGGGGGATCAGGGTTTCTGTCTAAACCTCGCTGGCAACACCAGGTATTTGCATGATGCCTCTCGGGGGATGTTTTGTCGGAGGTCTCTCTATTAGCTTTCCAACTCGCTCTGCATAATCAGGTTGTCACTTTGACTGCTTTTCAGTGTGTCCTATAAACATGATTTGGCACCGAACGGAGGTAGGCATCAGGAGTGAGCCAAACAGTCCTCAGGAATGGGCAGGCTGACAGACAGGGAGTAAGTGAGCACTTCGTCCTAGGAGAAGAAGCGCTGCATGCTAATATGTCTTTCACCACCCGCATCCTGTCCAAGATGGCGACATCTTGTAGAAGTGTGTTCTGAAATTGTCCACATCATAGAGATACAATACACAAGTTCTGTAATCCATACAAAATTGTAATATAGCCATTTTTTTCCCTGCATTCTGTCCTCTAGGATCGAGTCAGTCACTGCACTCATAGATATTTCTAGGTTGTTAAAAGTTGTCCAACAACTCAGATATTGGAAACTCAGAAGACCCCATTGGACGATAAAGAGAATTGAGTGTACCCTGGTCCTATCACAGGTCGTGTCACGTTGACCACCTTTCTAATGTACTGAACGAGCAGGGAACACAACAGAAAAGGTCATTGCACTGCAAATGAAAAGCAAGATCTAGTGCCGCTAATGATGTTTGAAAAAAAGGAGAAGGAAAAGGGCAAGGGGAGGAAAACCTGGTTCTGAATGCTCCTGGAACCACAGGACGTGTTGTGAGTGTAGCGTAAATCAAACTTCAGCCTCCCAGATCAATGAAGAGCTAGCTACTCTAAAGCTTTTTTGGCAGCAGGTGAACATTTGGGTCATAAACTCTGCAGGGTAGGTGGACAGAGAGATATTACCATTTCAGGAGTCATAAAGCCTTTGCAAACGGGCTCAGATCTATAATGCCATTTAAGCAGGAAAATGTGTGCCACTTATTAGGCTGTTTAGAATTGTTCCTGTATGAGCTATTCATTTTTAAACAGTCTGTACATGACATAGATCTACAGGTGATTTGAAGTCTGTATTTCACTTGGCCAGTGAATGTTTCTACATTTAATACTTTGTTTACGGTATTGTTTGGTGATACATCGATTATAGCTGATGAAACAGAAATGCATAAATAATTGCTTTGCTCTTTTTCTTGACATATTATGGTTCTTTGAGCAAATATTTCAGTCTGAAACACGTTCATCTTTGTATGTTTGTTCTATAAATATTGTGGATTCAAAATTAGCAGCATCAGATGCCTGTTTGTTTCCAGGAGAAGGGACACATCGCAGCTTGCTGTCACAGTAAATGGCATGAAGTTGCCGCAGATGGCGAGACAGATTTTCTTACATACTGAATTTACCTCAGAATGATCCATGACTCCTATTTTTAGTTATCCATTTCTAAACACAAGTTGTTTTGATCAATTGTTTGTGTCCCATGGCGAGGAGAGACGAGGCAAAAAGAGACACCACTGACTTCCAAGGAAGTCACAACTGTGACAATCCCTCAACACGCCACAGCAGCTGCTGTCTTCTGTGCACTGCCATGATGCTGGTCTCTCTCTCTCTCTCTCTCTCTCTCTCTCTCTCTCTCTCTCTCTCTCTCTCTCTCTCTCTCTCTCTCTCTCTCTCTCTCTCTCTCTCTCTCTCTCTCTCTCTCTCTCTCTCTCTCTCTCTCTCTCTCTCTCTCTCTCTCTCTCTCTCTCTCTCTCTCTCTCTCTCTCTCTCTCTCTCTCTCTCTCTCTCTCTCTCTCTCTCTCTCTCTCTCTCTCTCTCTCTCTCTCTCTCTCTCTCTCTCTGCAGAAGGTGGCTTATACAGTAACATGCTAACTTTCAGGCCACTTCAGGATCCACAAAAATGAACCCGGGTGTAATGACCTGTACTTTTTAACTAGCTGTGAATACAGTCTTCATTAACAACTTGGACATAGTCTGCGTTCTTTGAGATGCCTGCTTCCACAATGACATTGACTAGCCTTCTAAAGCAATATACAGCACAGCTAAAGTGCTTCCCATGTCCCTCACTGGATAATACAAACTGCAAGTGTCAAGCAACACATCTTTAAGAAGAGGGTCTGAGTTTCAGCTTTATGCGTTGCAGTTTTTTAGTTAGTGTTTCATTTTCAATATTGCAGTGTTTACATGCTTTTTGGTACATCTTGAACGGTAGAATTGGGGTTTTATCTTGTTTCAGAGAAGAGAGAGGGCTACCACTCAAAGCATCTTATGTATGTCTGTTTAGATTACATTGGAGTTCTGTATGCCTCATAGGAAGAGCGAGATAGAGAGAGGAAAAAAGCTAGGTAAAAAGCTGCAATAGTGGATTTGTCAATCCAGTTAGCTACTCAGACCTGATTGGAAAGGATATGAGCTTCACCAGCTCTGTATGGTTACTGACGGCTGAACACTCAAGCTGAAATGGAGAAACCTAACGTAATATGGATTGTTTGTGCTCATTGAGGGAGAAAGGAACCGACCTTTAGCATGTAAAAAAATGAGAGCTTTAGTAACCTTGGTGAACTCAAACACTCAATGTTCTACTTGACACGTTGATGTGTGACCCTCGCAGCCAATTCAGCAAGCATGTAGGTGTACAGAAAACTGTACACCTACAGTTGCTCAAAAGCATGATTTGAATGGCCTCTTTCCTTCTCTCTTAATAAGATTAATCCATTCCAGACAGTTATTCCACTTTAATGCCGTCTGTTTTTTCCACTGCAGTCTTTCTGACAGATTCGTGATGATCTGTGTGGAGGGATAAGAGATTGAAGCCAAACCCTGATCAGGCAGGTTTCCCTGTGTAATTGCCATCTATCCCCTCAATGCACAGTGTCATCTGAGAAGTGTAGTCTCTGCACATTAGGTGCAGGATTTAATCGAGCCAGACAGACAGGAAGGCTAGCCACTAACACCCAGGGGCCTCCAGGGGCCATGCAGCGCTCCAGAGGGACAGGGCCAAGAAGATGCGTTGGAGATATGCACCACTGTCACGCTGCTCTTGTTACCTTGTAAACCTGGGGAGACAGCTAGGGTCAGCATCAGGTACCCCTCGCGGTGACAGTTTGTCCCCGAGACCTGGCTGGACCTCATCTGTGTTTTACATTTTTGGGGTTAAGGTTTTTTCTCAAAATAGTAACATTATATCAATGCCAGTGAGAAAAGTAAACAGTTGGGGATGGGTGTCAGGGGGGAGAACAGAACCCGAAAAAGCAGAACTTCTTGTTTTCTCGTGACGGGTGGCTCCTGGTATGGCAACTGCTTAGCCTCTGACCGCAAGGCACTACAGAGGGTGCGTACGGCCCAGTACATCACTGGGGCCAAGCTTCCTGCCAACCAGGACCTCTATATCAGGCGGTGTCAGAGAAAGGCCTTAAAATGTTTAAAAGATTCCAGCCACCCAGGTTATAGACTGTTTTCTCTGCTACCGTACAGCATGCGGTACCGGAGTGCCAAGTCGAGGTCCAAAAGCTTCTACCCCCAAGCCATAAGACTCCTGAACAGCTAATCAAAGGGCTACCCAGACCCCTCTTTTACACTGCTGCTACTCTCCGTTTATAATCTTTGCATAGTCACTTCAACTCTACCTACATGTACATAATATCTCAACTGCCTCAACTAACGCACATTGACTCTGTACCGGTACCCCCTGTATATAGCCTTGCTTGTTATTTTACTGCTGCTGTTTAATTATTTGTTTCTTTTATCTTCTATTTTTTACTTAACTTCCTAAAGCATTGTTGTATTCGGCACATGTGACAAATAACATTTGATTAGATTTTTTCAGACACTGTTTTGCTAGATTGCTCCCAGCACACATTCTTTTATCAAGGCTTTCTGTGCCAATCTCAATAGCATTACCACTATTCCAAAGCTTGTACTCAGGCTCATCAAACCATCCTCCCATCCAGCTCTCCCTTTGATACTCTCTGCTGCGGACATTTAAACACATTCCTACATTCTCTGTTTCGCCATATCCAGCACCAATACCGCTCACATACAGAGGTTAAGATTTCACATCCTGAAGCAAAAAAATGTAAGACTTTTTTTATTACAAAAAAAAAAAACTTTTGGACCAGTGTGGAGAAAAGCTGTATGAGCAAGGGTTTTCCCTCTCATGGTAAGTTGTGATCATTCGTTTGGCTTAAGCACAATATTGGACACTCATTCAGCCAAAACCAATCTGAAATTATGCCTGGCGCACACAACTACATTGTTGCACCTCAAACAGTTCAGCAATCATGAAGAAAGTGAAGGACATAGCAACTGCAGTTGGATTGAATTTATAATTAATTTAAAGCCACTGCTACTTTTATTGTCAATCACAAAACATAATTCGTTTTTCGCTGTGCCTTCCACTAATTGAAAATATGACAAAGACCAAATATGATCACTTACTCTAATTCATGAGCTGTGGTATTAGCCGCATAAATGCATTGTCTTTCAAAAAATGAATTCTTTCCTAGGTCTAATTTTTCAGATAATGGTGGAGAAAACATTACAGGCCCCGTGCAGTTGATGTGGTTTTCCTGTGTTTTATATATATTTCCACACTATGAGGTTGGAATAATATTGTGAAATTGTGAAAATGATAATAATGCCCTTTTAGTGTAAGAACTGTTCAGAAACAACTGACTGAAATTTCAACCTGTTTTGGTGGGATGGAGTTTTGGCCTACCTGGTGACATCACCAAGTGGTAAATGACTTCAAATCAATTGACATTTTATTTGTCACATACACATGGTTAGTAGATGTTAATGCGAGTGTAGCGAAATGCTTGTGCTTCTAGTTCCGACAATGCAGTAATAACCAACAAGTAATCTAGCTAATAATTCCAAAACTACTAACTTATAGACACAAGTGTAAGGGGATAAAGAATATGTACATAAAGATATATGAATGAGTGATGGTATAAGGCAAGATACAGCATAGGCATAGGCAAGGCATAGGCAAGATACAGTAGATGGTATTGAGTGCAGTATATACATGTGAGATGAGTATGTAAACAAAGTGGCATTGTTAAAGTGGCTAGTGATACATGTATTACATAAAGATGCAGTAGATGATATAGAGTACAGTATATACGTATACATATGAGATGAATAATGTAGGGTATGTAAACATTATATTAGGTAGCATTGTTTAAAGTGGCTAGTGATATATTTTACATCATTTCCCATCAATTCCCATTATTAAAGTGGCTGGAGCTGAGTCAGTGTGTTGGCAGCAGCCACTCAATGTTAGTGGTGGCTGTTTAACAGTCTGATGGCCTTGAGATAGAAGCTGTTTTTCAGTCTCTCGGTCCCAACTTTGATGCACCTGTACTGACCTCGCCTTCTGGATGATAGCGGTTGTGAACAGGCAGTGGCTCGGGTGGTTGTTGTCCTTGATGATCTTTATGGCCTTCCTGTGACATCGGGTGGTGTGGGTGTCCTGGAGGGCAGGTAGTTTGCCCCCGGTGATGCGTTGTGCAGACCTCACTACCCTCTGGAGAGCCTTACGGTTGTGGGCGGAGCAGTTGCCGTACCAGGCGGTAATACAGCCCGACAGGATGCTCTCGATTGTGCATCTGTAGAAGTTTGTGAGTGCTTTTGGTGACAAGCCAAATTTCTTCAGCCTCCTGAGGTTGAAGAGGCGCTGCTGCGCCTTCTTCACGATGCTGTCTGTGTGGGTGGACCAATTCAGTTTGTCTGTGATGTGTATGCCGAGGAACTTAAAACTTACTACCCTCTCCACTTAATAGACCAATAAGAGTTCCAAACCTCTATGCCAGTGCTCACCAAACTTTCGACTAGGGACAGACTAGGAATGCCTTGGAGATCAACCAGTCAAACACAATCGACTGGTTGGTGACCACTACTCTCGGTCTATGCCAATAACAGCAAATGTTTTTTTCCCTTCCCCACACAGACCACTCCCAGACAGTCATAGCAAAGTTCTTGCTTGAGAAATAAGTTATTTTTGTTTCTTGTTGACCATTTTAATGGACCACAATCACTGTAAGGTACTTCATTGTAACCCAGAAATTGTTACCCATAAAAATAGCTACATTGGACCACACAATTCACAGAATTACCCTAATGAGGCAATTCCTTGCAGAAACTGAAATGAAAACACGGTGCATATCTAATTAAGAAGTTGTCAACCTCACTGAAAACTGTTCTCTGTGCTTTTTCAGCAAGAGCTTGCATAAACATTACTCTGAAGTCTTGTCAACTGCTGGCTTTCCTCGTTTGAGCATAATTTATGAAGCTGATTTGAAGTGTGTACAGTACCTGTAGAAGATGAATAGATACATGTCTGCAAGTGTATTCTGTTCTTTCTGAAATCGTACACACATGGTGTTCCTGCTTTAGTCAGCTTCCCTGAGCATTCATTTCTGAGAGTGAGCTTTTGAGAGTGAGCGTTTTTTTATGCATTACTAAACAGAACAGATAGGTATGGGTGGAAACCATAGCGAATGGGTGTTTTCTACCTATACCGTATGTGACTGTTATGTTAAGAAAGCATATATTTGCCCTTGAGAGGAAATACTTGTGTTAATACCATGGGAAAGAAAGCAGAAAGTTCCTCTGGCCTTCACATGAAAATCATTCTCACCACATCCTCTTTTTTTCTAAAATAGTATTTTCTCACCGTTGTATGATAAACTAAATGACCTTAATGTAGCATACAGTGACTTGCCTACCATTTTCTAACCTGAGCCGACCTCTGACCTATACCAGTTAAGTGTGGGAAAGTGATGACAGTCGATGCAACAGGAGAGAAATCACTGGGCTGATGGGTGCTGACCGTGGTGCTGAAATAGACAAAGTACAGATGGTGAATGCTGTGAGTACCTGGCTTTAAAGTACGATTCCACAGAATCAAGCCTGATTGGTGTGTTGCTGTTCCACCCAGACTTCTCATCCACATTAATTAGATAGTCCCTTGACTGGGGTTTAGGTGAAGAGTTAATCAGTGGGAACCTGAAGTGGTCTTAATCTGTGTGGGTATGTTCTGTGTGGAGGTCGGGTTGGGTGGGGCAGGGAGCAGGGTGTACAATTTGGTGCTCAAACCCATGGCTAAACTGGGATAAATGAAAAAAATCTCATTGCTGCTCAAGTAGTACCTTTGAAGACATGCAGCTTGAGAGAGAGAGAAATAGATAGGGGAAAGAAAGAACAGAAAGAGAATGCTGCTTGCATTGTCAGTCTTTCAATTAAACAAACCATCTCAAGCGAAACAAAATAGTAAGGATAGTAATGATAGTAATTGTAATGACTTCATTGGGAAAAAACTATTTCCCAAATTGACTCCCTCTGTGGAGTTTTAAATCAAAGTCAAGTTAGCCAACGCACTATCACCAGTGAGAAGGATTTTCTTTTGTGTGCTATCCTTCAGTACATGGACATGATGAACCTCTGTTGCCACTCTTGTTGTTGCTGTTCTTTGCTTGGTGTGAATGTGTATTTTTATTTTTTTATTTTATTTAACTTTTATTTAACTAGGCAATTCAGTTAAGAACAAATTCTTATTTACAATGACGGCATACCAAAAGGCAAAATGCCTTCTGCGGGGATGGGGGCTGGGACTAAAATAAAATAAAAAGCTAGGACAAAACACACATCACGACAAAATAGACAACACAACACTACATAAAGAGAGACCTAAAGACAACAATATAGCATGGCCCAGCATGGTAGCAACACAACATGACAACAACATGGTAGCAACACAACATGGCAACAGCACAACATGGTAGCAGCACAAACCATGGTACAAACATTATTGGGCACAGACAACAGCACAAAGAACAATAAAGTAGAGACAACAATACATTACGCAAAGCAGCCACAACTGTCAGTAAGAGTGTCCATGATTGAGTCTTTGAATGAAGAGATTGAGATAAAACTGTCCAGTTTGAGTGTTTGTTGCTGCTCGTTCCAGTCACTAGCTGCAGTGAACTGAAAAGATGAGAGACCAGGGATGTGTGTGCTTTGGGGACCTTTAACAGAATGTGACTGGCAGAGTGGGTGTTGTTTGTGGAGGATGAGGGCTGCAGTAGATATCTCAGATATGGGGGAGTGAGGCCTAAGAGGGTTTTTATAAATAAGCATCAACCAGTGGGCCTTGCGACATTTATACAGAGATATAGCTGACAGAAGAGTACAGATTGCAGTGATGTGTCATATTAGGAGCATTGGTAGCAAATTTGATGGCCGAATGGTAAAGAACATTTAGCCACTTGAGGGCACCCTTCCCTGCCGTAATCTAGCATGGGTAGGATGGTAATCTGAATCAGGGTTAGTTTAGCAGTTGAAGAGATTTGACTTTAGACTGCAGCTTTGATATGTGCTGAGCAAAGGACAGTGTACCATCTAGACATACTCCCAATTACTTGTAAGAGGTGACAACCTCAAGCTCTAAACCCTCAGACCTGTGGGGAGAGAGGCATTATTCTTAACAAACCACAATACCTTTGTATCGGATGTGTTCAGAAATAGGTTAAGGGCAGAGACAGCTTATTGGACACTAAGAGAGCTTTGTTGTAGAGCGTTTAACACAAAATCCATGGAGGGGCCAGCAAACACACACACTGTAACGGTCTTCTTGTGGTGAAGTAGAGGCGGACCAAAAAGCAGCGTGATTATATTGATTCATGTTTAATAACAAAAAGGATAAACACGAACACTACAAAACAACAAATGTGGAAAAACCAAAAACAGCCCTGTCTGGTGCAAAACACAGAGACAGGAACAATCACCCACAAACACACAGTGAAACCCAGACTACCTAAGTATGATTCTCAATCAGAGACAACTAATGACACCTGCCTCTGATTGAGAACCATACAAGGCCGAAACATAGAAATATCCCAAAACATAGAAAAACAAACAGACTGCCCACCCAACTCACGCCCTGACCATACTAAATAAATACAAAACAAAGGAAATAAAGGTCAGAACGTGACAGTACCCCCTCCCCCCCCAAAGGTGCGGACTCCGGCCGCAAAACCTTAACCTATAGGGGAGGGTCTGGGTGGGCGTCTGTCCGCGGTGGCGGCTGTGGTGCTGGACGTGGCCCCCACTTCACCATAGTCTTAGTCTGACTTATTGTCCGCTTCCGTGGCCTCCTGATCATGGCGACCCTTCAATGGACAGAGGGGCAGCTCGGGACAGAGGGGCAGTTCGGGACAGAGGGGCGGCAGCTCGGGACAGAGGGGCGGCAGCTCGGGACAGAGGGGCGGCAGCTCGGGACAGAGGGGCGGCAGCTCGGGACAGAGGGGCGGCAGCTCGGGACAGAGGGGCGGCAGCTCGGGACAGAGGGGCGGCAGCTCGGGACAGAGGGGCGGCTGCTCGGGACAGAGGGGCAGCTGCTCGGGACAGAGGGGCTCTGGCGCCGCTGGGCTGAGGGGCTCTGGCGCCTCTGGGCTGAGGGGCTCTGGCAGATCCTGGCTGGCTGGCAGTTCTGGCAGATCCTGGCTGAACGGCGATCCTGGCTGAATAGCGGATCCTGGCGGATCTGGAAGATCCTGGCTGACTGGCAGCTCTGGCTGCTCCATGCTGACTGGCGACTCTGGCTGCTCCATGCTGACTGGCGACTCTGGCTGCTCCATGCTGACTGGCGACTCTGGCTGCTCCATGCTGACTGGCGACTCTGGCTGCTCCATGCTGACTGGCGACTCTGGCTGCTCCATGCTGACTGGCGACTCTGGCTGCTCCATGCTGACTGGCGACTCTGGCTGCTCCATGCTGACTGGCGACTCTGGCTGCTCCATGCTGACTGGCGACTCTGGCTGCTCCATGCTGACTGGCGACTCTGGCTGCTCCATGCTGACTGGCGACTCTGGCTGCTCCATGCTGACTGGCGGCTCTGGCGGCTCCTTGCAGACTGGCGGCTCTGGCGGCATCCTGCAGACTGGCGGCTCTGGCGGCATCCTGCAGACTGGCAGCTCTGGCAGCTCCTTGCAGACTGGCAGCTCCTTGCAGACTGGCAGCTCCTTGCAGACTGGCAGCTCCTTGAAGACTGGCAGCTCCTTGCAGACTGGCAGCTCTGAACAGGCGGGAGACTCCGGCAGCGCTGTAGAGGCGGAAGGCTCTGGCAGCGCTAAACAGGCGGGAGACTCCGGCAGCGCTGTAGAGGAGGAAGGCTCTGACTGCGCTGAACAGGCGGGAGACTCCGACAGCGCTGTAGAGGAAGAAGGCTCTGACTGCGCTGAACAGGCAAGGCGCACTGTAGGCCTGATGCGTGGTGCTGGCACTGGTGGTACTGGGCCGAGAACACGCACAGGAAGCCTGGTGCGGGGAGCTGCCACCGGAGGGCTGGTGCGTGGAGGTGGTACTGGGTAGACCGGACCGTGCAGGCGCACTGGAGCTCTTGAGCACCGAGCCTGCCCAACCTTACCTGGTTGAATGCTCCCGGTCGCCCTGCCAGTGCGGCGAGGTGGAATAGCCCGCACTGGGCTATGCAGGCAAACCAGGGACACCATGCGCAAGGCTGGTGCCATGTAAGCCGGCCCAAGGAGACGCACTGGAGACCAGCTGCGTAGAGCCGGCTTCATGGCACTTGGCTCAATGCTCACTCTATGCACCCGCACTGGGGACACCGTGCGCTCCAGAGCATAGCACGGTGCCTGCCCGGTCTCTCTAGCCCCCCGGTAAGCACAGGAAGTTGGCGTAGGTCTCCTACCTGGCCTCGCCATACACCCTGTGAGCCCCCAATACATTTTTGGGGCTGACTCTCGGGCTTCCATCCGCGTCGCTGTGCTGTCTCCTCATACCAGCGCCTCTCCGCTTTCGCCGCCTCCAGTTCTTCTTTGGGGCGGCGATATTCTCCAGGCTGAGCCCAGGGTCCTTCTCCGTCCTCCCATGTCCATTCCTGTCGCTGCTCCTGCTGCCGTTTCTCCTGCTGCACCTTGGGGCGGCGACACTCCCCTGGCTTTGCCCAGGGTCCTCTCCCATCGAGGATTTCTTCCCAAGTCCAGAAGTCCTTATTACGCTGCTCCTGCTGCTGCCCGTTACCACGCCGCTTGGTCCTGTTGTGGTGGGTGATTCTGTAACGGTCTTCTTGTGGTGAAGTAGAGGCGGACCAAAAAGCAGCGTGATTATATTGATTCATGTTTAATAACAAAAAGGATAAACACGAACACTACAAAACAACAAACGTGGAAAAACCAAAAACAGCCCTGTCTGGTGCAAAACACAGAGACAGGAACAATCACCCACAAACACACAGTGAAACCCAGACTACCTAAGTATGATTCTCAATCAGAGACAACTAATGACACCTGCCTCTGATTGAGAACCATACTAGGCCGAAACATAGAAATACCCCAAAACATAGAAAAACAAACAGACTGCCCACCCAACTCACGCCCTGACCATACTAAATAAATACAAAACAAAGGAAATAAAGGTCAGAACGTGACACACACAGTCGCAGACAGCCACTCATGAGTGTCTTGATTGCACTGAAGAATTCCAAAGTCATGGTTGGGGCTAGGCTAGTTGTACTAAATCAGTGGTGAATGGTGATAACCAGCATCATGATGAACAGAGCGCTGGGGAGACATATGAGAAATAATTTAGCATTTGTCACATTATCAAAACAGGAAGACCATGTTTATGACAGATCTATGGTATGTCACAGTGTTGCAGACAGGATGTGTGCACAACCCTCATGTCTGGACATCAACAACATTAGCGGTCATATCTGAGCTATATCAAGTCTTAAAGCTGTCTCACATCATATCAACTTGGTAGATGTTGGATTGAAAATGTCCACTCTTCAGTGTGGCCAAAAATATTTTTCACGTGATGTTGTTTAAACTCCTTCCTGATGTTGACGAGGTGACCCATTTATCAATAATCCTATGCAGATTTGTTCCCAAAACAGAAAATACTCACTCATTATTAATTATGCCTATTGCTTTAATTGGATGGATTGAGCAATTGATCTAATAAAATCTCTCTCCAGACAATTAACATATCTTCCCACAACCCTTGTCTTGACTTGGGGCATATGGCATTGTGTTAGTACTTTCATCATAACACAATCAGGGAGTGTGTAATGATACACATTCAGTGGGGTGATAGCCCTTACTTTGGCTCTGTGCCCATCCCATTCCAAACATCTCCTCTGGTGATGTGAGTTAGAGAGGCCCCCCTAGAACCAGAGATTTGGCGACTTTCCCCTCTCCTGTTGTAGCCAGATTCATTAGGCTACCTATTCTGTCTCATTAGATCCTGATTAGCACTGGCTTATTGTCCTTTTATGTCCAGCAAGAGGCCTTGCTGGACACAAAAAAATGGCTGATGAAAAAGGTTATTCAGTAGCAACTGCTGCCATTTCCCCATTTGATTCCCTTTCTCTGAAACCGGCAATTATTGCACACCCTATGTCATTCTATGACTCATATTCTTTACCATTACGACCTGCGATTCGGAACAAACAGTAGAACATACCTCTGCCGCCAGGACAACTTGTCTTCCTATTAGCTTTCCACCCTGATTCTTCCTTCTCTTCCTTTTGATCATAAGCTGGGTTCCAACATGATACTAAAATATAATTAGTGGGAGATCAACAGCTGTGAATCACTTCTGCACTCATCAACCAGCATAGGATTAGTAGAGGGAGTGTAGGAAGAGCCCAGCTTTAGGGCTACAGAGAAGGGGCTACAGCTTATTTATTACCACACAAATTATGCTTAACACTGACTGTGTCTGCTGTGTTTCTTTCTCAGAAAGAAAGTAGTTCAGAGTCAATGGATTTAATACAGAAATCCCATTATAGGTTAACTGAGAGAGAGAAAACAGCAGATTAGCCTTATGCATGACAGCAGATTAGCCTTTTGCGTCACAAAGTAAACGATGCTGCTGATTAAGGAGAGACCCTGGTGTTTAAATCACTCCTGGGGTAAATACTATTCCTCACTTTAATGTTGCAGGATTTTCTATGGAATTGTACAGTTGGAATCTGATGACTTGTCACGAACGTCATCAGGGAACTGACCGGACCAAGGTGCAGCGTAGTGAGCGTACATTTTCCTTTATTTTTAAATGTTGCCAACAAAAACGACCGTGAAGCTTACTAGGGCTATACAGGCCACTAACAAAGACAACTAAGGTGGAAAAACAGGCTGCCTAAGTCTGATTTCCAATGATAGACAGCTGTCCCTGATTGAGAACCCTACCCGGCCAAAACATAGAAACAGAAAACATAGAAATAAAGAAACTAGAATGCCCACCCTAGTCACACCCTGGCCTAACCAAAATAGAGATCAAAAACCTCTCTATGGCCAGGGTGTGACATTACTATAATTTAATTTATCAACTAACTATGTTTAATTGTTACTCGATTTATATGAATCATGTAACAATTAACTCATTAGGAATTTGTGGCACCATGAGAAAAGTTGTTTAATGAGTTACCATCTCCCGAATTAAACTCTAAAGATGTCTCGTACATCAATAACAGTCACTTATTAATCATTACATCATATCAGTCTCCTTATGAACGTCGTAGACCTCTTGAAACCGCAAGAACCCTAACCTTACTTATGAATCAGCAATACACAAATTGTCTTAATTATTTACTAACTAACCAAATAATAACACAGAATACTTAAACACACACACAATATAGATGACTGATTAGAAACACTATACAATGAAACAGGTCCCTAGTGAACTAACAACAGCATGACTACTTGATTAAAAAAAGGGGAGAGGTCAGAAAGAGAGGGAAAGGGAGAGACGGAGATTAAAACTATCATTATTATGTTTGGAAACTACGCTCACGGAAAATTAGAATACTTAGCATCAACAACACCGCTCATTCGGATAAGAAATGCAACGTATATACACTGTTCAAAAAAATAAAGGGAACACTTAAACAACACAATGTAACTCCAAGTCAATCACACTTCTGTGAAATCAAACTGTCCACTTAGGAAGCAACCCTGATTGACAATAAATGTCACATGCTGTTGTGCAAATGGAATAGACAACAGGTGGAAATTATAGGCAATTAGCAAGACACCCCCAATAAAGGAGTGGTTCTGCAGGTGGTGACCACAAACCACTTCTCAGTTCCTATGCTTCCTGGCTGATGTTTTGGTCACTTTTGAATGCTGGCGGTGCTTTCACTCTAGTGGTAGCATGAGACGGAGTCTACAACCCACACAAGTGGCTCAGGTAGTGCAGCTCATCCAGGATGGCACATCAATGCGAGCTGTGGCAAGACGGTTTGCTATGTCTCTCAGCGTAGTGTCCAGAGCATGGAGGCGCTACCAGGAGACAGGCCAGTACATCAGGAGACGTGGAGGAGGCCGTAGGAGGGCAACAACCCAGCAGCAGGACCGCTACCTCTGCCTTTGTGCAAGGAGGAGCAGGAGCAGCACTGCCAGAGCCCTGCAAAATGACCTCCAGCAGGCCACAAATGTGCATGTGTCTGCTCAAACGATCAGAAACAGACTCCATGAGGGTGGTATGAGGGCCCGACGTCCACAGGTGGGGGTTGTGCTTACAGCCCAACACCGTGCAGGAAGTTTGGCATTTGCCAGAGAACACCAAGATTGGCAAATTCGCCACTGGCACCCTGTGCTCTTCGCAGTTTCACACTGAGCACATGTGACAGACGTGACAGAGTCTGGAGACGCCGTGGAGAACGTTCTGCTGCCTGCAACATCCTCCAGCATGACCGGTTTGGCGGTGGATCAGTCATGGTGTGGGGTGGCATTTCTTTGGGGGGCCGCACAGCCCTCCATGTGCTCTGACTGCCATTAGGTACCGAGATGAGATCCTCAGACCCCTTGTGAGACCATATGCTGGTGCGGTTGGCCCTGGGTTCCTCCTAATGCAAGACAATGCTAGACCTCATGTGGCTAGAGTGTGTCAGCAGTTCCTGCAAGAGGAAGGCATTGATGCTATGGACTGGCCCGCCCGTTCCCCAGACCTGAATCCAATTGAGCACATCTGGGACATCATGTCTCGCTCCATCCACCAACGCCACGTTGCACCACAGACTGTCCAGGAGTTGGTGGATGCTTTAGTCCAGGTCTGGGAGGAGATCCCTCAGGAGACTATCGGACTAGCCTCATTTTGACTTGTCTTAAGGACATTACATCAAAGTTGGATCAGCCTGTAGTGTGGTTTTCCACCTTAATTTTGTGTGACTCCAAATCCAGACCTCCATGGGTTGATAAATTTGATTTCCATTGATCATTTTTGTGTGAATTTGTTGTCAGCACATTCAACTATGTAAAGAAAAAAGTATTTAATAAGAATATTTCATTCATTCAGATCTAGGATGTGTTATTTTATTTCCGTTTATTTTTTTGAGCAGTGTATTTACGCATAGCTGTCCTTGATCGTCGTCTCTCCACTTTCTCAAAAAGGGTTTGAGTGTCTTATCCCACTTTGGTGTGAGACTCGGCTGGTCTTGGAGTGTCCGTTAGAATAGATACTTCAGATGAACCAACGGTTGTCTAACCTAATTCTCTAGACTACTTTACATACCAGCTGCCGTCCGTCTGCTTGGTCTAATGTACATTTCGTTACCAAGACTTTTATCCTCGGGTAAAAAAAAGGGTGTGCCATCACACCGACACAATGTATGGGCTCACTTGGGCATGGTTACTGACTGGGCACAAGTTTATATGAAAAACAATTATCTAATTTAGATGGCTAAAATCCCGTTGCTATCGTCACATAAATATTCTCATAAACTCAGCAAAAAAAAAGAAACGTCTCACTCTCAAATGCGTTTATTTTCAGCAAACTTACAACAGGCCTACAAGCCCTCAGCCCACCCTCTCTCAGCCTGTTGCAGACAGTCTAAGCACTGATGGAGGGATTGTGCGTTCCTGGTGTAACTCGGGCAGTTGTTGTTGCCATCCTGTACCTGGCCCGCAGGTGTGATGTTCGGAAGTACTAATCCTGTGCAGGTGTTGTTACACGTGGTCTGCCACTGCGAGGATGATCAGCTGTCAGTCCTGTCTAACCTGTGGTGCTCTCTTAGAGGTCTCACAATACGGACGTTGCAATATATTGCACTGGCCACATCTGCAGTCTTCATGCCTCCCTGCAGCATGCCTAAGGCACATTCACGCAGATGGGCATCTTTCTTTTGGTGTTTTTCAGAGTCAGTAGAAAGGCCTCTTTCGTGTCCTAAGTTTTCATAACTGTGACCTTAATTGCCTGTAAGCTGTGTCTTAACGACCGTTCCACAGGTGACTGTTCATTAATTGTTTATAGTTAATTATAGTTAATTGAACAAGCATGGGAAACAGTGTTTAAAACCTTTACAATGAACATCTGAAGTTATTTGGATTTTTACGAATGATCTTTGAAAGACAGGGTCCTGAGAAAGGAACGTTTCTTTTTTTTGCTGAGTTTATTTAATCAAATATTTTACACAACATTTAGATGTGAACTTGATGCATAGAATACGTACACTTTCAGAGTTACAGTTACTTTGTTATACCATCCTTAATGACATCACAAAATAAGACACAATTATTCTTTAGATCCCCACCAACCATTCCAAATAATGTTCCAATGTCTGCTCTTTTGATGTTAGAGTTTTTAGGTGGGCCACACTCGCTCTAGACAAAGGCATTCGTTTGGTGGATACTGAAAGGCAGAGAGGGAAAGTTCCCTCCTGCTTAAATACACGATCCGGTGTTAAGGTGTCAAGGCCGGCACAGCCCCCCTTACTCTCTTCTGTGGGAGTGGGTCTGGCTATCTTCAAACCATTCACCTAGCTGATGGGTCCTTTGATCCACAATCATGACAAAGACATTTCTAACAACTGTCATCATACTGACTTCTCATGTCTTATTGTCTTCCTCCATGAGAGGAGGAATGAATATAGGGCCAGCCAGTAAACTGGAACAGAGGATTCATATTTGACGTTGGGTATTTCAGGGAAACTGTTGAACAGTAAACAAAAATAATCTTCCAATTCAGAGACGAATTGAGCGAAGCTCCTCATGCGACAGCGGCCCCTACACAGCTGCAGACTGGAGCGCCTGCAGAGGAATCCAAGACTAAAGGCCATAAAATCGTCACTGCAAACCTCTTAAAAGTGTCAGCCCCCTTTATTGCCACCACAAATTTTATGTTGACAGTGATGACAGCAGTGCAGCGGATTGAGATTCCCCTTCCGTTCTGCGTCCCCCCCCCCCCCATGCCCCTTCTCTACAGCCTAGGCTGAGATCCCCACCCCCACCCCCTCTCCTCCTTTGAAAGGCCTCATCATGTCATCCAACACTCTCGAGTGTCTCTCCATTTCCACCCTCTGCATTCTAATACGCTCGCCTGCGGCTGCTGCTACACTGCTCGGCTGGGGCCACGGCTACGCTGTAGATATACTGTAACTAGCCACCTCACAGCTCTCCACAAAGCCTGTTGTGACAGGAGAATCTGGTTGTGTTTTCTCTCCCTGTCTGCCTGCCGCGGCACCCGGGGGGTGTGTGTAGAAGCCCTGTCTCATTGGCTGGGACTGGGCACAATCAATACAGATGTCTTTAATCTAATATCACGCTTGATTACTTTTGTTTTGGCATCTAAATTAACAACCCTGTGGAGTGTCCACTGTTTTCTTCCCCCTTCTCAGAATAGTCATGCCAATGTGTAGCGCCTCTGAATATTAAACCGATTCTACCTGTTGCGTTTTAAGTCTTGCACACCATGACTCGGTCCCCTGTGGTTCTGTACATCTACAGTACATCTACAATGGCAGTGTGTCACATAGGGCATGACTTGTGTCATGGTATGAAAGCCTGGGTAAGTAGTGTCATTCATTAGAAAGCAAAAATGTTAAGTATGTCCTTACACTATGTCTGCTAATACATTGAATCATCGTATTGTACAATCTTGATCTTAGGCATGCTGAAACAAAGAAAACATTATTGTTTAATGCATGCACACACACACATGTGAACAAACGGTGGCCATTTTTCTGACCATGCCCCTTGAGCTGCATCCCTAGCTCTCTCAGCGATGCAGCTTTGCCAGAGGGCCTCCTGTCTCCCAGTTGAGCTGAGATCAATGGGAGACTCAGAGACACTGTCAGGATGATGGAACTACAGAGGCCCAAGCGGCTGCACTTATCGCCTTTTGACAAACTCACTCACTAGCCCCCCTAATCCCCCAGAATTCACAGTGTGTGGGGAGAGTGGAGCGGGTGCCATGATCAGAGGTGCTGATGAACCCTTCTGAGGCTGAGCACCCAATGACATATTGGTTTAAAGGAAAAGGGAACTTGGAGCATTTATTTCTTTGGTCGTCTTTTTTACAATGTGAGCTGGAATAACATGGGGATGTACGGCATGTTCTGAGTCAATGGAATAGGCTAGATGACGCAGCCTACACTAGATGAAGTAAGAACATGAAAGGTTTTCCATTATATACGTTTCATGCATATACAGTACAAGTTAAAAGTTTGGACATTCCAGAGTTTAATTTATTTTTACTATCTTCCACATTGTAGAATAATAGTGAAGACATCAAAACTATGAAATAACACTTCATAGTAGTAGTAAAAAAGTGTTAAACAAGAAAAATATATATTTTATGTTTGAGATTCTTCAAAGTAGCCACCCTTTGCCTTGACAACTTTGCACACTCTTGGCATTCTCTCAACCAGCTTCACGAGACAGTCACCTGGAATGCTTTTCAATTAACAAGAGTGCCTTGTTAAATGTTAATTTGTGGAATTTCTTTCCTTAATGCGTTTGAGCCAATCAGTTGTGTTGTGACAAGGTAGGGGTGGTATATCGAAGATAGCCCTATTTGGTAAAATACCAAGTCCATATTATGGCAAGAACATCTCAAATAAGCAAAGAGAAACGACAGTCTCACATTACTGTAAGACATAGTGGTCAATGTGGAAAATGTCAATACATTTGAACGTTTCTTCAAGTGCAGTCGCAAAAACCATCAAGTGCTATGATGAAACTGGCTCTCATGACGGCCACAGGAAAGGAAGACCCAGCGTTACCTCTACTGCAGAGGATAAGTTCATTAGAGTTAACTGCACCTCAGATTGTAAATAATTTATTTGGGCTGCAGAGTTCAAGTAACAGACACATCTCAACAACCACTGTTCAGAGGAGACGACGTGAATCAGGCCTTCATGGTCGATTTGCTGCAAAGAAACCACAAAGAACACCAATAATAAGAAGAGACTTGCTTGGGCCAAGAAACATGAGCAATGGACATTATACGGGTGGAAATCTGTCCTTTGGTCTGAGTCCAAATTTGAGATTTTTGGTTCCAACCGCCGTGTCATTGTAAGATGCAGAGTAGGCGAACGGATTATCTCTGCATGTGCGGTTCCCACCGTGAAGCATGGAGGAGGAGGTGTAATGGTGTGAGGGTGCTTTGCTAGTGATACTGTCATTGATTTATTTAGAATTCAAGGCACACTTAACCAGCATGGCTACCACAGCATGGTGCAGCGATACGCCATCCCGTCTGGTTTGCGCTTATTGGGACTGTCATTTGTTTTTCAACAGGACAATGACCCAACACACCTTCAGGCTGTGTAAGGGCTATTTGACCAAGAATGAGTATGATGGAGTGCTGCAGCAGATGACCTGGTCTCCACAATCACCCGACCTCAACCCAATTGACTGATGGAAAAGCATTCCTCATGAAGCTGGTTGAGAGAATGCCAAGAGTGTGCAAAGCTGTCAAAGAATCTGAAATATAAAATATATTTTGATTTGTTTAACTTTTTTCATTACTACATGATTCCATATGTGTTATTTCATAGTTTTGATGTCTTCACTATAATTCCACAATGTAGAAAATTGTAAAAATAAAGAAATACCCTGAGTAGGTGTGCCCAAACTTTTGACTGGTAGTGTATATTAACTTCTTATGGCTTGGGGGCAGTATTTCGACATCTTGATGAGATGCGTGCCCAAAGTAAACTGCCTGTTACTCAGGCCCAGAAGCTAGTATTGGATAGAAAACACCCTAAAGTTTCTAAAAGTGTTAAAATAATGTCTGTGAGTATAACAGAACTGATTTGGCAGGCGAAACTCCAAGGACAATCCATCCAGGAACTATTTTTTTGAGGTCATTGGATTTTCCAATGCTTTTCTATGGGGAAGCCGAATTATTAGGACCCAGATTGCAGTTCCTATGGCTTCCACTAGATGTCAACAGTCTATAGAAATTGTTCAATGTTTTTTTTTTAAATGATAAGTAGTAGTATTCTTTCACTCAGGTGGACGCTAGTCTTTTGGTGCGTGTGAATGAGAGCGCACTCCGTGTTGTTTTTCTCCGGTATTGGAAACAGTTTATTCCGTCTTAAATTGTATTGGTTAATTTACATTTTAGGGTACCTGAGGTTGGATTAGAAACGTTGTTTGAAATGTTTGGACCAGTTTACAGGTAATTAATTAGATCCTTTGTA
The DNA here is from genome assembly GCF_013265735.2 of Oncorhynchus mykiss. Classification (NCBI taxonomy): domain Eukaryota; kingdom Metazoa; phylum Chordata; class Actinopteri; order Salmoniformes; family Salmonidae; genus Oncorhynchus; species Oncorhynchus mykiss. The sequence goes on along the minus strand of NC_048584.1, from coordinate 13,484,577 downwards.
CGCATGTTGGGTGGGTTGGAACCGGTGTATTTCTGAATCAAACGCACCAAATAAACTGACATTTTTGGGATCTAAAGAAGGACTTTATTTAACAAAATGATCATTCATTGTGTAACTGAGACCTTTGGGAATGCAAAAAGGTTCAAATCCTCTAAGGTAAGCGATTTATTTTATCGCTATTTCTGACATTCGTGATGCATCTGATTGGTTGGAAAATGTTTTTCATGCTTTTATAAGCAGGGCGCTGTCCTTAGATAATTGCATGGTATGCTTTAGCCATAAAGCCTTTTTGAAATCTGACAAAGTTTATCTTTAAGACAATGTATAACACTTCACTTGTAATTTTTATTCATGTTTATTATGACTATTTCTGTATTTTGAATTTGGCGCTCTGCAATTTCACCGGATGTTGTCGAGGTAGGTCGGTAGCGGAACGCCTACGCCAGAAAGATTAAAACAAAGAACACCAACACATTCAGTGTTAATTTATTTACAAATAGCAAAGGTGTTTCAGGCAGTATTTGAAGTATCTAAATATTGTGTAACCTACTGTCATGACGTTGGCCTGTTGGGGGAGGTTTATGACCACCCATAAATACCCTCCCCCTGTTTCTCTCTCTCTACTCAATAGACTCTTGAAAATTCCTTTGTTAACATGGAGATTCTGTGAACATCAAAAGGTGGGAAACGTCCTGAGAAATAGGCAGTTTACTTTGGGAACGTTATTTTTCCAAACATAAAAATAGTGCCCCCTAGCTTCAAGAGGTTAATAACCTTTTTGGGATAGGGGTCAGCATTTTCACTTTTGGATGAATAGCGTGCCCAGAGTGAACTGCCTCCTACTCTGTCCCAGATGCTAATATATGCATATTATTATTAGTATTGGATAGAAAACACTTTGAAGTTTCTAAAACTGTTTGAATGATGTCTGTGAGCATAACAGAACTCATATGGCACGCAAAAACCTGAGAAAAATCCAACCAGGAAGTGGGACATCTGAGGTTTGGAGTTTTTCAAAGCTTGGCCTACCGAATACACATTGAGATATGGATGAGGTTGCACTTCCTAGGGCTTCCACTAGATGTCAACCGTCTTTAGAAACTGGTTTGAGGATTCTACTATAAAGGAGGGGCTCATGAGACCTCTTTGAGTCAGTGGTCTGGCAGAGAGCCTAGGTCTCATGACGCACGCTCCCGACAGAGATACCACTCGTTCAGTGCTTCTCTGAAGACAAAGGAATTCTTCAGTTGGAACATTATTGATGTTTTATGTTAAAAACATCCTAACGATTGATTCCATACATCGTTTGACATGTTTCTAAAGGACTGTAACGGAACCTTTCGAGTTTTTGTCTGGATGAAGTGCCTGCGCCTCATGAAGATGGATTACTGGGCTGAACACGCTAACAACAAGTGGCTATTTGGACATGAACTTTATGGAACAAATCAGTCATTAATTGTCGAACTGGGATTCCTGGGAGTGCCTTCTGATGAAGATCATCAAAGGTAAGTGAATATTTATGGTGTTGTTTCTAACTTTGATGATTCCAAAATGGCGGATATTCCTCTGGCTGTTTTGGGTTCTGAGCGCCATTCTCAGATTATGCTTTTCTAAGTTTTTAAAAGATCTGACACAGCGGTTGCATTAAGGAGAAGTCGATCTTTAATTCTGTGAATAGCACTAGTATCTTTTATCAATGTTTCTTATGAGTATTTCTGCAAATTCACTGGATGTTTTGGAATCAAAACATTACTGCACGTAAGGCGCCAATGTAAACTGAGATTTTTGGATATAAATATGCACATTATCGAACAAAACATACATGTATTGTGTAACATGATGTCCTATGAGTGTCATCTGATGAAGATGATCAAAAGTTAGTGATTAATTTTATCTATATTTCTGCTTTTTGTAACTCCTATCTTTGGCTGGAGAAATGGCTGTGTTTTTTCGACTTGGCTATGACCTAACATAATAAAATGTTGTGCTTTAGCTGTAAAGCATTTTTTAAATCGGACACAATGGGTAGATGAACAAGATGTTTATCTTTCATTTGCTGTATTGGACTTGTTAATGTGTGAAAGTTACATATTTCCCAAAAATATTTTAGAATTTCGCGCGCTTCCTTTTCAGAGGAATGTTGTCGAGGCGGAACCCCTGCGCTAGAAAGGTTAAGAGTTTATTCTGAAGATAACAGGTATTTCGTGGTGCCTCGACTTTCTAGTTAATTACATTTACCTGATTAGCTTAATAAGGTAATATTAATTACAGAGAAATGATTTTGTAGAATAGCATGTCCCACTCCAGGTACTTCCACTTGATTTCAGCGTGTGCCAGCAATGACCTCTGAGAATCACCAGTACTTTCCTTCAAGAAGAATTAGTCAGGTGACACTCAAGTCGTTACTTACGATATCCAGACGGATATTGATCTCTCATTCAATTTAACCTTTCTGGCGCAGGCGTTCCGCTAGCGACCCACCTCGACAACATCTGTTGAAATTGCAGAGCGCAAAATTCAAAATACAGAAATAGTCATAATAAACATTCATAAAAAATACAAGTGTTATACATTGGCTTAACTTCTTCGATATAGGGGGCGCTCTTTTAATTTTTGGATGAAAAACGTTCCCGTTTTAAACGGAAAGATGCTCGACTATGCATATAATTGACAACTTTGGAAAGAAAACACTCTTACGTTTCCAAAACTGCAAAGATATTGTCTGTGAGTGCCACAAAACTGATGTTACAGAAAAAAACAAGATAAAAATACAATAACGAAGTGCCGCATTTTTTGAAACCGCCTCATGGCAATGACTCCTTATATGGCTGTGGAGGAGCTAGGAGTCAGCTTACCTTTTCCATGTTTTCCCCAAGGTGTCTGCAGCATTGTGACGTATTTGTAGGCATATCATTGGAAGATTCACCATAAGAGACTACATTTACCAGGTGGTCGCTTGGTGTCCTCCGTCGCAATTATTGCATAATCTCCAGCTGCAGCATTTTTCCGTTTGACTCTGATGAGAAACCGACTGCCAGGAATGATTTTTCATCTAATAGAATTGTGAAAAACACCTTGAGGATTGATTCTAAACAACGTTTGCCATGTTTCTGTCGATATTATGGAGCTAATTTGGAAAAGAAGTTTGGCGTTGTAAGTGACTGCATTTTGTTTTTTTTCCCTAGCCAAACGTGATGAACAAAACAGAGCTATTTCTCTTACACAAATAATATTTTTGGAAAAAATGAACATTTGCTATCTAACAGAGTCTCGTCATTGAAAACATGCGAAGTTCTTCAAAGGTAAATGATTTTATTTGAATGCTTTTCTTTTTTTTGTGAAAATGTTGCCTGCTGAATGCTAGGCTTAATGCTATGCTAGGCTATCAATACTCTTACACAAATGCTTGTGTAGCTTTGGTTAAAGCATATTTTGAAAATCTGAGATGACAGTGTTGTTAACAAAAGGCTAAGCTTGTGTTTCAATATATTTATTTCATTTCCTTTGCGATTTTCATGAATAGGAAACATTGCGTTATGGTAATGAGCTTGAGGCTATGATTACGCTCCCGGATACGGGATTGCTCGACGCTAGAGGTTAAAGATGAATTTATTGTTAATCAAGCCGCTTTGTCAGATTTCAAAAAGGCTTTATGGCGAAAGCATACCATGCGATTATCTGAGGACAGCGCCCCGCTTACAAAAGCATACAAACATTTTACAACCAAGTAAAGGAATTACAAAAGTCAGAAATAGCGATAGAATTAATCACTTACCTTTGAAGATCTTCACATGGTTGCAGTCGCAAGAGTCCCAGCTACACAATAAATGTTTGTTTTGTTCGATAAAGTCCCTCTTTATATCCCAAAAACTCAGCTTTGTTGGCGCGTTTTGTTCAGTAAACATGCAGACGAATACATCCTAATAGTACCGGTAAAGTTCGTCAAAACATGTCAAACGATGCTTACAATTTGTTTATTTTTGAATTTGTATTTGTTACAAATGCAAATGCCAAGGCAGCAGTTACTCTTCCTGGGGCCCAGCAAAATTAAGGCAGTTTATACAATTTTAAAAACATTACAATACATTCACAGATTTCACAACACACTGTGTGCCCTCAGGCCTCTACTCCACCACTACCACATATCTACAGTACTAAGTCCATGTGTATGTATATGTATGTATAGTGCGTATGTTATTGTGTGTGTGTATGCATTTGTCTGTGCCTATGTTTGTGTTGCTTCACAGTCCCCGCTGTTCCATAAGTTGTTTTTCTGTTTTTTAAATCTAATTCTATTGCTTGCATCAGTTACTTGATGTGGAATAGAGTTCCATGTAGTCACGGCTCTATGTAATACTGTGCGCCTCTATAGTCTGTTCTGGACTTCGAGACTGTGAAGAGAGCTCTTGTGGCATGTCTTGTGGGGTATGCATGGGTATCCGAGCTGTGTGCCAGTAGTTTAGAAAGACCTCAGTGCATTCAAAGCACATCATGAAGTGCTTTGAGAAACTAGTCAAGGATCATATCACCTCCACCTTACCTGTCACCCTAGACCCACTTCAATTTGCTTACCGCCCCAATAGGTCCAGAGACAATGCAATCGCCATCACACTGCACACTGCCCTATCCCATCTGGACAAGAGGAATACCTATGTAAGAATGCTGTTCATTGACTATTGCTTAGCATTCAAAACCATAGTACCCTCCAAGCTCATCATTAAGCTTGAGTCTGTGGGTCTCAACCCCGCCCTTTGCAACTGGGTCCTGGACTTCCTGGGCTGCCCCCAGGTGGTGAAAGTGGGAAACAACATCTCCACTTCGCTGATCATCAACACTGGGGCTCCACAATGGTGCGTGCTCGGCCCCCTCCTTGTCTCCCTGTTCACCCATGACTGCGTGGCCATGCACGCCTCCAACTCAATCATCAAGTTTGCAGACGACACAACGGTAGTAGGCTTGTTTACCAACAATGACGAGACAGCCTACAGGGAGGAGGTGAGGGCACTCGGAGTGTGGTGTCAGGAAAACAACCTCTCAACGTCAACAAAACAAAGGAGATGATCGTGGACTTCAGGAAACAGCAGCACATCAACGGGACAGTAGTGGAGAAGGTGGAAAGTTCCTTGGCGTACATATCACGGACAAACTGAAATGGTCCACGCGCAACAGCGCCTCTTCAACCTCAGGAGGCATCCTGTCGGGCTGTATCACCGCCTGGTATGGAAACTGCACCGCCCACAAACGCAAGGCTCTCCAGAGGGTGGTGCGGTCTGCACAACGCATCACCGGGGGCAAACTACCTGCCCTCCAGGACACCTACAGCAGCCAATGTCACAGGAAGGCCAAAAAGATAATAAAGGACAACAACCACCCCGAGCCACTACCTGTTCACCCCACTACCATCCAGAAGGCGAGGTCAGGTGCATCAAAGCTGGGACCCGAGAGACTGAAAAACAGCTTCTATCTCAAGGCTATCAGACTGTTAAACAGCCATCACTAACACAGAGGCTGCTGCCTACATACAGACTTGAAATCATTGTCCACTTTAATAATGCCACTTTAATAATGTTTACATATCTTGTGTTACTCATCTCATATGTATATACAGTAATTTACACCATCTATTGCATCTTGCCTATGCCGCTCTGCCATTGCTCATCCATACATTTATATGTACATATTCTTATTCCATTCCTTTACTTAGATTTGTGTGTATTAGGTAGTTGTTGTGTAATTGTTAGATTACATACACGCAGTCAGTCAGGAAAGCAAAGGCCAGCTTTTTCATGCAGAAATGTGCATCCTGTAGCTCTAACTCCCAAAAGTTCTGGGACACTGTAAAGTCCATGAAGAACAAGAGCACCTCCTCCCAGCTGCCCACTGCACTGAGGCTAGGTAACACGGTCACCACCGATAAATCCGTGATAATCGAAAACTTCAACAAGCATTTCTCAACGGCTGGCCATGCCTTCCTCCTGGCTACTCCAACCTCGGCCAACAGCTTCGCCCCCCTTCAGCTACTCACCCACGCCTCCCCAGCTTCTCCTTTACCCAAATCCAGATAGCAGATGTTCTGAAAGAGCTGCAAAACCTGGACCCATACAAATCAGCTGGGCTTGACAAACTGTCCGCCGCCATTGTCGCAACCCCTATTACCAGCCTGTTCAACCTCTCCTTCGTATCATCTGAGATCATCTGAGATCCCCAAGGATTGGAAAGCTGCCGCGGTCATCCCCCTCTTCAAAGGGGGAGACAACCTGGACCTAAACTGTTACAGACCTATATCCATCCTGCCCTGCCTATCTAAGGTCTTCGAAAGCCAAGTCAACAAACAGATCACTGACCATCTCGAATCCCACCGTACCTTCTCCGCTGTGCAATCCGGTTTCCGAGCCGGTCACGGGTGCACCTCAGCCACGCTCAAGGTACTAAACAATATCATAACCGCCACCGATAAAAGACAGTACTGTGCAGGCGTCTTCTTCGACCTGGCCAAGGCTTTCGACTCTGTCAATCACCATATTCTTATTGGCAGACTCAGTAGCCTCGGTTTTTCTAATGACTGCCTTGCCTGGTTCACCAACTACTTTGCAGACAGAGTTCAGTGTGTCAAATCGGAGGGCATGTTGTCCGGTCCTCTGGCAGTCTCTATGGGGGCGATTCCCTGACCCACCTCTACGCAGACGACACCATTCTGTATACTTCTGGCTCTTCCTTGGACACTGTGCTATCTAACCTCCAAACGCGCTTCAATGCCATACAACACTCCTTCCGTGGCCTCCAACTGCTCTTAAACGCTAGTAAAACCAAATGCATGCTTTTCAACCGTTCGCTGCCTGCACCCGCACGCCCGACTAGCATCACCACCCTGGATGGTTCCGACCTAGAATATGTGGACTTCTATAAGTACCTAGGTGTCTGGCTAGACTACAAACTCTCCTTCCAGACTCATATCAAACATCTCCAATCCAAAATAAAATCTAGAGTCGGCTTTCTATTTCGCAACAAAGTCTCCTTCACTCACTCCACAAAACTTACCCTAGTAAAACTGACTATCCTACCGATCCTCGACTTCGGCGATGTCATCTACAAAATAGCTTCCAATACTCTACTCAGCAAACTTGATGCAGTTTAACACAGTGCCATCCGTTTTGTTACTAAAGCATCTTATACCACCCACCACTGCGACCTGTATGCTCTAGTCGGCTGGCCCTCGCTACATGTTCGTCGCCAGACCCACTGGCTCCAGGTCATCTACAAGTCTATGCTAGATAAGCTTCGCCTTATCTCAGTTCACTGGTCACGATGGCAACACCCACCCGTAGCACGCGCTCCAGCAGGTGTATCTCACTAAAGCCAAAACCTAATTTGGCCGCCTTTCCTTCCAGTTCTCTGCTGCCTGCGACTGGAACGAATTGCAAAAATCTCTGAAGTTGGAGACTTTTATCTCCCTCACCAACTTTAAACATCTGCTATCTGAGCAGCTAACCGATCGCTGCAGCTGTAAATAGTCCATCGGTATATAGCCCACCCAATTTACCTACCTCATCCCCATATTGTTTTTATTTTATTTAGTTCCACGTGTACTGGTCCATAACTCCACCTATAGAACAACAACATAAGCCTAGGATTATACATCCTTTAAGCAGGGTTCATACAAACATTGGCAAGTCAAATTAATCCTACAGACGAAGAACCATATATGTGACATTTAAAAAAAAGAGAGATATACATGAAAAATCATTATTGGACACCCTTTTTCTTTCGTGAACCGGTTTCACAAGATTTCCACACGCTAATTAACAATCATTTTAAATTTCAAGATAGGCTCTCGTGGAATAACCGTTTATGTGCACCACTCAGAATGGACGGACAAGCTCACAACCTTTCTGTTGCTGATGAAAATTGCCGAAATGTGGGAAAGAAACGTAAAACAAAACTAAAACAATGGAAAGACAGGCAAAGGAAGATCTTACGGGATGCGGGAAAACCCTATACAAATAAGGGTCAAGAAAAAACTGTGAAAAGCTGTCCAAAAGAGGTATGTGGAAGAAGCGTATATCAAAAAATCAAGCTAGCTAGCTATAGAGTACAGTAACTAACATGTATGTTCTGGGTTGTCTAATTTGTAACTATAGAGAAAACATATTAGCTAAAGTTCGTTGGCTACTAACTTATACATTATCGTTACAAATGGTATTGCTAGATTATAGAAGAAACATAGCTAGCTACTTTTTCTCCATCCACCGGATGATTCGACATGGCTACAGTAGCTAGCTAGTTATATGTAACATTACACTGTATCCTGCAGGGAAGAGCGTGTTCTACGACGTGCAGAAATTATTGTGGAAAGTTGACTGATGAGCGCAAGCTGCAGCTGTTCAACAGTTTCTACACTGTCCCATACGAGAAACAACAAGCGTTGATTCTCTCTGGCCAAACGCCTATTATTATAATAGCTATATTGAACACTTGCATAGTTTAACTGTGACAGTAATGATACGTGCACTAACGTTAACTCTAAAAGTGCAGTGTTACACAATGGTGCAATACAAACTCATTCTGTGTATAGGTTGGGAGTGTGTGAAAGATGGAGGTCCTGATCAAGCAATACCCTGAATGTGCTACAGCATATTAAAATTCTGAATTTGTCATTGTCAATTTTTATTGCAGCATGAGGTGAAACGGAGACGTAAACCTTAGGAAACAAAGGAGAACAAACGACAGAAACAAACCTCCAAATACCATGTACAGCAAGCAGGCCAGAGATTGAATGTGTGCAAGGTCACTTTCATGTCTGTGTTCCAGCTAACCAACGGCCGTCTTCAGGCAAGTGAAAATATTAATTAATGTCTATATGAATATCCACAGCAGGGTGCACAGACCGCTGTGGAGTACGCCCTCACCTTTTTGACAGTGGCAGCCTCCAGTGGGTGGAATGAGCCGGCACTCCACACTCTATTCTGGAGAGGACTGCATGAAGAGGTCTGAACATAACTTTGTGCCCCCTCTCCTTTTCCGGTTCAAGCCCTGGATATGTGACCATTGGGATCCGGCACAATTACGCACATCACAGCACCACTCACCCTCACAATGGGACCCATGAACCAAGAAAAACTTCCCTTCCTCATCACCACACCCACAGTTCCCGTGGTTCCAATGTCATAACCCCACCAGCTCCTGGTCGAGGATGAGAATCACTGCCTGGGGACCAGCATGCTGGAGGACCTGCTTTCTCACACCCTGTGTTTCCACGTCGATGGAGGGTCCTGTCTGCGCCCTCCAGCCAATCAATCTGTCCTCCCAATTCATTAGCCCTGTATTTTGGGATATAGATGGGGACATCCGCCAGGCTCTGGAGAGTGAACCCGCACCTGCTACCTGCCCTCTAGAACGCATCGGTCTCCACAGGGGTAAGAGATTGGCTGTTGGCCTGTGCACACACATCCCTCGTCACTGGACACCCAGGTATCACCTGCACCATCCAATCCCTCTCCAACAAGTACAGGTGGTCTTCCGGCACTCTGGCCTTCCCGGAGGACATTGTTTCCGGCCGTGGTCCCCAATTCACGTCGCGGATATGGAATGAGGTGTGGAACATCGCCCACAAGAGGTTCTAGCACATCTCCGCCGTCAGTAGGATCAGGCGGACCCCCACTGCAATGAGTCTCCCGTGTTCCATCCTGGTGATTCCACCAGGAATCACCCACTCCACCTGCCCTGCCAGAAGCTGAGTTCCCGGTTTGTGGGGCCCTTCAAGGTCCTCCAGAGGGTCAATGAGGTAAAGTATCGTCTACAACTACCGGATCTCCCCAGCCTTTCATGTCTCCCTCAGGCCGGTGGTATCTGGTCCCCTGGTGGATGCTGTCCCCCACGACACATCTCCGCCTCCCATGGACATCGAGGTGACCACCTCCTATGTGGTTAAGTCCCTCCTGGATTCTTGGTATTGTGGGGGTCAGCTCCAGTACCTGGTGGAATGGGAGGGGTACGGTCCTGAGGTGTGGTCAGCCAGGACATCCTGGACCCCAACATCATCTGGGATTTTCATGACCGGCCCACTCCTCGCCCTCGGGGCCATCTTCCTGGCTGGAGCCGCACGTCGGGGGTTAATTTCACACCTACTCCCTCCAGCGTTTGACGCCAAATGAAATCACAGATAATTATAAGTGCGCAGGAGAACTTATAAATTGGCTACCTTAATTGCAAAGACTTTTCAAGCACCAAATTGAGGATATGTCTGATTTTCAAGGTAGACTTATTCCAGTAGTTGACTTTCTGAGCTCCAAATTCATAGAGGCTACCTCAAGCCCCTTGTATTAAAATTGCAGGTGTAACATGGAAAACTAAATGTATTTGTCATGTTATTTAATAACCAAATCACTGGTTTATTTTAATTTTTTATTTTTTTTCACCTTTATTTAACCAGGTAGGCTAGTTGAACAAGTTCTCATTTACACCTGCGACCTGGCCAAGAATAAAGCTAAGCAGTTCAACACAGAGTTACACATGGAATAACAAACATACAGTAGAAAAATATCTATATACAGTGTGTGCAAATGAGGTAAGGCAATAAATAGACCATGGTGTCGAAGTAATTAAAATATACCAATTAAACACTGGAGTAATTGATGTGCAGAAGATGAATGTGCAAGTAGAGATACTGTGGTGCAAAGGATCAAGCTAAGTAAATACAGTATGGGGATGAGGTAGTTGGATGGGCTATTTACAGCTGGGCTATGTACAGCTGCAGTGATCTATGAGCTGCTCTGACAGCTGGTGCTTAAAGCTAGTGAGGGAAATATGATCCAGCTTCAGTGATTTTTGCAGTTCGTTCCAGTCATTGGCAGCAGAGACCTGGAAGGAAAGGCGGCCAAAGGAAGAATTGGCTTTGGGGGTGACTAGTGAGATATACCTGCTGGAGCGGTTGTTACGGGTGGGTGCTGCTATGGTGACCAGTGAGCTGAGATAAGGTGGGGCTTTACCTAGCTAAGACTTATAGATGACCTGGAGTCAGTGGGTTTGGCGATGAGTATGAAGCGAGGGCCAGTCAACGAGAGCGTACAGGTCGCAATGGTGGGTAGTATATGGGGCTTTGGTGACAAAATGGATGGCACTGTGATAGACTGCATCAAATTTGTTGAGTAGAGTTTTGGAGGCTATTTTGTAAATGACATCGCCGAAGTCGAGGATCGGTAGGATGGTCAGTTTTACGAGGGTATGTTTGGCAGCATGAGTGAAGGATGCTTTGTTGCGAAATAGAAAGCTGATTCTAGATTTAATTTTGGATTGGAGATGCTTAATGTGAGTCTGGAAGGAGAGTTTACAGTCTAACCAGACACCTAGGTATTTGTAGTTGTCCACATATTCTAAGTCAGAACCGTCCAGAGTAGTGATGCTGGATGGGCAGGCAAGTGCGGGCAGCGATCGGTTGAAGAGCATGTATTGAGTTTTACTTGCATTTAAGAGCAGTTGGAGGCAATGGAAGGAGAGTTGTATGGCATTGAAGCTCGTCTGGAGGTTAGTTAACACAGTGTCCAAAGAATGGCCAGAAGTATACAGAATGGTGTTGTCTGCGTAGAGGTGGATCAGAGAATTACCAGCAGCAAGAGCAACATCATTGATGTATACAGAGAAGAGAGTTGGCCTGAGAATTGAACCCTGTGGCACCCCCATTGAGACTGCCAGAGGTCCAGACAACGGGCCCTCTGATTTGACACACTGAACACCATTAGAGTAGTAGTTGGTGAACCAGGCGAGACAGTCATTTGAGAAACCAATTCTGTTTAGTCTGCCGATAAGAATTTGGTGATTGACAGAGTCGAAAGCCTTGGCCAGGTCGATTAATACGGCTGCACAGTAATGTCTCTTATCGATGGCGGTTATGATATCGTTTAGGACCTTGAGCGTGGCTGAGGTGCACCCATGGCCAGCTCTGAATGCAGATTGCATAGCGGAAAAGGTACGGTGGGATTCGAAATGGTCGGTGATCTGTTTGTTAACTTGGCATTCGAAGACCTTAGAAAGGCAGAGTAGTGTAGATATAGGTCTGTAGCAGTTTGGGTCTAGAGTGTCTCCCCCTTTGAAGAGGGGGATGATCGCGGCAGATTTCCAATTTGGGAATCTCAGACGATACGAAAGAGAGGTTGAACAGGCTAGTAATAGTGGTTGCAACAATTTCGGCAGATAATTTTCGAAAGAGAAGGTCCAGATTGTCTAGCCCGGCTGATTTGTAGTGGTCCAGCTATCTGGGTTTGAGTGAAGGAGAAATGGGGGAGGCTTGGGCGAGTTGCTGTGGGGGGTGCCGGGCAGTTGACCGGGGTAGGGGTAGCCAGGTGGAAAGCATGGCCATCCGTAGAAAAATGCACATTGAAATTTTCAATTATAGTGGATTTATTGGTGGTGACAGTGTTTCCTAGCCTCAGTGCAGTGGGCAGCTGGGAGGAGGTGCTCTTATTCTCCATGGGCTTTAGTGTCGCAGAACTTTTTTGAGTTTGTGCTATAGGATGCAAATTTCTGTTTGAAAAAGCTAGCATTAGCTTTCCTAACTTCCCTGAAAAGTTGCATATCACGGGGGCTATTCGATGCTAATGCAGTACACCACAGGATGTTTTTGTGCTGGTCAAGGGCAGTTAGGTCTGGAGTGAACCAAGGGCTATATCTGTTACTGGTTCTACATTTTTTGAATGGCGCATGCTTATTTGGTGAGGAAGGCACTTTTAAAGAATAACCAGGCATCCTCTACTGACGGGAAGAGGTCAATATCATTCCAGGATACCCCGGCCAGGTTGATTAGAAAGGCTTGCTTGCTGAAGTATTTTAGGGAGCGTTTGACAGTGATGAGGGGTGGTCGTTTGACCACAGACCCATTACGGATGCAGGCAATGAGGCAGTGATCGCTGAGATCTTGGTTGAAAACAGCAGAGGTGTATTTGGAGGGCAGGTTGGTTAGGATGATATCTATGAGGGCGCCTGTGTTTACGGATTTCAGGTTGTACCTGGTAGGTTCATTGATAATTTGTGTGAGATTGAGGGCATCAAGCTTAGATTGTAGGATGGCCGGGGTGTTAAGCATGTCCCAGTTTAGGTCACCTAGCAGCACAAGCTCTGAAGATAGATGGGGGGCAATCAATTCACATATGGTGTCCAAGGCACAGCTGGGGGCAGAGGGTGGTCTATAGCAAGCGGCAACGGTGAGAGACTTGTTTCTGGAAAGGTGGATTTTTTAAAGTAGAAGCTCGAATTGTGAATGAGCCCACTATGCAATGTCATTTGTCATTATTTCCAGAATAATTAATAGGCAGACCTTTAGATGTTGCGCTATATTCTATCCTACCCAATTGCTCACAGTAGACTCGGTGCCCAATTCAAGGCACAAAAACATGAACTCATTACCTTACTCTGTTAAATCTAACGAGACCCCTATAAATCAAGCAGACAACAACATATCAACCTCAATTTGATAGGGATATTATACTTAACGTGGACCCAGGCACAATTGTCTTCCCCGGCATAACTACTGAGACTCCAAAATATTCTGGACATTCCTCGCAAACGCCTTTTTTCCAGCACTTGGGCTGTTGCATTGCATGTGCTTTTACAACAGCTGTTCATCAATTATTGGTCATTTGGAAAATTCCTTCTTGGATCAGATGTATGAAAATATCACAAGTAATATTAAAACACTCAGCACCAAATGAACATCCAACAAGAATTATTGAAGAACCACGTTAATTCAGGTTTTAAGAATCAAGGTGAGGTGACTCTTTCGGGTTAAAAGCATTCGATTTTCCAAATAGATTAATTATTTTGGATTTGTGTGCCCATAAAACTGGTTTCATAACATAAGGACACATGTTATGTAGTTATACTGCATTTCTGGTCCAATTTAACTCATGAATGCTTTTTTGATTTAAATGCAAGGACAGAAAAGTAATGTTTTGTCACGTGATTATGGACAAATCCGTCAAGACACCAACCATGCATGATAACAGATTTGAAATCAACTCGTGAATTTTATTGAATATAGCTATGATCCCCTTATATCTTAATGAAATTAAATAAATTGGCAGATTATTATCAATGACTTATCAAAAGCTGTAACAAGTTAGCCAGTGTTGGATATCCTCACTGGTACCCTAGTTTCTAGAAAGGCCCATATAGAGAGAAGTGCCATACGGGGCACAATCTTACAATGTTGCAGTCCAGAAATGAGAGCTTTTACCATCTGTCAAAAGCCTGAGCCTCTGATGGAAACAGAATGGTCATCAACACATGCTTCAGCATCTCTCCCCCAACACCCTCGCTCTCTAGGAGGATTTGTGTGCCAAGGTCCTATATGTGTATCGAAAGGATCCCACCCTGGTCACCAATGTAACCAACTTATGTAGAGAGAGAAGTGCCTTAGCAGAATGCATTCTTAAGATTTTGTGGTCCAGAGACGAGAACTCTACTATCTACTGCAAAAAGCCTGGGCTCCTGACGGGGACAATATAATTCTCATCCGTGCATGTTACAGTAGTAAAAGCATCTGTTTTATACCTCATCAAACCGATCCTATATTGAATTTAGTCTACAAGATGTAGTATCTGTAGTTGATGCTCTTCAAATCTAAAATGCACTAGACTATGTAAGAAAAAAATCCACAAAGAAAAGACAACAGGGAGATGCGTATGGAATCGTAATGTCTAATAGTGACCACAGGGCTAGGTCAAACTGCAGTAGGATGGTTCTCCTCACAGTTGAGTGATTCAGCTGAGCCCATGCTTGGTGGATAGCACATGGTTGATCTCTGGGTGCAGGACACAGGAGAGGAGAGCTGAATAGTGCATGGAGGCAAAAGTGAATCAAAGAAATCATCACTGCAAAGGATTGTAGATTGAGCTACAAATGAACATCCTGACAGTTAAATTATAACAACTAGTCCACTAGAATAGGGATAGAGGTAGGGTGCTCCAACTAGGCCTTTTGACAGGGATGGTATCACATTTCTATAACTAAATAGAGTAAATATAAATTAATTTAAGTGATAGCAATTTTTGGATGGAGTTCTCTCAGGAGCTGTCACCAGCTGTGTTTATGTATTGTCCTTAGGTATGGAGAACGTGATTGGCAGACATGATCAACAGAGATGGTACCTGTATAGTACCTGCACAAGTTTGGATTGGTTTACTGTTTAGTACCTGGCATCTTTTGCCTGTCCAGCAAGCTTACATAAAAGTATTTTGAAAAAACTTTGCAAGAATTGACATTGTCAACAAACGGAAATGTGTTTAGAAGAAATAAATATACACAACATGTAAAAACCAGCTCCTTACTCGCCAGACCGATCATCAGTATATATTTGTTGTCTTGAGGAAGGTGTTACTGGCTTTGGTTTTCGATTTGGAAGTTGGTTCTATTTCGGTGTGGATGCGTACTGATTGGAATCATCCTTGTTGGCCAGGATGTGTTGCACCTGTCGCCTCGTTATTAGTCATTTGTTTCGTTATTAGTCATCAACTCTGCTGGCACAGCTGATATTTAAGAGCCCAGGGGGCATGAGAGATTTTGGATGTTGGAAGAACTAGACCAATGGTTCGGTCTCCCTCTAAGTTTGTGAATACAACATCTTTATCTGGTCTCCCCTGTTTGGTTTGCTCAACGTTTGTTTTTTACCCCCTAACCTAAGTTGATGGGGATATGATTTTCATTTAGTTTGTCTGAGTGGGCATCCATGGTGGTTATTTGTTATGAATGTACTCGTCAGTGATTGATTTGTTTTATGTTGAGCGACAATTTTTTTTGTTGGTTATTAGAGAATGTAACAACGCTTGGGACAGCAATAAATGCTCTTTAGAATCTTCCACAAGTAAGTTAACTCGCAGCACAATGTGAACAAGTAGCAACTAGCTTTAAGTAGTCTAGTGTTTAAGAGCGTTGGGCCAGTAACCGAATGGTTGACGTACCCTTGAGCAAGGTAAAAATGTTAGTATGTGTTAGGAGGGTTAGCTTTGGCACAAGACGAGCAGTGCTCTAGTCCGTGTCGTTAACTGACACTCACCAGGCGCATGCCCACTACATGAAATACCTATGAACAACTGTAGCCAATAGGATTGCAGGGGATGTGCCAAAAAACACAGGGTGAGCACAGATGTGCAATGTCTGTATAATTGCTACAGTATGTGCCAATTAGCTTAGGCCTAGATTAAATCCTGACCGCAGAAGATTCACACTTTAGTGTGATTGACATTTAAAGGTAATTTTCGATTGAGCCGACAATTTGAACGCGGAAACATTGCCTTTAAAAGGTGCATAGCTGAAATGGGGCAATTGGGTTGAATCTAGCCCATATTTCATCATTCTCAATGGGTCCTCAACATAAACACATCTAGTTCAAAACTACACCTACAAAGACACAATCTACTAAATCATGGTTGGGCAACTCGTGCCGGAGTGGTGTCACACCTTTCCCCCATCCCTAGAAAACACAGCTGATTAAACTAATTGTGTTCTAAATTGATGATCATGATTAGTTGATTATTGGATGCAGGTGTGTTAGCTGGGACTGGTGCAAAAGTGTGAATTTGAACTCTACTGATGCACTCTTTCCAACAGCTCGCAGATATAGTGTAGGTATGGTTGGTATAGTGATGCGAGCCTACCAGACAAGCTTTTATGATCACTTCGAGGCAAGCAACTGTCATGACGTGCCCTGAGGGGAGGATCATAGCCCCCCCTCTCTCCACAGTTTTATGACTTTACGACAGGTCATAAATAAAAACTGCCATGCAATATTGAGTCTACCAGAACAAAGATCTTATCCCCAAAATGGGAGAACTAAACAATAATTGTATTTTTGAGAATGTGGGAATGGTCTGTGGACACTTAAGGGACATGACGTGTGTGTTTCATTTGGTGATCTCATGAAGGGCAGGAAACACACAACTGTATCTCTGAAAGTTTACATTTCCCAGCTGTCAGGTTTACATCTAAACTTCTAAATAAGAGTATGGGTTTTCATGTTTAAAAAACCAATGGCCACGCCCACGTGAGCATAGACATTACGTCGTCATCATGGAACCGCCCTTGTTTTACTCCAGAGTGTTAAATCACGTGTGATGAAACATTTCATGCCGAAGAGACCCACGGTAAGCCGGACGTCAGGAATGGTTAAGGAGTCAGGGAACGCCGGGACGTCGTCCCCACGCTGGAATGGCTACAATTCTATAGGCCATCAGAGACCATACAGCTGTAGTTTGGCTACATGGCTGGAAATGGTTCATCTCTTGAGACTATGGATCACTACAGAATAAGAGCAAATCTTAGATGTATAATTACTAGTCTGCAGCTTGAAATTACATAAGTCTAGAACGAGAATACCGACAACCGCCGAAGCATCTATTCTATGAGAATAGGTACTCTGAAGTGTCCATTCTAACCACCTACAACCACGAAAGACATTTTGACTTCTGGGAAAGTTAACCAGGGACTCTGATGAACTCTACAGGACAATTGAGTGTTTTCAACGGAGAGACAACAACGACATCCAGGCATAAATATGTACATTGCAATTTCTTTCAGAATGAGTGGCCATTCATGTGCAAAGGATTTGCATTTCAATTAATATAATTATAGATTGTGTGTAGTGAATCCATTTAGTCTTTCCCGCTCTTTCTCAGTCCCCACCGCTTTCCTTTGTCTACCAAGCCATCATATTGGCTTAGCCCATCAGGGTTTTTTCAATCATTGTTAGTAACCAATATCTACTGTTTGTTTGTGATATATTTCTGTGATTATTTAGTTATTTAGTAAATAAATAATTAAGCCATGTTGTATATTGCTGATATATTATGGAAACTAGGGTTCGTGCAGATAACCAATAATTTTATGACGTTTGGAGACTAATGAGGTAACAATTAATAATGAATTATTAGAAGACTATTTGATCAGATATTAAAGTATCTGAAGAGTTATATTTGGAAAATTCTAACTTTAATCTCAACATTTTCTGTGGTCCCCCTGACTTCCTAGTTAATTAATGTTTACATGATTAGTTTAATCATGTAATAATTAAACCTAGAGAACTGATTTGATATAAATAAGTATTCACATTTAATGATAGTCCAGACACGACACAACACTGAAGCATGCATGAGAGCACCAGCTGTTCCAGACGACTATGTGATCACGCTCTCTGTATCTAATGTGAGCAAGACATTTAAACAGGTCACATTCACAAGGCCGCGGGGCCAAACAGATTACCAGGGTGTGTACTTCACTGATATCTCCCTGATGGAGGCTGTAATACCCACATGTTTCAAGCAGACCACCATAGTCCCTGTGCCCAAGAATGCAATTTTAACCTGCCTAAATGACTACTGCCCTATAGCACTCACGTCGGTAGCCATGAAGAGCTTTGAAAGAATGTTCATAGCTCACATCAAAACCATCATCCTGGAAACCCTAGACCCACTCCAATTAGCATACCGTCCCAACAGATCCACAGATAACGCAATCTCAATCGCACTCCACACAATCGCACTCCACACAACCCTTTCCCACCTGGACAAAAGGAACACCTATGTGAGAATGCTGTTCATTGACTACAGCTCAGCGTTCAACACCATAGTGCCCACAAAGCTCATCACTAAGCTAAGGACCCTGGGACTAAACACCTCCTTCTGCAACTGGATCCTGCACTTCCTGACGGGCCGCCCCCAAGTGGTAAGGGTAGGCAACAACACATCCACCACGCTGATCCTCAACACAGAGGGGCCCCTCAGGAGTGCATGCTTATTCCCCTCCTGTACTCCCTGTTCACCCACGACTGCGTGGCCAAGTACGACTCCAACACCATCATTAAGTTTGCTGACGACACAACAGTCGTAGGCCTGATCACCGACAATGAGACAGCCTATAGGGAGGAGGTCAGAGACCTGGCAGTGTGGAGCCAGGACAACAACGTCTCTCTCAATGTGAGAAAGACAAAGGAGATGATCGTGGACTACAGAAAAAGGCGGGCCGAACATGCCCCCATTAACACCGACTGGGCTTTAGTGGAGCGTGTCGAGAGTTTCAAGTTCCTTGGTGTCCACATCAACAAACTATCATGGTCCAAACACACAAAGACAGTCGTGAAGAGGGCACGACAACACCTTTTCCCCCTTAGAAGACTGAAAAGATTTTGCTTGGGTCCCCAGATCCTCAAAACGTTCTACAGCTGCACCATCGAGAGCATCCTGACCGGTTGCATCACCGCCTGGTATGGCAACTGCTTGGCATCCGACCATAAGGTGCTACAGAGGGTAGTGCGTACGGCCCAATACATCACTGGGGCCAAAATATTGTCAGACCCCAGTCACCCAAGTCACAGAGTGTTCTCTCTGGTACTGCACGGCAAGCGGTACCAGAGCTCCTTAACAGCTTCTACACCGAAGCTATAAGACTGCTGAACAATTAATCAAATGCCCACATTTTACAATGCAGTTCAAGAAATAGAGTTAAGGGTTTGTAAAGTAAGTATTTCACCTGTTGTATTCGGCGCATGTGACATCAACTTTTATTTGAATTTGATATAGTCTACATGATGAGATTAGGCTATTATGGATAAAGGAGTGAGATTATTTTTATTTGTCAAACGGCAACCAAGCATCGATCATCACCAGAATACCAGAATAATACCAGAATAATCGCCAGAACAAGACCCTCAATATTTATTGGAAAGGAGCATCAAGCCAATCACTGTGTGAAGTTCATCATTACTTATTTCATCTGGAGCCTAAAAAACTGCATGCTTTACCGAGTCGTAGTGGGAGGACCACACAACATATTTATTTGATGAACTTTTATTTAATCGGGGAGCCCAATTGAGACCATGATCTCATTTTCAATAGTGCCGTGGGACCATAAAGTAAACGAACGAGTACATTTACATTAGAACATCACTAACATCACAGCCATAATAAACACGTTATTAAATCAATCAAATCAAAACAATTGCACACCTCTGTGAAATAATTTATCATCTGAGATTTTAAAATGCCCTAATGGCAACAGAGAATCCAAATGTAATGAATTTTGTAAATTATTCCAAAAATGTGGAGCGTGAAAACGAAAAGCGGATTTATCTAATTCCGTGGAGACCCAAGGAATCTGAAGAGTTAAGAAAGCCTGTGGACATGTTTGGTGTCTCATTCTTTTATATGTTAGCTACGAAGTTAGGTAAGTTGGAAGCTTGTGTGGTAGGGTTTTGTAAACAAAAAGGGAGTAATTCATTGATCTACGGGACTTTACTGAGGACCAGCCAACCTTTTGACACGGGATGCAGTGGTGAGTATTAAAACTGTCAGCAGTGATAAAACGAACGGCACTGTGGTAGACGGCATCCAAAGGTTTAAGAGTAGTGTGTCACGACTTCTGCCGAAGTCGATGCCTCTCCTTGTTCGGGCAGTGCTCGGCGTTCGACGTCACCGGTCAAGGGCAGTTAGGTCTGGAGTGAACCAAGGGCTATATCTGTTACTGGTTCTACATTTTTTGAATGGCGCATGCTTATTTGGTGAGGAAGGCACTTTTAAAGAATAACCAGGCATCCTCTACTGACGGGAAGAGGTCAATATCATTCCAGGATACCCCGGCCAGGTTGATTAGAAAGGCTTGCTTGCTGAAGTATTTTAGGGAGCGTTTGACAGTGATGAGGGGTGGTCGTTTGACCACAGACCCATTACGGATGCAGGCAATGAGGCAGTGATCGCTGAGATCTTGGTTGAAAACAGCAGAGGTGTATTTGGAGGGCAGGTTGGTTAGGATGATATCTATGAGGGCGCCTGTGTTTACGGATTTCAGGTTGTACCTGGTAGGTTCATTGATAATTTGTGTGAGATTGAGGGCATCAAGCTTAGATTGTAGGATGGCCGGGGTGTTAAGCATGTCCCAGTTTAGGTCACCTAGCAGCACAAGCTCTGAAGATAGATGGGGGGCAATCAATTCACATATGGTGTCCAAGGCACAGCTGGGGGCAGAGGGTGGTCTATAGCAAGCGGCAACGGTGAGAGACTTGTTTCTGGAAAGGTGGATTTTTTAAAGTAGAAGCTCGAATTGTGAATGAGCCCACTATGCAATGTCATTTGTCATTATTTCCAGAATAATTAATAGGCAGACCTTTAGATGTTGCGCTATATTCTATCCTACCCAATTGCTCACAGTAGACTCGGTGCCCAATTCAAGGCACAAAAACATGAACTCATTACCTTACTCTGTTAAATCTAACGAGACCCCTATAAATCAAGCAGACAACAACATATCAACCTCAATTTGATAGGGATATTATACTTAACGTGGACCCAGGCACAATTGTCTTCCCCGGCATAACTACTGAGACTCCAAAATATTCTGGACATTCCTCGCAAACGCCTTTTTTCCAGCACTTGGGCTGTTGCATTGCATGTGCTTTTACAACAGCTGTTCATCAATTATTGGTCATTTGGAAAATTCCTTCTTGGATCAGATGTATGAAAATATCACAAGTAATATTAAAACACTCAGCACCAAATGAACATCCAACAAGAATTATTGAAGAACCACGTTAATTCAGGTTTTAAGAATCAAGGTGAGGTGACTCTTTCGGGTTAAAAGCATTCGATTTTCCAAATAGATTAATTATTTTGGATTTGTGTGCCCATAAAACTGGTTTCATAACATAAGGACACATGTTATGTAGTTATACTGCATTTCTGGTCCAATTTAACTCATGAATGCTTTTTTGATTTAAATGCAAGGACAGAAAAGTAATGTTTTGTCACGTGATTATGGACAAATCCGTCAAGACACCAACCATGCATGATAACAGATTTGAAATCAACTCGTGAATTTTATTGAATATAGCTATGATCCCCTTATATCTTAATGAAATTAAATAAATTGGCAGATTATTATCAATGACTTATCAAAAGCTGTAACAAGTTAGCCAGTGTTGGATATCCTCACTGGTACCCTAGTTTCTAGAAAGGCCCATATAGAGAGAAGTGCCATACGGGGCACAATCTTACAATGTTGCAGTCCAGAAATGAGAGCTTTTACCATCTGTCAAAAGCCTGAGCCTCTGATGGAAACAGAATGGTCATCAACACATGCTTCAGCATCTCTCCCCCAACACCCTCGCTCTCTAGGAGGATTTGTGTGCCAAGGTCCTATATGTGTATCGAAAGGATCCCACCCTGGTCACCAATGTAACCAACTTATGTAGAGAGAGAAGTGCCTTAGCAGAATGCATTCTTAAGATTTTGTGGTCCAGAGACGAGAACTCTACTATCTACTGCAAAAAGCCTGGGCTCCTGACGGGGACAATATAATTCTCATCCGTGCATGTTACAGTAGTAAAAGCATCTGTTTTATACCTCATCAAACCGATCCTATATTGAATTTAGTCTACAAGATGTAGTATCTGTAGTTGATGCTCTTCAAATCTAAAATGCACTAGACTATGTAAGAAAAAAATCCACAAAGAAAAGACAACAGGGAGATGCGTATGGAATCGTAATGTCTAATAGTGACCACAGGGCTAGGTCAAACTGCAGTAGGATGGTTCTCCTCACAGTTGAGTGATTCAGCTGAGCCCATGCTTGGTGGATAGCACATGGTTGATCTCTGGGTGCAGGACACAGGAGAGGAGAGCTGAATAGTGCATGGAGGCAAAAGTGAATCAAAGAAATCATCACTGCAAAGGATTGTAGATTGAGCTACAAATGAACATCCTGACAGTTAAATTATAACAACTAGTCCACTAGAATAGGGATAGAGGTAGGGTGCTCCAACTAGGCCTTTTGACAGGGATGGTATCACATTTCTATAACTAAATAGAGTAAATATAAATTAATTTAAGTGATAGCAATTTTTGGATGGAGTTCTCTCAGGAGCTGTCACCAGCTGTGTTTATGTATTGTCCTTAGGTATGGAGAACGTGATTGGCAGACATGATCAACAGAGATGGTACCTGTATAGTACCTGCACAAGTTTGGATTGGTTTACTGTTTAGTACCTGGCATCTTTTGCCTGTCCAGCAAGCTTACATAAAAGTATTTTGAAAAAACTTTGCAAGAATTGACATTGTCAACAAACGGAAATGTGTTTAGAAGAAATAAATATACACAACATGTAAAAACCAGCTCCTTACTCGCCAGACCGATCATCAGTATATATTTGTTGTCTTGAGGAAGGTGTTACTGGCTTTGGTTTTCGATTTGGAAGTTGGTTCTATTTCGGTGTGGATGCGTACTGATTGGAATCATCCTTGTTGGCCAGGATGTGTTGCACCTGTCGCCTCGTTATTAGTCATTTGTTTCGTTATTAGTCATCAACTCTGCTGGCACAGCTGATATTTAAGAGCCCAGGGGGCATGAGAGATTTTGGATGTTGGAAGAACTAGACCAATGGTTCGGTCTCCCTCTAAGTTTGTGAATACAACATCTTTATCTGGTCTCCCCTGTTTGGTTTGCTCAACGTTTGTTTTTTACCCCCTAACCTAAGTTGATGGGGATATGATTTTCATTTAGTTTGTCTGAGTGGGCATCCATGGTGGTTATTTGTTATGAATGTACTCGTCAGTGATTGATTTGTTTTATGTTGAGCGACAATTTTTTTTGTTGGTTATTAGAGAATGTAACAACGCTTGGGACAGCAATAAATGCTCTTTAGAATCTTCCACAAGTAAGTTAACTCGCAGCACAATGTGAACAAGTAGCAACTAGCTTTAAGTAGTCTAGTGTTTAAGAGCGTTGGGCCAGTAACCGAATGGTTGACGTACCCTTGAGCAAGGTAAAAATGTTAGTATGTGTTAGGAGGGTTAGCTTTGGCACAAGACGAGCAGTGCTCTAGTCCGTGTCGTTAACTGACACTCACCAGGCGCATGCCCACTACATGAAATACCTATGAACAACTGTAGCCAATAGGATTGCAGGGGATGTGCCAAAAAACACAGGGTGAGCACAGATGTGCAATGTCTGTATAATTGCTACAGTATGTGCCAATTAGCTTAGGCCTAGATTAAATCCTGACCGCAGAAGATTCACACTTTAGTGTGATTGACATTTAAAGGTAATTTTCGATTGAGCCGACAATTTGAACGCGGAAACATTGCCTTTAAAAGGTGCATAGCTGAAATGGGGCAATTGGGTTGAATCTAGCCCATATTTCATCATTCTCAATGGGTCCTCAACATAAACACATCTAGTTCAAAACTACACCTACAAAGACACAATCTACTAAATCATGGTTGGGCAACTCGTGCCGGAGTGGTGTCACACCTTTCCCCCATCCCTAGAAAACACAGCTGATTAAACTAATTGTGTTCTAAATTGATGATCATGATTAGTTGATTATTGGATGCAGGTGTGTTAGCTGGGACTGGTGCAAAAGTGTGAATTTGAACTCTACTGATGCACTCTTTCCAACAGCTCGCAGATATAGTGTAGGTATGGTTGGTATAGTGATGCGAGCCTACCAGACAAGCTTTTATGATCACTTCGAGGCAAGCAACTGTCATGACGTGCCCTGAGGGGAGGATCATAGCCCCCCCTCTCTCCACAGTTTTATGACTTTACGACAGGTCATAAATAAAAACTGCCATGCAATATTGAGTCTACCAGAACAAAGATCTTATCCCCAAAATGGGAGAACTAAACAATAATTGTATTTTTGAGAATGTGGGAATGGTCTGTGGACACTTAAGGGACATGACGTGTGTGTTTCATTTGGTGATCTCATGAAGGGCAGGAAACACACAACTGTATCTCTGAAAGTTTACATTTCCCAGCTGTCAGGTTTACATCTAAACTTCTAAATAAGAGTATGGGTTTTCATGTTTAAAAAACCAATGGCCACGCCCACGTGAGCATAGACATTACGTCGTCATCATGGAACCGCCCTTGTTTTACTCCAGAGTGTTAAATCACGTGTGATGAAACATTTCATGCCGAAGAGACCCACGGTAAGCCGGACGTCAGGAATGGTTAAGGAGTCAGGGAACGCCGGGACGTCGTCCCCACGCTGGAATGGCTACAATTCTATAGGCCATCAGAGACCATACAGCTGTAGTTTGGCTACATGGCTGGAAATGGTTCATCTCTTGAGACTATGGATCACTACAGAATAAGAGCAAATCTTAGATGTATAATTACTAGTCTGCAGCTTGAAATTACATAAGTCTAGAACGAGAATACCGACAACCGCCGAAGCATCTATTCTATGAGAATAGGTACTCTGAAGTGTCCATTCTAACCACCTACAACCACGAAAGACATTTTGACTTCTGGGAAAGTTAACCAGGGACTCTGATGAACTCTACAGGACAATTGAGTGTTTTCAACGGAGAGACAACAACGACATCCAGGCATAAATATGTACATTGCAATTTCTTTCAGAATGAGTGGCCATTCATGTGCAAAGGATTTGCATTTCAATTAATATAATTATAGATTGTGTGTAGTGAATCCATTTAGTCTTTCCCGCTCTTTCTCAGTCCCCACCGCTTTCCTTTGTCTACCAAGCCATCATATTGGCTTAGCCCATCAGGGTTTTTTCAATCATTGTTAGTAACCAATATCTACTGTTTGTTTGTGATATATTTCTGTGATTATTTAGTTATTTAGTAAATAAATAATTAAGCCATGTTGTATATTGCTGATATATTATGGAAACTAGGGTTCGTGCAGATAACCAATAATTTTATGACGTTTGGAGACTAATGAGGTAACAATTAATAATGAATTATTAGAAGACTATTTGATCAGATATTAAAGTATCTGAAGAGTTATATTTGGAAAATTCTAACTTTAATCTCAACATTTTCTGTGGTCCCCCTGACTTCCTAGTTAATTAATGTTTACATGATTAGTTTAATCATGTAATAATTAAACCTAGAGAACTGATTTGATATAAATAAGTATTCACATTTAATGATAGTCCAGACACGACACAACACTGAAGCATGCATGAGAGCACCAGCTGTTCCAGACGACTATGTGATCACGCTCTCTGTATCTAATGTGAGCAAGACATTTAAACAGGTCACATTCACAAGGCCGCGGGGCCAAACAGATTACCAGGGTGTGTACTTCACTGATATCTCCCTGATGGAGGCTGTAATACCCACATGTTTCAAGCAGACCACCATAGTCCCTGTGCCCAAGAATGCAATTTTAACCTGCCTAAATGACTACTGCCCTATAGCACTCACGTCGGTAGCCATGAAGAGCTTTGAAAGAATGTTCATAGCTCACATCAAAACCATCATCCTGGAAACCCTAGACCCACTCCAATTAGCATACCGTCCCAACAGATCCACAGATAACGCAATCTCAATCGCACTCCACACAATCGCACTCCACACAACCCTTTCCCACCTGGACAAAAGGAACACCTATGTGAGAATGCTGTTCATTGACTACAGCTCAGCGTTCAACACCATAGTGCCCACAAAGCTCATCACTAAGCTAAGGACCCTGGGACTAAACACCTCCTTCTGCAACTGGATCCTGCACTTCCTGACGGGCCGCCCCCAAGT
Organism: Oncorhynchus mykiss; assembly: GCF_013265735.2. NCBI lineage: Eukaryota > Metazoa > Chordata > Actinopteri > Salmoniformes > Salmonidae > Oncorhynchus > Oncorhynchus mykiss. Next base: position 13,458,041 of record NC_048584.1, on the reverse strand, counting down.
GGTAAGGGTAGGCAACAACACATCCACCACGCTGATCCTCAACACAGAGGGGCCCCTCAGGAGTGCATGCTTATTCCCCTCCTGTACTCCCTGTTCACCCACGACTGCGTGGCCAAGTACGACTCCAACACCATCATTAAGTTTGCTGACGACACAACAGTCGTAGGCCTGATCACCGACAATGAGACAGCCTATAGGGAGGAGGTCAGAGACCTGGCAGTGTGGAGCCAGGACAACAACGTCTCTCTCAATGTGAGAAAGACAAAGGAGATGATCGTGGACTACAGAAAAAGGCGGGCCGAACATGCCCCCATTAACACCGACTGGGCTTTAGTGGAGCGTGTCGAGAGTTTCAAGTTCCTTGGTGTCCACATCAACAAACTATCATGGTCCAAACACACAAAGACAGTCGTGAAGAGGGCACGACAACACCTTTTCCCCCTTAGAAGACTGAAAAGATTTTGCTTGGGTCCCCAGATCCTCAAAACGTTCTACAGCTGCACCATCGAGAGCATCCTGACCGGTTGCATCACCGCCTGGTATGGCAACTGCTTGGCATCCGACCATAAGGTGCTACAGAGGGTAGTGCGTACGGCCCAATACATCACTGGGGCCAAAATATTGTCAGACCCCAGTCACCCAAGTCACAGAGTGTTCTCTCTGGTACTGCACGGCAAGCGGTACCAGAGCTCCTTAACAGCTTCTACACCGAAGCTATAAGACTGCTGAACAATTAATCAAATGCCCACATTTTACAATGCAGTTCAAGAAATAGAGTTAAGGGTTTGTAAAGTAAGTATTTCACCTGTTGTATTCGGCGCATGTGACATCAACTTTTATTTGAATTTGATATAGTCTACATGATGAGATTAGGCTATTATGGATAAAGGAGTGAGATTATTTTTATTTGTCAAACGGCAACCAAGCATCGATCATCACCAGAATACCAGAATAATACCAGAATAATCGCCAGAACAAGACCCTCAATATTTATTGGAAAGGAGCATCAAGCCAATCACTGTGTGAAGTTCATCATTACTTATTTCATCTGGAGCCTAAAAAACTGCATGCTTTACCGAGTCGTAGTGGGAGGACCACACAACATATTTATTTGATGAACTTTTATTTAATCGGGGAGCCCAATTGAGACCATGATCTCATTTTCAATAGTGCCGTGGGACCATAAAGTAAACGAACGAGTACATTTACATTAGAACATCACTAACATCACAGCCATAATAAACACGTTATTAAATCAATCAAATCAAAACAATTGCACACCTCTGTGAAATAATTTATCATCTGAGATTTTAAAATGCCCTAATGGCAACAGAGAATCCAAATGTAATGAATTTTGTAAATTATTCCAAAAATGTGGAGCGTGAAAACGAAAAGCGGATTTATCTAATTCCGTGGAGACCCAAGGAATCTGAAGAGTTAAGAAAGCCTGTGGACATGTTTGGTGTCTCATTCTTTTATATGTTAGCTACGAAGTTAGGTAAGTTGGAAGCTTGTGTGGTAGGGTTTTGTAAACAAAAAGGGAGTAATTCATTGATCTACGGGACTTTACTGAGGACCAGCCAACCTTTTGACACGGGATGCAGTGGTGAGTATTAAAACTGTCAGCAGTGATAAAACGAACGGCACTGTGGTAGACGGCATCCAAAGGTTTAAGAGTAGTGTGTCACGACTTCTGCCGAAGTCGATGCCTCTCCTTGTTCGGGCAGTGCTCGGCGTTCGACGTCACCGGTCTTCTAGCCATCATTGATTCATTTTCCATTGGTTTTGTCGTGTCTTCCTACACACCTGGTTTCAATCCCATTAATTACCTGTTGAGTATTTACCCCTCTGTTTCCCCTCATGTCTTCGTCAGAGATTGTTTGTTATTATTTCGTATTTGTATTGGTGTGCGACGGGTCCTCATACCCACTTTGTTTATTTATTCATGGTTTTGGAGTTATGTTTTTTTAAGTTATTAAACTACTCCATTTTACCAAGATCGATTCTCCTGCGCCTGACTTCCTTGCCACCGAGACACACGCCTATGACATAGTGGCGGCTGCAATCTGGTAAATAGTGTCGCTGCAATCAAGAACTGCTACTTCCTGTAAAATCTGCTTCCTCCTATTTTGAGAGGCAAGAGCTATTTCTAAAAAAGAAGCGGGAACCCGATCAATGGGAGAACCATCTAATGAATAAATGTCTGTCTATCTGAAACATTCTTGCGCGAACTAGAGAACAATATATATTCAGTATTGCTCGCATTAAGTACACATTTTTAACGAACCAGGTGTCACGCCCTGACCTTAGAGCTTTTTATGTCTCTATTTTGGTTTGGTCAGGGTGTGATTTGGGTGGGCATTCTATGTTCCTTTTTCTATGTTTTTGTATTTCTTTGTTTTGGCCGGGTATGGTTCTCAATCAGGGACAGCTGTCTATCGTTGTCTCTGATTGGGAACCATACTTAGGTAGCTTTTTCCCACAGGGTTTTTATGGGTAGTTATTTTTTGTTTTGTGTTTCTGCACCTGACAGGACTGTTTCGGTTTTCGTTCATTCTCTTTGTAGTTTTTGTTATTGAGTGTTCAGTTGAAATGAAAGTATGAACACTTACCACGCTGCGCTTTGGTCCACATTTTCTTCAACAGATCGTTACACCAGGGCTTTCTGTAAGGTAACAAGGTCAGATTGCAGCTCTAACATAGCCTGGTCAACAGTTGGGGGCAATGGCATACATAAGTGTCATCTGCATACAGATGACTATTACAGTTAACAGACAGACCAATATTATTTATAAACAGTAAAGAGAATAGGTCCCAGCAACAACCCCTGCGGTAATGCCAGAGGCGGGTGTTTGGAGGATATATTGGCACGGGTGTTAGGCCCGAGACGAAGTTGAGGGCTGGCAAACAGTGCCAATATATCCTCCAAATACCGGCTTTGAGGGCATTATTACTTTTATACAACGGGTTACGAACATATTCAAATAACAATTTACATATTTTCAGTATTTTATTTTGATACATTTATTCATACTATTTCAACCTTACAAGAGATACAGTCCCAACACAAATCTAGGGTTGCTACCCAAGCCAGCTGTTCGTTCGTTCTATTGGTTCCATTGCCATACTGGCTGGCAGCATTGTTATCCCTTGCTTGCTAGCTAGCCAACTACAGTTAACTTAGTCACGTCAATATAACCAGAATAACAGCAAAGTAGCCACATTTGCATTTGTTTAAGGTGTTTTCTAGTGACATTTATTTGGATACATCAGTAACCATGAGCTAATGAGGTGTGATTCCGCCTGGTATAGAAAATGTGCTCACTCGTCAGGACTGTTGTTCAGAGGAACTAGCCAACAACACAATCACTTCAAACTGAATCTGGAAGGACTGCAAACTAGCTGCAATTTGTTTCTTTTGACCTTTTTTCAATTGACATTTCTTTGTATATATCCACAAAAAGGATGCCAGCTGATTCATGATTTCGACTTGTTGAGAAACGCTGCCTGCCTGTCTGTCTGTCTCGTCCCAACTCCCGACACGTTCATTTCTATAGGACAGCAGGATATCAAATTTGAATATTGAAACAATGTTGCAAATGTCAGTGAGACAGACAGGGTTTATACAAGAAATGTGAGATAGTGGAGATCAAGTTTATGAAGTGCCTGGCTGGGCAGATGAGACGGTGGATTGCGCAGTCAGATGGAACAGAGTAAATAGGCATTTTAATGTCATAGAGTTAGCCGGTGGTAGCTTGTGGAATAGACACCGGCTAGAATGCGATTATAACCAATCAGCATTCAGGATTAGACCCACCCATTGTATAATATATCAATATCTATGTATAAAAGCGTTTCCACCACTTTCTCGCCTAATTAATTTTAATCGACACGAAAAGATCACCCTGTCTAGAGTATTTTGTTTGTCGACATTTGGAAAGTTGACTGGCACATTTGCTGTTTCCATCAGGCCTGCCGTGACATTATTTATCCAACGTACTTTACTTTCATAAAAAGGATGGAAACCTGGTTAATGACAACCCTATCTTCAGAAAGACAGAGCAACAGCTTGATAACAATGGGAGCTGTGTCTGTGAAAGGGCCCCTAAAAGAGGGTGATGAAGGCCCTTACTAAAATGCCAGTCTGAGTCTCCGGGCTCATTGGTCCTCTAAAATCAGCCTCCTGCAGACAGAGTCAATTAGAAACCAACGCAGGCATCAGGCACTCTGTTAGGTCAAACATCACATTTAGATTATAATTGCTACAAAATGAAATCCTGTCTTCCTGTGCTATTCAGTCACAAAAAAAGTTAATTTTGTGTGGCGAAAAATAATCACCCACCTCCTGAATACACATTTGCCGAGTGTGCTATCAACTCAAATGCCTTAGCATGCGCACTGAATTGATATTGATTTCTGTGTTGTGCTTTATCTAGTTTTACTACAGTGCCATTGTTGTAGACTCGGTGACAGGGCTAATAATAATATTAAAACTGATAGCAGATCGCTTAGAACAGAACTAATTAAAACCTCTCCCAATGCGAAACAAAGTCTTTGTTATCTCATAAAGAATATTTAGTTACTGTCTGTCTGCACTCTCTCAATTTCACAATGTTGTTGCAACACTTTAACATTGGCCTGTTGAGACGTCATCTATTGAACAATACCACATTGGAAAAAGATTATAGTCTACCAGGCAGCCCTCAAAAGACATTAGAGAACTTGTTAATTAGGCAGGAAGGTTATTGTTGTAATCAATGTTTCATGACTGGAGAATAATAACGTATGTTCTATTCAGCCACAATGCTGAAATGAAAGCTTATCATATGGATGGTCTTGCTTTTGAAGCGCTAAATTAATTCATCCGGTCTGCTTTGTAGTGATACTTTCTCTTCTGCTCCTCCTGTGTTGATGCACATCTGTCTGTTATTCTCTGCTATAAAACTTAGCATTTTCACTTGCTTCTACTGAAGTTAATTGATCAATAAATCCAAGGTTAGAGTGAAAACATATCATTCTGTACAACCTCACAATAATGAAAGAAATTCAGACATGTACACCTTTTCTATAATGGCATGGTTGCTATGGTAGCTGCTTGTGAAAATGTAGTGTAGTGAATGTCAAAAATACTGCACTCACTCCCAAAGCGGGCATCACAACTCACTATCCCCCCCTGGTGTTGGTAGGCCAAAGCAGCAGCATCATCACTTAAGTACAGGCTCCTGTCTGAGCCAAGCTTTCCCACTTGTAATGTTAGCAAATGTCATTGACTTTGTAATTAGCTCACTGGCTCAATAGGCCGAGCTGAGCCTGGTGTTCGGTTCACCTGGTGGTTTCCATGGCAACTCCGTCATGAGTCGTCGGTTTTCAGGGGAACGGAAACACTTTAGAAAGTAAAGCTAAGCAACGAGATGTATTTCATCCACTAATACTAAACATGTGCATGTAATATTTATTTTTAGTATTTTTGATCTTGAAAGATTACTTGAGCTAAGGGCGCCATTTTAAATTGACATAATAATTACTGAAGCCAATGCGGTATTGGTAGGAGTGAGAAAATGGTCTGTGGTATTGAGTTGTGGTGCAGAGAGTGAATCAAAGAATGAGCAGCGGACGGCGAAGGTGGCAACAAGAAATTCAAATGTGAACAGTTTAGCCCCAGACTGTACAAATTGCTTCAAAAACAGTCCTTGTGTAAGATACCATCAGCTACACAAGGACCCACAAAACTAGAAAAAGTGTCTCCAGGTCCTGAAGAGGAAGGATATGACATATCGAGGCAGGGCCTGCAGTCAGCACTTCGTCGAGGAGAGCTTTGCTGTGTAGACTTGTTTAAATGCTGCTGTGCGTTTTGTTGCTAACCTTACTTTGCTACCTGCCAACTTTACGGTTTTAACTTTTTAATTACAGTTTATATTTTTTGTTTTTCCTTCGCTCAACTTTTTTCATTCAACTTTTTCACTCCGAATGCTTTATCTGGACGTGGTTCGTCAGGACCTCCACCAGCCGAAGCTAAGTAGTAACATTAACATGATACCTTCTGATTGCGGTCGCTGTACTCATAATATACAGAACACCGATTGCTCAACCGGTGTCGCTCATTCAGCCGACAAACTTTTAACAGGTTCTCCCCATGAAAGAAGCGAGTTGGAGTCAGAGGCCGAGCCTTCTCTGGTCTCTACTCCTCCCGTTACGGGGTCTGAGACGACGAAGCCTCCCACCATTAGCTCTGACAAATTGAAAACCCTAGTCATTGGCGACTCCATTACCCGCAGGATTAGACTTAAAACTAATCATCCAGCGATCATACACTGTTTACCAGGGGGCAGGGCTACCGACGTTAAGGCTAATCTGAAGATGGTGCTGGCTAAAGCTAAAACTGCCGAGTGTAGAGAGTATAGGGATATTATCCAGGTCGGCACCAACAATGACAGTCAGTCAGTCAGTAAATCAGCTAGAAAGATGTGTTGGCGTCGAGTTTTGTCAGTTAGGGGGAGTGATGAGCTCTACAGCAGAGCCTCACAACTCAATGGCTGGTTGAAAAATGCTTTCCACCCCTCCCAAAAGATAGAATTTGTAGATAATTGGCCCTCTTTCTGGGACTCACCCACAAACAGGACCAAGCCTGGCCTGTTGAGGAGTGACGGACTCCAACCTAGCTGGAGGGCTGCTCTCATCTTATCTACAAGCATAGACAGGGCTCTAACTCCCCTAGCTCCACAATGAGATAGGGTGCAGGCCAGGCAGCAGGCTGTTAGCCAGCCTGCCAGCTTAGTGGAGTCTGCCACTAGCACAGTCAGTGTAGTCAGCTCAGCTATCCCCATTGAGACCGTGTATGTGCCTCGACCTAGGTTGGGAAAAACTAAACATGGCGGTGTTCGCCTTAGCAATCTCACTGGAATAAAGACCTCCTCCATTCCTGCCATTATTGAAAGAGATTGTGATACTTCACATCTAAAAATAGGGCTACTTAATGTTCCTCACTTCCAAGGCAGTTATGGTCAATGAACTAATCAATGATCATAATCTTGATGTGATTGGCCTGACTGAAACATAGCTTAAGCCTGATGAATTGACTGTGTTAAATGAGGCCTCACCTCCTGGTTACACTAGTGACCATATCCCCCGCACATCCCGCAAATGTGGAGGTGTTGCTAACATTTATGATAGCAAATTTCAATTTACAAAAAAGGTTTTCATCTTTTAAGCTTCTAGTCATGAAATCTATGCAGCCTACTCAATCACTTTTTATAGCTACTGTTTACAGGCCTCCTGGGCCATATACAGCGTTCCTCACTGAGTTCCCTGAATTCCTATCGGACCTTGTAGTCACAGAAGAAAATATAAAAAAATTTGGTGACATTAATATTCACATGGAAAAGTCTACAGACCCACTCCAAAAGGGCTTTCGGAGCAATCATCGACTCAGTGGGTTTTGTCCAACATGTCTCCGGACCTACTCACTGCCATAGTCATACTATGGACCTAGTTTTGTCCCTTGGAATAAATGTTGTGGATCTTAATGTTTTTCCTCATAATCCTGGACTATCGGACCACCATTTTATTACGCTTGCAATCGCAACAAATAATCTGCTCAGACCCCAACCAAGGATCATCAAAAGTCGTTCTATAAATTCTCGGACAACCCAAAGATTCCTAGATGCCCTTCCAGACTCCCTTCGCCTACTCAAGGAGGTCAGAGTACAAAAATCAGTTAAGCACCTAACAGAGGAGGTCAATTATCCTATATCTCTTGACACATTGATGAAAGTGGCAGTAATAAAACCTCTCTTGAAAAAAAACCTTAACCCAGAAAATATAAAAAACTATCGGCCTATATCGAATCTCCCATCCCTCTCAAAAATGTTTGAAAAAGCTGTTGCGCAGCAACTCAATGCTTTCCTGAAGACAAACAATGTATATGAAATACTTCAGTCTGGTTTTAGACCCCATCATAGCACTGAGACTGCACTTGTGAAGGTGGTAAATTACCTTTTAATGGCATCAGACCGAGGCTCTGCATCTGTCCTCGTGCTCCTAGAACTTAGTGCTGCTTTTGATACCATCGATCACCACATTCTTTTGGAGAGATTGGAAACCCAAATTGGTCTACACGGACAAGTTCTGGCCTGGTTTAGATCTTATCTGTTGGAAAGATATCAGTTTGTCTCTGTGGATGGTTTGCCCTCTGACCAGTCAACTGTACATTTCGGTTTTCCTCAAGATTCCGTTTGTTCCTCAAGATTCCGTTTTAGGACCACCAAAAAACTGATTCCAAGGTTTTACTGCTAACCTACAAAGCATTACATGCGCTTGCTCCTACACATCTTTCCGATTTGGTCCTGCCATACATACTTACACGTACACTATGGTCACAAGACGCAGGCCTCCTTACTGTCCCTAGAAATTCTAAGCATACAGCAGGAGGCAGGGCTTTCTCCTATATAGCTCCATTTTTATGGAATGGTCTGCCTACCCATGTGAGAGACGCAGACTCTGTCTCAACCTTTAAGTCTTTATTGAAAACTCATCTCTTCAGTAGGTCCTATGATTGAGTGTAGTCTGGCCCACGATTGTGAAGGCGAACGGAAAGGCACTGGAGCAACGAGCTGTCCTTGCTGTCTCTGCCTGGCCGGTTCCCCTCTCTCCACTCAGATTCTCTGCCTCTAACCCTGTTACAGGGGCTGAGTCACTGGCTTACTGGTGCTCTTCCATGCCATCCCTATGAGGGGTGCATCACTTGAGTGGGTTGAGTCACTGACTTTATCTTCCTGTCCGGGTTGGCCCCCCCCCCCCCCCCCCCCCCTTGGGTTGTGCCATGGCAGAGATCTTTGTGGGCTATACTCGGCCTTGTCTCAGGATGGTAAGTTGGTGGTTGAAGATGTCCCTCTAGTGGCGTGGGGGCTGTGCTTTCGAAAAGTGAAAACTGTTTGGCCCTGTACAGGGGTATCGTTCAGAGGGGGCCACAGTGTCTCCCGACCCCTCTTGTCTCAGCCTCCAGTATTTATGCTGCAGTAGTTTGTGTCGTGGGGCTAGGGTCACTCTGTTATATCTGGAGTATTTCTCCTGTCTTATCCGGTGACCTGTGTGAATTTAAGTATGCTCTCTCTATTTCTCTCTTTCTTTCTTTCTCTCTCTCTCTCAGAGGACTTGAGCCCTAGGACCATACCTCAGAACTACCTGGCCTGATGACTCCTTGCTGTTCCCAGTCCACCTGGCCGTGCTGCTGCTCCAGTTTCAACTGTTCTGCCTGCGGCTATGGAACACTGACCTGTTCACCGGACGTGCTACCTGTCCAGGCCTGCTGTTTTCAACTCTCTAGTGTCAGCAGGAGCGGTAGAGACACTCTGATTGAAAAGCCAACTGACATTTACTGCTGAGATGCTGACCTATTGCACCCTTGACAACCACTGTGATTATTATTATTTGAGCCTGCTGGTCATCTATGAACATTTGAACATCTTGGCCATGTTCTGTTATAATCTTCACCCGGCACAGCCAGAAGAGGACTGGCCACCCCTCATAGCCGGGTTCCTCTCTAGGTTTCTTCCTAGGTTCTGTCCTTTCTAGGGAGTTTTTCCTAGCCACCATGCTTCTACACCTGCATTGCTTGATGTTTGGGGTTTTAGGCTGGGTTTCTGTACAGCACTTTGTGACATCAGCTGATGTAAGAAGGGCTTTATAAATAAATTTGATTGATGAAGGGTCGCATGCAGGAGTTCCCAAATGGAAAGAAGTCAAACATTGAACCCCTCTGCTTGCCCCTCCCATCTTTAATATCTAGGGTTAGTGAGTAGGGGTTACTAACCGACCATTATAAACAACATTGATGAATTCAAAGTCAAGGAATGAACGGAGGAGGCAGTGCGAGTAAGTGAAGGTAAGCCGATATTGTCGGCAATATTGCACTTGTTGCAATATTGTCTAGGCTATTCAAGTCAAATGTTATTTGTCACATGCACCGATTGCAAAAAGTGTAGACCTTACTGTGAAATGCTTACTTACAAGCCCTTAACCAACAGTGTAGTTCAAAAAGAATTAAAATATTTACCAAATAAACAAAAAATAATGAAAAGTAACAATAAAATAACAATAACAAGGCTATATACAGGGGGTACCGGTACCGAGTCAATGTGCGGGGGTACAGGTTAGTCGAGGTAATTTGTACATGTAGGTACAGTAGGTGTGAAGTGACTATGCATAGATAATAAACAGCGAGTAGCTGCAGTGTACAAAACAGATGGAGGGGTGTCAATGTAAATAGTCCGGTGGCCATTTGATTAATTGTTCAGCAGACTCATGGAATGAGGGTAGAAGCTGTTAATGAGCCTTTTGGTCCTAGACTTAGTGCTCCGGTAGCGCTTGCCGTGCGGTAGCAGAGAAAACGGTCTATAACTTGGGTGACTGGAATCTCTGACACCGCCTATCATATAATAGTCCTGGATGGCAGGAAGCTTGGCCTCAGGGATGTACTGGGCCATATGCACTACCCTCTGTAGCGCCTTACAGTCAGATGCCGAGCAGTTGCCATACCAGGCAGTGACGCAACCGGTCAGGATGCTCTCAATGGTGCAGCTGTAGAACTTTTTGAGGACCTGGGGACACATGCCAAATCTTTCCAGTCTCCTGCGGGGGGAAAGGTGTTGTCGTGCCCTGTTCACAACTGTCTTGGTGTGTTTGGACCATGATAGTTCATTGGCGATGTGGACACCAAGGAACTTGAAACTCTCGACCCGCTCCACTACAGCCCCGTTAATGTTAATGTGGGCCTGTTCTGCCTGCCTTTTCCTGTAGTCTACGATCATTTCCTTTGTCTTGCTCGAGAGGTTGTTGTATTGGAACCACACTGACAGGTCTCTGACCTACTCCCTATAGGCTGTCTCATCATTGTCGGTGATCAGTCCTACCGCTACCATTACACAGGGTGACTTTGTTGCAACTCAGTTGAAGGAAACTAAATTGCGTCGCAAGTGCTTTGTGTAACTAAAACCCACAGCAACTAACGTTAGCAAGCAAATCAACAGCATCTAAAATTGCAACAAAGTTGCTCTGTGTTAACCTGTTATAAGCTAGCTTGAGTCCACCTCAGATAGCTAGCTAACTAGTCAACTAGCTAATTATGCTGACAGAGTTTGTTTTGGCCTGCTGCAGCTAGCTAGCTGCCGTTAGCTGTCAAGAAGTTTTGCTAGCTAGCTAGCTACCTGGCTTTGTTAGCTCCACCTCAGATAGCTGGACTGATGGTAACAACGTATGCTGAAGGATAAATGTCCCACCCTATGTTTGTTCTGCTGTCTGGTGTACGCTTAACACATTTGTAACCAAATCAACGTCAACTGATATATTTGGGTTGACGTAACAAAAAGGTGTTATCCTGAAAACAAAAGTTAACACTGAAAAGATTTTCATCCTAGAAGAGACCATGAAGAATGTGCTGTAGGAGCCGAAGGTGGTACACGTAAACCCCATGTAAGTGTGAGGCTATTTTACACTTCAAGCCACAATCTGTCATTCCTGAGGCCATTTTGAATTTAAATTGTAAACTATATATGCAGTGATTGTTGAAGAAAATAGCTATAGCCTAATATATAGATGCCTCATCGTGAGCTTAGTACTACTGCCTTTATTTTTTTCCTACCAAGAGGAATAAATTGTTAATATTGCCTGCCAAACTGACCCCTGTGTTTCAGTGTCCTTGTGCTGCAGTTGAGAAGAGGACCACCAGGACCATCACTACAGAGCTGAAGGCCCTAGCTAGACTGAGCTCACGTCCATCTGTAAACGACCAAGTCCGGCCCCTTTCCACCACAGATCATTGAGGAGCTGACTGAGAGCGAGAGTAAGGACCAGGACTCACAGTCTGCGAGAAGCAGCTCAGAATCATAATCGTCACAGTGCGAGCCAGGAGTTTCTATCAAAGAGTGTGTCAAAAATAAGAGAATTTGCACCCCATCGTGTCAGATTTGCTGGATGCTGTGCCAGAATAAATAACCTGAAAGGCTCACTTTCCCATGGACTCATCTTTGTTCTCGAATCCGCAGGACATAAAACAATATAGAGGTAAGATAGATATCGATTTTGAGACACCATATGTAGTATTTTCAGATTTTAGTATACACTTTTCATTTTAATGCAAAATTCCTGTTCTTTTTTTGACGATTTCTCACAAAAACAAGGGGCTTTTATTTTGAAAGCCTCTCACAAAACACACATTCATCCTCATTATCTGAGCTGTTACAGGCAGATCTATGTTTCTATTCTAGCCACAAGCATAAACTCTTCAAAATGGGGAAATTATCAGCTCAAACCTGCAAGGTTTCAGGTTTATTGGCTCCTTTAACTATTTCCTAACTACTAATACATTTTCAGAGCTACTGCTGCTCTCTGTAAATTCCGCCAACTTTGGGGAACACCAAAACTCTCTCCTACCAATGACACGACAATAGCAATATGGTGATTTAGTTACAGTTAGCTGGCTTACTAAAGCCTAGTGTTTCCCTTCCTCTTTAACATACCAGGTTGCTCAGGGAGGCTAAGGAGAAGCTAAGCAGAGTTGGACAGGAAAATCTGGGGATTAGCGACAAAGCTAACATGAGGTAGAGTTATGGCTAGCTTCACACAGAGATGACTGAAAGTCTTCTGTGATTAGCTTGTTAAGTCAACCAAATTTGAGATGCAAAAACCTTTTGTATTGATGTCAATGGGAAATTTGTGTTAAATCACAAGCTGATTTATGTGGAGTTATGCAGGCGAATGTCAGGAGAAACTCAATTGGATTTCCTTGATTCCTCGCGTCTTCTTCTCCATCCACCGTGCATTTGTTTAGAAGAAATGTGGAAACAAATGTGCTTGTATGAAATGACTCTAGCGCTCATCAGGAAAATGACTTTTTTGCAGATGTGGAATCCCAAAATACATCTGTAAATTGGTCAAAATAAATGTAGCTAGCTGTGTTAGAAATGTTATGGATAAGTAGCATATTGTTTTATAAATGTGTGCATGCTTTTCTTATCCCAAAATACAACAATTGAATCCAACAGCTGTTTCAAAGGGGGTGTGGCAGACTTCAAAACTCTTCCACGATAGGATACACCTGAGCATCTTTCATTTTCCTATAAAAAAAATGGAAACTCTCTGACATATGGGGGGGGGGGGTCATACTTGTGAACTTTTGTTTAAACCATGGTTTATTTCTCGCTAATTTGGCCAGGTTGGCCTGAGGACAACCAGCTGAACAGATAATCATATCTGGTAACAAATCAACCTATCAGTGTGACGTGGTGAGGTTGGACCCAGGTGTAGAGAAGAGACCAAAAGAGGAATCAGTGTTTAAGGATAAACATAAATACTTTACTGAGAACCGGTAGCCGCAGGATCACAGTACACTAGAAAAATAACAGCTGCACAGCTGTCAGCTGAATAACAAAAAACACACCCAGAAAACAAACGCGTGCGCGCACACACCATAAACAATTCAAGCTTCTGCAAAGGACAACAGAAAACACACCTCTTTTAACAGGGAAATCATAACAGGTAAATAGGACACACCGGAATGTCATTAATGTCTATAAGACAGTCTGTGCAGCCCTCTGGTGAACCATGACAATCAGACCTTTGGAACCAACTTCTCTGATTTTAAACAGCCTGTGTGGCATCGATATGAGTCATAAACATTTATTCTAGTGTCAAAATTGACTACAAAGTATATCTAGGATAAAGTCAGTCTCGTCCAAAACACAGCTTGCCATGACTTAATGGAGGGTTGGGTATGGATTACTTACTTTTGCCAATGATTCCCAATTGCCCAGAGACACACGTTGTGGTCCGCTGTCATGTGGACTTTTGTTTTCAAGTCTGCATATGGATGCAACCAAAGCATGCACATTTCGCTCAGCAAATAGGAGTAAAAATGGGCTTCCATAAAGTTGGTGCAAACTTCCATTACATCCAACACCCGTCAGTCAAACCACTATTGTTGGTGAGTAAGTTAGCTAAGTAGATAGCTGGTACTAGCTAGCAAGTAGCTACTTTTTGTTTTGTTATAGAACATTATTTGATCATCCTAGCAGGCCAGGCTAGCTATGATACCACAGCATATAGATAAATACATCAATCTAATGTGTAATGTGATGTAGCATGTCAGAGAAAGATGTGCATAGCTCAACTTTTTAAACCAATGTTAGGTTATTGTGTCCAAAAATGGTGTTGATATACGCTAGCCCAGCCAATAACACATCCAAGACAATGAAGATGGCTCTATTGTTGATCTGAATGTTTATTGGTTAGGCCAGTCAGTCAAAAGATGTAAACTCTCATTCCAGACTCACATTAAGCATCTCCAATCCAAAGTTAAACCTAGAATTGGCTTCCTATTTCGCAACAAAGCATCCTTCACTCATGCTGCCAAACATACCCTCGTAAAACTGACCATCCTACCGATCCTTGACTTCGGCGACGTAATTTACAAAATAGCCTCCAACACCCTACTCAATAAATTGGATGCAGTCTATCACAGTGCCATCCGTTTTGTCTCCAAAGCCCCATATACTTCCCACCACTGCGACCTGTACACTCTCGTTGGCTGGCCCTCGCTTCATACTCGTTGCCAAACCCACTGGCTCCAGGTCATCAACAAGACCCTGCTAGGTAAAGTCCCCCCTTATCTCAGCTCGCTGGTCACAATAGCAGCACCCACCTGTAGCACACGCTCCAGCAGGTATATCTCTCTGGTCACCCCCAAAACCAATTCTGACTTTGGCCGCCTCTCCTTCCAGTTCTCTGCTGCCAATGACTGGAACAAACTACAAAAATCTCTAAAACTGGAAACACTTATCTCCCTCACTAGCTTTAAGCACCATCTGTCAGAGCAACTCACAGATTACTGCAACTGTACATAGCCCATCTATAATTTGCACCCCATTATTTTTATTTCTACTCTGCACATTCATCCACTGCAAATCTACCATTCCAGTGTTTTACTTGTTATATTGTATTTACTTTGCCACCATGGCCTTTTTTTTTTTGCCTTTACCTCCCTTATCTCACCTCATTTGCTCACATCGTATATAGACTTATTTTTCTACTGTATTATTGACTGTATGTTTGTTTTACTCCATGTTTAACTCTGTGTTGTATGTGTCAAACTGCTTTGCTTTATCTCGGCCAGGTCGCAGTTGTAAATGAGAACTTGTTCTCATCTCGCCTACCTGGTTAAATAAAGGTGAAATATAAAAAATTAAAAATAAAAATAGCGTGTGTTACAAAATCGTCAGGAAACGGTCAGATTTAGTGTATTTTACTGCATCGGCTTAATAACTTGTGAAGCCAGGAGGAGGCTAGGCTTCACCTCAGTGGATTCCTGGAGTAGCTGCACCCTCTATTGGACAGTTGGTGAACCTAGCCTGACATGTCAATTTAAACTTTGTTACACATGTGACAAGGTAGGCTAGACAATGATTATATAAAACTCTGCAGGCGTAAACTATATCTAGGCAAGCACACATTCATGCAACCTCTGCCAAGATATTATTAGGACCTAGCAGTTTATTTGTGAAGAAGGGTTAAGAAAGTCGTAGGCCTATCTCCTTAGGAAATGCTTTCTTAATCTTCATTTTTAAGGTGATGACTGCTCTTTACTTCTCAACACAATGCCACAATGAAACGATGACCCCACCGGGATTCAAAGTTACGTTGCAAGTGGTGAAGTGTCATGAACTAGGCATCTTATACTCTGAGCTAATTTCCCAGACACATTTTTGCATGTAATGCATTTAATTTAATCATCAGAGTAAGGATGCTTTAATGAAAAAGTGTTGGATCACATCCAACTATCCAACTGGACTATTTTAATAAGCTGAGATGGAATTTGTTAACAAATATAATTATCTGCTTAACTGCTCATTCTTGGCATCATGGCTAATTTGGTCAAGTTGGCGTATGAGAAAAGCTAGCAGCTCGCCATTTTAGACCAATGGTTGAAAAAAAAAAAAAAAAGAGTTTGGCCCCATTTAGACCACCTATCGGTTTCCAGTTCACGGAAGAGATGAGAGGATGGACTTTTGCCCAATTGAGAATATCCCCTCAATTTAGGATTTATCCCATAATGCCTATTCATTCTGCACATATTTTTGCACTACTCAAGTGTTGAATTGTATTTACAAATCTTTACAGAACCAGCATTTTCTCCAGCATTGTTACACACGTTTGACAGCTCCAGCAGAAGGTCATGTGGGGGTGGATAAGTCTCCACATCGCAAACGCCTAATTTAGATATCTCTAAAGTCTTACATTTCCACTTTGCTTCCCTTGGCAGACCAGCCCTCAGAGTCAGCCACAGGGGTTGCCTGGCAACAGCACACAGCACTGGGGGAAAATAGCGGTTTGTGTGCCATGAGGCTCGGAGATCGAGTTAGAGAGTTAAACTTGAATCTCACTAACCCACAGTTGGCTCCACAGAGCTCCTATCCAATCAGTGACCACAATGGGGACTAGGAACATCACCCCACTGACACTATCACTAACCCTGGTCTTCGGAGTGTATTGGCTCTAAAACAACCTTGTGCTAATTGATATTTCAGTAATGTGATACTGTTGGCTAATGTATTGCTACTGAAAGGGCAGTTCTAATACTGGTTGTACATCCCATCCCTGTTGTACTGTACAACCCATCCTTATGACAAAATCACAAGAAAGTCACATGCTGGCCAAGTTGCCATTTGAATATGTGTACATACTGAACGTGTGATTTCCTGACAGGACCACGTCAGAATTAAGAGGCTCAAAGTCGAGCATAATGCTCTCCTGTATCTTTGAAGCCTCCTATGGATCGCTGAGTACTGAGTGGCACTGTCACTGTATTAAAACCTGTCTGTCTGTGTCCGTCAGCTGTACCTACCTCATTGCTGTGGAGGACACAGAGACAGTTATTCTGCCTGACAGTCGTATGTTGTTTATTTTCCCTCATGCTTCCCAACCCCACACACCAGGATGATCAAGCCATACAGGTCTTCTGTCACACTACATGCAATTATTGTTCTTTAAAGCACAGAGCAAGGACATGACATTCCCAATAGTGAAGAGGTGTCTGTGTGTGTGTGTGTGTGTGTGTGTGTGTGTGTGTGTGTGTGTGTGTCCCTGCTCACCTCATACTCCTCTGCATGAGGAAAGAAGGCACTGATGGGATGTCTGTGATGCACTCCTGCTTAGAATACTGATTACTGGCAAATAGTATTTTTACTCACGCAAATGAATAACTGATTAGCATTGTCTCTAGTTTCTGAGCCCTCCTGAGATATGACAACATTTTAGCTAGCTTATACATTAGTGGTGGCTAACTAGCCAACTGGTGAGAACACTTGCTAGCCAGCTTAGGTTAGTTTAGTCATCTAATTATCTAGCTAAAAACGTTGTGTGTAACCAAGTCAGCTCAAATGTGTTACATCATTTATTCTGGAGTATAGCCGAGATTCAGTCCGATCGCACTTTGTAAGCTATGTGCCATTTTAAAGGTAATTTCCGATTTAGCCAATGTATGCAGTGTTTACCGTGAATGTAGTTTCAATGAACGCAGGAGCATTGTCACAAAAGCACTAGCTAATTGAATCCCGACTTAAATCACCTTCACAAAGAGGTTTCTACTTCTGGTTCCTCAGTTGACCAATCTCTGGCGCCAAAGCCCATCTAAATGAGCTACTAATGTTCCATCATTTGCCAGTTAGTGATATGTGATTTCGCTAAATTGCGCTAATTGTATTATTTTGTGACATTTGTAGGGTTTAGCTAAAAACTAAGAATTGCCTATGTTTATTTCACAATATTTTGCAGTTTGACTTTAATGTCAAGAGCTGGTTCCTTCTTTCTAATTTTAGTCAAACTATTACCATGCACCTGCAAAAAAAGATAGCTCAGATGTGCCTTTTGAATTGCAGTTTGACTTTAAAAAATGACTGTTTGTCCATCAACATTGTTCACAAAAGTTTGAATTTGAATGGCCACCATGCACTTCCTGTACATTTTAGCTTAGGAATGATGTGCTTTCTGTGTGCCTACCGTAAATGTACAGTTCAACATTTCTCACATTCAATGTCATTTAAATTCAAATAACAATACATCTGTTTTTATATTGACAATCTCTGTTATTGTTCTTTTGCAAGGTAGGCTACATTTGAATGTGTAAGATTGAATGCATTGTTATGGGAGTAGTAGCTATGGCACCAATGTGATAGAGACCCAGTCCCAAGCTGCACAGCTGTCAGCTGAAACATCTAGCTCTAACCCGAACAGACACATCATTACAGACAGGACAGGAGAGCACATCAGTAGGGCAAAGGCTGACATTCTAGATAGAACCCTCCCTGGTCATCATGTCCAGGATTGTCAGGCTTTGGAAGAGCAACATTCTAGAACTGGAAGATAATGCCGGAGTGGGACCGGGACAAGTCTCTGAATGTCCTTGAGCGGCCCAGCCAGAGCATGGACTTGAACCCGTTCTAACATCTCTGGAGAGACCTGAAAATAGCTGTGCAGCAACGCTCCCCATCCAACCTGACAGAGCTTGAGAGGATATACAACAAAGAATGGGAGAAACTCCTCAAATACTGGTTTGCCAAGCTTGTAGCGTCATACCGAAGACTCTATGCTGTAATCGCACCAAAGGTGCTTCAACAAAGTACTGAGTAAAGGGTCTGAATACTTATCTAAATGTAATATTTCTGTTCTTAAATTAGCAAACATTTCTACTAAACTGTTTTCGCTTTGTCATTATGGGGTATTGTGTGTGGATTGATGAGGGGGGAAAAACACGATTTAATCGATTTTAACAAAGTGTGGAAAAAGTAAAGGGGTCTGAAAACTTTCAGAATGCACTGTATTACTGGAAAAGTTCAAAGTTTACCAGTAAACTACCCAAATTTTGTTAAATTTCAAGGAATATGGAATTTTCAGATGACACCTAGTGGCCTTTTTGGGTACTTCAGATTATTACAGGTTTCTGTAATTATCTCTAGCCCTCTGTGTGACTATCACATTATAATCCTTATAAGCACAGAAAGGGAGAGGTGATGTTGACTCACTTGATTGAGAAGAGGAGGGTGAAGACATTTGGGAGCTGGCCAGTCATTATTATCACGCTCTGTGAACCTAGACACCCAAGGTGGCGGAGCAGATGTATGTTTGAAAGGCAGAGAGCAAGCCAGTCAGGATGCAAAGCCATGAGCGAGCCAGCCAACCTAGCTGGGTAGGTACATTACATACCTGGACTTCTGAATTGCTTTGGGCAGGTGTAGGATGCTGGAAGTTGGGCAGAGCAACAGTAACCTGTGGTCTCTGATAACTGGGCCAGCTGCCACCCAAACGATTAACGGTGGCGGGAGAATGAAGAGCCTGTGGAGGCTTGTGTTTTTACGAGTCTCTTGTCCTGTCACCAGTGTTAACTGGCTAATGACTGGGGGAGTAATCTTCCTGTTATGTGCTGCTTGGTTTTGGTAATGAGATGATGAATAAGTAGGAAAGCCAAGGGGAAGTGATGTGTAAGGTTGTGTTACAGAAAGTATAATTGCACACCTTAACTACTGTTAAATGTAAATGTGAAAATGTCGATTTCTGCCAACAGACATACACAAAAGTAGTTATTTAGGATGAGACGACCATAAACAATACCTAGTAATTCTTATACTGCCAGAAATATTATAATCTCAGCTTTCTGGAAAAAAAAAAGCTGTTCTTTAAATTGCTGAAGTGTTGTCACTTTCGAGGACACAAGTTCAAGAACACAGTACAAATATGATATTCAATGAAGGTGGGGGGAATAGGGCTTGAAATTATTTAAATGTTTTCTAAATATAGTAACAATCAACTTTATAAACGATTCAAATGACTGCTGACGGCGTACAACTTCCGCTTTAAGCACAACGTGATTTCGTTCCTCTGAACAACAGGAAGTGTTCTGGTTTCAAATATACGCAATGATTTTATATTGTTGAAAACTCTAAAATCCTTCTGAGAGCATCACTCTGAGCTTTTCTGCAATCGCTAGCGTCTCCTGTTTCATATGTCGTATTGTAAGCGGAGCTGGAAGGTTCACAAATGTATCCTTTTGTCTGGATAGGCCAGAACATGAGACTTGGCGCTCTCTGTGCAAATGTGGTGTCAGATTTCACATACTGCATCTCAGATGAGAGTGGAGAGCGACATGTGAAGTGGGATAACCAGTGTTCACAGCAATTGTTGTTCACTGAGCATTCTTTTCACAAACATGTTGGTCAGAACTAGTCTGTCCCACTGCATGAAAAGGCAAATTACGGGTCGAACACTCCAGTGCACAATTCCAAAAACATATAGTTTCTGGAAATGTGCGGTCAAGTGTCCAGCTGTGTTCGGCCCTGCGCACGTCCCGTATACCTCCATGAACATGCACGGCGTGTATACACTAACGTTCAAAAGTTTGGGGTCAGACATTTTTGGTCCATTAAAATAACATCAAATTGATCCGAAATACAGTGTAGACATTGTTAATGTTGTAAATCACTATTGTAGCTGGAAACGGCAGATTTTTTTAAATGGAATATCTACATAGGCGTACAGAGGTACATTATCAGCAACCATCACTCCTGTGTTCCAATGGCACGTTGTGTTAGCTCATCCAAGTTTATCATTTTAAAGGCTAATTGATCATTAGAAAACCCTTTTGCAATTATGTTAGCACAGCTGAAAGCTGTTGTTCTTATTAAAGAAGCAATAAAACTGTTCTTCTTTAGACTAGTTGAGTATCTGGGCCAGCAGCATTTGTGGGTTCACAAACAAAGAACTCATCAGTCTATTCTTGTTCTGAGAAATGGAGTCTATTCCATGTGAGAAATTGCCAAGAAACTGAAGATCTCGTACAACGCTGTGTACTACTCCCTTCACAGAACATCTCAAACAGGCTCTAACCAGAATAGAAAGAGTGGGATTCCCCGGTGCACAACTGAGCAAGAGGACAAGTACATTAGAGGGTCTAGTTTGAGAAGCAGATGCCTCACAAGTCCTCAACTGGCAGCTTCATTAAACAGTACCAGCAAAACACCAGTCTCAACTTCAACAGTGAAGAGGCGACTCCGGGATGCTGACCTTCTATGCAGAGTTGCAAAGAAAAATATATCTCAGACTGGCCAATAAAAATAAAAGATTAAAATGGGCAAAAACACAGACACTGGACAGAGGAATATTGTAAAAAAAAAGTGTTATGGGCAGACAAATCTAAGTTTGAGGATCACAAAGAAGAACATTCGTGAGATGCAGAAAAGATGCTGGAGGTTTGCTTGACGCCATCTGTCAAGCATGTTGGAGGCAATGTGATGGTCTGGGGGTGCTTTGGTGGCAGTAAAGTGGAAGATTTGTACAGGGTAAAGAGGTCTTAAAGAAGGAAGGCTATCAATCCATTTTGCAACGGCATACCGTGTGGACGACGCTTAATTGGAGCCAATTTCCTCCTACATCTGGACAATGACCCAAAGCACAGCTCCAAACTATGCAATAACTATTTAGGGAAGAAGCAGTCAGCTGGTATTCTGTCTATAATGGAGTGGCCAGCACAGTGACTGGATCTCAACCCTATTGAGCTGTTGTGGGAGAAGCTTGACCGTATGGTACGTAAGAAGTGCCCATCAAGCCAATTCAACTTGTGAGAGGTGCTTCAGGAAGCATGGGGTGAAATGTCTTCAGATTACCTCAACAAATGGACAACTAGAATACTAGGTCTGCAAGGCTGTAATTACTACAAATGGAGGATTCTTTGACGAAAGCTAAGTTTGAAGGACACAATTATTATTTTAATTAAAAATCATTATTTATAACCTTGTCAAGGTCTTGACTACATTTCCTATTAATTTTGCAACTCATTTCATGTATGTTTTTATGGAAAACATGGACATTTCTAAGTGACCCCAAACTTTTGAACTGTGGTGTATATCTGGAAACGGTTCAGTGAATCCCCATAAATGACCACACAAGTCCACTTACAAGTCCATTTACTAACTGTAAATCTGCTAAATTATTAAAATATAACATTTTATTTTCAGTAAAACAGTCAATGCAGTTCTGATACAGAGGCAATTAGTGTTCCAACAAAGTACAGCAATTTGGTGAGTAATAATGGAACCATAGCAGCCAGGTGGGTGGAATTCAACGTCTTTTCATTCTACTCTTCTAGACTCAAATATATAACTTGAAACATTGAATAGGGCCATGTTTGCACTTTGTATTCCAAAGACCAGGAGTAATATAGGAGTGATGAACCTAGTGTTACACAGAAGCCTCTTGTACAAAAAGGCTTATCTGCTTTCTCCTCTGGTGACCCTTCTTTGCATGTTTCTCCAAGATTGTGTCCCCTTTGTGCCCAGGTAGACCTGAGAGAAACGCCCGCTTCACAGTCTCGTAATAGGTGGAACAAGAACCTGCCATGGATATAAGCAAAAGGTTCATTTTATGTTGTTTTGGTGGCCAGGAAACCAGTGAATCGCCTTGCTATCGTACGTAAAAAGGGCATTAAACATACCTTTGTGAGTTTCAATCTTTTTCTCCAGTGTAAACACAGCCCTGTCTCACTAGATGTGTATGTAGCTACTGTATGACACCCATGCATTGTATGGACAACAACAGTACTTCTCATTAACTGTATTTAAACAGTGCTAATTGTATAAGCAAATTATAGAAGAGGCCTGTGTATTAAATGTCAAAATAAAACATGAACAGCTAACTAACAACATAAGCTATATAGTAGGGTGATATGGTAGGCTAGCTAGCACCTAGCGCTGAGCTAGCTAACGTTAGCAGTTAACAATTAGCATGCGACTAAGATACAATTTTCATGAAAACTAAATACATATAAATACACTTAATTTGAGACAAAATAAAAACATTTAAGAGCCAAAATATTTATAACAGAAATAAAAATCAGTTCTCTTTAAATTAGCAACATACAAAGTTAGCTTAGCTCACTCGTTTTTCACTCGGTCAAAAAAAAGAGACATGAGTGTTCTGGTAATTTTAATAACAGTTTATATAAACATGTTATCAATATATTTTGATGAAACAAACCTGAAAACACGATAAATATGCAGACACTCTTTGCACTGGGCTTCTCTTCCACCACGTGACGAATTAGGGAGTCACGCACCTGCAGCCGTTGAACATTTAGGCGACATGCACAGTCCAGAAATTTCACGAAACGTTAATGCGTAATTGGGAATTTACTTTCCCAGAAATTCCTGTCTCACGCCAGTGTTCAGGCATGTGCGAGAGTGTGTAGGAATGCATCGAAAATTCCCACCCACAACTGTGCACCTCAAATTTCACCAGAATATAATTTAGCAGATCCCATTTCACCCAGAAACTCTGGTTTTCATGCAGTATCCAGAACCACTCAAAGTCCACGAAATAGGTGACTTAAAAGTTACAATATGTAACATTTTGGGCAACCCAGCCAAATTCACATTGAAATGTGAGTTATAGATCTGTCATTCTCATTGAAAGCAAGTCTCAGGACCGTTGGATGTGTTCTATGTGTACAGCACTATTGCTATGCTTCCCATGCTTAAATTTTGTTTTTGCGTCTTTTACTTTCAGTTTTGTACACCAGCTTCAAAAAGCTGAAAGTATTGGTTATGGAAAATATATTTTAGAGTGGTTTAGAAAACACTTGCTTGTTTTGTCAACATAAACTGAAATTAGGCAAATTAAGATTTTTTTCAAAAAGGAAATGGCGGAGCGATTTCTGCATAGTGCACTTTTAGCGGTTAAGAGGATTTAACATGCTACCAGGTGCATGGAGACAAAAGTGTACTATGTAACTAAAGGTTACATAATTGTTTTCCTCAATAAGCTATGTCTTGTTTTCACACTTTGTACAAAATAATAAAATGCAGTACTACAGGATATTTCTTAATAATGTAGCTCTTTATTAGCTAGCTACAACTGGCATGTTCACGTATTGCTTACCAGGATCAAAATGCCCATGACCTAATCATTGGGTGGTCTTAACCAATCATAGCACAGTATGATATGGCGGTAAAATGCATCCAATTACAATTCAGTATGTTTACACATTTGAATATTACAAGCTATACACTCAATTTCACAATTTTACACCTTGGAAGCTGTGTTCTTGTCACCTCAGAGAGAGAATATAGCCTCATTAAAATCTTGAAACCTTGGTTATTGATGAGGTATAATTAGTCAATCACAGCCAACATTCTTAGACAAAAAGGGTTCTGCGGCTGACCCCATAAGAGAACCCTTTTGGGTTCCAGATATAACTCTTTTGGGTTCCATGTAGAACCCTCCCCTTACCAAAAAAGATAGCCGTTTTGAAACTGCAGTCAAAGTGCAGTAACTACAGTCGACTGGGGAATTATGGGCGCAGTAATTGCAGATTAACTGCAGTGTACTGCAGTTGAACTGCAACTACACTGAGAAACTACTGCAGTAAAAACAAGTGTTGTTTTGGACACCGTATTTGCAATGTACTGCAGTTATACTGCACTCTAACTACAATCTTTTTTCGTAAGGGTCTGTGCAAAAGGTTCTACCTGGAACCAAAAGGGGTTCTTCAAAGTGTTCTCCTACTGAGACAACCAAAGAACCCTTTTTGGTTCTAAACTCAGCAAAAAAAGAAACGTCCTCTCACTGTCAACTGCGTTTATTTTCAGCAAACTTAACATGTGGAAATATTTGTATGAACATAAGATTCAACAACTGAGACATAAACTGAACAAGTTCCACAGACATATGACTAACAAAGGGGGGGGGTCAAAAGTAAGTCAATATCTGGTGTGGCCACCAGCTGCATTAAGTACTGCAGTGCATCTCCTCCTCCTGGACTACACCAGATTTGCCAGCTCTTGCTGTGAGATGTTACCCCACTCTTCCACCAAGGCACCTGCAAGTTCACAGACATTTCTGGGGGGAATGGCCCTAACCCTCACCCTCCGATCCAACAGGTCACAGAAGTGCTCAACGGGATTGAGATCCGGGCTCATCACTGGCCATGGCATTACACTGACATTCCGGTCTTGCAGGAAATCACGCACAGAACGAGCAGTATGGCTGGTGGCATTGTCATGCTGGAGGGTCATGTGAGGATGAACCTGCAGGAAGGGTACCACATGAGGGAGGAGGATGTGTTCCCTGTAACGCACAGCGTTGAGATTGCCTGCAATGAAAACAAGCTCTGTCCAATTATTCCGTGACACACTGCCCCAGACCATGATAGACCCTCCACCTCCAAATCGATCCCGCTCCAGAGTACAGGCCTCTGTGTAACGCTCATTCCTTCGAAGATAAACTCAAATCCGTCCATTCCCCCTGGTGAGACAAAACCGCGACTCCTCAGTGAAGAGCCTGTCCTGTCTGGTCCAGCGGCGGTGGGCTCAAGGAACTTTACTGGACTCTGTGTAAACTGGAAACCATATATCCATTTATTGTAGCTAGGGATTTTAACAAAGCTCATTTGAGAACAAGGCTACCTAAATTCTATTAGCACATTGACTGTAGCACTTGGGCGGGCAATACACTGGACCACTGCTACTCTAACTTCCGCGATGCATCAAATCAAATTGTATTGGTCACATACGCATGGTTAGCAGATGTTAATGCAAAAAAAAGTAAAATAAAAGTTTGAGTGTTTTCGGTGACAAACCTGAGGTTGAAGAGGCACTGTTGCGCCTTCTTCACCACGCTGTCTGTGTGGGTGGACCATTTCAGTTTGTCCGTGGTGTGTACGCCGAGGAACATAACTTTCCACTTTCTCCACTTCTGTCCCATCGATGTGGATAGGGGGGTGCTCCCTCTGCTGTTTCCTGAAGTCCACGATCACTTCCTTTGTTTTGTTGACATTGAGTGTGAGGTTGTTTACCTGGCACCACACTGCCAGGTCTCTGAGTGCTACGGGGTGGTAATCATTTAGGCAGGTTATCTTCACTTTCTTGGGTACAGGGACAATGGTGGTGTGCTTGAAACATGTAGGTATTACAAACTCAGTCAAGGAGAGGTTGAAAATGTCCGTGAAGACACTTGCCAGTTGGTCCACACATGCTTTGAGTACACGTCCTGGTAATACGTCTGGCCCCGTGGCTTTGTGAATGTTGACCTGTTTAAAGGTCCTGCTCACATCGGCTACCGAGTGTTATCACATAGTCGTCCAGAACAGCTGGAACTCTTATGCATGCTCCAGTGTTACTTGGCCTTTGTAGTCTGTAATAGTTTTAAAGCCCTGACACATCCGACGAACATCAGCGCTTGTGTGGTAGGATTCCATCTTAATCCTGTATTGACACTTTGCCTGTTTGATGGTTCGTTTTAGGACGTAGCGGGATTTCTTACGAGCGTCTGGATCAGTGTTGTGCTCCTTGAAAGCTAAATGCAGATGTTGCCTGTAATACATGGCTTCTGGTTGGGATATGCACGTATGGTCACTGTGGGGTTGACATCGTCAATGCACTTATTGATGAAGCTGATGACTGAGGTGGTATACTCCTCAATGCCATTGGATGAATCCTGGAACATATTCCAGTCTGTGCTAGCAAAACAGTCCTGTAGCGTAGCATCCGCGTCATCTGGCCACTTCCGTATTGAGCGAGTCCCTGGTACTTCCTGTTTTAGTTTTTGCTTGTAAGCAGGAATCAGGAGGATAGAATTATGGTCAGATTTGACAAATGGAGGACGAGGGAGAGCTTTGTATGCATCTCTGTGTGTGGAGTAAAGGTGGTCTAGAGTTGTTTTTCCTCTGGTTGCACATGCTGGTAGAGATGAGATGAAACGGATTAAGTTTGCCTGCACTATTTACTCACAGCTGTTTGAGTGCGGCCACTATGAGCACCGCTTCTAGATGAGCATTTTCTTGTTTGCTTATGGCCTTATACAGCTGGTTGAGTGCGGTCTTAGTGCCAGCATCGGTTAGTGGTGGTAAATAGACGGCTACGAATAATACAGATGGAAACTCTCTTGGTAGATAGTGTGGTCTACAGCTTATCATAAGATACTCTCAGGCGAGCAATACCTCAAGACTTCTTTAATATTAGACATCGCGCACCAACTGTTCTTGACAAATAGATACACACCTGCCCCTCGTCTTACCAGACGTAGCTTCTCTGTCCTGCCGATGCGTGGAAAATCCCGACAGTTCTATATTATCCATGTTGTCGTTCAGCCACGACTCGGTGAAACACAAGATATTACCATTTTTTTATGTCCCGTTGGTAGGATAATCTTGATCGTAGATCATCCAGTTTGTTATTGTGGGTGAAAAATGTTGGTCATTTTCCAGTACCCATGTTGGAGAGTCTCCGGTCGCCTAGCAATTTTCCAGTGCCCATCTGAGCCAGATGTGGGCGTACACAATCCAGAATTAAGTCATAAAGATAATAGTGGCGCATGGCCAAGGGGAGTTAATCATTTGCATAGAAGGGAGGGAACATGTCTGATGGAAATGTATAAATACTGATGTTTTGAACAAGAAGAGTAAGTTCTTCCATGGAATTGCTCGGCTTTGTTTCTGTTTGTAATAAAGTCTATTTGAATTCACAAGCTCCGGTATCTATTTGATTCAATATTTCCATGACATTATCCAATGATTGCACGTTGGCCAATAGAATCGATGTTGGCCAATAGAATCGATGGCAGTGGGGGTTTACTCACTCGCCTACGAATTTCACCTACGAATTTCGTTTGATAAGTTAGAAATTGCAATTTGTACAATATGTTATGAATTTGCAATACTTATGATATGTTATGAGTTCCTATTTGTTGTGGCTAACGCTAAAATTAGGCGAGAGGTTAAGGTTAGGTTAAAGAGTTAAGGCTAGGTGAAGGGTTAGCTAACATGATAAGTAGTTGCAAATTAGCTCAAATGCAGTAAGTAGTTGCAAAAACGCTAATGAGCTCAAGTTGTTCGTGATGAGATTCAAACAAGCAAACTTTGGGTTGCTAGACATTGGCATTATATGCCTACCCATCCACCCCAACACCCTCTTAGTTTTTGCCTTAAGTAACTTTTTGATTTATCTAACCATACTATACTAATTGGAGTGTCCCAGATTTTCATTTACTATTTTACATCTAGTCTATGAGACCAGCCGGTGTTATTACATTAACCGTTGTTACAGTGTACTTTATGAAGACAAGACCTGTCACGACTATTCAAACCAACTTACCGGCCAGTTTATTAGGTACACCCATCCAGTACCAGGTTGGACCTCCCTTTGCCTCCAGAACTACCCGAATTCTACGGGGCATTAAAACATTGCTCAATTGGTATCAAAGGACCTAACAGTTACCAAGATAACATTCCCCACATCATTACACCGCCAGCCTGTAACTTTGACACCTGGCAGGATGGGGCCATGGACTCGTGCTGCTTTCGCCAAATCCTGACTCTGCTAACAGCATGATGGAACAGGAATCGAGAATCGTCAGATCAGGTTTTTCCACTCTTAAGTTTTACAGTGTTGGTGATCGCATACCCACTGGAGCTGTTTCTACTTGTTTTTAGCTGATAGGAGAGGAACCTGCTGTGGTCGTCTGCTGCAATAGCCCATCCACGGGAAGGACCGACGCTTTATCTGAACATTTCTATTCATTTTATTTAACTAGGCAAGTCAGTTAAGAACACATTCTTATTTACAATGACGGCCTACCAAAAGGCAAAAGGTCTCTCTCGTGGGAACGGGAGCTGGGATTAAAAATATAGGACAAAACACACATCACGACAAGAGAGACAACACAACACTACATTAGGGCTCCAGAGTAGTCGCAGTGGTCTAAGACACGGCATCTCAGTGCAAGAGGTGTCACTGCAATACCTTGTTTGAATCCAGGCTGCATCGCATCCGGCCGTGATTGGGAGTCCCATAGGGCGGGGCACAATTTGTCCGGGTGTAGGCCGTCATTGTAAATAAGAATTAGTTCTTAACTGACTTGCCTAGTTAAATAAAAACATAAAGGGAGACCTAAGACGACAACATAGCATGGCAACAACACATTGGATTTAGGGATCCTGAGTGGCGCAGCGGTCTACAGTTTAGTAAACTGAGCCGGGTGGATGAAAGATTAAAAGGACTGGCTGTGGTGTCGTAGCAGATGAAACCTCCTTTAAAGATTGCACTTCCTGTAAAGAAAAGGGATCCTGACAATGTAAGTTATTGTAAACAAGCCAAAAGGAATTTATACACTCTATATTCTTAATCTAGCAATCCAGTGAAGTGTTATTTTTCAGGATTTTCTGCTATATTAATGAAGTAATTTACTAAATCAAACATAGATCAAACAAACTCCATGCCCTTTTGATCACTGGTCTCTCTTTCTCGTTTAACTTGGAGCCGACAAAAACTGATTGACTAGTCCCCTCTGTGATCCTCTTGGGCTCTTTTTACTACAGCGCTCGGATGAGGTTTGGGCCTCTCTTTTATGGTTCTCAGAAGTACTAAGTAGTTCTTCAGTCTGTCGTCTTTATGGGGGTAAAATACGGCATTTGAAGATAATAGAGCTTCACAGTGGTGATATGTCCTCACATTACAAGCCAGAGTTTTGTTTTTGTCATTGTTTTTGGACAAATTCTAGGGACAAACATACAGATCCAAGCCATATCTTTCTTTTCAGACAAACCAATCAAATAATCTGCTAGCCTCTTCCCTATAAAAGACCAATAGATAGTGCCCAAGAGAAAAACAGACAGCTGAGGAGTTTCATATAATATATACAGGTATTAAATATATTACCGTATATTAAATATTTATAGACTACATATTTTCTTTTGAATTCTATCCATGGGTGATAATATGGGGAACACATCATTTTGTGAGTTGGAAAGTGATGCAGAATATTACAGTGAACCTCATAAACTACTATATAGTCTGTAGACATAAAAAGGCATTTCTAAGTGGAATACAACCGTGAAATCATGTTCTGGTTTGGGGAATATTATTGCTACCTAAATATAATGATATAAAGAGTCTCCCACAATTGTAAAATTCATTTTTTTCACCATAAATAGCCTAACCATTTTAAAATGGTTTCTCATCTCGGTCATGGCTTTGATTTTCTGGAGAATTGTTTCTCTCTTATCTCGGGATCCTTTTATCTAGCTGAACTGAAGTGTGGCATAACTTGATTCGAATTTCAGATAAATGAGCAGCAGGCAACACTCCTCTGTAAATTTGTGAAAGTGAACGCCCCATTTCATGCATAGGCAGTGAGCAGCTTGGATTGTAAAAGCTTTGAGGGCTCTGCTATTTAACAGCAAACTTGAATTTACATCAGCCCAAATAAATACACTCTGTAATAAAAATGTGTAATCACCAGTCTTAAAATCAGATACTCATTTAGATATTATTTCTACATTATAACTTTTGACATGTGACTCTGTCATTGTAAAAAAGGCTACCATAATTCAGGGTAAATGTAAGGTTAGCTGCAGTATGTCAGTACAGTTGGCTACAGTATGATAATGAGTTACATGGGTAAATGAGTGGACAATTTGTTTGTACAGGTATTTACAGTCTGCACAATTATGAATGTAGTGCAGTTGATCTTATTACCATCATCATGCAGCTAATACAGGTAAACATCTGATACATTGCTTTGGAATTCAGCGATACATTTCATACCGTTTTGATTTTCTCCTTTTATAATCATGCAAATGGAGAGGAAGGAAGGAAGGCGGGCAACGCTGAAATGTGTGGGACAGGTTTGGCTTTTGATGTCAGCTCCTGTTCATAGCAGACTTACAACAAGTGATTATCTTGGCCTGAACATGTACAGTGACTTCAGAAGGTATTCACACCACTTGACTTTTTCCACATGTTGTTGTGTTAACAGCCTGAATTCAAAATGGATTAAATTGAGAGTTGTCGCTGGCCTACACACAATACCCATAATGTCAAAGTGGAATTATGTTTCTCAAAATATTTACAAATTAATTACAAATAAGTATTCAACTCCTTAGTTATGGCAAGACCAAATAAGTTTAGGAGGAAAAATTTGCTTAACAGGTCACATGAACACGTGTGAATGACTACCTCATCTCTGTACCCCACACATACAATTATCTGTAAGGTCCCTTAGTCGAGCAGTGAATTTCAAACACAGATTCTATCACAAAGACCAGGAAGGTTTTCCAATGCCTCACAAAGAAGAGCACTTATTGGTAGATGGGTAAAAAAATAAAAAAGCAAACATTGAATATCCCTTTGAGCATGGTAATTACACTTTGGATGATGTATCAATAAACCCAGTCTCTACAAAGATACCAGCGTCCTTCTTAACTCAGTTGCCTGAGAGGAAGGAAACAGCTCAGGGATTTCACCATGAGAACAATGGTGACTAGCAAGATGGTGCCGACAGAGATGGCCCCCTCGCTTCGAGTCCTTCGGAACCTATGCAGTGTTTTTTTAAAAAAAAAAGGATTATATCTTACATTGTTAGCCCAGAAAATCTTAAGTGTTATTGTTACGCCCCTGAAAAAAGTGGATAAATAATCACGAGTGATACGGTCTTGTTTCCTCAATAATAACTTTTGGTGCAATCATTTTACAAAAGTAACACATTTTACAGAACAACAGATCTACAGGAAATATATCGTTTTTAGGGTACAAGGCTTATTCAAGTCATAACAGTATACACTGTAATTTACTGAAACAGATACTAATTTCAATATAACTGTCAATCACAAAGCTTTAACTCAGTAAACCATAACTCAATTTATCAACAGGCAATAACATTTTTGAAAAACTATTATACAAATAATAACGCAAAATATCTTATTAACAACGCACATGTTCATTCACAATTGACATAAAATGGCAGCTACTCTCAGTACGATGCTATTCTTCGCTGCAACCGAGCCGGGCTCATATTGCTCTCTGCAAACTTAACTCTAACTTCCTCAAGATGTTACTAAGACACACCTTAAACACTCTTGACATGCTAGCGAGTTATTACATTTAAATTACTCTTTTTTTTCATCAATAACGTACCTGAAAAAGGGGAGAAATAATCATGAGAGTGATACGGTCTTTCTTCCTCATAATAACTTTTAGTGAGTGAGTCTCACTCAACATCAACAAAACAAAGGAGATGATCTTGGACTTCAGGAAACAGCAGAAGGAGACCCCCCCCCCCCCCCCCCCTTATCCACATGGACGGGACAGCAGTGGAGAAGGTGTGGTGAAGAAGGCACAACAGCACCTCTTCAACCTCAGGAGGCTGAAGAAATTTGTCTGGTCACGTAAAAAACTGACAAGCTTTTACAGAAGCACAATTGAGAGAATCTTGTCGGGCTGTATCACCGCCTGATACGGCAACTTCACCACCAACAACTGCTAGGCTCTCCAGAGGGTGGTGCGGACTGCACAACGCATCACCAGGGGGCAAAATACCTGCCCTCCAGGACAGGTGCATCAAAGCTGGGACCCAAAGACTGTTAAACAGCTATCACTAACACAGAGAGGCTGCTGCCTACATACAGACTCAAATCATTGGCCACTTTAATAAATGGGTCACTAGTCACTTTAAATAATGCCACTTTATTCATGTTTACATATCTAACATTAAGAATCTCAGAGAGCTACATTAGCATTAACATCTGCAAACCATGTATATGTAACCAATAACATTTGATTTGAAGAAGACTTGAGGCTGTAATCGCTGCCAAAGGTCCTTCAGCAAAGTACTGAGTAAAGAGTCTGAATACTTATGTAAATATGATATTTCCATTATGTTTTTTATCAAAAATGTCTAAACCTGTTTTTGCTTTCTCATTATAGGGTATTGTGTGTAGATTGATGAGGGGAAAAAAACAATTGAATCAATTTGAGATTTATGGCTATAACATAACAAAATGTAGAAAAAGTGAAGGGGTCTGAATACTCTCTGAATGCAATGTACTTGACAATCTATGACAAGACCTGAAAATGGTTGTCTAGCAGTGAACAACAACCAATTTGACAGAGCTTGAATAATTTGGAAAATCATAATGGGAAAATGTTGCACAATCCAGGTGTGGAAAGCTCTTAGAGACTTAGCCAGAAAGACTCACAGCTGTAATCGCTGCCAAAGGGGCTTCTAGAAAGTATTGACTCGGGTGTGATTACCTGTGTAAATGAGATATTTCTGTATTTAATTTTCAATAAATGTGCTAACATTTCTAAAAACATGTTTTCACTTTGTAATTATGGGGTATTGTTTGTAGATGGGTGAAAAAAACAAAACGATTTAATCAGTTTTGAATTCTGGCTGTTAACACAACAAAATGTGGAATAAGTCAAAAGGTACTGTATGAAGACTTTATGAAGGCACTGTATCTGCTACAGTGTTTCAAAGGGAATAGGTGACATACCTCACCAACCTCCATGTATTTTTACCACACCTCCAAGACCTACATTTGTTGAAAGAAGCCTACAGTAGGCAATACAACCTAATTTGTTACACTGCTTGGGTGAAGCAAGAACGACGCAAGAACGACGCAATCTGAGTCCCCAAAAATATAACCTCTCCCTTAGGCCTACAGTTTTGCAGTATAGAGATGGGTTGAAAATCAAGAGGCATTCCATGGCATAATGTGACATATTCAACTACCCAAGGACAATTTCAGCACTCCTCTCCAAAGGGAATCGTGCTGAGCCTGTCACCTGGCGATTAGTGGGTGGGGTGGAATTTTTATTAAATCCCAGAGTTCCCCTGCCAGTCCAGCACTATTGTCAGACGAGTGTGTCGACATTGAAGACATTTTCCAATTTTAAACTTTACAGAACCTTGTGAACCATTGATTGAAGTGTATTGAAGTGTTTCTAGCTGCCAGGAATAAGAAGTACTTGAGTTTACTTCACGGCCTGAGAGGCTTTAAACAAGATTTGTTTTGTGTGAAGCTGAATTATTTCCGATGTTTCGGCAAATGGGGATGTAAATATTTTCAGAATCAAGGTCTTTAGGGGAAGTTTTATGTCGACCAACATCTAGTACATTGTGAATCCAGTGGAGGCTCCTCAGAGGAGGACGGGGAGGACCGTCCCCCTAAGTGAATTTCATATTTTTTTTAAAGGTAAAACATTGAAAAACACTGATAAAACTATAATAAATGTATTCAAATGTCACCAAAGAATTGATTAAAACACACTGTTTTGCAATGCAGGTCTACAGTAGCCTCAACAGCACTTTGTAGGGTAGCACCATGGTGTAGCCGGTGGACAGCTGGCTTCCGTCCTCCTCTTGGTACACTTACACAATTATGACAACTTCCGGAGGACGCCCTCCAACGTATCAGAGCTCTTGCAGCATGAACTGACATGTTGTCCAACCAATCATGGGATCAGAGAATTAATCTAGTACTGAAAGCATAAGCTACAGCTAGTTAGCACTGCAGTGCATACAAAGAGAGAGAAAGACAATAGTGTCCCAGATCCGGATATCCCTGCAGGCCAAACCCTCCCTAACCCGGACGACGCTGGGCCAATTGTGCGCCTTCCCATGGGCCCCCCGGTCACGGCCAGCTGCGTCAGAGCCTGGGCTCGAACCCAGAATCTCTGATGGCACAGCTAGCACTGCGATGCAGTGCCTTAGCCACTGCGCCAACGGGGAGGCAGAGAAAGACAATAGTTGAACAGTTTTCAACAAATGTATTCATTAAAAAATAAAAGACAATCGAAGAGAGAGAAAGAGTGTCATTTGTTTCAGTTTCACTTACTTAGCCAGCAAATGCAGCTGGCTAGTTTGGTTACTCAAACACCCGGCTCAACTGACTATACACTGTACATTTACTGCATGATTGTAGCGGGTTTACTAACGAGTTAGTTATATTAGATTATAGTTATTAGTTATATTAGATATGTTGACTAGGACGTTACTTTAGCTGATATGGGGACAACGATGTTGGCTGTGTGTAGCGGTTATGATATGGTTTGGAAAGTTTTTTTCGCCTGGTCACATACAGCTGATGTGTTGTTCATTGAAGTCCTTAAACGAAGGGAAAAGGTGAGAGGAGGAGAGTGCATAGAGGTGAGAAGGAATACAACGTGGCTGATATAAAATTGAACTGTGTCTATGCGTGATCATGGGTGTATTCATTCCACTGATTATGTTGAGAAACAATTCTTAAGCGGAAGCAAATGAAACAGGGATAAAAAAATATACCTGCATTTTTCCAATAGAAACTCTCGTTTTCAACTGTTGGAAAAATGATTACACCCCAGATAAGCTAGATGCCGGCAAGTGTGTGCAAGGCAGGATTGAATGTGTCAATGTCTCTCCATGTGTCACTGTCTGTCATCTCACATTTTTCTCTCAACCTATGTGCACCTACATTGTAAACTTTCATTCATAGGCTAGGTTGTAGCAACCTCATGATGGGTATAGGGAAAATTTGAGTATCATGTAGTAGCCTAAACCTACATTTAGCTGGGTGAATGGAATGTGAATGACAGTCATCCAACATGCTGTAATAGAAATAAGGCCATGCTCATGCTCAAAAAAATAATCGTCCTCCCTCATCATAAACGGCACTGACCGCCACTGTGTGAGTCACATCATTAAACTCGTATTCGTAAGAGGCACCCGTAAATTAAGCTCTGTGGCATTTGTCGGGATCACAGTGAATGGTGTCTGTGTGGAGACTATTTTGTAGGCAGTAAAAAGGTTAGCTAACAAAGAAGTTGAGAAACCAGAGTGAGCATTGCTAAGTATCCTCAAGCTGTTGAGGTGAAATTAGGTTTCCACTTCCATATAAACCCTCCCTTTTCCCCTTCCCCCAACCCCTACAAATGAGCCGGAGTGAGTGGAACCCTTATGATGTAGCCACCAGAACAAGACATCTGTGCAGCTAGAGAACTCTCCTGTAATAGAGTGAATCCCCTCATCCCCCTCCTCCACAGTACAGTAGAGTAATTAGTACTACATGCAGTGCCGTGTGTTCCAGTTTACGAGCCTCTGAACGTTCCTTTTGATTCCTTACGGCTTGATTCCCTCGATCTCAATCCTGCTCTCATTAGCGCTCGTCGCAGTTACACACTGCTTGCTTCATCAGATCATACAGAACTGCAGGCTGTGTAATTGCACTCCATAATTATATTTCATTATGCATCGACAACTTCCACCTGAACAATGCGCACGGTCACGTGACCCCACCCCAAATTAAGGATATGAGGCGCTTGGTATCCACATGGAGGCTTCTTGATGGGCTCGGAAGGAGACAGAGTTTGTGTGAGTGGTGTATCGTACGTGTTTGGTACTTGGTATTACGGTTGGGTTTCCTTTGGGAATGCTGGCTGTCAGAAGCATCGGAAGCATGGCTTGTCTGTCGCTGCTTGTTCAATCAGAGAGTCAGGGAGAAGAAAAAAAAGAGAGTGTTTGTACCAGAAGAGCTCCCAGGGCATTATTTGTTTTCCCCAAATAAACAAGTGGATAAT
Source organism: Oncorhynchus mykiss (assembly GCF_013265735.2). Classification (NCBI taxonomy): domain Eukaryota; kingdom Metazoa; phylum Chordata; class Actinopteri; order Salmoniformes; family Salmonidae; genus Oncorhynchus; species Oncorhynchus mykiss. The sequence continues at coordinate 13,421,619 of NC_048584.1, read as the reverse complement.
CCATTCGATAAGCAGGGAAAAAAGACCGATCTGGCACTCAGGGCGCTGATTACAGCAGAATTACAAGAGTTGGGACCTGGTTTCCGCAGTGGGTTCCAAAAGTCTCTGGAACTGACTGAGGCTCACTCACAGAAAACAGTATATGGAATGCATTCGTTCCACACATAACATCAAACATGAGGTGTGATTGCAAACATCATCAAACGATGAGGAGCTGTTTTCGCATCAATCGCGTTAATCTAACCAATACTGTAAGGGGTTTTGCCCTATGGTATACAACACCCACCACCCAGCAGATCCAGACATCCGCACACATAACATCCTAGCTACAGTGGGGCAAAAAAGTATTTAGTCAGCCACCAATTGTGCAAGTTCTCCCACTTAAAAAGATGAGAGAGGCCTGTAATTTTCATCATAGGTACACTTCAACTATGACAGACAAAATGAGAAAAAACAATCCAGAAAATCACATTGTAGGATTTTTAATGAATTTACTTGCAAATTATGGTGGAAAATAAGTATTTGGTCACCTACAAACAAGCAAGATTTCTGGCTCTCACAGACCTGTAACTTATTCTTTAAGAGGCTCCTCTGTCCTCCTCTGTCACTCCACCTGTATTAATGGCACCTGTTTGAACTTGTTATCAGTATAAAAGATACCTGTCCACAACCTCAAACAGTCACACTCCAAACTCCACTATGGCCAAGACCAAAGAGCTGTCAAAGGACACCAGAAACAAAATTGTAGACCTGCACCAGGCTGGGAAGACTGAATCTGCAATAGGTAAGCAGCTTGGTTTGAAGAAATCAACTGTGGGAGCAATTATTAGGAAATGGAAGACATACAGCAAGACCACTGATAATCTCCCTCGATCTGGGGATCCACGCAAGATCTCACCCCGTGGGGTCAAAATGATCACAAGAACGGTGAGCAAAAATCCCAGGACCACACCTAGTGAATGACCTGCAGAGAGCTGGGAACAAAGTAACAAAGCCTACCATCAGTAACACACTACGCCGCCAGGGACTCAAATCCTGCAGTGCCAGACGTGTCCCCCTGCTTAAGCCAGTACATGTCCAGGCCCGTCTGAAGTTTGCTAGAGAGCATTTGGATGATCCAGAAGAAGATTGGGAGAATGCATATGGTCAGATGAAACCAAAATATAACTTTTTGGAAAAAACTCAACTCATCGTGTTTGGAGGACAAAGAATGCTGAGTTGCATCCAAAGAACACCATACCTACTGTGAAGCATGGGGGTGGAAACATCATGCTTTGGGGCTGTTCCTCTGCAAAGGGACCAGGACGACTGATCCGTGTAAAGGAAAGAATGAATGGGGCCATGTATCGTGAGATTGAGTGAAAACCTCATTCCATCAGCAAGGGCATTGAAGATGAAACGTGGGGCTGGGTCTTTCAGCATGACAATGATCCCAAACACACCGCCCGGGCAACGAAGGACTGGCTTCGTAAGAAGCATTTCAAGGTCCTGGGGTGGCCTAGCCAGTCTCCAGATCTCAAACCCAATAGAAAATCTTTGGAGGGAGTTGAAAGTCCGTGTTGCCCAGCAACAGCCCCAAAACATCACTGCTCTAGAGGAGATCTGCATGGAGGAATGGGACAAATTACCAGCAACAGTGTGTGAAAACCTTGTGAAGACTTACAGAAAACGTTTGACCTCTGTCAATGCCAACAAAGGGTATATAACAAAGTATTGAGATAAACTTTTGTTATTGACCAAATACTTATTTTCCACCATAATTTGCAAATAAATTCATAAAAAATCCTACAATGTGATTTTCTGGATTTTTTTTCTCATTTTGTCTGTCATAGTTTAAGTGTACCTATGATGAAAATTACAGGCCTCTCATCTTTTTATGTGGGAGAACTTGCACAATTGGTGGCTGACTAAATACTTTTTTGCCCCACTGTATATTATCTGATGCTCCAGGGGTCAGCATACAGCAGCTCCCAGGAGGCCACAATGACACTGTACTGTATGAAGGTGATCAATTATTCAAACCCACTAGATAAAGCCACAGCCTACAAACAATAATAAGCTCTTTAAAACATGTATTGAAACTATTTTCTATTCACAGATACTCCAGGGGAAGAAAATGACTCATTAGAAAAACACAGACAGGAGGTAACGATTTCTAGTCCAGGCTTCATGCTTTTGTAATACAGATATGGACTGAATATTAAGGGACCATTAACGACTCGGAGAGAGTCCCCTATTTGGATCACTGCTCCTACATCCCTTCCCCACATTGTGCCTGTGATATCGAACTCTGGAATATTTATTCCTTAGAGTTTTTACTATCGTCATATTTTACCTTTCGTTTTATTGCCGGATCTGGGGTGTTAATGCTATTCCCGCTGAGGTGAGGCCAATTATACCCAATCAAGCTTATGAGATGAGAATAGAAAGCATCATTAACAGGGTTCTTCATTAGAGCAGGGTGCAGCCGGGAGAGAGGCGCATGGACACTGGGTATGAATCAGTGTGATGCTGAACAGACGAGTGTAGGAGTCTCTGTAGATGATTTACAGTGGTCTGTGGTACAGGCTTGCAGTGTGTGGCAGAGGTTGTAAAGGTTGAGCGTGTGTGTGTGTGTGTGTGTGTGTGTGTGTGATTTCAGTCCAGCAGTACACCATCGCAGCCTGGGGGAAGGTGAGCATGGAACCTGCCTCACTCCCTGGGTGCTTCAGAGGCCACAACGGCTACCAAGACTCAGTGGAAAGCAGACTGGGCCTGCCTGTCTGTTTCGCCAGGCATGGATGGAATACCTCAAAATAACTTATTTTGACAAGACCATCCATGCACTTCTGAAACGGTATGGGCCTGGCCACTAACCACTAAGCCTACCAGCACATGGAGGTACGTGCAGACTAGACCAGGGTTTCCCAAACTCCGTCCTTGGACTCCAAGAGGTGCATGTTTTAGTTTTTGCCTGAGCACTACACAGCGTATTTAAACAAGTCAACTAATCATCAAGCTGTGTAGTGTTAGGGCAAAAAAACTAAACGTGCACCCCTTGGCGTCCTGAGGACCGAGTTTGGGAAACACTGGATTAGATCCACAGCCCAGGGGACTGATTCTGGGTGAATGCAGGAGGGAAATGGGGAACATCTATCTTACCTCATGTGCCGCTGCTCTATGGAAAACATCTCAATGAGGTCGATGGATTGATGAGGTCGATGGATTGTCTCAGGGTTTCACTGGATGAATGAGCACTCTTCCAAAATGGGACCTAGTCAGTTGTCCAACTGAATGTATTCAACTGAAATGTCTTCCGCATTTAACCCAACCCCTCTGAATCAGAGAGGTGCGGGGGGCTGCCTTAATCGACTTCCACGTCTTCAGCGCCCCGGGAACAGTGGGTTAACTGCCTTGATCAGGGGCAGAAAGACAGATTTTTACCTTGTCTGCTCGGGGATTCGATCCAGCAACCTTCCGATTACTGGCCCAATGCTCTAACCACAAGGCTGCCCAAATGCTACATATACCAATCAATGCTATTTATACAATGGGTGGGTCTAATCCTGAATGATGATTGGTTAAAACCGCATTCCGGTGTCTATTCCATAAGTTACCATCAGCTACAGTAAATCTATGACGTTAAAATGCCTATTTACTCCTGACTGCGCAATCCACTGTCTCATCAGCCCAGCCAGGCAATTTATAAACTTGATCTCCACTATAAAAAGCATCTAGACATTCTCACATTTCTTTTAAACAGCAGAGGTTCGTATAAACCTTGCCTCTCCAACATTTGCAAAATTGTTTCAATATTCAAATTTGATCTCCAGCTGTCCTATAGTAATGAATGAGTCGGGACAAGACAGACAGGCAGGCAGGCATCGTTTCTCAGCCTGTGGAAATCATGAATCAGCTGGCATCATTTTTATGGATATATACAAAGAAATGTAAATTGATGAAAGGTCCAACGAAACAAAGTGCAGCTAGTTTGCAGTCTTTCCAGCTTCAGTTTGAAGTGATTGTGTTGTTTGGACACATCCATGATCATTATTTGAATATGTTGGTAACCTGTTGTATAAAAGTGATACTGCCCTCAAAGCTGGTGTTTGGAGGATATATTGGCAGTTTGCCGCCCCTCGACTTTGTCTCGGGCCTAACACCCGTGCCAATACATCCTCCAAACACCGGCGTTGAGGGCATTATCACTTAAGTTTGCACTGCCAATTAAGCTCATGTGATGGACACTTTACAATTACCTTTTGTTTCATGTTCAGACTAGAGACGTTTTATATATGCTTTAGATGCACATAATATATGTTCTCCCTGTGTGGATGACAGCTCGCCAAGACGCAAAACAGATGTAATTAAAACACATTCGCTCCTATGTACAGTAGCACTAGGCTATCTCATGGTTCGGGGGGGGTCAGGGGAGCTGTTAAACGCAACATCATTGTATAGAGAAATAGCCAGACAAGAATTAATCTGTGTAATATTGTGTTGCGATTGTCTCTGCCCCAGTATGCTTGATGGAAAGTTTCCACTGCCAGTACTTTTCTTATCTCCCTCACACAACACTGCCTCCCTAAACAGCATCTACCAACTAAGCACCCCCTCCCTCCACAGGATAGATAGGTCAATGTGCAAAAGTTGCAGAAAAAGCAAACGAGGGAAATGTTGAAATAATGAGGGAAGGAAGGAGAGGCCTGGCAGTTGTATCTTGGGAGATGATTATAGACGTGTTGTTCTGCTCAGCGCTACTTGCGGAACCAGTTCGCCTGCAGCCGCCTGAATATTTGAAAGTACAGCCAGAAGGTAGTATTGGAGATCTGGGGGTCTATTCCAACGATGCAGAATTATACAGTACACGCTGCAGGTGATGAGGATATTCACAGAGAATAGCCAAAACAGAGGCAGTTGCTAAGGTGTGTGTGTGTGTGTGTGTGTGTGTAAATGAACAGCTGTGATGTTGTGGAAGTGGTTCAGAACATTTGAAGATTAAGCTCCAGCGAGATGAACGTTTTTGCACTCAACATTGTCAAGGACGCCGGCAAGATGGAGCGCCAGGACACAGAACCGTTGCTTTTTGTCATCCTCAACCTGTCACAGCAAAATTGAGGCATCTTTCAGAATTTGGTGAGATATTAGGGACATCATGAGATGTAGGGCTACCTTGTTGTTGTTGGATGAGCAGCATGTCTAGACACAGGCTCTGAGTCACAGTGAAAAAGCATGTGAGTTTCGAACCTCTCTCTCTAGTTCCACACTGAACGCATAATTGCTTTAACTACTGTGTATGTGTGTGTGTGTAAATGAACGCCTGTAAAAAATGGCAGTAGAATAGCTACTTCTGTAACCAGAACCTACTATTTCCTGTTGTTCCATCTTATTATCTTCTCTTTCTACCACAAAGGAGAAATTAACTCCAGGATATTTCTGTAACTGTACTTCCCAAGGCGTGCAACTGATTAGCCTAAACACAATAATTACAGCTTCATCACAGTTCTATTGGAGTCCTACCTTCCTCTTGATAGCCTCCTAGACACACTGTGGAGAGGGAGATAGGTGGAAAGGCAGAGGGGCACAGGGAGGCCCTGATCTCAATCTGTCAGTGCCGGCACCATCAGCCCCAGAACATCTCAATCTCTTCAGCTTGTCTCCTCTGGTCTCTCGGAGGGGCATTAAAGTTATTAAAGTGGATGTGGGGCCGTGCGGTGGTGGCGATCGATAGCCAGCCCAGCCCTAATGGGAAGGGGAAATGTATGGAAGGGTGAGGATTAAGGAGGGGGTTTTTAAGTGCTCATGTCACAAGCGTTGAGAACAAAGGGAGACTGATCGACAGATGGCTGAAGAATGCTTTATATAAACTTGTGGTAGATGACACAGTTATGATTGTTTGTTGGTGTTATATGTTGGTACTGTATATGTGCAGTACGTGGAGTGGACTATGGGGAATCATTTGATATTTGCACTGGATTCAACAAAAACTGACTTGCTAATTGAGAACATCATGTATCCCCTTACGGAGAAAAATCTTTAAAATCCATTTTAGCCTTCTAGGAAATGGCACATGCCATTGTCCGTCTGAGTTAATGATAATTATGCGTGTTTGTATCTCAAGTCTCCCTCTCATGCTGCTGAGAGGAGGGGGCTACACGCCTTGGCCTCTTTGAAACATGATTTGCTGCAATCATGGCAATTGTTTGGTTGAATTGCCCCAAAATCCATTCAAGTTCTGGGTTAAGAAGTGGCTTATTCTGGGCCTTGAGATTTTCTATTTCCAGACTGGACGTGAAGCATTCCAGAACATCCTCTTTCAGGTTTGTGATTTACTCCAAACAACCTGCTTTGCCTTCTGTAAAGACATAGATATATTCATGGTTTATCTGCTGATTTATTTTTGGTGTGTGTGTGTGTGTGTGACTGTCTTGTTACATGTCAGTTACCCAGGCGTTATATAAACTGACTTTACCAGTGACTGACTGGGCTGCAGGGCTGAATTCCCATGTCTGATCAGTGCTTGCTCTTCTGAAAATTACAGCAAAACGAAAAGTGGGCCCTCATACCGTAGCACTCACTCATGACTCTTAACACTACTGTGCCACAGTAACCTATCAAAAATATCGCTGACTTCTCAACTAACTCTCCAATCCACTGAAACTTTAAAAGCATATAATTCAACTGAAACTCTCGGGACACGGATTCTCTCTGGATTCGAGCAGGGAATACGAAATGTGGTTTCTCATGTCAATCTATTTAATATATCTGAGGAGCCCAGACCAGATCAATCTTAAAAGGCCCAGTGCAGTCAAAAAACGTGATTTCCCTGTGTTTTATATAGATTTCCACACTGAGGTCGGAACAATTCTGTGAAATTGTGAAAATGCCCTTTTAGTGTAAGAGCTGTTTTGAAAATACCATCATCAGAAAATGGGTTAACCTCAAAGTCTAAGCTGGGGGGGACCCCTTTAGGTATACATTTTTTATTATTATTTGATAAAATATAGAATTTGGTCTTTACTACTATAGCCCATAGAAATGCATTGAATAACACATTCATAAATAGCAAAAAAAAGACAGTCAAAAAATAGATCATAAGGAATAAGGTTTTGAAGTGTCTGTCCTATATCTTGGAGATATATTAAGTTGAGGAATTATTAAAACATTTTAACCTCTTATTTTTTTGGACATACTTCTATTTGTTTGTATGGGTTAACTTCAGATGAGTGACTGTGACACTTGTGGGGGTACTAGACCAAACAGAGAACACCATCGTTTTTATGAGTCTCCCTTTCCATAGAGTGGTCATAATAGTTTGGATGCTACAGACGTTTTCATGAGAAGACAGATTTCAGAGATGACTCGTGGTCTGACAAATACCGCTGTAGCTCGGCCACCTTCCACCGCAGATGCGGAAGGCCGACATAGGAGGATGCGGTGGATTGAGACGCAGCCCATGCAACAAACATCGGATATCTCTAGCTTAAACTGGAGGATTTTGATTTTCTTATTGGTCAATCTCAGTAACATAAAACAGAGTTCCAAACCTCTGCCAATAGCAGCTAATTTTGAGTTTTCCCTCCCCACTTAGACCACTCAGACTGTCCGAGCAAAATTCTTGCTTGAGAAATTGCTCTTTGCTAAGAAGCTATTTTTGTTTGTTTTTTGACCATTTTCCATTTAAAAACAATCCCAGTTGTTACCCGGAAATGATTGATATCGAGACAAAGACGGCTGCATTGGACCTTTAAGGCCCATAGCACATCTGCTATGCTGTGGCCAATGGTGAGAAAGATAAAGCTAGTGAGTAATGGGAGCACTATGTGGGTTTTATTGCTCAGAGGTCTCCATTTAGCTTGGCCTCTTGTAAATCACCTGTACTGCTGAGTGTGGTGCCTGGGTGTCTGATGGCTTTGCTCTGTATAAAGTTAAACCAGATTTACACTGAACCAAAAATAAATAAATCGACATGTAACGTGTTGGTCCCATGTTTCATAAGCTGAAATAAGATCCCCAGGAATGTTCCATATGCACAAAGTTATTAATTATTTTCACATTCCTGTTTGAGCATTTCTCCTTAGCCAAGATAATCCATGCACCTGACAGGTGTGGCATATTAAACAGCAGGATCATTACACAGGTGCACCTTATGCTGGGGACAATAAAAGGCCACTCTAAAATGTGCAATTTTGTCACACAACACAAAGCCACAGACGTCTCAAGTTGAGGGAGCACGCAATTGGCATGCTGACTGGAGCAATGTCCACCAGAGCGATTTCCAGAGAACTGAATGTTCATTTCTCTGCCATAAGCCACCTCCAACATCGTTTTAAAGAGTTTGGCAGTACGCCCAACCGGCCTCACAACCGCAGGCCATGTGTATGGCGTCATGTGGACGAGCAGTTTGCCGATGTCAATATTGTGAATTGGGGTTAGGCATAAGCTACGGACAATAAACACTTACATTTTTTCGATGCCAATTTGAATACACAAAGATACCGTGACGAGATCCTGGGGCCCATTGTCGTGCCCTTCATCCGCCGCCATCACCTCATGTTTCAGCATGATAATGCACGGCCCCATGTCGCAAGGATCTGTACACAATTCCTGAAAGCTGAAAATGTCCCAGTTGTTCCATGGCCTGCATACTCAGACATGTTACCCATTGAGCAGGTTTGGGATGCTCTGGATCGAAGTGTACGACAACGTGTTCCAGTGCCCGTCAATATCTAGCAACTTCGCACAGCCATTGAAGAGGAGCGGGACAACATTCCACAGGCCAGTCCACAGCCAGATCACCTCTATGCGAAGATGTTTCCTGCTGCATGAAGTAAATGGTGATCACACCAGAAACTGAGCGGTTTTCTGATCTACACCCCTACTTAAAAAACAAAAAAAAGTATCTGAGCAACAGATGCATATCTGGATTCCCAGTGATGTGAAATCCATAGATTACGGCCTCATTCATTTATTTACATTGACTTATATGAATTGTAACTCAGTGAAATCTTAGAAATTGTTGCGTTTATATTTTTGTTCAGTATAATTCCTTTTCCCATCACACCTAGGTATTGGTTTACTTGCAGAGGTGGGGGCGTGGTGAAAAGAGATCTACACTGGCACACTACACTCATGGGAACTTCTGGGAACAGAGAAAGTTAAAAAAGGACTGTATATAACCTGTGGGAAATGAAGCTGCCACAACCCTACAGCACTCTATTGAAAGAGAGGGTTTTCAATGACAACTTCCCCTCTTATGCCGAGATAAATATGCAACAGCAGAGTCCCCCTTGAAACTTTGCCCTCTTCCTGACAAGGTAAAGAATCGACCTGAATCCAAAACAACGATATTAACTTCTTATGCCTGTGGCAGTCAGCATGCCATTTCATTAGAGCTGGCAGATAGAGCTGCAGAGAGAGGAGAGCGTCACTGTGTGCGAGTAGTTTTGCTGCTCTTTGGGCTGTGTGCAGGCCTCGTGCAGTTGTTGTATTTTCAAATCAAATCAAAGTTTATTTGTCACGTGCGCCGAATACAACAGGTCGACCTTACAGTGAAATGCTTACTTACAGGCTCTTACCAATAGTGCAAAAAAGGTATTAGGTGAACACTAGGTAAGTAAAGATAAAAGTAACGAGGCCACATACAGACACCGGTTAGTCAGGCTGATTGAGGTAGTATGTACATGTAGATATGGTTAAAGTGACTATGCATATATGATGAACAGAGAGTAACAGTAGCGTAAATGAGGGGTTGGTGGGTGGCGGGACACAATGCAGATAGCCCGGTTAGCCAATGTGCCGGAGCACTGGTTGGTCGGGCAAATTGAGGTAGTATGTACAGTGGGCAAAATTACTGGCACCCCTGACTGGCAATGCAAAAACAATACAATTATAGAGAAACTCAAAATACCATCATGTGAGAAATACTGTACTTTATTAATGTTTCAATGGAACCAACCAAAATACATTTATCCATAATTATTGGCACTCCTCATTTAGTACTTAATGCAACCACCTCTGGCAAGGATAACAGCATGGAGTCGGGCCTCCTGGGTGGCGCAGTGGTTAAGGGCGCTGTACTGCAGTGCCAGCTGTGCCATCAGAGTCCCTGGGTTCGCGCCCAGGCTCTGTTGTAACCGGCCGCGACCGGGAGGTCCGTGGGGCGACGTACAATTGGCCTAGCGTCGTTAGGGAGGGATTGGTCGGTAGGGATCTCCTTGTCTCATCGCACACCAGCGACTCCTGTGGCGGGCCGGGCGCAGTGCGCACTAGCCAAGGTTGCCAGGTGCACGGTGTAGCCTCCGACACATTGCTGGCTTCCGGGTTGGATGCGTGCTGTGTTAAGAAGCAGTACGGCTGGTTGGGTTGTGTATCGGAGGACGCATGACATTCAGCCTTCGTCTCTCCTGAGCCCGTATGGGAGTTGTAGCAATGAGACAAGATACTACAACAATTGGATACCATGAAATTGGGGAGAAAAAGGGGTAAAAAAAAATTTAAAAACGAAAAAAAAAACAGCAATGTACAGTAATTAACAAGGTTAAGGAACACATTTGGAGGGATTTTGGACCATTTTGGACCAAAACACCTTCACATTCTTGGGTTTGCCCTCTTCTACTCAGCCCACTGGTTTTCGATTGGATTGAGGTCCGGCAACTGAGATGGCCATGGCAGAACATTGATTTTGTTGACACAGAACCATTTCTGTGTGGGTTGTGCCATGGCGGAGATCTTTGTGGGCTATACTCTGCCTTTCTCAGGTAAGTGGTGGTTGAAGATATCCCTCTAGTGGTGTGGGGGCTGTGCTTTGGCAAAGTGGGTGGGGTTATATCCTTCCTGTTTGGCCCTGTCCGGGGTGTCCTCGGATGGGGCCACAGTGTCTCCTGACCCCTCCTGTCTCAGCCTCCAGTATTTATGCTGCAGTAGTTTATGTGTCGGGGGGCTAGGGTCAGTTTGTTATATCTGGAGTACTTCTCCTGTCCTATTCGGTGTCCTGTGTGAATCTAAGTGTGCATTCTCTAATTCTCTCCTTCTCTCTTTCTTTCTCTCTCTCGGAGGACCTGAGCCCTAGGACCATGCACCAGGACTACCTGACATGATGACTCCTTGCTGTCCCCAGTCCACCTGGCCGTGCTGCTGCTCCAGTTTCAACTTCCACCTGACCGTGCTGCTGCTCCAGTTTCAACTGTTCTGCCTTATTATTATTCAACCATGCTGGTCATTTATGAACATTTGAACATCTTGGCCATGTTCTGTTATAATCTCCACCCGGCACAGCCAGAAGAGGACTGGCCACCCCACATAGCCTGGTTCCTCTCTAGGTTTCTTCCTAGGTTTTGGCCTTTCTAGGGAGTTTTTCCTAGCCACTGTGCTTCTACACCTGCATTGCTTGCTGTTTGGGGTTTTAGGCTGGGTTTCTGTACAGCACTTTGAGATATCAGCTGATGTACGAAGGGCTATATAAATAAATTTGATTTGATTGTCTTTTTGGAAAGTCCACCTATGGCCAAGGCCCAGCCTTCTGGCAGAGGCAACCAGATTGTCAGACAAAATTGTCTGGTACTTTGTGGAATTCATTATGCCATCAATCTTAACCAGTGCCCCTGGACCTCTGGAATTAAAACAGCCCCAAAACATCACTGACCCCCCTCCATATTTCACCGTAGGTATGAGGTTCCTCTCCTTGTATGCATCTCTGTTTCGACGTCAAACATGCAGATGCTGTATCTGACCGAAACGTTCAATGTTGGTCGCATCTGACCAGAGCACCTTCTTCCGGTCATCATTTAATAAATAACGTTTGGCAAACTCCAAGTGCTTGTGTCTTGGGGTCAGAAAGGGCTTTCTTCTAGAAACCCTTCCAAAGAGCCAGGTGGCGCCTGATGGTGCTTTTTGAAACCTGGTGACCCCAAGATGCCACCAAGGCCTGCAAATATTTCACAGTGATTATTGGGGATTTTGTTGCTTCTCTCATCATCCTCCTTCCTATCCTGGGGGGCAAAATGCATTTGCGTCCTCCACCCGTAAGGTTCAACTGTTCCATTATCTTTTGAATTTTGTAATAATTGCCCTGACAGTGCTCAGTGATATATTCAATCGTGTGTGGATCTTCTTGTAGCCATTACCAGATTTATGAAGGTCTATGACCATCTGTCTCTTTTGAATTGCCAGTTCTTTTGTTTTCTTCATGGTGTGGGATGACAGCGGGATATTGCATGTGTGTTACATCATTTTTATACCCTAGTTAAACAGGAAGTGATGTAATTGCTCAATATAGTTCCTTAAGACTTAGATAAATTAAATTCCACTTATTTAAGTTTGTGGTTTAATTTTGGTAGATGTTATTTACAATAATGTTTAAGGGTGCCATTAATTGTGAAACCTTGATTTTGAGGACATTGATTTTTAATGAAATCAATACATTATTTTGGTTGGTTCCATTGAAACATTAATAAAGTACAGTATTTCTCACGTTGGTATTTTGGGTTTCGCTATAATTATATTGTTTATATTTGTTTAAGCATTGTTTGTGCATTGCCAGTCAGAGGTGCCAGTAATTTGAGTCCACTGTACATGAATGAATATATAAAGTGACTATGCCTATATCATAAACAGAGAGCAGCAGCAATGTAAAAGATGGGTTGGGGGAGGCACACAATGTAAATAGTCCGGGTAGCCATTTGATTACCTGGTCAGGAGTCTTATGGCTTGGGGGTAAAAACTGTTGAGAAGCCTTTATGTCCTAGACTTGGCACTCCGGTACCGCTTGCCATGCTGTAGTAAAGAGAACAGTCTATGACTGAGGTGGCTGGGGTCTGACAATTTTTAGGGCCTTCCTCTAACACGGCCTGGTGTATAGGTCCTGGATGGCAGGCAGCTTAGCCCCAGTGATGTACTGGGCCGTACGAACTACCCTCTGTAGTGCCTTGCGGTCGGAGGCCGAGCAATTGCCGTACCAGGCAGTGATGCTCTCGATGTTGCAGATGTAGAACCTTTTGAGGTTCTCAGGACCCATGCCAAATCTTTTAGTTTCTGAGGGGGAATAGGCTTTGTCATGCCCTCTTCACAACTGTCTTGGTGTGTTTGGACCATTCTAGTTTGTTGTTGTGGACACCAAGGAACTTGAATCTCTCAACCGGCTCCACTACAGCCCCATCGATGAGAATGGGGGCGTGCTCGGTCCTCCTTTTCCTGTACTCCACAATCATCCCCTTAGTCTTGGTTACGTTGAGGCATAGGTAGATGTGTTGCTACCTACCCTCACCACCTGGGGCCGGCCCGTCAGGAAGTCCAGGATCCAGTTGCAGAGGGAGGTGTTTAGTCCCAGGATCCTTAGCTTAGTGATGAGCTTTGAGGGTACTATGGTGTTAAACACTGAGCTGCAGTCAATTAATAGCATTCTCACATGTGTTCCTTTTCTCCAGGTGGGAAAGGGCAGTGTGGAGTGCAATAGAGATTGCATCATCTGTAGATCTGTTTGGGCGGTATGCAAATTGGAGTGGGTCTAGGGTTTCTGGGATAATGGAGTTGATGTGAGCCATTACCAGCCTTTCAACGTACTTCATGGCTACGGACGTGAGTGCTACAGGTCTGTAGTCATTTAGGCAGGTTGCCTGTGTGTTCTTGGGCACATGGACTATGGTGGTCTGCTTGAAACATGTTGGTATTACAGACCTAATCAGGGACATGTTGAAAATGTCAGTGAAGACACCTGCCAGTAGGTCAGCACATGCCCGGCGCACACGTCCTGGTAAGCCGTCTGGCCCCGCAGCCTTGTGTATGTTGACCTGTTTAAAAGGTCTTACTCACGTCGGCTACAGAGAGCATGATCACAGTCGTCCGGAACAGCTGATGCTCTCATGCATGCCTCAGTGTTGCTTGCCTCGAAGCGATTTAGCTCGTCTGGTAGGCTCATGTCACTGGGCAGCTCGCGGCTGTGCTTCCCTTTTAGTGAATGAACAGTCATCTCTACCCCTAGACCCATCTCACCCCACCCTATCCCATCGATCCCTACACTCTCTTACCACCCTCACCCAAAAACCCATTCAAACCACTCATGTTCCATCACTTCTCTTACTGTACAAACCACTCGTCTCTTCTCATCCAAGCGTCTCGTCCCCTTATCCCCACCACTGACTGCATCTCTCCTTGGTTCCTACCCTCTCATGCCAAACCCAGAGACCTAACCACTTCATTTCCCCACCACATTGTCACTGTGCGCACACACACACACACACACACACACACAGTAGATTGAGTGCAGTCTTTATTTGAGCGCTCAGCCACTCCGTAGCCTCAGAGAGATCACAGCAAAAAGGGTGGGGAGCAGAATCAAAACAAAAAGTAGTTCAACACATTTAAGTTCATTCATTCATATTCAGTCTCAACACAACCATTTAAAGTGCATTTCAGATTGAGATGTTCCTTTTTTGACAAGCTCACAGTGACAATTACACAGACAGATATTGGATAGACATAAATAATTAGTATTGTGTACAACAGTATGCTCTCAATCGTTAACGTATTGCACATTAAATAACAGTATAGCAAACATGGAATTAAAACAGAAGTGGCAGGAAGATAAACACAAATACATGAGGAAACACAACCGATCCTCTGAGCAGAGTCTCTCCGTTTTAATTTCCTGTCATAGGTGAGGAAAATAAGTTATACAGTACAATGTACAGTCAATGTGATGCTAGCGAGGTGAAAGAAACAGAACAGTCGTCATACAGTACATCTGCCATATTGATTAGTGTATTCAAAACAGACTCATGTTATGGCGTTTAAGTTCACAGCAGTGATGTCAGACGACAACAAAGCAGAAGATTATGGACCTGAACCCAGTCCTCACTGTCCATAAGATAAGTGGCCAGGACTTTCTAATTACCAAGTGACCTGACCAGAAGAATACATAAAAAATAAAATAATAACTGGGGTAGTGATAGCCCAATTTTTTCTTGGCAGGTCACAAGGTCGGGGACAAGTCTAGGCCCCCACATCTGTGAAATAGGAGGGGGGGGGGGGGGGGGGGGGGGGGGGGGGGGGCGACAATTGCGTTCCAAATAGCACCCTATTCCCTATATAGTGCACTACTTTTGACAAGGGCTCATAAGGTTCTGGTCAAATTGTGTGCACTATAAAAGGGAATGGGGTGCCATTTGAGATAATGAGGGACATTAAACAGATCGTAATGAGCAGCAAACACATGCCGCTGTTTACAATGTAATTTCATGAATTAAACTACTGTTTCAACATTTCCAGTTTAAAAAAGAGGAAAAAAAGTAAAATGAGCTTAAAAACTGAGATTTGTTCTAAATTCGTGAAAAGCCGAGCAGCACAGCAGCAGATCTACTTAAGACTGCTCACAAGGACAAGGGGGCACACCAGAGTGCATTGAGACGGCAGCAAAGCAAATCTGAACACTTGAAATTCAAAACGTCAGAGCTGAGACAACACTGGAAACATAGCTTGGCCTGCTTTTTGAATACAGAGGATGCTTCTGTAGTGAGACAGACAAACAGGTTTGCCCTTCCCAGTCAGAACAGGTTGTCTGTGTGAGTCTGGGACAGTGAATACTAAGTGAGGCTGGCATGCTAACATCTGATAGCCTGGAAGAGCATAATGCATCCCTGTGTTGAACCCAGTAGAGGGGCGGAGGAAGCCCCACTGGCAGCCAGATGCAGCAAGGAGTGGGAATCACCTGTGAACCCAAGGCAGACCTCCTTCCTCTTTCAGCAACACAGCCAGGCAGTGGGACCAAGCTCCAGAACCACACTCATCTACATACCAAAATGTTATGTTCAGGACTACGGGAAAGGAAGTCACAAAAGCAGGCACTTCTGTAATACACAAGAACAGCAAGAGTGCTTTACGGTGAATACTGCTACGTGATGCTATCCCATGCAGTCATTTTGAGGGCAAGTTATTTACTTGACATTTGTTTAATCTACATACCATAATATGGTAAGCCAAGCAAAGCTAGACAACCGAAAAAATAATAATGCATGACTAACAAGTCTCAACCCTTCTCAATAACTTTAAGTCACTCCTATTTCGGGGGTTTTGGGTGAGAAATTCTCAGAAACAAACATGTTAGGGCTTCTGTTAAGATCTCGTTAACATTAAAAACGAAATATTCCTTCCCCCTGCACATTCTAAATCCTTTAAGTCAAGGACTCTGACTGTCAAACAGGAATTGATTAAATTAATATCTTCCTCATCCCGACAAACCTCAAATAGTTTGTTTGTTTGTTCATCATTGAAGAGATTAAATGTATAAAAAGTATTTGGTTCTTATCTGGGTGGGATTGGAAGCAGCCGTGCATTCCAAACAGCAGAGTTGTTTTGGGGTGACGTTTAACAAGTCCTGAGGCAGATTCAGATCAGGGTGATGTTGTACGCATGCGTTGTAGGGTTGCTGCAGAAAGCACTTCAAATCGCTTGACAAAAACGTACAAGGTGAGTGCTCGTGATGACCATTATGGGGCATGGCTTCCAATCATTTAGGAATGGGAAGACAAATACTTGGTGGCAGCAAAACAAGTGTTTCAGATATCATGTACACTTACATCTGCCTTTACATATGCCCATAACGAGAAGGATTCATGGAGGCAACCAGCTCATTGCCCATGACTAATGTACCACTGTGACTTATCTTCCATGACTAGGGCACAACTGTGTTGCATAGAAAAACATGTAAAGCTTTAGCTGGGGAAGAAGAAATGCCAAATTAAGTTACAGAAATAGGCATTTTTATTCTAGTCTTTGAGATCGTTTTGACTGGGTGACGTTCTGCTCATTCTACAACGTACACTCAGCCAACTGACTTGGAATCAAAAGATCAGTTATGACATCAAGGAAATAAGGACCTGATAGGTCAAGGGTACAAATGTGCCCATTGGTTACTACTTAAAGCTCTCAAGGACTAAACATAGTAACAGACCAGGAAGTAGTTAGACATGATGGCTTTGAAGAAAAGCAAATGAGTCATTGTGTCCCTCTCCATCCTCCTTGACACTCTGCCCCACCGTGATGCACTCATTGTAAGTCTATCACCTTGAGGAAGGAGTGAGAGAAGTAGTAGTGAACAATAAAAACTATAAAAAATGGAGAGTTAAGTCTCAGCAGATGTCAAAGGAGCATGCCTGGCCCTGCTGTCGACAGGGACACACTGAGCGTGTGCGTAACCCACTCGACATCCTCACACCCCTCCACTGTGCCACTCAGCCGCGTTACCATGCCAACTGGATCCGACTCAGAATCATTACGGAATCACGTGGAAGTTGCCGCCAGCCTCTGCATTACACCAGCAACATTGTTTCATGCTAGGAAATTATTTATCTTTCTTTCTGTCCCCTTCTATTCAGGGACCTGGGCCTGAAGCACGTCTGCTGTGTAGTTGGGCTGAGAGGCTGAGCTCTTCTCTGGTGCAGCCTCATTAAGGTAGCATGTGGGTGACCCTCTACCCACAGACCTAACTAGACCTGCTCATGATGGAAGCACAGGGGGAACAAAGGTGGCTCAGAGAGCACCAATTGCACAAGATGGCTCTTCTGATCTCTTTGTTGTCCCCGTGTCGCAATCAAACTGCACCACCACACAGACAAAGACAGATACAGACTATCGGTAGACAGAAGAGTACAGTGCAACATACAGCTACTTTTGAGAGTGCACTTAAAAACGTAAGGCATTCTCAGGGTACAAGGCAGAAATAATAAAGGTGTTTCAAAACCAGAGAACACAGGGGGCTGCTGCGGGGAGAACGGCTCATAAACCATGTGTTGTATTTGATACCATTCCAATGACTCCGCTCCAGCCATTACCACGAGCCCCCCCCCCCCCAAATTATGGTGCCACCAACCTCCTGTGAGAGACATAATACTGGCTGTGTAGCAAGGGGAACTTTAGAACATCACTCAGCAAGTAGAATTCCCCCCCCCCCCAGTTTAGCCAGAGGGACAATATCTGAAGTAACAAACTATATTCTCTAGTCTATACAACCAAATGTTCCCCTTCAAGTCAAGAGATTCTCTGTTCCTGTAACCGTTCCACTGTGTTATATTGCCTTAATCCCTCTACCACAGTTACGCAGAGATTATATCAGGTAAATTAAAGTTCCCGTCTACAGAGAAATCAAAGTTCTACTGAGCCCAACCACTACATACAGGCAGTTGTTCAGTAAGTAAAGCTTGACATGAACTTTCTTAGCCACATGTCCTTCAGACAAGTAGAACTGTTTTTTTTTTACTTGTCCGAAAGCTCAAGTCACTTGTTTATCTATTTGTAAGGTTAAAATATTCAGTGTTCAACGAAAATCTTGACAGCATAGGAATTACTTGTCAATTAAGCTATTAAAAAATATATATTCTTAGACTTTGGCAGAATTACATGGCCAGTATTGTACATGGCCAGCATTGAATAGGAGAGGATTTTAGTGCTTGCGAGACGGTTTTACAAACGGAGTATGCAGAATTGGTTTCATCCACTGTGCACACGTATCAACTACGTGTCCGACATTTGCAGTTATACACGAGCGCGGGTCAAAGTATATTTTAGGCCATCGGACATTACATTAATACATGCTAATAGCTAAATAGTTAAGTAGTGAGAACAAGCCAATCTACACTGTTGTATATCATTACTTTACCTGCTGCGCAAATGTAGCTCTCCTCTGACAAGGTGATGCAAACTTTTCCAGCATTTTCATTGTCGACCAAAAATGAGCTGGGCAAATAACTCACTAACTAGCAATGAATATCAACATGTGCACATGCGGCTTGCTTTGATCTCAAAAACGCATCTCGTGACTGCATGATTGAAAGATCGCTTGTGCCCGTCAATGCAGGCCTACAATACTCTAAAGCGCTCTGCAGAGATTAGGAGGACACTGATCCAATTCGCCTAATTGTTTGTGATTTCTTTTATACTAAACATTTTTTTTTACTTGTCCAGTCGGACAACTTAAATCTACATTCTTCATAACCAATTTTTTTTGGGGAAAGCAGACAAGCATTAATGTCGAGCCCTGTAAAGTTCAACCCAACTGAGTATGTATAAGTAACAATAAATGCTATATTGGGGCCAGATAACGCGGTGTTCCTAAGCATGTTCATTATCTTGGGAAAAGTTTTGGCAAGAAAGTAAAGTTGCAATTGTAGCTTGTTGGGGCTGGAGGGAATATAAAGTTAAGCATCCTGCCAGTTCCCACTTTGAAACAGAACTTCACAAAAACAACAATCTATTTATCTGCGTACAGATAGTGTTGAAGCAAGTTTTTTTGGGGGGGATAAACAATAAGGTGTTATGCTTGACTTCTTCGTCTGAGACGATATCAAATGTGTACATGGGACAAAAGATTTTTATGACCTTGAGTGATTCTTATTGGAAGAGGTTAGATAAAATATTATTTTGGGTTATATATAATATATAACCTAAAATAATATTTTAAGTCTGCATGTCATCCTTTCTCACAGGGTAGACATGGTAACCTTACTAAGGGGAGGTCGGAAGCCTCTAGAAGAAGTCTGATCTTTTGGGTCTGAGTGGGTAGAGGGTGGTGCTGAATGGCCTTACTAGAGGGCACTGTTTGAGAATTGAGAGAGAGCAATCAGTGGCCCTTTGGCTTGGGGAGTCGTAAGAGGGTGGGAGGGCCTAGACCTCTGGCCTTGAGACCACCACTCTCTGGTTCTCTGAGGCCTGGAGTCTGTTTGGGTGCTCTGGTCCGGGGGAAGGCGGGCAGGGTAGGGCCCAGAAACGAGGCAGAGGACTGGGGTGTGGAACTGTAGCAGGGTTGACCTCTGGAGGCAGGTGGGAGCAGACTCAGCCTGAACTGTGGAGCTATGTGGCCCGGCCTGAGACCACCCCTACCCTGGATTCCTCTCACCACCCTGGGGAAGCCTGCCATGGACATCTGGGTGGTGGTGGTGGTTGTGGTGGTGGGGCCTTCATGTGGCCTCTTAGGGATGGAGGCTTTCTTCAGAGAGCCGGGGGACTGCGAGAGACAAGGTGGAGGGATCCTTTTGGCTGAGTCCAGCCTGAGTCTTGATCCAGGGTGGGGAGGAGAACATGTCTGGCCCTCCAGACCCTCAGAGTCACTGATCTTCAGCTGGGTGCTGAGCAAGAGGCTAAGTTCTTCTGAGCCAGGGAAACAGCCAGCAGGAGGGGTGGAAGCAGGGCTAGGGCAAGCCAGGCCAGAGCGGGAGCTGTGCTGGGCCCTGCTGGCCAGACTGTCCCCCCAGCCACAGCCAGGGTTAGAGGAGGCCAGCTCACTGGGGGCCTCTGTGTGGGCTGAGTTTGTTAATCTTTCCTGGGAGTGGGGTTGGTGCACCCTGTTGGGCCATGGCCTGGAAGGCTGTAGTATTTGAGGCTGGGGGAGGAGAGAAACATACGTTAAGCATCTAAAACGGTATATAAACAAAACTAGATCTAGAACCATTGTACTCCATCATAACAAAAATAATCAACTCTAAATCATTTCTGTTCTTTGGCTTTTGAAACAAATATTTTGTACAGTCTTTAATGCCTAAGCAATGTTTTTCCCAAAACAGCAGTGTCAGTCTCTTGACAGTTGCACAACAAGCCCACAATTCCCACGAGGCTGTACAGTGTGTACCGTAACGCCTCTCCCTTTTCTTACGAAGGTAGAGAAAGAAACAGACTGCGCCGCATTCAACACATGAAACGCCGTCGGAGATGGCGCTTTTGATTCCGGGGACTCTTTGGAGTCTGCAGCCAGGCTTGTCACAGTGCTGCTGCGTGCTCCAGTACAGTAGTCGCAGTCTCTCTGCACTTATTAGCCATGATGTACCGATGCAGAGGCTGGGTAGGAGAGGTCACCATCAAAAGAGCCCTCCTCCTGCCTGCAAACTCGCTCGCTCGCCTGACTACATGTTGCTTCCTCCGATGACAAATAAGGCAGACATAGGATGGCAGTAGCTCTCCCGGGCCGTGTCTGCCGCCATGCCAGCACATCCTTAATTAGTGAAAAGGTTAGCGTGCACGCCCGGGCATCAGGGGCCTACTTCAGCCCGCTCATGCTTTTTGGGTGGGGAAGATGGCCTCATACACACCTACCTGTCAGTCAAACAGAGAGAGAGAGAGAGGCAGTAGACAGGCTAGCTGACTCAAAGGGAATTATTCTGTCAGTTTGGAGGGTGGGAGTTGGAGTTGAAGTTGTGTATTTGTCACAGCTGAAAACACAACAACAAATCCCCATGGAGAGGAAAGGTGAGGACTTACCTGCCCTTTTTGGGGCGTTTATCGGCATGGCCAATTAATTAAGGCCGATTTCAAGTGTTCATATTCGTAATTTTTGAACACCAATTATGGCCGATTACATTGCAATCCACGAGGAGACTGCGTTGCAGGCTGATCACCTGTTACGGGAGTGCAGCAAGAAGCTTAGGTAAGTTGCTAGCGAGCATTAAACTTATAAAAAACAAAATCAATCTTAACATAATCACTAGTTAACTACACGTGGTTGACGATATTACTAGTTAACTAGCTTGTGCTGCGTTGCAAGCAATCACAGCCTACTTCACAAAAAGGGTGATGATTTAACAAAAGCACATTAGCTTAAAAAAAAAAGCACCATCGTTGCACCAATGCCTTTCTTAAACTCAATACACAAGTATTGAGGGAAAAAAGTATTTGATCCCCTGCTGATTTTGTACCACCGTTTGCCCACTGACAAAGAAATGATCCGTCTATAATTTTAATGGTAGGTATTTGAACAGTGAGAGACAGAATAACAAAAGAATCCAGAAAAATGCATGTCAAAAAATTTATAAATTGATTTGCATTTTAATGAGGGAAATAATTATGACATAACATTGAAGGTTGTGCAACGTAACAGCAATATTTAGACTTAGGGCAGCCACCAGTTGGATAAAATATGGAACGGTTCACTGAAAGAAACAACATTTTGTTTCTAAATGATAGGTCATTAATATGGTCAAATCCAGAAACTAAGGTTCGTATTTCTGTGTGTTTATTATATAATAATTAAGTATATGATTTGATATTTGATAGAGCAGTCTGAGCGGTGGTAGGCAGCAGCAGGCTCATAAGCATTCATTCAAACTTGACTGCGTTTGCCAGCAGCTCTTCGCAATGCTTGAAGCACAGCTCTGTTTATGACTTCAAGCCTATCAACTCCTGAGATTTTGCATTATTTAAACCAAATTGAACAGGTTTCCTTATTTATTTAAAGTTAAAATAAGTTAATTCAGTATTGTTGTAATTGTCATTATTACAAATAATAAAAAATGATGATTAATCGGTATCAGCTTTTTTTGGTCCGGTATCGGCGTTGAAAAATCATAATCGGTCGACCTCGAATACGAACATAATTGAAGGAGTGAATAGAAGGAAGCCTGAACGTAATGAAAATATTCCAAAACATGCATCCTGTTTGCAACAAAGCACTAAAGTAATACTGACAAAATGTTCCTGAATAAAAAGGGTTGTTTGGGACAAATTAAATACAACACATTACTGAGTACCATACCATACATAATTTCAAGCATAGTGGTGGCTGCATCATGTTATGGGTATGCTTGTAATCATTAAGGAGTGGGGAGTTAATGGATCTAAGCACTGGCAAAAACCTGGTTCAGTCTGCTTTCCACCAGACACTGGGAGATGAATTCGCCTTTCAGCAGGACATTAACCTAGAACACAAGGCCAAATTTACACTGGAGTTGCTTACCAAGAAGGCAGTGAATGTTCCTGAGTGGCTGAGTTACAGTTTTGACTTAAATCAGCTTGAAAATCTAATGCAAGACTTGAAAGTGGTTTCACAGAGCTTGAAGAAGAAAAAAAAGGGCAAATATTGTACAATCCAGGTGTGGGAAGCTCTTAGAGACTTACCCAGAAAGACTCACAGCTGTAATCACTGCCAAATGTGATTCTAACATGTATTGACTCAGGTGTGTGAATACTTATGTAAATTACACTGAACAAAATATAGAACGCAACATGCAAAGTGTTGGTTCCATGTTTGATGACCTGAAATAAAAAGGTCCCAGAAATCTTCCATATGCACATTTGTCCTTTGTCAAGATAATCCATCCACCTGACAGGTGTGGCATATCAAGAAGCTGATTAAACAGTGTGATCATTACACAGGTGCACCTTATGTTGGTTACAATAAAAGGCCACTAAAATGTGCAATTTTGTCACAACAAAATTACACGATGTCTCAAGTCCTGAGGGAGCTTGCAATTGGCATGCTGACTGCAGGAATGTTCACCAGAGCGATTGCCAAATAATTTAATGTTAATGTCTCTACCATAAGCCGCCTCCAACTTATTTTTAGAGATTTTGGCAGTACGGACAATCGGCCAAACAACCGCAGAGCACGTGTATAGCGTTGTGTGGGCCAGCGGTTTGCTTATGTCAACATTGTGAAAAGAGTGCCACAAGCTACGGACAACGAACACATTTGCCTTTCATCTATGACAATTTGAATGCACAGAGACACCATGATGAGATCCTGAGGCCCATTGTCGTGATAATGCACGGCCCCATGTCACAATCTGTACACACTTCCTGGAAGTGTCCCATTTCTTCCACAGCCTGCATACTCACCAGACATGTCACAAATTGAGCATGTTTGGGATGTTCTGGATCGACGTGTACGACCGAGTGTTCCAGTTCACGACAATATCCAGAAACTTCGCACAGCCATTGAAGAGTTGGACATTCCAGTCAACAGCCTGATCAACTCTATGCGAAGGAGACGTGTCACGCTGCAGGATGCGAAGGATATGTCACGCTGCATGAGGGAAATAGTGGTCTGATCCACACGTCTAACTTTCTTTTTTTAAAGGTATCTGTGACCAACAGATGCATATCTGTATTTCCAGTCATGTGAAATCCATAGATTAGGGCCTAATAAATGTATTTCAATTGACTTTTTTCCGTATATCAACTAAGTGAGTAAAATCTTTGAAATTGTTGCATTTATATTTTTGTTAAGTGTAAATATCTATTTAATTTTCAATAAAGTGCAAACATTTCTAAACATTTTCTTATGGAGTATTGTGTGTAGATGGGTGAAAGAAACAAAAATTCAGTACATTTTGAATTCCTGCTATAACAACAAAATGTGGAAAAAGTCAAGGGGTATGAATACTTTCTGAAGGCACTGTAAATGTAGTTATTCTTTTTGATCTGTTGCACAGTGATCTGTGTACATAAATATTCACATGTATAGCTTTGAGCTTCGACATCTCAGCAGATCAGATGCCTCAAAGTTTAGCCTTACCAGTCCAACTTATTACCACGATTCATTGACTATGGAGATGAATTCAGTAGTCCACACTGCCACCCGCTGGCCGCCGCTTTGTACTACACCACCTTGCCCATTTTATATTTAAATAATTTAGCACAGTTTTATCCAGAGTGATTTACAGGAGAAATTGAGATTAAGTGCCTTGCTCAAGGGCACAGAGATTCACAACGGGATTTGAACCGGCGACATTTCTGTTACTGGCTCAACACTCTTAAAATGTGAAGGCTAACTGCCACTGGACCTAGCCCATCCTCTGGCACTGTGCTTAGAATCATTTACACACCACACTCCCCCTTATGTTATGTATTGGGCCGATCTCTGGCTTTAATGTCAATGCTGCTTTGATGGTCCTGGGGCTATTTCAACAGGAAAAACATTTTCCCCTAGAGTCCAGATAGTCAGGGACAGCAGGGACAGGTTCAGTCAGCAGGGTTCGGGACCTGAGAGTAGAGGGGCCCCTGGCCCCTTTAGTAGTCTGCAGACTGACTGAAATGGGGGAGGGATCTGGCCCCTGGAACGAGGCTTCATAAATAATGGATGACAACTCAAGGGGATTAGGGAGTGGCAGCTAACGACAGGTGACACAGCTTTCTTGAGCCCATCGCAGCAATGGAGAGAAGGGGAGCCTGGTTTATAAAGCCCAGCAGGTGTTTCAAGGAGGGAATCACCTTGCCTTCCCCTCAAAGCCAGAGAGGGACACAAGTGCATGCGTGGGTGGGTGGGGGGATGGATAATACCGCTCTACTGCCAAACCAGAGCTTTCCACTCATCCACTCCCACCATCTCGCTCTCTGCATTCATCACCTCTCCACCCGATCACTGAGGTTGCAAATACTGCTCAGCTCCGCTAATTTTATTTTAATTCTTGCACGTCTGAATTGACTCCAAACACATTCGAAATATGACAATGGATACCCACAAGCAATTTCCAACGAGCACACAGGACTTCAATACTAATTAAAATTATAATAAAAAGGAGAGGGGGAAAATACACTTTCAGACCATAATGGAGTCTGACGGATGACGAGACATGGGGGAAAGAATATACATTTGTGGATCGGTTCCATCTATCAACTTCCCATGCATTCACCACAAAAATAACATGGAACCATGCAAAGAATTTTATTGCCAATGAAGGCCATAGAGATATGTTCAAATAATTTGTTTATGCGGACAAGTTCTTGCCTGGTTTAGATCGTATCTGGTCGCAAATATATCAGTTTGTCTCTGTGGATGGTTTGTCCTCTGACAAGCTTCAGTGTTCCTCAAGGTTGCATTTTAGGACCACTATTGTTTTCAATATTATGCCAGCTTTTGATGAGGTCATTTGGAAACACAATGTCAACTTTCACTGCTGTGCAGATGACACACAACTGTACATTTCGATGAAACATGGCGTTTCAGACACATGGATGGCGGCACATTTTATTATTATATTCGGACAAAAGAGATCTGCTGTTTGATCTGACAATCTCTTTGGTTGTAGTCTTTTTTTTTTTTTTTTTTTAAATACACCCTGAAGGATCTCAGTGTTAACTCTGCACCCTGATCTCGCTTTTGACAAACACATCACAAATATTTCAAGAGTAGCTTTTTCCCCCATCTTTATAACATTGCAAAAAAAAAACTAAAAATGACGCAGAAAAGCTCACCCATGATTTTCTCACTTCACGATTAGACAACTGCAATGCTCTACTTTCCGGCTACCCGGATAAAGCACTAAATAAAACTTCAGTTAGTGCTAAATACGGATGCTAGAATATTGATTAGAACTGCCCAAAAGGTATCCTATTACTCCAGTGCTAGCCTTGGCATCCTGTTAAGGCTAGGGCTGATTAAGGTTTTACTTAGTCTCAACCTTGAAGTTTTTACTGAAGACTCATCTCTTCAGTAGGTCCTATGATTGAGTGTATTCTAGCCCAGGGGTGCGAAGGTGAACGGCAAGGCACTGGAGTGATGAACCACCCTTGCCGTCTTTGCCTGCCCTGCTCCCCTCTCTCCACTTGGATTCTCTGCCTCTGACACTACTACGGGGGCTGAGTCACTGGCTTGCTGGTGCTCTCCCATGCCTTCCCTAGGCAGGATACATCACGTCTTGCCAGGCTTTATTCGCTACACTCCACTTAAGTGGGTTGAGTCACTGATGTTATCTTCCTATACGGTCTTGCACCCCCATCGGGCTCGTGTGGTGGGGGAGATCTTAATGGGCTATACTCCGCCTTTTCTCAGGATAGTAAGTTAGTGGTCTGTTGATATCCCTCTAGTGGTGTGGGGGCTGTGCTTTGGAAAAATGGGTGGGGTTATATCCTGCCTGGTTGGCCCTGTCTGGTGTATTTCGCCTGTCTTATCTGGTGTCCTGTGTGATTTTAAGTATGCTCCCTCTCTTCCCTTCCAGTGAACTTGAGCCCTAGGACAATGCCTCAGGACTACCTGGCCTCAAGGCACCTGGCTGTCCCCATCCCCAGTCCATCTGGTCGTGTTGCTGATCCAGTTTCTGCTGTTCTGCCTGCGGCTATGGAACCCTGACCTTTCACCGGACCTGCTGTTGAGAGAGTCTCTCTCTCACACACACACACACACACACACACACACACACCACCTGCTGTCTCGACCGCTGAATGATCGGCTTTGAAAAGCCAACTGACATTTACTCCTGAGGTGCTGACCTGTTGCACCCTCGATAACCACAGATTATTATTTGACCCTGCTGGTCATCTATAAGCGGTTGAACATCTTGAAGAATGATCTAGCCTTAATGGCCATGTTCTGTTTTAATCTCTAGGTTTCTTCCTGGGTTCCTGCCTTTCTAGGGAGTTTTTCCTAGCCACCGTGCTTCTACATCTGCATTGTTTGCTCTTTGGTGTTTTAGGCTGGGTTTCTGTGTAAGCACTTTGTGACATCTGCTGATGTAAAAAGGGCTTTATAAATACATTTGACTGATTGAGTCAAATCAGTTGCTGTAGGTAGTCTGCTTTTCTGGCAAAAAAAAGATTAACTAATCTGACTGAATTATAAATTGCTCTGGAAAGAAGCAGCTTCTAAATAACTACAAAGTAAATATAGAAAGGTGGTCGATGCAAAACCAGACCTGTCGGGGGAGAGGTGGAGTGGCTCGGGGAGAAAAGAGGGAGAAAGGGAGATAGCGCGTGAGAGAGAGCATAGGAGGAGGAATGGAGGAATGAAGAATGTAGGAAGGAAGATGTGAATTGTTGTCAGAGTGCAGGCGATGCAGGGTGACCTGATAGAAACACAATGGGAAAGAAGCAGCCTGTCAAACACAGGTGAACTGTAAGGTCAAACTGCACCAGGGAGGGAAAACAACACCAGACAAAGGATAGATACGGGCATCATCAGACCAGAACCAGGCATTCCTCATCATGCAGATGGGATAGATGGAGGGAACAGAGAAAAGGAAAGAGGGATGGTTTGGGAGAAATATGAAAGGGTACTGTACCACGCTGTATCGCTGATGTAATGCACAAGCTGTTCCACTCCTTGCCAAGGTCAGTGTGGGAGAGGCAGAGGGAGAGAAACAACAAGGAAGAAGGGAGAGAAATAGGAGGAGAGTGATTTAGGTTAGGTTGATGGAGGAGTCCAGAATGGATGAGGGTCATCAGTCCATTCTTCATTAATTGATTGATCACACACAGGTATGTTTTACTACACAAAGAGACTGAGGCATGTTTGGTACATGTGTACCATACACACACACAAGCATGTTCATTAAGAAATAGACGTGTTCTGTGCCGTTCAATGACACACTGATCTCTCGTGGACAGAGGCAGGTATTGTAGCATCTTTCAACAGAGTGTGGGATACAAAGACTAACAAGGAACTTTGTCACTGATCATTTGGGCAAAATCACAATTTTGGCAGGGGTGTTTGTGTCTTTCAAAGTTCGGAGGGGTGAGTTGACATTTGGCCCATGCTTTGGCTGAGAGTTTACTTTAAGGGGGGGTGGAGACTTCGTTAGTCTCGTTTCTCATACATCTCCACCCCCAAAACCTAATCAAGCATCTGACTCAATTACTCCAAATTTTAGTTCTGTGTTTCCGAGACTAATGACACACTGACAGTCTTCAATTACTCACAGCGCAAACACCTGGAACACTCACACTACCATGCATAGAACACACACAGTCACTGGCAGTTATCCTCTTCAGTTACTCCCTCTAGTTCCCAGTTGCTCCTAAAAAGAGCTATGGCATCACTCAACCAATGGAGGGTGAAGAAAATTCATTAAAAAATGAGTTCAATTACAGAGGGAACTATTCACTCATTAGCAGATGTGCGTGGAATGTCGCTCGACTGAAATGTGTGGGATCAAAGAGGCACCGCTCTGTCGAGCGTGACGGAGAGAACTGCTGATTCTGGGCAGGGATGAAGAGAGGGATGAGGGGATGGAGGGAAACAAAGGCTGGGGAAGTTTTGGGCCTGAGTTGAGGGATACGGCCCCATAGTCCTTGGCGACAGGCGTCTAACCAAGTCCCACAGATGGAGATCAAAGGGCAAAAAGGAATGAATTAACGGAGAGTTTTTCCATCTCTCGCTCTCCATTTTGTCGTCATTTTCTCTCTTCTACGGAATCTGTCCATCTTTTTGGTGTTAACCCATTTCTCAGCATATTGTAGGCGTCACTGTGCTTTGACTACATTTAAAAAGAGACTAGTGAGGAGACTGGAGCACTTAAGACTCTTCAGAGAGTTCTTACAATGAAAATGCCATGGCTACACAATAACAGTGGGTGCTCGAGAGATTACTACCAAGGCAGATTGTGGGTCTCAAGTCTGCTCTACAGGTCAAGTATCGGACTGGAAGAGCCTTTCGACATGTCAGCCAGTTTGAAAACTAGAAAAGTGGGTTGCGATGCCGACATGTAGCGAGCAACAGAGAAAACAAATCCGTGACCAATTGAGGCAGCAAAAAGAGAGCTAACTGGAGAGGATAGAAAATGATAACTAGAAGGGAGAAAGAGAATTTGCACTTGCTTGATTGTCTGGGTGTAGCCAGTCAGCATTATGCTCTAAGACTCTAGGGACTGAAGCAGGGAGGCAGGGTAATGGCATGGGGACACAGATGCAAGGCTCTATAGGGTATGGGTGGCGAGGGGTAGGGATGAGGTGGGGGGCACTGTTAGGGACTCACTCTGTCTGCTGTGGTGGGGCATGCATGCCCGCAGGGTCCCCTGGTGAGAGCGCTGCCAGGGAGAGAGGAAAGGAGCAGGCAGAACACCCTGTGCAGAGAGAAGACAAACACCAGAGGAAATAACACACACCAGAGAACAGAGAGATAGACAGAGAGGATCGAACCCAGCCATCCCTCCGTGGAGTCGGTAAGTGAGTGATTGGTCTCCAGTCACACACAGGGATGGCATCTTAAGAGGAACAGAGGTGTCCTGGCATCTAAGGATCATGGATTGGTGTGTGTGTGTGTGTGTGTGTGTGTGTCAGTAAAGACCTACAGTGTCTTCAGAAAGGTATTTATACCCTTTGGCTTATTCCATTGTTGTCTTACAGCCTGAATTAAACATGGATTAATAATTAAAATGTACAAATACCCTATAACATGACAAAGTAAAAAATATATATTGAAAATGAAATATACACTGAACAAAAATAAAACGCAACATGCAACAAGATTTTACTGCGTTAAGTTCATATAAGGAAATCAGTAAATTGAAATGAATTCATTAGGCCCTAATCTATGGATTTGACAATTTGACATGACTGGGAATACAGATTGCATCTGTTGGTAACACATACCTTTAAAAACAATATATTTAAAAAAGTAGGGGTGTGGATCAGAAAACCAGTCAGTATGACCACCATTTGCCCCATGCAGCACAACAAATCTCCTTCGCGTAGAGTTGATCAGGCTGTTGATTGTGGCCTGTGGAGTTTTGTCCCACTCCTCTTCAATGTCTGTGTGAAGTTGATGGATATTGGAGGAAACTGGAACACGCCGCGTACACGTTGATTCAGAGCATTCCAAACATGCTCAGGTCAAGCCCCTGGTGAGGACGACGAGCACGCAGATGAACTTTCACTGAAGTTTTCTGACAGTTTGTGCAGAAATTCTTTGGTTGTGCAAACTCTGTTTCATCAGCTGTCCGAGTGGCTGGTCTCAGACGATCCCGCAGGTGAAGAAGCCGGATGTGGAGGTCCTGGGCTGGCGTGGTTACACATGGTCTGCGGTTGTGAGGCTGGTAGGACATACTGCCAAATTCTCTAAAACGACATTGGAGTGGTTTATGGTAGAGAAATGAACATTCAATTTTTTTGGCAACAGCTCTGGTGGATATTCCTGCAGTCAGCATGCCAATTGCACGCTCCCTCAAAACTTGAGACATCTGTGGCTTTGTGTTGTGTGGCAAAACTACACATTTTAGAGTGGCCTTTTGTCCCAAGCACAAGGTGCACCTGTGCACAGCCACACCTGTCAAGTGGATGGATTATCTTGGCATCAGAGAAATGCTCACAAACAGGGATGTAACTAAATGTTTTCACAACATTATTGAGAAATACGCTTTTTGTGATTATGGAACATTTCTGGGATCTTTTATTTCAGCTCATGAAACAAACACTTTACATGTTGCGTTTATATTTTATTTCAGTATAGAAATCTAATTTGCATAAGTATTCACACCCGAGTCGATACTTTGTATAAGCCCCTTTGGCGGCGATTACAGCTTTGAGTCGTCTTGGGTATGTCTGTATCAGCTTTGCACATCTGAATTGGGGATATTGGGGATATTCTCCTTTCTTCCTTGCAGATTTTCTCAAACTCTATTAAGGTAGATGGGGAACAGCGGTGAATAGCAGTCTTTCCACAGATTTTTAAAAATGGAATTCAAGTCTGGGCTTTGGCTGGGTCACTCAAGGTCTTTCACATTCTTGTTCTGAAGCCATTCCAGCATTGCTTTGACTGAATGCTAGGGGTCATTGTCCTGTTGGAACGCAAATCTTTGCCCCAGTTTAAGGTAATTTGCACTCAGGCACATTCTCAATGATTTGCCTTCATTTGGCTCCATTCATTGTTCCCTCTATCCTTACCAGTCTCACAGTCCCTGCTGCTGAAAAGCATCCCCTATAGCATGCTGCTACCACCACCATGCTTCACGGTAGGGATGGTGTTACACGGGGGATGAGCTGTGCATTATTTTCTCAAAACATAGCGCTTTGCATTCAGAATCTTTTGCCTTTATGCTCTGAGTCTTTCACACGCCTTTTTTTTCTTCACCTGCCTCAAACTCCAAGCATGCTGTCATGTGCCTTTTTCTCCGGAGTGGCATCCATCTGGCATTTCCTATAAAGCCCAGATTTGTAAAGTGCTGTAGAGACGGTTGTCCTTCTGGCAGGAACTCTAGGAACTCTAGGAACTCTGTAGTTCTGTCAGAGTGATCATTGGGTTCTTGGTCACCTCCCGGAGCAAGGTCCTTCTTGCCCGGTAGCTCCAGTTCCTTGGACTTCATGGTCTAGTTTCTGCTCTGACATGCACTGTCAACTGTGGGAACTTCTATTGACAGGTGTTTCTTTCTAAATCATGTTCAAACAACTGAATGTGCCACAGGTGGACTACCATCAAGTTGTATTGACAAGGGTGATCAAAGGTAATTAGATGCACCTGAGCTCAATTTGGAGCATATTAGCAGAGGTGTGTGAATACTTAGGTAAATGAGATTTCTGTATTTCACTCTGTCATTACGGAGTATTGTGTGTAGATGGGTGGGAAAATATATATGTAATACATTTTGAATTTAGGCTGTAACAACAACATGTGGAACAAGTCAAGGGGTATGAATAATTCCTGAAGGCACTGTAGCTTAGAGCACCATACTCTCAAACACAGGACACTCAGACATGAGGACCAGGGAGACTGGGGGGGGGGGGGGGGGATTAGTTGAGATGGACATTTCTCCAGCGCCTCAAACTGAGAAAATATGCTGGGATGGGGTGCAGCCACCAGCCTATTCCCCCATTGCTACACCCACACTAATGTGACGCCACTCGTCTCTCAGTCCATCCCCAGACAGGGTGCCTGCGATGTCTCCCTGTACAATACAATCACACTCACCCTCCACCGGTTCAGACGCACCTGCCAGGGAGTGATTTGACATGGGGGAGGAAGATGAGAAATGTAGACTAGAGTCACCTCTAAACTCATAGCTACCTGACATGACAGTGATAGGTACTGTTATTGAAGCTGCAAGAGGCTCAGTGAGAGGGGATTGGTTGGGTGTTGAGTTTACCTTTGCTTTGGGGGGGGTAGGGAAGCGTTATTTGTGAACTGACACTACAGATCAATTGTGCTCATTATGGTTGATGCCAGTTTCTCTGCAGTCTGGATAGACAGCATCATTTCTCGAGCTCATTACAATGTCGCCTCTCTCAACCCTCCCCCTCTTTTGTCACTCTTTCTCTCTAACACACCATCAGTATTTCTCCAAGACACGGTTGCCTGTTCCATTTATCAGTATTGATTAGTAGGACTGTGACTAATCCGCTAGGGATCGGCTTTTCTTAGGGAGAAAAAACCTTATTGCTCTAAAAACCGTTACCATGGTAAACCGGTGTAGCTGTGACAATGAGTAACATTTTCCCTTGCGTTTCTGAATACATACAGCCTGATAGGCAGTATACCGACTTGAATTTGTGACATCACACACACCGCAAAGACAATCTTGTCATTTCCATTGGTCCATCAAGCCTGTCACGCGGGGATGCGGGGGGATGCGGGTTTCACAGAGGGAACCAAAGACACATTTTAGAATGTGGCTGAAATGTATAGCCACCGTTTTACGGGCTCCTGGCCAATTCCGTTATATTGTGTGTTTATTTGCACTGATCTGAACTTTTCTGTACATAATGTTTATGCCATTGTTTCCTGTAATGAAAAGAGCTTCTGGATTTCAGAACAGCGATCACTAACCTCGATTTGAATGAAGATTGCTACTGACACGCATCTAGTACCGGGTTGGACCCCCCTTTGCCTACAGAACAGACTGAATTCTTTGGGGCATGGAAACATTGCTCAATTGGTATCAAGGGACCTAAAGTGTGCCAGGAAAACATTACCCACACCATTACACCACCACCAGCAGCATATACCGTTGCCACCAGGCAGAATGGGGCCATGGACTAATGCTGCTCACGGCAAATCCTGACTCTGCCATCATCATGACACAACAGGATCCGGATTCGTCGGCCCAGGCAATGATTTTCCTGGACTCAATTGTACAGGTTTGGTGATCATCTGCCCACTTGAGTCGCTTTCTTGTTTTTAGTTGATAGGAATGGAACCCGGTGTGGTCGTCTGCTGCAATAGCCCGTCCGTGACGAGGGCCGGCGAGTTGTGCATTCCGAGATACTGTTCTGCAAAACACTGTTGTACTGCGCAGTTATTTGTCTATTTGTGGCCCGCCTGTTACCTTGAACGAGTCATGCCATTCTCATCAACATCAACTGTTTTCGCCCTAAGGACTGCCACTGACTGGATGTTTTTTCTTTGTCGCGCCATTCCCCGTAAACCCTAGACACTGTTGTGTGAAAAGCCCAGGAGGCCAGCCATTTCTGAGAGACTGGAACCGGTGCGCCTGGCACAGGATGATCATACCACACACTCAATCGCTTAAGTTTTCCCATTCTAACGTTCAATCGAACAGTAACTGAATACCTTAATGCCTGTCCAATCAAAAACGACGCGCCAAGTGGACGGCGATTTTAATGCAGGAAAACTGAAATATGTCTTACCAAATTTCTTCAAGCATGTAACCTGTGCAGCTAGAGGCAGAACAACTCTAGATCACCTATACTCCACACACACAGAGATGCATACAAAGCTCTCCCTCAATCTCAATTTGGCAAATCTGACCATAACTCTATCCTCTGGATTCCTGCTTACAAGCAAAAACTCAAACAGGAAGTACCCAATACGGAAGTGGTGGTAGGCCTGACCACCGACGACAATCAGAGATCTGGCAGTGGGGTGCCAGGACAACAACCTCTCCCTCAACATTAGCAAGACAAAATGGAGCTGATCGTGGACTACAGGAAACGGAGGGCCGAGCACACCCCCATTCACATTGACAAGGCGGTTTGAGAGCTTCAAGTTCCTCGGTATCCTCATCACTAAGGATCTATCATGGTCCACACACAACAACACAGTCGTCAAGCGGGAACAACACCTCTTCCCCTTAAGTGGACTGAAAAGATTTGGCATGGGCCCTTAGATCCCCCCAAAAGTTCTACAGCTGCAACATTGAGAGCATCTTGACTGGCTGCATCACCACTTGGTATGGCAACTGCTTGGCATCCGACCGCAAGGCGCTACAGAGGGTAGTGCATCACTGGGGCCGAGCTCCCTGTCAGCCAGGACCTCTATACCAGGCAGTGTCAGCGGATGACCCTAAAAAAGTCTGGAACCAACAGGACCATGAACAGCTTCTACCCCCTAGCCATAATTCTGCTAAATAGTCCTATTTGGTAAACTATCTTCATTGACTCTTCACGTACACTGCTGCTAGTCTGTATTTATAATTATTTGTATTATTACGTGTTATTACAATTTTCTCTCTCTCTGCATTGTTGGGAAGGGCCCGCATTTCCCTGTTAGTCCACACAGGTTGTCTACAAAGCATGTGACAAATACAATTAGATGGATTTGAGCTGGAAATACTATGATTGGAGTTCAGCACTAAGAGAGAGCATGGTGTGAGGAATCCCGTGCCTTTGAGACAGAGATACTCTCAAGCCACTGTCATTATGCCTCTGTCAGCTTGCTTGATTGATTGTTTGTTTGTGTGCTGACGCTCAGACGCTACACTTTCCTTATCTCGAGACAGCGGGGAGAATATTGTCACCGTTTCCCTCATAACTGAAAAATGAAATGTCAGGGCTATCACGTTTCCCCTTCAAACAAAACTGCAGCGGTTAGATACAAAGGAGAAACAATTAAAGACGACAGGAAAGGCTTTCATTTCGGTGGCACCTGACTTATCTGTTTGCTGATGGGCACTTGTGTGTCTGAACATCTGAACGCTGGCGAATTCAAATTAGAGTGGCGTAAGGCATGTGCCTTGGTGAACGCCACCACAGCCTCGCCCGTCCTCTTATCTCCTCTTGCACCCTGGAAACGCATGTTTCCTGCCCTAGTCCCAGCACCAAAGCCCACCCCCCCGTCCCCTCCATCACCCCACTCCCTGCACACAACCAGGTACAACTTGTCCATTACCTTCTTCAGGTGAAGTACAAACCCAAGCTGTAAATCTGAACCGAACCAAATTTCCCATCCACACCTTATTCCAAAACCGCAAAGCAGGCGGGTGAATGAATCCAAATCATGGCGGGATACAAAAGTGACCAGAAGTGCGCCGGCACCGGGTGTGGGTGTCTATGATTGAGCACCATGCCTCCCTGCCGCCCACCTCATGGCGCCTCTCACCGGTATATGCTGATATGCTGGTGTCCTTTGGCAAGGTGTAAAAATGAGACCCCTGTGCTGCGTTACTGGAGCGCATATTTCAAGCGGAGCCTTCTTTTTAAATCTAAATCCGCTGCCTAACCCAACAAGCCTGTCCATCACGGGGCGGCTAGCGGCGTGCAAAAGCGATTTCCATGTTATTGCCGGTGCTACTTTGTTCTGCGCTGGGCTTGGAGGTGCCCTTTGTTTATTTTGGCCAGGCAAACTAAAAGGGCAGCTAACCCCCTGGATATGCATTATTGTTTGTCATTAGTGATAGTCCTGTGATTTATGCTGCCCAGGGAGGGTTGAGGCCCTGTTTCATCAGAGAACACAGAAAGATAGCAGTAGTGTACCAGACAGGCAGGCCACTACGCAGCCAAACACACTGGCAGCCTGCTTAGGAGACCGGAGCAAGGGGGGGGGCCCATGGGCCCAGTCATCCCTCTAAACTGGCATTGTTCAGCCCACGCAACATCCTGCTCCAACAGGCCCCCAGGCTGCCTTACTGTTGGAACATGCTGTCTGTCCAAGTGGCAGAGGCCAGAGACTCCTGGCTGCTTGGCTTGACCAGAGCGCTGGCTGTCAGAGTAAAAAGATGACACCTACCTAGCTAAGTCACTATTAGGGGTCCTCCAGCAGCTACAGTATAAAGTTATACAATGCCTACGGGAAAGTATTCAGACCCCTTGACTTGTTACATTACAGCCTTATTCTAAAATGTATTAAATAAAAATAAATCCTCTGCAAGCTACAGACAATACCGCATAACGACAACGTAAAAATAGGTTTTGGGATTTTTATTCAGACCCTTTGCTATGAGATTCAAAATTGAGCTCAGCTGCATCCTGTTTCCATTGATCATCCTTGAGATGTTTCTACGACTTGATTGGAGTCTACTTGAGGGAAATTCAATTGATTGGACATGATTTGGAAAGGCGCACATCTGTCTATATAAGGTCTCAGAGTTGACAGTGCATGTCAGAGCAAAAATCAAGCCATGAGGTCAAAGAAATTGTCCGTAGAGCTCCAAGACAGGATTATGTTGAGGCACAGATCTGAGAAAGGGTACCAAAAAATGTCTGCAGCATTGTAGGTCAAAGCACACAGTGGCCTCCATCATTCTTAAAAGGAAGAACCACCAAAGTCTTACCAGAGCTGGCCGCCCTGCCAAACTGAGCAATCGGAGGAGAAGGGCCTTGGTCAGGGCGGTGACCAAGAAGCCGATAGTCAATCTGACAGAGCTCCAGAGTTCCTCTGTGGAGATGGGAGAACCTTCCAGAAGGACATCCATTTCTGCAGTACCCCACCAATCAGGCCTTTATGGTAGAGTGGCCAGACAGAAGCCACTCTTCAGTGAAAGGCACATGACAGCCCGCTTGGAGTTTGTCAAAAGGCACCAAAAGACTCTCAGACCAAGAGAAACAAGTCTGATGAACAAAAATTTAACTATTTGGCCTCAATGCCAAGCGTCACGTCTGGAGGAAACCTGGTTATCATCCCTACGGTGAAGCATGGTGGTGGCAACATCATGCTGTGGGGATGTTTTTCAGCGGTAGGGACTGGGAGTCTAGTCAGGATCAAGGCAATGATGAACGAAGCCAAATAAAGGCAAATCTTTGATGAAAACCTGCTGCAGAGAGCTCAGGACCTCAGACTGGGGCGAAGGTTCACCTTCCAACAGGGCAACAACCCTAACCTCACAGCCAAGACGACACAGGAGTGGCTGCGGGACAAGTGTCTGAATGTCCTTGAGTGGCCCCAGCCAGAGCCCGGACTTACACCCGATCGAACATCTTTAGAGAGACCTGAAAATAGCTGCACAGCAATGCTCCCCATCCAACCTGAGAGCTTGAGAGGCTCTGCTGAGCGAAATGGGAATAACACCAAATACAGCTGTGCCAAGCTTTTAGCGTCATCTACAATCTCTACCAAAGGTACGTCAACAAAGTACTGAGTAAAGGGTCTGAATAATAATGTAAATGTGATATTTCAGTTTAAGCTTTGAAGTTTTTGCTTTGTCATTGTGTGTAGATTGAGGGGAAACAACTATGTAATACATTTTTAAATAAGGTTGTAACAAAATGTGGGAAAAGTCAATAGGTCTGAATACTGCCGAAGGTACCGTATATGTTATAGAGCTTTAAAACGGCTAGAAACGTTTCACAGCTCCTACAGAGCTATGACTTGGAATAGAGAACACTTGC
Source organism: Oncorhynchus mykiss (assembly GCF_013265735.2). Taxonomy (NCBI): domain Eukaryota; kingdom Metazoa; phylum Chordata; class Actinopteri; order Salmoniformes; family Salmonidae; genus Oncorhynchus; species Oncorhynchus mykiss. Next base: position 13,383,678 of record NC_048584.1, on the reverse strand, counting down.
ACGGTGAGAATCCAACAAACAAAAAAAAACAGTCAAAAGTGCCCAACAGTAAATATGACCAGGACATGACAGTGGGATGGACACTCGCTCTCTCTCTCTCTGAGACATATAGGAAGCAGCACTCACAGCATGTCCCCTCCATGGTGGAGTCTGTGTGGCCTTGTCATGGTAGGTCACCGTCACTCTTTCCACATCTCTTCCAGGTGGACTGTACTGCTGGCAGTGGCATCTCGTGGCCTTGACAGGAACAGCCTAATCAAGAGAGAGACACACACACACGTCATTCAGTTGAAACTTCACATAGACACTGTCATTCAGTTCAATCGTGTTGTTTGTTAGTTCCGAATAGAGTTTCAGGGGTCGCCTATTCAAGAGAGTCATTCAGTTGAAGCTACACACAGATACCAATACAATATCATTCAGGTCAATCATGTAGGCCTATTGGTTCGCTGCAAACTGAATTGAGTTGCCAAGAAAAGTTGCCGGTGCAGTGTGTGTTTTGAGTTGGTTGCATGTGTGTAAATAAACATTTTTAATTACAACTACTCAGTTTAAGTTTCCTAAATCGTAATTATCTGTCGAAGTACTTCTTCAGGGTGTTGGGGACAAGATGACAAACAAACACCCAAATCAGGGCTAGAATAAAATATGAGCGATCATATAAAATATCATAAAAACTAAATGTGAGAGGACAGAACCTTTCATAACATTTATAGAAGTGTAACAAGGCCATAAACTGCAATGAGTGTCTGCTTCATTGTGTACGCTCATACTATGCCGATCTCTAGCCCTCTGTTTAGGCCAGGGACACTCAGGAGCAATGAGCAGTATGAACACTTCTGCAATGGCCACTGGCCCCCACTCGAAACAAACCTGCAACAACAGCCCTTTTATTACCCAAAGAAAACACCCCACAGCCCAGAAGACAAATGAAACCCTGCAATGTTCTCCATCTCACAACCTCAGAGGAGAGGAGAGCAAGGGTGGCCTTTGGCTGTGGCCCGAGTATGACACACACACACACACACACACACACACACACAGAAAAGCAGATGCAGACTAACACGCAGACGGCATACACAGAGGACAGTTGAGACACCGAAGCCACAGCCACTCTAAATCATCATGTACCGGTACGGTAGCAGTGTTATCTCTTAGGACTCCCTCATCTTCCATTACCTATTCTAGGACCAGACAGACTAGCTTTGTGTTTGTACTCTTTCAAGCATTCTTCAAAACCCCAAGGCTCTTTTTAAAACACACACACAACTTTTCATCCCCATACGTCACTCTCATCGTTCTGATTACATGCATACAATTACCTGCGCAAACAATTATAGGCCTCGAGGGCTTATAGACTCCAGGAAATGCAAGCAGAGACTGACGGACGCTCCACTCTTAAAGCTAGTGGGAGGACTGAAAGCACCATACAACATGGCCATCTTAAAACAGCCATATGCTTTCACAAAAGCAAACCCTTTCACAAACAGTAAAGAGAGTATGCACATCAGAGACACTACGGCACGGGTATCAAACTCAGTCCGTGGAGGGCCAAGGGGGTGCCGGTTTTCACTTGCACTTGATTGATCAATTAAGGGCATTGATTAGTTAGGAACTCCTCTCACCTGGTCGTGGAGGTCTTAAAATCGGACACAAGTAATAAAAAATAAAAAAAGAGGACAAAATGCCCTCCATGGAATGAGTTTGACGCCGCTGCCCTACAGTATGAGGCGCAAGTGTTTGAATGCTCCCACAATGAATAGCAACGGTTCAATCACTGTGGCGCTTAGCGTCGAGGGTGGAAACACTCCCAGAAATGATTGAACTATTAAAACAGTGTACGTGTTATTGTAAAGGAGAGGACTACAAGCCCTACCAAATCAGGGTCTGTCCAGGCTCCAACTACCCGTTGTGTCTGCATACTATCAACAGGAGGATGAGTCCCTGAAATAAAACATTGCTCTATTTTGATCGATACGCTAGTTCAACTTCAAATGTGATATTAGCAGGAGAGAGAGTAAGAGAGCGAGAGAGAGGTGTGTTCCTGTGGTGAAGAAATAATAATGAATCCCCCTGTTGCCTCCACAGCTCCTCTGGACCTGGAATCATGCATCCGGGCTGATTCCAGTCATAAAGCATATCAGCTATGGCATGCTGAAATACACCAACAGGATTCCAACATGATTCCTTGAAATAAAATCGGTGCTCTGTTGTTTGAGAAGCTGGTTCAACATCAAAAAGGTGAAATTAGCAGGAAAGAGAGAGCTGTGTAATGAAATCTCCACTGCTGCCTCAACAGCTCCTCTGGGCCTGAATCATGCATCCAGGCTGATTCTAGTAATAAAGAATATTAGCCTTAAATCATGTATCTATAAATGGTCTATGGAACTTTGTTGCTAGGAATGCATGGCTTTTAAAATCAGGACAGAAGAAATTATAACTGACTTTATTTAGACATCATATACGGTGCATTCGGAAAGTATTCAGACCACTCGATATTTTCCAAATGTTGTTACATTACAACCCCCCCCCCCTTCATCTACACACAGTACCCTATAATGACAAAGCAAAAACTGTTTAGTTATTTGTGCAAATGTATTAAAATAAAAAAACAGAAACATAAGTATTCAGACCCTTTATTCAGTACTTTGTTGAAGCACCTTTGGCAGCGATTACAGCTTTGAGTCTTCTTGGGAATGACGCTACAAACTTGGCACACCTGTATTTGAGGAGTTTCTCCCATTCTTCTCTGCAGATCCTCTCAAGCTCTGTCAGGTTGGATGGGAAGCGTCGCTGCGCAGCCATTTTCACGCCTCTCCAGAGTTGTTGGATCGGGTTCAAGTTCGGGCTCTGGCTGGACCACTCAAGGACATTGAGACTTGTCCCGACGCCACTCCTGCGTTGTCTTGGCTGTGTGCTTAGGGTCGTTGTCCTGTTGGAAAGTGAACCTTCACCCCATTCTGAGGTCCTGAGTGCTCAGGAGCAGGTTTTCACCAAGGATCTCTGAACTTTGCGCTGTTCATCTTCGCCTCGATCCTGACTAGTCTCCCAGTCCCTGCCGCTGAAAAACAACCCCACAACATGATGCTGCCACCACCATGCTGCCAACACCATGCTTCACTGTAGGGATGGTGCCAGGTTTCCTCCAGATGTGACGCTTGGCATTCAGGCAAAAGACTCAATTGATTTCATCACACCAGAAAGTCTTGATTCATGGTCAGAGTCCTTTAAGTACCTTTTGGCAAACTCCAAGCGGGTGTCATTTACTGAGGAGTATCTTCCATCTGTCCACTCTATCATAAAGGCATGATTGTTGGAATGCTGCAGAGATGGTTTTCCTTCTGGAAGAATCTCCTATCTCCACAGAGGAACTCTGGAGCTCTGTCAGAGTGACCATTGGGTTCTTGTTCACCTCCTCGACCAAGGCCCTTCTCCTCAGATTGTTCAGTTGGCCAGGCGGCCAGCTCTATGAAGAGTTTTGGTGATTCCAAACTTCTTCCATTTAAGAATGGAGGCCAATATGTTCTTGGGGACCTTCAATGCTGCAGACATCTTTTGAAACGCTTCTCCAGATTTGTGCCTCGACGCAATCCTGTCTCGGAGCTCTACAGACAATTCCTTCGACTTCATGGCTTGGTTTTTGCTCTGACATGCACCGTCAACTCAGGGACCATATTTAGACAGGTGTGTGCCTTTCCAAATAATTTCCAATCAAGTGAACGTACCACAGGTGGACTCCAATCAAGTTGTAGAAACATCAAGAATGATCAATGGAAACAGGATGCAGCTGACCTCAATTTTGAGTCTCATAGCAAAAGTGTCTCATAAGCACAGCTAAGACAATGCAGGAGTGGCTTCGGGACAAGTTTCTGAATGTCCTTGAGGGGCCCAGCCAGAGCCCAGATTTGAACATCTCTGGAGAGACATGAAAATAGCTGTGCAGCAAACACTCCCCATCCAACCTGACAGAACTTGAGAGGAACTGTAGAGAAGAATGGGAGAAACTCCCCAAATACTGCAAAGCTATAAGCTTGGCACACCTGTATCATTATGGTGTATTGTGTTTCGATTCATCAGGGGCAAAAAACTATTTCACACATTTTAGAATAAGGCTGCAACAAAATGTGGAGAAACTCTTAATACTTTCCAAAGGCACTGTATATAGGGAATACAATCATCCCAGCTCTGCAGATTTTGTTGTGAGGAGACAGAATCCTTAGATCATTTGTTTTGGTACTGTCCATACGTAGCTTGTTTTTGGTCGCAGGTTCAGGAATGGCAACATTTACCTGGAGCGAACTCTGCAAATAGCACTGCTGGGTGATTTAAAAAGTCATCGTCAAATCGATTAATAATATTTTTTTTTTGCCAAGAGTTATTGTGTCTTTAAATTTACAATAGGTTGAATATAAATGTTCAGAACTTCGTGAAACATCACAGCACAGTTGAAAGATATATGGCAAATAGAAATCAAAACTGCATGTGTTCTGAGATAGATGGGAGGGGTTGAGTGGAGCTGAAGGATGGGACTAAAAACAAACAAAAGATAACTATTGTAAACTGTGTCCATAAAATGTATATAGTATGTTAAAGCAGGAAGTAGAAGCCTAAGAGTTGTTGCAACTTGTGGGATTACATTCGATTAGACAGATTGGAATTATACGTTAAATCTCACGGAATAGTTGAAAGATATATATGTTGAGTAGAATTCCGAAGAGGGTGGCCAGTAGAGATAGGTGGGATGGGCTTAGGGTTGGGATGTGCAATTGGAAACAAGTGGGAGTGGAGTTGCTGTGCGGGAGATAGAATGATGGTAAAAGATAAGTCAAAAATAAAACATAATAAAAAGTTTGACTGACACTGAGGAGTAGCGTTTTTTTTCAGTTAATGCCGGTTTGCCTGAGGCTGATGCCGTGCAGATGTTTGTACACATGAATATACACACACGTATGTAATAGTGCCAGACATGCATTCAAACATATACAGTTGGCGTTGCTGTTAGGATTTTAGTTGTCCATGATGTCCTTTTTTTTTTCTTGCATTGTTGTTTGCTGTTTTCTTTTTTCTCTTTAGTTTATTTTCGTGGTTGTTGATGCTTTGGGGGGTTCTTGGGGGTGGGGATTGGAATTCATTGCATTTATTTTTTTCTTGGGGGGGGGGGGGGGGGGGGGGGTCTCCGTTTTTTTTTGGCCTGGTGGGACATCTGTCGAGGTGCCCTTGAGCAGGGCGTTGACCCTGGATACTTCTGTGTGTCGCTCTGAATCTGAATGGGAGTCTGTTGGATGACTGATATGGTGTAGTTGTTGAGCGGCTTCACTGCAAGTATATTGTATGTCTCGGATATTCAATAAAATAAAATAAAGTTGTCCATTAGTTTACTCCAATTAGGGGAGGTATGGTAGGGTTAGGGGAAAATATATATTTTACATAGTTACAAAAAAAACATACAATAAAAGAAAAAAAGGAGGATTGGAAATGATGCAGACAATTATACTGATGGAAGCCACAATCCATCTGCAATATTAAAGCTGATCCACCCCCTAACAATAAGAATGCACGGCTTGAAGTAGGGTTGTAGAGAGAAGATGATATCAAAACAGAAGGTAGATCATTCAACTTAAATAGCATATCTGTGATATGGTCATGTAAAAGGTAGATTTCAGGGTACTTGAAATGATGCTGGTAAATAACTGGATGATACAGAGTCTGGAGTCACATGATGCAGTAGCTACTTCGGGACGCAACAGAAGGAAATGACAGAATACTAGAAAAAACTATATTTCCAAATGTTTCTTGCAATGTTAATCACAAGGCGTGAAAAACAGTTTAACAAATAACATGTAAACAGCATCAACACAGCACCATGAAATTAACAAAGTGTGGGTGGGGGGGGAATCAATAAATAAAAGTCTAATTAAAGCAGTAAGTCTCAATCAATAAGACATTTACAGAAGCTCAACATTCTCATTTTCATTCAGTTTGATCAGGCATGGGAGCTGGAAAAGATCCCAAAGAGATAGAGAGACCGAGAAAAAGAGAAAGATACTCAGTGTTTGCCAAACGGTAGGAACACCTTCCTAATATTGAGTTTCACAAGTGTTGCATGGTCAGGGGCAGACTAATCAAGCGTGTCGTTCAGTTGAAACTTGACACGGACACAAAAAGCGTTCCACAGGGATGCTGGCCCATGTTGACTCCAATGCTTCCCACAGTTGTGTCACGTTGGCTGGACGTCCTTCTGGGTGGTGGGCCATTCTTGATACACACGGGAAACTGTTTCGCGGGGAAAACCCAGCAGCGTTGCTGTTGACACCTACTACCACAGCCCGTTCAAAAGCGCTTAAATATTTTGTCTATTCACCCTCTGAATGGCACACATACACAACCCATGTCTCAATTGTCTAAACGCTTAAATATCTATCCTCCCCTTCATCTCCACTGATCGAAGTGGGTTTATCAAGTGACATCAATAAGGAATCATAGCTTTTACCTGGATTCACCTGGTCAGTCTACAGTATGTCATGGAAAGAGCTGTTTTCAATACTCAGTGTAGAGAGAGAGACAGAGAAACTGACAACAGCGAGAGAGCGAGAGCGAGAGAGAGAGCCACAATGAGAGACATTATTCCAAGCAAGGTGAAGTGTAATTTCACAGATCTACCCACAGAGTAAGAGCCACACTACCCACACAGGACAGGTCCGATAATGATAGCCCTCTTCCCACTCTACCTCCGGGGCAGTAGCAGTTAGCTGGAGTGGCTCAGGCCCTGGAAGACACATCCAGGCATGGACACAAGTACAGCTCTCTCCCACACTAGGTCCAAAGTAACATGAGAAGCTGCTCCTGCAGTTCTCAAGTCTTCACCCAGACTCAGAACCAGCCCCGGGATAGACCCAGTTTGGCCCTATGGAGCCCATAGTTACTTCATGATCCCCACAGTAAGTGGATGGCAGAGGAGAGCCTTATAGACTACTAGGAGCGGACATGTCACTCTGTGGCTGGATCTATAAGTGGCCAATATGCTCTCACAGTCTCAAGTCAGAATTAGACGTTCATCCATGTTTCTCAAACGTCAAAAAGTGTTTAGGATTAAGTTTAGGCATCAACTCAGAATTCTTAAGGTTAGGCATCAACTCTGAATGGTTAAGGGAAAGGTTTGGGATAGGCTTAAAACATAAATATCAAAAACTACTTTCTATTGCTGGATTCGAACTTGCAAACTTTGGAATCAGAGGCAGATGCTTCCGCCCATCCGCCATCCCAGCCCACAACACCTGAGAAAAACCGAAACCTACTTGAAGATAACAGCGCTCACTGTTGCCCCTAGTGGCAGGTTTCCAAGTCATCTCCAGACGTCCTCAGACAGATGGACGTCGAATACTGGCTTGTATAATGGGTGACCTGTCTGAAGGGGCTGTGGGTTTGGAAGAGGCTGGTAAAATCCTAGGGTTTGACAACACTTACTGCGCATGGGTCACAGTGGTAGCGACTAGCTAGAAGAGTGACATGAAAACGGGGTGAGCAAGGTTGGAGTCGGAGTCGCGGAAGTGCACTGCGATGAAATAGAGTTTGCACTTCCGGCGTCAACATTTGTACAATAATAAGCACATACCATCTGCTGGGTCAGCTGAGAAATGGTCCGGTCTTTACTCCTCAGCTCCTCTCTCAGCTCCTGCACCTCCTTCAACAGCTCCTCCACCTATAACACAAACAAAGACAGTTCAGTACAGCCGCACGGATTTATTTGACCCCTAACGGCCTTAAACACACATTTCTATTCCTGACTCATCTCCACCCGTCCACCGCAGGGCTGCCAAGATCTGAGCCAGAATCCAATTTGTGAATTCATCCAGAGGATAGCATGGAATAAGGGGGAGGTCGATCAGCCGATCATGGGCCAGAGTCACAAACCATGAACCTGGCTGTGAAGTCTCCCTGCAGGAGGGAGAGCTGGAGAGAGCCAGTGAATGCGAGAGCGAGAGAGAGAGAGCGCGCGCATGTTTGGAAAGCTTGAAGACGGAGAGGGGGACATGCCCTCGAATGAGAATCCAAAACACCTGTCGGGATGGGAGAGAGTGATAAGCTTGGTCCGTGGGCAAAGGCAGCACATCAGAGGCTCAGCGCCACGGAGGTACCCTGCAGCTTTAATGGGCCTCAGCCAAACACAGAGCGGGAACCCTAGGACCAGGCAGACACGCTGCATTCTGATGCGTTCCCAGCCCAGCCAGGCTCCCTCTGGCCCGGCCGCTACCCACTCCCTTACCCGGTCCCTTGTTGGGGATTAATCAGAATTAGTTGGGTAACATAGATAGGATGTTTTATTTTCATGATATGCTTATGAGTTATTTCTCATTAGAATGTATTTTGTTGTACTATAGTGGTGGCCATTGGCAGTTATCTGTTCTCTGTCAGGACTAAGTTGCTTGGGCCGCAGAGAGGGGAGAGGTCAAGGTGTCATGTGTAAACATGTCTTTTGCTCCACTGTCTGTGTGCCAGTCACTCCCTACTTTTTCCATCGGGGAGAGGAGGATGGCAGTGTCTGGAATCATTCTATGCTCCCTCTTTTGTTGCTCCTATCTTGACCTATAGCCTCACTCTCCTCTCCGTGAGTTTGTCCAGGATTGGTTGTATTTAGAATTGGTTCTATCTAAATGACAATTCCATATATTCCATAGGGTGGGGGTAATGTCTTGGTACCATTTTGTACCAAGGACGAGATAAGAGCTTTGTTTAGGAGACCAAACTGAACGATAATTTATAGCCAACTGTCTGGCTAGGGGATATTCCTCTCTGAAGTAAAGTCTTTCTTTGTGTAAGTTCCTAAGACCTGTGGTTTGTCATGTCGTCTAGGGGGGGGTGGATCTTTGCTATAAAGGATCCCATTTGCCATTATGTTGACCACTCTCAACTTTTCATTAGAGATACTGAACTGTTGAAAGTCAAAATGCTATTGCAAAAGCTTAAGCATTATTAAAGGTATAAGCATAACTCTGACTGGTGTGTGATTTGCTCTCTCATCATTTGGTAATTAAGGAAATTTCCACGACACCCTAAACTCCATGCACTCCGGCCCAGACAATCACACACAGTCCCTGCGTGACCGAAACAAAATTGTGTATAAATGGCTATACAATTTAATGCAGAAATGCATTGTAAATGCCTACTGGCGCCAATGCCCCCTTCTCTGTGTGACAGTGCATGCTAGAGAATATGGTAGGCACTCAGGGTGATCCCGTTTTGGAGCCTTCACCATCCATGTCAATGCTATCGTACAGCAGGGCTCTGCTTGCTTTCAGGGATAGAGATGAGAGGTGTGGGTTTGGGCTCTGCCAGGTTGTTAGGGTCCTTAATGTCTTTGTGGTTCAGGGTGGTTAATCTCCCCCCTCCTCCTCCCCCTCCACTGCCCCAGACAGACATGCTGGGAGAGCAAGGCTAAGCTGGAAGAGCCAGAGAACATTGGCCCAGCTGTACACAGGTTTGCAGTGTTTACAGGTTAGGTCAGGAGGAGGTTGAGACTTGGCCATTGTGATGTCGAGTGGAGAAGGAATAGACTTCCCTTTGCTTGACTCCGTCAAGAGAGATCAAAAAGGTTAAAAAAAAGAAGAAATGTGCCCCCGAACACACAGTCAATTGCAAACACGCACAATAAACACACACAATAACAGGAAATTGGATTCCAGGTTCAAAAAACGTAATATGCCTGGCAAACAAGCATACACACACACAAACAGACCTAGAGTTGACACGGCAACAAAGATAACCTGAGAATGGAGAACGTACAGCGGACAAAAACAGGGTATGCACACAAACAACAAAAAGGAAAACAAACCAAAGCGCTCAGGCCATGTGAACACAAACAGAAGATGGGCACTGGAAACACGAGGACAAACAGGGCCTTGGACAAACATCTATAACATGGGCATAATCCACTGTCTACACGGGGTTTGTTTGACAGTACACTTCCTACTACTGTGTGTGTGTGTGTGCGCAGTGTTAAACAGTGGGTCTTACCTGTCGAGCTTGAATTGGGTCCCGTCTGGATTCTGGACTCAAGGTATCCAGAATCAGAGTGTCGTCCATATCACTACCATCCTCCATCTATACAAGAACACCAAAACATACACGGCTCATATTAGGCTTGTGGATTGCCGGCTAACTCAGATGTCAGAGAGAGCGTGTCTGTTAAATATGACTAGAATGTCATATTCATGTTGGCCAACTACCATATACCTTTGAGCACTCTTTTTTTTGGTATAAAGAGCCAATGTTTGGCTGTGGCAGGGTTTATAACAGAAGGCTAAAGGCTGGCTCGCCAACAACAGGAACTGTAACCCAACATTATCATAGCTGCGTTTTGTATCTTTGTGACTCTTACACACTGAACTGAATTAACTCTCCAAATCTCCTACCGCCTTCAATCCACCCCCTGGTCAGGCCAAACGATGCCAGGAGTGGTTTAGCGTGTCAAGCTAACAAAAGCACTCAGAGTGCTCACACACTGCTCAGTGAGCCAGCGAGGGCCAGCAGTTTGAAGGCATCAAGTGCAATTTAACACAGTGACAGGGGCCATTTTTAGAGAACACCCTCAGATAGATCCGTGAAGATGAAAAGAGTGACGTCAGAGATTTCCGTATGTTCCTACCACGACAATGGCCTTTTTCTATAACCCTCTTTTTTTAATAGCAGCTCGAACAAAAATAACAGTCAATAGCAGTTCACAGAACTTGTTTTTTTTATCCCTTATATTTCTATGAAGAAACCAATGATCAGCCATAAGCTCTTACATGAATTACAAAATAGGCCTAATGCCTACACTAAACCATTCCTCGCTTTCAATTGTTCTTTTAAGACGTCTTGATGTCTAGGGACGCACGGTTATCGTTCCTCATTGCATTAACATTGAGATTGTGCCATTTCCATGGCAACGTTTCAACCAACAGAGGTTAGGAAGAAATAGTGCATGAGTAATGACATAGGCTACAGTCGCTACATTCAAAGTGCTCTTTATGTCAAATCAGGCTTTCAAGAACGCTATTCTGACAAATTGTCACACAATCCACATTTCAACAACCCACTAGCACTACTAAACGTGTGACGGAGCTGTGGAGAAGAGGACGATTTCGCATCAGGAGAGGAATCAGTGTCGAAAAAGTCTACCAGGGGTTGTGTCATCCCAGAGCATAGACGGGAGGGAGTCTCTAAGCTGCTTTTCAGTTGGACCACACTGCCCAGCGTCCACGAACGGAACTCAGTTCGGAGATTTTTGGATCAGAGATCTGATGAACATTAGATTTGCAATCGTGACATGGAACCCTTAGACAAGGGGTTTATTCGTTGGTCTAGTCAGTGTGTCCAGCCCAGCTCCCATCAGAGTCGGTCTGTTTCAAATGGCACCCTTTTCCCTATATAGTGCCCTACTTTTGACCAGGGGTCATAGGGCCCAGGTCAAAAGTAGTGCACCATGTAGGGAATAGGGTGCCATTTGGAATGTACTCACTGTCTCCTCTTCTGGCTCCCCGTTGCTCGCCACAGGCGCTTTCAACAGTAGGCCAGAAAACAAGCCGCACGTCAACCAATAACAGCCTCGCGCAAATCAGACACCTCCGATCGCCACCACATTTATCTCCCGTCCCTCACAGACAGAGACGCATTAGCCTTTAGCGGCATCCGAAATCTCACCACAGCCTTGGATACCATGGCTGGAGCGTTGGGGAAATCGGCTGCTTTCATCATTGATTCTGTCAGATTGTCACACCGAGATAATAATTATCTGTGGGACATGGATGGGGCCGTGTAAATCTATGATGCGAGTGTTGACAATAGCCCTACGGGACTGCAGTGGGACAAGAACAATCACTGTTTTGATGCAAAGATATATCAATGATAGGAGGGCAGTAGCCCTGCTATCAGGCTGTGGTCCTTGGAATAGTCTCAAATGGCACCCTATCCCCTATATAATGCACTACTTTTGAACAGTTGTTACTGTAGTGAGCCTACTGTTATACACAGCATAGGGACAAGATCCCCAAATGTCACAGAATGTTGGTGGCCAGTCACTCTCCTCCTAAACTCCCTGGCTGAGAGACTATGTCCCAACACCACAGATATGTACAAAACAGTACCTGCATCCCAAATGGAACCCGATTTCCAACAGTGCCCTCAGAAAGTATTCACACCCCTCGACTTATTCCACATTTGGTTGTTACAGCCTGAATTTAAAAAAATTGGTTAAATTGAGATTGTGGGGCGTTGTGTGTAGGCCAGTGACAATATCAAAGTCATTGTTTTAGTACATTTTTACAAATGAATAAAAAATGAAAAGCTGAAATGTCTTGTTATGGTAAACCTAAATACGTTTAAGAGCAAAAATGTGCTTAACAAGTCACATACGTTGCATGGACTCTGTGTGGAATACTAGTGTTTAACATGACTTTTTGAACGACTACCTCGTCTCTGTACTTCACACATACCGACAAGTGTAAGGTCCCTTCAGTCGAGCAGTGAATTTCAAAACACAGTTTCGACCATAAAGACCAGGGACGTTTTCCAATGCCTCGCAAAGGGCACCTAAAAACTGTAAGTTTAAATGGCTGTCAAAGGAGAAAACCAAGGATGGATCAACAACATTGCAGTTACTCCACAATACTAACTTAATTGACAGAGTGAAAAGAAGGAAGCCTGTACAGAATGAAATATTTCATGCATCCTGTTTGCAATAAGGCACTAAAGTAAAAAAAAAAAAGTTTTTTAAATGTGGCAAAGAAATTAACTGAACACAGTGCTGTGTTTGGGGAAAATCCAACAACACGTCACTGAGTTCAACTCTTTATATATTCGAGCATGGTGTTGGCTGCATCATGTTACGGATATGTTTCTTAGTTATTGGCAATGAGATTTTTGGGGGGATAAAAAGAAACGGAATAGAGCTAAGCACAGGCAAAATTTGACTTAGTTCAGTCTGCTTTCCAACAGACACTGGGAGACAAATTCACCTTTCAGCAGGACAATAACCTAGAATACAAGGCCAAATATACATTGGAGTTTCTTGCCAAGAGGATGTTGAATGTTCGTTCCTGAGTGGACTAGATACAGTTTTGAATTAAAACGGTTTGAAAAAGGCTGTCTAGCAATGATCAACAACAAACTTCACAGCGCCTGCAGAATTTAAAAAAGAAAAGAAAAAAAAAGTGCAAATATTGTACAATCCAGGTGTGGAACGCTTACCCAAAAAGACTCACAGCTGTAAATCGCTGCAAAAGGTGATTCTAACATGCATTGACTCAGGAGTGTGCATACTTGTGTAAATTAGATATTTCTGTATTTCATTTCCCAAAAAATAAGCAACTTCAAAAAACGTGTTTCCACTTTGTCATTATGGTGTATTCTGTGTAGATGGGTGAGATAAAAATGATAAAAAATCTATTTAATCCATTTTGAATTCAGGCTGTGACAAAATGTGGAATAAGTCAAGGGTTATGAATACTTTCTGAAGACATTGTATATAGTGCACTGCTGGTCAAAGGTAGTGCACTACATATGGAATAGGGTGCCATTTGGGAGGCATGCAGTATTTGCCCCTCTGCTCTCTCTGGGTACTACGGGGGAGCGGGAGATGAATTACCAATCAATAGGAACACGGTTGATAATGCACAGATGATTATAGGTACAGCCTGGAACTCATCAAAATACAACGGGGTCTGAAATTGACACCCTTGTAGGATCTATGCCAAGAAGCATTGAAGCAGTTCTGGCTCGTGGTGCCCCAACGCCCTATTAATACACTTGGTATCCTGTATGCTCAACATTTCTTTTAAAGTATATTATTTTATACTAATACGATTACTCTTAAGAAATAGATTTGGTTTAACAATATATACAGTACCAGTCAAAAGTTGACACCAACTCATTCAAGGGTTTTTCTTTATTTTTACTATTTTCTACGTTGCAGAATAGTGAAGACATCAAAACTATGAAATAACATATGGAATAATGTAGTAACCCCCAAAAAAAGTGTTAAATTAAATATATTTTATATTTGAAATTCTTCAAAGTAGCCACCCTTTGCCTTGATCACAGCTTTGCACATAATTGGCATTCTCTCAACCAGCTTCATTCAACCAACCAGCATTCCAATTAACAGGTGTGCCTTGTGGAATTTATTTCATTTTTAATGCGTTTGAGCCAATCAGTTGTGTTGGTATACAGAAGATATTTGGTAAAAGACCAACTCCATATTATGGCAAGAAACGACAGTACATCAATACTTTAAGACATGAAGGTCAGTGAATCCGGAAAATTTCAAGAACTTTGAAAGGTTCTTCAAGTGCAGTCGCAAATACCATCAAGTGCTATGATGAAACTGGCTCTCATGAGGACCGCCAGAGGATAAATTCATTAGAGTTAGAAGCCTCAGAAATTGCAGCCCAAATAAATGCTTCACAGAGTACGAGTAACCGACATCTCAACATCAACTGTTCAGAGACTGCATGAAATCAGGTCTTCATGGTCGAGTTTCTACAAAGAAACCACTACTAAAGGACACCAATAAGATGAAGACTTGCCTGGGCAAAGAAACATGAGCAATGGACATTAGACAGGTGGAAATCTGTCCTTCGGTCTGGAGTCCAAATTTGAGATTTTTGGTTCCAAACGCTCCTGTCTTTGAGACACAGAGTAGGTGAATGGATTATCTCTGCATGTGTGGTTCCCACCGTGAAGCATGGAGGTGGTGGTGTGATGGTGCTTTGCTGGTGACACTGTCAGTGATTTATTTAGAATTCAAGGCACACTCTGCATGGAAACCACAGCATTCTGCAGCGATACGCCATCCCATCTGGTTTGCACTAAGAGGGACTATCATTTGTTTTTCAACAGGACAATGACCCAACACAACACCAGGTTGTGTAAGGGCTATTTGACCAAGAAGGAGAGTGATGGAGTGCTGCATCAGATGACCTGGCCTCCACAATCACCCGATTGCAGCCAACAAGTGCTGAACATGTGGGAACTCCTTCAGTTGGAAAAGCATTCCAGGTGAAGCTGGTTGAGAGAATGCCAAGCGTGTGTAAAGCTGTCATCAAGGCAAGACGTGGCTACTTTGAATAATCTCAAATATAGAAACACTTTTTTGGTTACTACATGATTCCATGTGTTATTTCATAGTTTATGTCTTCACTATTATTCTACAATGTCGAAAATAGTAAAAATAAAAATAAAAACCCTTGAATGAATAGGTGTCTAAACTTTTGACTGGTACTGTATACATGTTAAATATATGTTTAGAAAGAAATGGCACCCTTTGTGTGCTCTGTTGGTAATAATGTATGCATGTATATTTCTCTCAAAAAGGTAGGGGTCAAATTTATTGACAGCCCTGTTTCCAATACCTTTCAATGGCTCACTTTGCGAGGATAACGGCACTGAGCCCTTTTCGAAACGTTTTACAGTAGGTATGGGGTTCTTTTCTGCTCTGCACATTTCGACGCCAAACTCACCATTGGTGTGCATGGCCAAAGAGCTCTATTTTCAAGTAAAACTGACCAAAGGACCAGTTCCAATCAAGTGGCAATGCTGTTTAGCAAAGCGTTTACATTTGTTGGATGACGTGAAAATAGAGTTTGATCGCGTGGACGTCAATTAAGGCAGCCCCCCATGCCTCTCTGATTCAGAGGGGTTGGGTTAAATGCAGTAGAGACATAGAATGTCATTGTATGGTATAGCGTTAAGATTTCCCTTCACTGGAACTAAGGGGCCTAGCACGACCCATGAAAAACAGCCCCAGACCATTATTCTTCCTCCACCAAACTTTTGCTCGATTTTATAGACCTGTCAGCACCGGGTGTGGCTGAAATAGCCAAATCCACTAATTTGAAGGGGTGTCCACATACTTTTGTTTATATAGTGTATATCTCAGTAGGAGTCACCTCCAGTACAGACACAAATAGACAGGGATAGTATAAATCAGTGAGTAAGTGTGTTTGAATCCTAACAACTCATAGAAATAGTGTGATTGATTGCATTCAAGTGTATTGTCCATCGTGTAGTCTGTGTTCTATCTACACAGAATGAGTGGAGCAGAAGCAGAGTTATGGTGTGAGTGTGACCGACCTGCAGCAGTAGTTTCAGGTGTTCTAGCTGGGCCTTTACAGAGCAGCAGTCGTCTGCCATGTGTTTCAGTGTCAGCTCATCCAGCTCCACAGCCTGGTGAGGGGCTGCCAAGCCTGTGCCCTGACTCTGGTACCCATCATAGGTCTGGAACACACAGTCACTACTGGAGAGGTAGAGGGGGAAAAAGACAAATAGAGAGAGACAGGCAGAGAGCGAGATAGTCACTGCACGTGATACGAGGGTGAATCGGAGTGCCCACGGGAGGAAGCCTGGGACAGGTGAGTGGCAGGTAGGAGGACGAGACATGTTACCCGGTTACCAGGGGACGAGTGGCTGTCTCCCACATCAGTAGTGCACACATACACAACTCACATTGACGTAGGTATCGTGATTTTGGCTTGGATGTTAACGTTAGCTAGCACTAGTCGGTGTGTACCTGCTTAAAAACTTGGGTATTTATCATCCTATAGCTAGTTCTCCAACATGTTTTGAGCACTTAACACCCAAAATAATTTCCTCACGGCTTTCTCTTGTCCCTCTGCAGCAGAGGAGCAATATGTTTGGAACACCGAATCGCAATAAAAACACAGTACCAAATCACAGTACATATTGAATCGTGCTGTATATGGAATCGCAATACATATCGCATCGGCACATAAGTATCAGGACCATATCAAATTGTGAGGTCCCTGGAAATTCCCAGCCTGACTCAATACCAGAGGGCAAAAGGCAGAGACGGTCAGGATGCGTGTGACAAAGAAATGTAACCGAAAGCCCCCAGCAGCTCACATGTTGTCGCTGTGGAGTCGGTCGTCTACAGTCCAACAGAGCTGCCGTCTCCGCCACAGGGACAGATGGGACATCCCATCAGTATCTACAACAGGAGACAAGACCACAGAGACAAAGGCATGGAGTCAAAGTGAGGACCATAACACGATAACTTCCACAAGTTGTCAGGTATTTGAGGTTAAAAAAAAATCTTCTGAAGTTTGTAATTTCCACTGACATTTCAGACTTGATTTTCCCTTACGAAAAGGGTTCTCAACCCCTACAAAAATGTCCATTAATTATAATCCATGTAAAAAAATCATATTTCCTGTTGCTGCAGGATTATTTTCCTGCTGTAGAAAACAAAACTGGCTCAAATTAAGATCCTACACCTGTAACCACACTCACACATTGGCATACAGAGACAGACTCTCACACACACACAAACAAGTGCACACACAATCTCCAAGCCACACACACTAAAGAAATGATGCCATCTTTTCTTCCTCAGTTCCTCCCCATTCTCAAAGTACTAAGGGCCTCCCGAGTGGTGCAGTGGTCTAAGGCACTGCATCACAGAGCATGCGCAGACCAGCTGGCCGGTGTGTTTACGGACATATTCAATCAATCCCTATACCAGTCTGCTGTTCCCACATGCTTCAAGAGGGCCACCATTGTTCCTGTTCCCAAGAAAGCTAAGGTAACTGAGCTAAACGACTACCGCCCCGTAGCACTCACATCCGTCATCATGAAGTGCTTTGAGAGACTAGTCAAGGACCATATCACCTCCACCCTACCTGACACCCTAGACCCACTCCAATTTGCTTACCGCCCAAATAGGTCCACAGACGATGCAATCTCAACCACACTGCACACTGCCCTAACCCATCTGGACAAGAGGAATACCTATGTGAGAATGCTGTTCATCGACTACAGCTCGGCATTCAACACCATAGTACCCTCCAAGCTCGTCATCAAGCTCGAGACCCTGGGTCTCGACCCCGCCCTGTGCAACTGGGTACTGGACTTCCTGACGGGCCGCCCCCAGGTGGTGAGGGTAGGCAACAACATCTCCTCCCCGCTGATCCTCAACACTGGGGCCCCACAAGGGTGCGTTCTGAGCCCTCTCCTGTACTCCCTGTTCACCCACGACTGCGTGGCCACGCACGCCTCCAACTCAATCATCAAGTTTGCGGACGACACAACAGTGGTAGGCTTGATTACCAACAACGACGAGACGGCCTACAGGGAGGAGGTGAGGGCCCTCGGAGTGTGGTGTCAGGAAAATAACCTCACACTCAACGTCAACAAAACTAAGGAGATGATTGTGGACTTCAGGAAACAGCAGAGGGAACACCCCCCCTATCCACATCAATGGAACAGTAGTGGAGAGGGTAGCAAGTTTTAAGTTCCTCGGCATACACATCACAGACAAACTGAATTGGTCCACTCACACAGACAGCATCGTGAAGAAGGCGCAGCAGCGCCTCTTCAACCTCAGGAGGCTGAAGAAATTTGGCTTGTCACCAAAAGCACTCACAAACTTCTACAGATGCACAATCGAGAGCATCCTGGCGGGCTGTATCACCGCCTGGTATGGCAACTGCACCGCCCTCAACCGTAAGGCTCTCCAGAGGGTAGTGAGGTCCGCACAACGCATCACCGGGGGCAAACTACCTGCCCTCCAGGACACCTACACCACCCGATGTCACAGGAAGGCCATAAAGATCATCAAGGACATCAACCACCCGAGCCACTGCCTGTTTACCCCGCTATCATCCAGAAGGCGAGGTCAGTACAGGTGCATCAAAGCTGGGACCGAGAGACTGAAAAACAGCTTCTATCTCAAGGCCATCAGACTGTTAAACAGCCACCACTAACACTGAGTGGCTGCTGCCAACACACTGACACTGACTCAACTCCAGCCACTTTAATAATGGGAATTGATGGGAAATGATGTAAATATATCACTTTATAACCACTTTAAACAATGCTACCTTATATAAATGTTACTTACCCTACATTATTCATCTCATATGCATACGTATATACTGTACTCTATATCATCGACGGTATCCTTATGTAATACATGTATCACTAGCCACTTTATACTATGCCACTTTGTTTACATACTCATCTCATTTGTACATACTGTACTCGATACCATCTACTGTATCTTGCCTATGCTGCTCTGTACCATCACTCATTCATATATCCTTATGTACATATTCTTTATCCCCTTACACTGTGTACAAGACAGTAGTTTTGGAATTGTTAGTTAAATTACTTGTTATTAATGCATTGTTGGAACTAGAAGCACAAGCATTTCGCTACACTCGCATTAACATCTGCTAACCATGTGTATGTGACAAATAAAATTTGATTTGATTTAGAGGCGTCACTACAGATGCGGGTTCGATCCCGTGCTGTGTCACAGCCAGCCGCAACCGGGAGACCCATGAGGCGGTGCACTATTGGCCCAGCATCGTCCGGGTTAGGGGAGGGTTTGGCCGGCTGGGATGTCCTTGTCCCATCGCGTTCTTGGGACTCCTATGCCTAGTGCACGCCGACTTCGGTCCCCAGATGTTAGGTGTTTCCTCCGACACATTGGTGTGGCTGGCTTCCGGGTTAAGCAAGCAGTGTGTCAAGAAGCAGTGCGGCTTGGCAGGTCCGTGTTTCGGAGGACATTTGGCTCTCGATCCTTCGCCACTCCAGAGTCCATACGGGAGTTACAGTGATGGGACAAGACTCGCTACCAATTGGGAGGAAAAGGGGTGTGTTTCCAGATTGCTGGGAGCAGTCGAGAGCAGGGCCGAGAAAGCTATCTGAACTAAGAGCACATTACTAACACAAAGAGGCCAACAGGAAACTCCGCAAACACTAGAACACTTCAAGTGAAGCCTTGAATAGTCTACCCCAGAATAGACTCTCTGCACAGCTTCCCAAGCAAATCTGAGTGGGATGAAAACACGGCAAAAGAGAGAGACTGCGGTAGAGAACAAATTGATCCTCCCAAGCTTGACATGCTGCTACCAGAGATAGATAGAGGGTCAGTACTGAGGCAACTACGAACACAGCCCTCTCTGCATTCCTTAAGCATCTGTTGTGTCTGGGTTCTCTGAAAATATGATTAAAAAGGTTCAAAACAAGACTGCTATGGACACGGAATATATATATATATATCTTTTTTTTAAACAGACCTTGAAAGAAATAACCTGAGAGTGTGTGAATGTGTTGCTTTGAAAACTTCAATTCCCTAGTTTGGCTGTGTGTACTCGGATACGGCTGAAGAGGCTTGACCAGGAGGCAAAGGCTACGAGGCGAAGAGTCAAAGTGCCTTTTGACACGAAAAACCCCAAACATCAGAGTGT
Source organism: Oncorhynchus mykiss (assembly GCF_013265735.2). Taxonomy (NCBI): domain Eukaryota; kingdom Metazoa; phylum Chordata; class Actinopteri; order Salmoniformes; family Salmonidae; genus Oncorhynchus; species Oncorhynchus mykiss. The sequence continues at coordinate 13,363,432 of NC_048584.1, read as the reverse complement.
AGAAAGCTAAGGCCTTCCCCTTTTCCATTCGGGTTTCGTGCCTCTGAAGGAAGCTGTTATAGGACCCCTCCCCAGATATCGGGGTTATGACCTTCGGGAGGGCACCTTGGGCAGATTGACATGGCCTTATGCTAACTGTAACTATATGCTTCAACACATGATGCTGAGCTTGTGAGGTGCATTCCCATGCAGTCTTCCTGACCGAACAGCGCTCTCCTTGTTCAGGCCCCTTTTCCCCACGCTCGCTCCCGTTAGAACTAAGTTGCCCATCGGCACAGCACTAGGATGAGCGTACTCTCCACCAAACCTAATCTTGATCATTAAAGGGACAAAACTACGCTGAGATCCGTGTCTAGACAAAAACCACACTCACCACCATGCAAGGAGCCATCCTCAGGGAGGTCATCGTCTAGCATGAGGTCATCGTCGTCCAGATCACACCCAGACTCTAGGTTGTCCAGGTTGTTGAGTATGTCCTAGCATTAGAGAGCGAGAGAGACAGCAAGACAGACAGCGAAATTAGTCAGTTTGAAGCCTCATTTTTACAATAACAGAAGCAGAGACGGAAACAATTTTGAAAAGGCTGTTCATCTCCTTCAAGGGAAATATTTCCTCGAAGAACAAGGTTGAAAGACAGAATTGCATGGTAAATTATTGCAAAAAAAAAAAAGACAGCTCTCGAGGAGATTGTTCAATAATGTAAGGGGTAAAACTTTTAATGTCTTAATGACCCCTCAAGACACAGGTTGAAAATGGTTACTTGTTTTATGCAAAACTACAATAGATCTGCTGGAGAAAGAAAGAAAAAAAATTATATTGAAGAGAAACCAACTTTAGACAAATAGTAGGATGAAAGTGTGTGTGGGGGGGTAGTGAAACAAACAATAAATCCTTGGCCGTAAGAGAATCTGTCTGTCTCCATATCGAGTATCGTTATCTTCAGGCCCATTCCCCTTTTGCTCTGGCCCCCTGCCTTCGCTTAGAGTGGGCTTAGTCACAGCACAGCGCTCCTGGGGAAATGACATTTCCCCATGGCACGCGCCCATCCATCCGTAGCATGACATTACAGCCTAATCTCCTGCAAGAAGAAAAAAAAAACAACACAGGCGCTCCAAGGAGAGATCAATGGCCAAGGTCTTACGTTAGCTACATTTTTAGGGATCTCAGATCCCCTAAGCAGCCTTGTCGCTGTCGGCTTGCTCACTTGTCATCATAGCTACAGGCAGACACTCAGCCTCTATGTGGAACTGCCTGGAACTAGGGGCATCTCACTGGAATCTCTCCATTGCTGCTTTTCGACTAACACCAGTGTATACGCCCGATGCTATTACTAGAGAAATTGTGTTTCCATAGAGGCCTTACAGGGAGGACTTGAGGACAACCTCTACATAATCAAAAAAGTTGCTTTGTAGGGAGGTGTTAACCGTCTAGTGTGTTCATAGTTAGCCTTTGTTATGTAAACGTTACCAAAAAGCCCCAGCGGCCTCGCCTCGGCCCCAAGTTAGAGCAGGTCCGTTGGAGCCATGGCCCAGTGAGACATGGGTGCCGGACTACGTAGATGGAAAGAGAAAAGTCTGAGCCTTTACGTAAAACAGTGGGGTAATGCACCGAAACTAACTCAAAGTATTGGCTGCACTTTAAAATCATGTTCTATGGGCTTCAGTGGCGCAGCAGTTTAAGGCATCACTACAGACCCAGATTCGATCCCAGGGTGTCACACAGCCAGCCGTGAACGGGAGTCCCATTGGGCAGCGCACAATTGGCCAAGCGTCGTCCGGGTTAAGTCGGGATTGGCCGTCATTGTAAATAAGAATTTGTTCTTAACCTTTTTGGGATAGGGGGCAGCATTTTCACTTTTGGATGAATAGCGTGCCCAGAGTGAACTGCCTCCTACTCTGTCCCAGATGCTAATATATGCATATTAGTATTAGATAGAAAACACTCAAGTTTCTAAAACTGTTTGAATGATGTCTGTGAGTATAACATAATTCATATGGCAGGCAGAAACCTGAGAAAAAAAATCCAACCAAGAAGTGGGAAATCTGAGGTTTGTAGTTTTTCAACTCAGCCCCCATTGAAGATACATGGTGATATTAGTTATGTTTCACTTCCCAAGGCTTCCACTAGATGTCAGTATTTAGAACCTGTTTTGAGGATTCTGCTCATAAGGGCTCTTTGAGTGAGTGGTCTGGCAGAGTGCCACAGCCTCGGTCTGGCGCGCTCACATGAAAGTTAGCTACGTTCCACTTCAATTGTACAGACAAAGGAATTGTCCGGTTGGAGAACATTATGTTAAAAACATCCTAAAGATTGATTCCATACTTAGGTTGGCATGTTTCTACGGGCTGTAACGGAACTTTTTGAACTTTTCGTCCGACGTTAGGCGCGACCTGAACGCGCTTTTGGATTTGTTTACCAAACGCCCAAACAAAAGAAGATATTTGGACATAATTGGTATATTATATTTGGTCAGAGCTCTGAATGATAATTGGGTGCTGTCCCTTCAAGACCTCACGCATGTACACATGAAACCGATCTAGAAAGCCCCCCCCCCCCCCACATTCATTTAACTCCACTGCACCCTATTCTTATTTGACCTTATTTGCACTCACTGTATATAGACTTTGTTTTCTTTTTTTTGTACTGTATTATTGACTGTATGTTTTGTTCTTTCCATGTGTAACTCTGTGTCGTTGTATGTGTCGAACTGCTATGCTTTATCTTGGCTAGGTCGCAGTTGCAAATGAGAACTTGTTCTCAACTAACTTACCTGGTTAAATAAAGGTGAAATAAAAAATAAATACATGTAAAAAATGCTGGTCCGTCGAGCCGGATGGCCAGATAAGCTGTGGCCTGGGTTCTTTGTTCTGGATCCTGTCCTTTCCAGTTCTGTTTTTTTCCATCCTCAACGGTCCTTCCTCAAAAGGATGCAAGACGGCTGGGCTGGCACACTGAGCACTGACCTCGCTATCGCTAACATTAGAGGACAACATCAGAGGCCTCTACAAGGCCTGACCCCCCCCCCCCCCCCCCCCCCCCTCCCATGTTTTCATTACAGCATCCTATTCAAAAGAAGTCTAAGGCCTCGTTTAGAGTAGCCTTGTTATTTCCTCTTCAATGGTTTGTATATTTTATCTGTTTTCAGACTGCACTACTTTCCTCTCTCTCTCGGAGTGTCGTGGGATTTTTACAAAACATTTTCATATTGCAGGGTTAATTTTTATCCTCACAATGGAGTGGCTTTTCAAACCGGCAGACAGAGTACAATGGCAGAGCTCCACACATGCAATCTGTGAAAACCTTGTAACCGAGGCCTTCTCTTTCATACCGTGGCACTTCTATGAGAATGCAAATATGAGTTTGCTTACTTTCTCCACATAAATTTCAAAACTTTTCTACTAAATCGATAAGTAAATTGGACGGAATTTAACCAATACTATGCTGGACTATATAGTGCATACACTCAAAACCTGACCCAACCTTGTCTAAGTCCTGACGTAGACGAGTCCGGCAAAAGATGGTCACTCCATCTAGGTTTTCCCGGAGGACACAGGAGGGATTAATTTTTTATTTTTTTGGGGGGGCTATTTGTGGTCAATAACAAAAAACAAGAAACACCTACATTTCACAGTAGCCTTTCGGTTACTAGTCCAACGCTCTAACCACTAGGCTAACCTGCCGCCCCGGTCAACATCTCCAATGTGTTCACATTTCTCTCACGTAAATGTTATTTGGGAAATATTCAGGCCTTTACTCTTTTCTTCATTAGCATGCTGATGATTTCAAGTTGTATTGGATTTCATTTGTATCTGTTTAGACTGTTTCGAATGCATGTTGTTCAGTATATTTAGTTCAGTTCTCTGTGAGAAGCAAGTTCATTTAAAGTTGTGATTTGGTTCATGTAGATTAATTTCAATGCTAATAAACAAAGCAACTTGAAACCTCATCTAATTTGCATACATAATGAGTTTGAAGCTAATTTGAAGCAAACAATAGAAAGTTCGCCACAAGTTTCCCAGAAGTTCACAAGTCGCTCATTTGTATGTGAAAATACAAAATTTGCCAAAGATTTGCCTCAACAGTTTTTTTTCCTGGTGAGGTTTCCCTCTTCCCAATCTCATTTTGTGACACTCCACTTGTTATATAGCTGCCCAGCCAGGAAAAATCCCACAGGGGCTTTGCACCACAGATGCTGATGGGAGTTGAAGTCCAAAGCAAGTTTAATTCTATTTCATACCTCCCCAATCTGGACTAATAATTTACCAGCAGCCTGTGAAAGCTGCTTTCATGTTTCACTTGATGAACACAGCTGTCGGAGTGAAACTACCCTCAAAATCTGACCCAACTGTTGGGAGTCACACACACTCACGCACCAACAAAGCACCCTCAGCTGAGTCGGCAACAACTGGATGCATCCGGTTTTCAGGGGAAATAGAAAGAGCCTGTGACATGACTTCCACTTTTGGATGTTAACAAGGCGACACATTTTAATTTACTGGATTGGTTGAAGTGGGCCTATTTTTCTTCTCACCAGTTAGGGTTGGGCGGTATCCAGACTTTCAGGGTGCACGGCATTACCAAAAGTGCACACAAAGGGTGCCATTTCTTTCTAAACATATATTTAACATATATACAGTACCAGTCAAAAGTTCAGACACCTATTCATTCAAGGGTTTTTCTTTATTTTGACTATTTCCTACATTGGAGAATAAGTGAAGACATCAAAACTATGAAATAACACATACGGAATGATGTAGTAACCAAAAAAAAGTGTTAAATCAAAATATATTTGAGATTTGAAATTCTTCAAAGTAGCTACCCTTGGCCTTGACAGCTTTGTACTCTTGGCATTCTCTCAACCAGCTTCACCTGGAATGCATTTCAAATCAAATTTCATTTGTGGAATTTCTTTCCTTCTTAATAATGCGTTTCAGGCAATCAGTTGTGTTGTGACAAGGTAGGGATGGTATACAAAAGATAGCCCTATTTGGTAAAAGACCAAGTCTATATTATTGCAACAGCTCAAATAAGCAAAGAGAAATGACAGACCACCATTACTTCAAGACATGAACCAGTCAAGCTGGAAAATTACAAGAACTTTGAAAGTTTCTTCAAGTGCAGTCGCAAAAACCATCAAGCGCTATGATGAAACTGGCTCTCATGAGGACCGCCACAGGAAAGGAAAAACCAGAGTTACCGCTGCTGCAGAGGATAAGTTCATTAGAGTTACCAGCCTCAGTTTGCAGCCCAGTTCAAGTAACATCAACATTAACTGTTCAGAGGAGACTGCATGAAATCAGGCCTTCATGGATGAATTACTGCAAAGAAACCACTACTAAAAGGACACCAATAAGAAGAGAAACACGAGCAATGGACATTAGACAGGTGGAAATCTGTCCTTTGGTCTGATGAGTCCAAATTTGAGATTGATGGTTCCAACTGCTATCTATGTCTTTGTGAGATGCAAAGTAGGTGAACGGATAATCTCCGCATGTGTGGTTCCCACCTTGAAGCATGGAGGAGGTGTGATGGAGTTGGGGTGCTTTGCTGGTGACACCGTGACTGATTTATTTCGATTTCAAGGCACACTTAACCAGCATGGCTACCACAGCATTCTGATACGATACACCATACCATCTGGCTTAGTGGGACTATCATTTGTTTTTCAACAGGACAATGACCCAACACAACACTAGGCTGTGTAAGGGCTATTTGACCAAGGAGGAGAGTGATGGGAGTGCCGCATCAGATGACTTGGCCTCCACAATCACCCAACCTCAACCCAATTGAGATGGTTTGGCATGAGTTGGACTGCAGAGTGAAGGAAAAGCAGCCATCAAGTGCTCAGCATATGTGAGAACTCCTCATGAAGCTGGTTGAGAGAATGCCAAGAGTATGAAAAGCTGTCATTAAGGCAAAGGGTGGCTATTTGTTTACACTTTTTTGGTTACTACTGTACATGATCACATGTTATTTCATAGTTCTGATGTCTTCACCATCATTCTACAAAGTAGAAAATAGTAACAATAAAGAAAAACCCTTGAATGAATTGGTGTCCAAAATTTCAACTGGTACTGTATATACTGTTCATAATATTTCCCCTAATGTTATTAGCATACCTCTTTCTCCATTATTGCTTCAGTCCTTCCTCGCTTTCAACAGTTAAAGGAAATACATTTTGACTGGTACTGTATATAAAAACTAATAAATAATGGATTTTTTGGGGCGGTATTGAAAATGATACTGTCGGCATTTCTAAATAAGTGGGTACACCGTATACCTCCCTAGTCTATCATCAGGACCTGAAAGAAAACAAACTCAGGCATTTCTTTTATGCCTTCTACATTAGGTTACCAACGCACACGCACTGGACTGTTTGAGGGAAAGCACACACTTCTTCTCTCTCATCAATATTTGTGGACACAGCTGTCGGATTGAAACCAAACTCAAAATGTGACACTATTCTGGGAGGGACACGGACACACACACACACACAGCCTTAAATATGGTTACTGGACTGAGGGAGAGAGCACGCTTCTCCCTCTCGCTCATCAATATTTCTGGACGGTCACCTAGACAATGGCGCGACAGTTTCTAAATAGGCAGAAAATACAGAGAGAGTACAGGACTACACAAAGCTTTCTTTAGTGATGCGAGAGGGAGAGGAAGGAGACGAGAGAAGAGAGGATTGATGTCTGGTGGAGTCGTCACATTAACATTCAGATTACCTCTCCTGGTCGTGCGCCACGCGTGAGCCAAAGTGACAACTTAATGAGCAATGTAACCCCGAGGCTCAGCGAACCTTTCTTTTGGTGACGGAGTTGTTCTGTCTTAGTCCGATGGGTAATAGTGCGGAGGCAAATTGAACTGCAAGAAGACGCAGGAAAAGAAAAAAAAGAGTCCTACAGAGCGGCGTTGGCCCTGTCAACATCATTGACTCACCTGGGCCCTTTTCAGAGGCGTTGGGGTTCTCTCGCACTACACTGACGTCTCTGGAGGCTAAACACGATGCTGACCCGGGCCATGTTTGTGGCACAGTCGCTAATATACGGAGATCTGCGACACGGACAGTCACTCACCAACAGTCAGAACTTGTTCCTCACCCATCCATCCTGGCTCAGGGTGGATAAGAGAAAGTAGACCAATCCAGTTCAGAGAACTATCCTCAATGTTTGCGCCAAACATTCCATATAATATTTCTTTTTTTTTAATGTTCAACAAACTGAGTTTGTAGAATTTTGTATGGGCCATCCTTTCAAGCCTAACCCAGACCCTACTATAGGCCTACCACACTAAAGGAGACAAGATCTGCCGCTTAGCGAATCAGTGTGCGGTGTGGCAGTGAGTGTGAGGGGGAGCTTAGGGGGGAGGGAGAGTGTTGAAGGGTAATGAAATTGTCAAGCAGCATCAGTAAAGTGGAGGAAGAAGGTCAGGCCCATCGCAAGCATGATTAAAAATTGGTCCTACACTCGCGCCGTGAGTAAATGACTACCAGCGTATGCTTTTAAAGCCCGCATGGCGGAGGCAGTGGGTTGCAAATACACCGGAGAAGCTTTGACGAGAGAATATCTGTGATGATCTGGGAGGAAAGGAGCGAGAAAGAAAGACTGGAGAGCGAGCAGGGAGAGCGAGCGAGCGAGCCGGAGAGAGTGAGCCGGAGAGAGCGAGCCGGAGAGAGCAAGCAGGGGAGAGCGAGCCGGAGAGAGCGAGAGCGAGCCGGGGAGAGAGAGCGAGCGTGCGAGCGAGCCGGGGAGAGAGAGCGAGCGTGCGAGCGAGCCGGGGAGAGAGAGCGAGCGTGCCGGGGAGAGAGAGCGAGCCGGAGCGAGCGAGCCGGAGCGAGCGAGCCAGAGAGAGCGAGCCAGAGAGAGCGAGCCAGAGAGAGCGAGCCAGAGAGAGCGAGCCAGAGAGAGCGAGCCAGAGAGAGCCGGAGAGAGAGAGCGAGCCGGCGAGCGAGCTGGAGAGAGAGAGCGGAGAGAGCCGGAGAGAGCGAGAGCGAGCCGGGGAGAGAGCGCGAGCGAGCCGGGGAGAGCGAGCGAGCGAGCCGGGGAGAGCGAGCGAGCGAGCCGGGGAGAGAGAGCGAGCCGGAGAGAGCGAGCGAGCTAGAGAGCGAGCGAGCTAGAGAGAGAGAGCGAGCTAGCTAGAGAGAGCGAGCGAGCGAGCTAGAGAGAGCGAGCGAGCGAGCTAGAGAGAGCGAGCGAGCGAGCTAGAGAGAGAGAGGAAGCGAGCTAGAGAGAGAGCGAGCTAGAGAGAGAGAGAGAGAGCGAGCTAGAGAGAGAGAGAGAGAGCGAGCTAGAGAGAGAGAGAGAGCGAGCTAGAGAGAGAGAGAGAGAGCGAGCTAGAGAGAGAGAGAGAGAGCGAGCGAGCTAGAGAGAGAGAGAGAGAGAGCGAGCGAGCTAGAGAGAGCGAGCTAGAGAGAGCGAGCGAGCTAGAGAGAGCGAGCTAGAGAGAGCGAGCTAGAGAGAGAGCGAGCGAGAGAGAGAGCGAGCGAGAGAGAGAGCGAGCGAGCTAGAGAGAGAGCGAGCGAGCTAGAGAGAGAGCGAGCGAGCTAGAGAGAGAGCGAGCGAGCTAGAGAGAGAGCGAGCGAGCTAGAGAGAGAGCGAGCGAGCTAGAGAGAGCGAGCGAGCTAGAGAGAGAGCGAGCGAGCTAGAGAGCTAGAGAGAGAGCGAGCGAGCGAGCTAGAGAGAGAGCGAGCGAGCTAGAGAGAGAGCTAGAGAGAGAGAGCTAGAGAGAGAGCTAGAGAGAGAGAGCTAGAGAGAGAGAGCTAGAGAGAGAGAGCTAGAGAGAGAGCTAGAGAGAGAGCTAGAGAGAGAGCTAGAGAGAGAGCTAGAGAGAGAGCTAGAGAGAGAGCTAGAGAGAGAGCTAGAGAGAGAGCTAGAGAGAGAGCTAGAGAGGGCAAGAGAGAGGGCAAGAGAGAGGGCAAGAGAGAGGGCAAGAGAGAGGGCAAGAGAGAGGGCAAGAGAGAGGGCGAGCGAGCTAGAGAGAGGGCGAGCGAGCTAGAGAGAGGGCGAGCGAGCTAGAGAGAGGGCGAGCGAGCTAGAGAGAGGGCGAGCGAGCTAGAGAGGGGGCGAGCGAGCTAGAGAGAGGGGGCGAGCGAGCTAGAGCTAGCGAGCGAGAGCTGGAGGAGGAAGAAGAGAGGATCTGGGGCATCAGCACACTGCAAGAAGAGGGAAATATTTGGGGGCTTGAGAACAGGTTTCTCACCTTGGATGGATCACAAACAACTGTCTGCTGCTACTGTGCTTGGTATCCTTTACTGGTCTGTAGTCTTTTACAAAACCTCAAGGACAGATGAATACGACTCTGGCTACAGTTGCTGTTGAAATACAGGAGAATACTGCAGAGGAAACACATTTGTGATCATATTGTCAGTACGTTTTCCTCAGCAGCATTTCCGAGCATTGGCAACGCCATCCAACTTCGTGGCTTTATTGATTCAGATTGATACAACAACAAAAAGTCCTAGGAACTCCAGATAGTGTGAAGCAATGCGGAGAACAACAAAGGGTCTCCCCAGGCACACTCGTTCTTCTGGCCATAATGTGCTCCGCCTGCATATCCTCTGCTCTAGCAGTGGGGATGATTATGGAGGAGCGGGGTGGTGTGTGTGTGCGGGGTGGTGAGACAAAGAGAGCCAGAGAGGATTGGGGGGGAGGGGGGAGTCTGAGCTGTGAGGAGAAGCATGAATGAGGGCGATGGTGACGGCCCTACATGCATAACCCGGGCCTGCAGGCCTATAGAGAGAGAGCTAGAGAGAGAGCGAGCGAGCGAGCTAGAGAGCGAGCGAGCGAGCTAGAGAGAGAGCGAGCGAGCTAGAGAGAGAGCGAGCGAGCTAGAGAGAGAGCGAGCGAGCTAGAGAGAGAGCGAGCGAGCTAGAGAGAGAGCGAGCGAGCTAGAGAGAGAGAGAGCGAGCGAGCTAGAGAGAGAGCGAGCGAGCGAGCTAGAGAGAGAGCGAGCGAGCGAGCTAGAGAGAGAGCGAGCGAGCGAGCTAGAGAGAGAGCGAGCGAGCGAGCTAGAGAGAGAGCGAGCGAGCTAGAGAGAGAGCGAGCGAGCTAGAGAGAGAGCGAGCGAGCTAGAGAGAGAGCGAGCGAGCTAGAGAGAGAGCGAGCTAGAGAGAGAGCGAGCGAGCTAGAGAGCTAGAGAGAGAGCGAGCGAGCGAGCTAGAGAGAGAGCGAGCGAGCTAGAGAGAGAGCGAGCGAGCTAGAGAGAGAGCTAGAGAGAGAGAGCTAGAGAGAGAGCTAGAGAGAGAGAGCTAGAGAGCGAGCTAGAGAGAGAGCTAGAGAGAGAGAGCTAGAGAGAGAGCTAGAGAGAGAGCTAGAGAGAGAGCTAGAGAGAGAGCTAGAGAGAGAGCTAGAGAGAGAGCTAGAGAGAGAGCTAGAGAGAGGGCAAGAGAGAGGGCAAGAGAGAGGGCAAGAGAGAGGGCAAGAGAGAGGGCAAGAGAGAGGGCAAGAGAGAGGGCAAGAGAGAGGGCAAGAGAGAGGGCAAGAGAGAGGGCAAGAGAGAGGGCAAGAGAGAGGGCAAGAGAGAGGGCGAGAGGGCAAGAGGGCAAGAGGGCAAGAGAGAGGGCGAGCGAGCTAGAGAGAGGGCGAGCGAGCTAGAGAGAGGGCGAGCGAGCTAGAGAGAGGGCGAGCGAGCTAGAGAGAGGGCGAGCGAGCTAGAGAGAGGGCGAGCGAGCTAGAGAGAGGGCGAGCGAGCTAGAGAGAGGGCGAGCGAGCTAGAGAGAGGGCGAGCGAGCTAGAGAGAGGGGGCGAGCGAGCTAGAGCTAGCGAGCGAGAGCTGGAGGAGGAAGAAGAGAGGATCTGGGGCATCAGCACACTGCAAGAAGAGGGAAATATTTGGGGGCTTGAGAACAGGTTTCTCACCTTGGATGGATCACAAACAACTGTCTGCTGCTACTGTGCTTGGTATCCTTTACTGGTCTGTAGTCTTTTACAAAACCTCAAGGACAGATGAATACGACTCTGGCTACAGTTGCTGTTGAAATACAGGAGAATACTGCAGAGGAAACACATTTGTGATCATATTGTCAGTACGTTTTCCTCAGCAGCATTTCCGAGCATTGGCAACGCCATCCAACTTCGTGGCTTTATTGATTCAGATTGATACAACAACAAAAAGTCCTAGGAACTCCAGATAGTGTGAAGCAATGCGGAGAACAACAAAGGGTCTCCCCAGGCACACTCGTTCTTCTGGCCATAATGTGCTCCGCCTGCATATCCTCTGCTCTAGCAGTGGGGATGATTATGGAGGAGCGGGGTGGTGTGTGTGTGCGGGGTGGTGAGACAAAGAGAGCCAGAGAGGATTGGGGGGGAGGGGGGAGTCTGAGCTGTGAGGAGAAGCATGAATGAGGGCGATGGTGACGGCCCTACATGCATAACCCGGGCCTGCAGGCCTATAGAGAGAGAGCTAGAGAGAGAGCGAGCGAGCGAGCGAGCTAGAGAGAGAGCGAGCGAGCTAGAGAGAGAGCGAGCGAGCTAGAGAGAGAGAGAGCGAGCGAGCTAGAGAGAGAGCGAGCGAGCTAGAGAGAGAGAGAGCGAGCGAGCTAGAGAGAGAGCGAGCGAGCTAGAGAGAGAGAGAGCGAGCGAGCTAGAGAGAGAGAGAGCGAGCGAGCTAGAGAGAGAGAGAGCGAGCGAGCTAGAGAGAGAGCGAGCGAGCTAGAGAGAGAGAGAGCGAGCGAGCTAGAGAGAGAGCGAGCGAGCTAGAGAGAGAGCGAGCGAGCTAGAGAGAGAGCGAGCGAGCTAGAGAGAGAGCGAGCGAGCTAGCGAGCTAGAGAGAGAGCGAGCGAGCTAGAGAGCTAGAGAGAGAGCGAGCGAGCTAGAGAGAGAGCGAGCGAGCTAGAGAGAGAGCGAGCGAGCTAGAGAGAGAGCGAGCGAGCTAGAGAGAGAGCGAGCGAGCTAGAGAGAGAGCGAGCGAGCTAGAGAGAGAGCGAGCGAGCTAGAGAGAGAGCGAGCGAGCTAGAGAGAGAGAGCTAGAGAGAGAGAGCTAGAGAGAGAGAGCTAGAGAGAGAGCTAGAGAGAGAGCTAGAGAGAGAGCTAGAGAGAGAGCTAGAGAGAGAGCTAGAGAGAGAGCTAGAGAGAGAGCTAGAGAGAGAGCTAGAGAGAGAGCTAGAGAGAGAGCTAGAGAGAGAGCTAGAGAGGGCAAGAGAGAGGGCAAGAGAGAGGGCAAGAGAGAGGGCAAGAGAGAGGGCAAGAGAGAGGGCAAGAGAGAGGGCAAGAGAGAGGGCAAGAGAGAGGGCAAGAGAGAGGGCGAGCGAGCTAGAGAGAGGGCGAGCGAGCTAGAGAGAGGGCGAGCGAGCTAGAGAGAGGGCGACGAGCTAGAGAGAGGGCGACGAGCTAGAGAGAGGGCGACGAGCTAGAGAGAGGGCGAGCGAGCTAGAGAGAGGGCGAGCGAGCTAGAGAGAGGGCGAGCGAGCTAGAGAGAGGGCGAGCGAGCTAGAGAGAGGGCGAGCGAGCTAGAGAGAGGGCGAGCGAGCTAGAGAGAGGGCGAGCGAGCTAGAGAGAGGGCGAGCGAGCTAGAGAGAGGGCGAGCGAGCTAGAGAGAGGGGGCGAGCGAGCTAGAGCTAGCGAGCGAGAGCTGGAGGAGGAAGAAGAGAGGATCTGGGGCATCAGCACACTGCAAGAAGAGGGAAATATTTGGGGGCTTGAGAACAGGTTTCTCACCTTGGATGGATCACAAACAACTGTCTGCTGCTACTGTGCTTGGTATCCTTTACTGGTCTGTAGTCTTTTACAAAACCTCAAGGACAGATGAATACGACTCTGGCTACAGTTGCTGTTGAAATACAGGAGAATACTGCAGAGGAAACACATTTGTGATCATATTGTCAGTACGTTTTCCTCAGCAGCATTTCCGAGCATTGGCAACGCCATCCAACTTCGTGGCTTTATTGATTCAGATTGATACAACAACAAAAAGTCCTAGGAACTCCAGATAGTGTGAAGCAATGCGGAGAACAACAAAGGGTCTCCCCAGGCACACTCGTTCTTCTGGCCATAATGTGCTCCGCCTGCATATCCTCTGCTCTAGCAGTGGGGATGATTATGGAGGAGCGGGGTGGTGTGTGTGTGCGGGGTGGTGAGACAAAGAGAGCCAGAGAGGATTGGGGGGGAGGGGGGAGTCTGAGCTGTGAGGAGAAGCATGAATGAGGGCGATGGTGACGGCCCTACATGCATAACCCGGGCCTGCAGGCCTATAGACCTTCACATCCAGCTTGGACCAACACTGCCACCCGGTGGCCTGTCTGCACACCGGTTTATTTACAGCAGCCTTGTACTAACAAGCTCTGCATCTTCCGCTAGCAACATACATGGCAACAAGACCTTCTGGCAAACAAGACCAAAAGAGCCAAATCAATAGTTGTCATCTCCGACAAGCATTTAGGGTGTCTAGTGTTCAGTGAACATGCGACGTCATTGACAACATCTAACATTGGCTTTCAACGCATACCGACATGTTGCTGCCTGATTTGAGCTGTGAATCCGTATGCTATTTGTCCCAATTAAGATACTGTAACACACCCACGTAAATGGAGCATCACAGCCTTGTGCACTGAAACATTCAGCCAATACCTTCCGGGCGAGTAAAGCAAGACGTGGCCTGTCCCTCTGTGAGGAGACGAGCACAGGCAGACAGGACGGCCAGGCTTAGCAGGGCTGACGTAGCTGCTCGGAATGAGGGTTGAGGTGATGCCTGAGCATAACGGATGCTCCCACGCGAATAAGGACAGCAGGAGAGGGGACTGACGCCAGCATGGGGATATTAGTTCCAGGAGCCCAGCACACTGTCACTTCTCTGTCTTAACACTCCACTGGCTCCTGAAGTGAATGAGCATCAGGTCCTCCGGCCTCCGTGTGTGTGTGTGTGTGTGTGACTCTACTGGTAAGTCCCCACAAGAATAGCGAACAAACAAACATTTGACCAACTGGGGACATTTTTGTTACAGTTTCGTCCCCACAAGGTAAAATACTATATCTAGGGGGGAGGTTGTGTAGAAGTTGTTTTAGGGTTAGAATTAGGTTTAGGAGCTAGGGTTAAGGTTAGGGAAAATTTGATTTTGAAGGGGACTGAATTGTGTGTCCCCACAAGGTTAGTTATACAAGACTGTGTGTGTGAGTGTGTGTGTGTCTGTCTGTCTGTCTCTGGCATGCGTCAAAATCACCATTGGCCAGCAGATGGTCGTGTGAATGATGTTGGGTGGATAGCCTTTGCCACACACCGATGTAATAATGAAAAACCTAATCAAATACCTCAGCCTTGCTCTCACATAAGGCAGCATGGTTCAAAGTTATTTAAAAAGGGCAGCGACTGTATTATGACAGCAGGCTTCCTGCACTGTCTGCTGGAGCGAGGTAGGCAATCAAATAGCTCCGGCTGAATTAGTCATGCCTCCGGGCCGGTGCTCTAACTAACACGCAGTCCCACACACTCCTCTCTCTCAGTCCCTAGCGAAGCAGCACTCCTCGCTCTCTCAGTCCCTAGCGAAGCAGCACTCCTCTCGCTCAGTCCCTAGCAAAGCAGCACTCCTCTCGCTCAGTCCCTAGCAAAGCAGCACTCCTCTCGCTCAGTCCCTAGCAAAGCAGCACTCCTCTCGCTCAGTCCCTAGCAAAGCAGCACTCCTCTCGCTCAGTCCCTAGCAAAGCAGCACTCCTCTCGCTCAGTCCCTAGCAAAGCAGCACTCCTCTCGCTCAGTCCCTAGCAAAGCAGCACTCCTCTCGCTCAGTCCCTAGCAAAGCAGCACTCCTCTCGCTCAGTCCCTAGCAAAGCAGCACTCCTCTCGCTCAGTCCCTAGCAAAGCAGCACTCCTCTCGCTCAGTCCCTAGCAAAGCAGCACTCCTCTCGCTCAGTCCCTAGCAAAGCAGCACTCCTCTCGCTCAGTCCCTAGCAAAGCAGCACTCCTCTCGCTCAGTCCCTAGCAAAGCAGCACTCCTCTCGCTCAGTCCCTAGCAAAGCAGCACTCCTCTCGCTCAGTCCCTAGCAAAGCAGCACTCCTCTCGCTCAGTCCCTAGCAAAGCAGCACTCCTCTCGCTCAGTCCCTAGCAAAGCAGCACTCCTCTCGCTCAGTCCCTAGCAAAGCAGCACTCCTCTCGCTCAGTCCCTAGCAAAGCAGCACTCCTCTCGCTCAGTCCCTAGCAAAGCAGCACTCCTCTCGCTCAGTCCCTAGCAAAGCAGCACTCCTCTCGCTCAGTCCCTAGCAAAGCAGCACTCCTCTCGCTCAGTCCCTAGCAAAGCAGCACTCCTCTCGCTCAGTCCCTAGCAAAGCAGCACTCCTCTCGCTCAGTCCCTAGCAAAGCAGCACTCCTCTCGCTCAGTCCCTAGCAAAGCAGCACTCCTCTCGCTCAGTCCCTAGCAAAGCAGCACTCCTCTCGCTCAGTCCCTAGCAAAGCAGCACTCCTCTCGCTCAGTCCCTAGCAAAGCAGCACTCCTCTCGCTCAGTCCCTAGCAGAGCAGCACTCCTCTCGCTCAGTCCCTAGCAGAGCAGCACTCCTCTCGCTCAGTCCCTAGCAAAGCAGCACTCCTCTCGCTCAGTCCCTAGCAAAGCAGCACTCCTCTCGCTCAGTCCCTAGCAAAGCAGCACTCCTCTCGCTCAGTCCCTAGCAAAGCAGCACTCCTCTCGCTCAGTCCCTAGCAGAGCAGCACTCCTCTCGCTCAGTCCCTAGCAGAGCAGCACTCCTCTCGCTCAGTCCCTAGCAAAGCAGCACTCCGCTCAGTCCCTAGCAAAGCAGCACTCCGCTCAGTCCCTAGCAAAGCAGCACTCCGCTCAGTCCCTAGCAAAGCAGCACTCCGCTCAGTCCCTAGCAAAGCAGCACTCCTCTCAGTCCCTAGCAAAGCAGCACTCCTCTCAGTCCCTAGCAAAGCAGCACTCCTCTCAGTCCCTAGCAAAGCAGCACTCCTCTCAGTCCCTAGCAAAGCAGCACTCCTCTCAGTCCCTAGCAAAGCAGCACTCCTCTCAGTCCTTAGCAAAGCAGCACTGCTTTCTCAGTCCTCTTTAAAAGAGAGTAGCACAGGAGTCCTTCATTTTTCAAAGCTAATCTGAAGAAACCGCGGCGAGGGAGCGGGGCCTGATCATGTCACAATCGCAGGCCAAATTAAAGTGATTTGACTTTAATCATACCCCCGCAGATAGTCATAATACATTTAATTTCCTTCAGGAAGGCAATTCCCTCAGCGTGACGGGGAGCTGCAGACGCGACAGTTTTAGAGCTGGGCAGCGACGGCGTGGTTCTGTGTTAGTGCATTAGCACCTCTCCGCGACAGCAGGAGGCCTGCGGCTCCAACACTAACCAGGGGAACTGGCTGCCTATCTGCCTGCCTGTCTGTTAGCTAGCATCCCACATCTCTACAGTCCCTCACACAGTCTCTCCTTTCTCTCACCCCATCGCCCCCTCCCTCTCTCGCTCGCTTGTGTTCAATCCCTCTTTCCCAAAGTCTCCCCCTCGTCTCTCTAACACACACTCTTGTTCGCTGCCCCTCTCTTCCCCCTCCATCTTGTTCATTCCCTCCATTTCTCTATAATGAGTTCACTGCTATCTTCGAAGTCCGTTTCCGTAAATGTGGTTGGAGGCAGGCAGAGGCCAAAATTGTGCTCCATACCGCATGACCATGCGCTGCCCAAATGTTGTAACAATGCGGAGGGCTCTGTATATTTCCGCGTTGACATGATTGGTTGATGGTAGGTGGGGGCGGGAGGTCAGTATAAGCACCAACTCACTTCCTTGACAACAGCTCTGCGAAGTGCAATAAGTAGAAATGCCTTGACTTCTGCAGAGGCCGTAATCTCAGTAAATACTCTACGGCCACCGCAGGCGTCGGATTTGACGAATCAGCGCCTTTTAGGGTGGTGACACCTTTTGTGGAAAACTACCCTTGACAGTTCAAGTTCAGACCGCAGGAAAATTAACTCCACCTGATGTTCCTGAATAGTAAAGGAATCTCCTATATTGGATTTATTTCTGTTTAATTGTCTGAATTAAGTTTTGGCGCTTTCAACCACTGCCTCCGGTGTCAGTACAGCATTTTCAATAAATAGAAACTAATAACATTGCGCATCTTCCCGACACATTTACTAACAGTAATAGCCTATTGTGTGTGGATACACTTGCTGATCAATGCTACCCTCTAGCTTGATTCTTCTGCACTGCACAGAGATAATGTAAAAGCCTTCTGTTCAGAGTGCAGCCGTTGCAGTACTTACAGTCTCCTGTAGAGGTCGCCCAAGTACCACTTTCAACATAGGCTACCAAACGATACGCACCAGTGTGTTTATGGCTCTGATTATTAGCTGCAGTCAGATATGAAAAGACTATGAGATCCCAATCCATGAGATGACTATGGGCTAATGTTTTTAGATTATATGGGGTCACACAACTCCTTGACTCAAATGATTACAACTTGCGGACAACGTCATATTAATATGTCTGTGCAGTACAAAGGTGTGCTTCCTGGAAAATCCCCACATTATCAGACTAAATACAGCCTAACCCGGATCACAGTAAGAGGCGGATTAGCTGCGTTGGGGGGGGAAAAAACACAGTATTGAGAAAAAGGATAGAGGCAAAGAGCTGTGAACTAAGAACCCAAAACAGCTTTTAGGAGGTGCTGGCCCGTAAAGGAGTTAACTTCCAACGGAGAAACAAAAGCAAAAGGAGCTAAACCAGGTCTTTTGCATGACCAAGCAAAAACAAATGCCTGGAAATGAGAGCTGCAATGTGTATTGGAGCTTGTCTTCCAACATTACCCGAACCAAGGAGAGGTGATTCAGCACTTTTCAGAGAAGTGCTTTGTGTCCTGAACTTGGGTGGTTTCAGAGATGGGACCCACTGTCTGAGTCACTGACTTATTATGAGCCTCCAGGAATACAAAAATGAGATGGTTAAAAAAAAAAAAATGTACTTTTTGTTCCCATATTTTCCTCCATATAAAAAGGGAGTTCCTCTGTTATCGATGAGAGGAGAAGGGTAACAAGCTGCTCCTGTAGGCCACGTCACACAGTAATAACTACACTGTCATCCTTCCGCTTGCCTCTGGTACTGAGGCTGCGTCCTCCTCTCTGGCCAAGTGATAGGCTGCTGTGAAACAGCAGGGAAAATCACATGGGGCAACAGCCAATGAGTTCCCTCAAGGAAAGATCATTGAACGGACTCTTTGGCTGGAACCCAGGAAATTGGGTTCTTACTTTCGGGAGGCAGAACAAGGCCCTGACTCCTTCCTTCCTTCCTTCCTTCCTTCCTTCCTTCCTTCCTTCCTTCCTTCCTTCCTTCCTTCCTTCCTTCATGACTGATCTGACACTCAGAGATTGGTGAAATCAATAGGCTGGAGACCATGCGATCACTTTCAGATCAGTGATGAGGAAGGAAGGGTGTATTTTAAAAGCATTCAATCAGATTAGAGGAAACTAGACAACTACGTAGCTGTGTTGTACAGGAGCAGAGTGGCACAGCACAAGGCAAAGGCCCTGCCTGCATACAGTACACTGGGCAGAGAAATAGCAGCACCATTGAAGACCTGTCTTGTAGGTCAACGTCCTGAGTATTGACGTCAGATTGGGGACAGTGAGATCCCGTGGGCAGGGAGTCCACACAGAAACAGTGCCCGGCAGTGAGCTCATTTAGGTCAAAGCCAGCAGGACAACCCTTGCCCCTCTAGAATACAAATCACCCAGGAAATTCCATAGAACGGAAGTACTTGCCAGCAGCGGGGAAAGTGAAACGCTGACTATTAATAAAGGTGTGTAAATTAAAGTTAAAGTTAAATGGGCAAAGGTTATGCACATTATGACAGCCAGCGGGGATTAGACAATCAGTAAAACAGAAACACATATCCTACTCGTTTTCCAACACACGCGCAGTGGGGATGAAAATCACTTTATTGGTCAATTTCGCACAAGGTCCAACCGAAATTTGACTTCGGCTTTTAACCCACCCACACACATTACTAACCGAAGTACTACTGAAGAGCGACACCTACCATTCCAATGACGAATTAAATCTTAATCCATTCTGTTGAGAACTGTCAATTCCATAGAATGACATTCTTCATGGTCAACTCACTAGAAATGTTGAATACGTTTTATTCTATCCAGACTTACCATGCTGTTGAGGTCTGAGTTGTAGCTCCCACAGGGCTGTGTGGTGGTCCCCAAGGGCTCCAGACCCTCCTCGTCCCACATGTAGGTCCCCCCCGAGCCGGAGTCTGAGGGAGACAGGTCGAGGGAAGAGCCGAGGGGGTAGTCTGCACCCCCGGACAGGGCCTGACTAGCACGCCGAGACAACGCCCCTAAGCACCCTCTACCCCCTATAACAGAGAGGAGAAAGAAGAGGTTTTACTCACCTGCTACCTAATCACTGAGGGATATCTGGTTCATTTGTTTTGGTTAGTATCGTATGTCATTTAGGGCCCATTTCCCAGACACAGATAAAGCCTAGTCCTGGATTAAAACGCATCGCCGATGGATGTTCTCCATTGACAGTGTTTTCTAGTCCAGGACTAGGCCTAATCTGTGTCTGGGAAACCGTCCCTTAGACTTTAAAGTCAATTATTTGGATTAATGTGAAATCTTACCAGTGAGTCCCATTCCGGCCCAGTCTACACTGTCAGAGAGGAAGCTGTTAAGGCCTGCCATGGAGGTGCCACCGTGACGGTGGATGAGGTCGGCGTTGTCATCATCTGCCAAGACAGAGTGTGATTGGTCGAGCCCTCCATCACGGGCAGGGAGCAGCAGAATGCCTTCTCCTCCGTTTCCCAGGTTGTCAAAGTCGTCCATGTACTCCTCGCTGGTATCGTTGCGCTCCAGGGAGGAGGTGGAGGAGAGGGACATGTCCTCCAGGCCTTCTCCCAGGGGACGCACCCCGCTGGGGGCCGCAGGCTCCTCTTGCAGGCCTTCCGTTAAGCACTCTGGGGTGCTCCATGGGCTGTCAGTGTTACTGGATGGGTCTGGGGTGACAGGGGGCGTCTCCACCGAGTTCATCCTCCCCTCGCTTTCCTCTGTGTTGCCCTGGACCTTCTCGGTGGAGGTGGCCAAGATGGGGCGAGGCTGCTTGATAAGTGAGGGCCGTGTGAACCTGTATCTGAGGGCCGAGGGCCTGGTGTTGCAGGAGGCTGAACTGGGGAGTAAGGAATTCCTCAGTGTGGTGGGGGGCAAGATGCAGCTAGCTGTTCCCACCACAGCCCTGCCTGGTGCTAGTCCATGTCCACCCTTACCGAGGTGTAGGCCGTTCCCTCTCCCCGCACTACTCAGCACAGGTGTCGGTTTGGCCAAGGGAGATGTCTTGACCAGTCGGGACTTGACTAGAGGCCTGGGCAGCTCCTTGGCCAGCTCTGAGGCCCTGTTGAAGGAGTAGGAGCGGATGATGGGCGGCTGGGTGGGGGAGGGGATCCTCTTGACGTGGGTGAGGCTCCGGGAGCGCACCATGTTCTCCTCCGAGGCGGTATCCAGGCTGTCGCTGGACTGGGAGTGGGACAGGCTGCTGGTCAGGTTGCTGTGGGGGGAACCACAGCTCTGGCCCCGCCTGAGGGAGCCATTCCCAGACCCAAACTGTCCATCACCACCCGCCTGGCCGCTGAGGCCCGCTTTGCCGTTGCAGAGACTCTGTCCAGACAAAGCCTGTTTGGGGATGGCCCCGTGAGGCCCAGTTTTGGAGGGTATAGTTCTAGGGCTGTTGGAGGATACCACAGAAGCACACCCCCGTACCTTAGTCGTGGCAGGCATGGCGGATGGCTTCTTAATCTCCCGTACCGCCGCTGGTGAGGGCTGCGGTTGTTGGAGGTGATGCCCAGCTCCAGTTCCACCCTCCTCCCCCGAGTCCACCCCCCTCTCCACAGCCTCTCCTCCTTTCCCCTTCAGAGAGGAGGGAGGGGGCATCCGCATTGTCCCGTTCTGCCTGGTGGTGGCAGTTGGTAACCCTTTGCCCATGATGCTGGAAACGGGTTGGTGGCAGGTCCCATTGGTCAGTGGGGCGGTGGCAGCCACAGCCGCGGGGCGCGAGCCAAACTTGGGCAGCCTGGAGACCATGGTGGGCACGTTGGGAACCGGATCTTCCATCAGCTGCCTGCTGGACCATGGGTGTGCTGGGCTGGCTTGAGCTGTAGAGAGACGGGGGACAGGAGAAGGACAGAGAGAAATGAGAGTGAGAAGCAAGAACAAGAGGAAAAAGAATGAGAAAGGGGAAGAGAGAACCAAAGCGGTGAGAACATGTCGTGCTAAGATTAAAACACCCCCAAAACATGTTATTTCTAAACACAAATGGACATTTACAGAGGTAGACGTGAAAGAAACTGTCCAGTGTTTCTTAAATATGACCTATAATTCATTACAATATGAGTGAAAAATATGCTTTTGTGTTGGAAAGATGTGGGTGTACCCAACAGAATGGTGTTGGCGTATAAAATCAAATGTTATTTGTCACATGCGCCGAATACAACTGGTGTAGACCTTACAGTGAAATGCTTACTTACAAGCCCTTAACCAATGACGCAGAGTAAGAAAACGCTAAATAAAGTTACTTCTTTAACTTTTTAAAGTAAAAAAAGTAACGAGGCCATATACAGGGGGTTCCAGTACAGAGTCAACGTGCGGGGGTACGAGGTAGTCGAGGTGATTAAGGTCAAATGTACATGTGGGTAGAAGCAAAATGACTATGCATAGATAATAAACAGCGCGTAGCAGCATCGTAAAAAAGGGGGTCAATGCAAATAGTCCGGGTAGCCATCTGATTCATTGTTCAGCAGTCTTAAGGCCTGGGGGTAAAAGCTGTTAAGGAGCCTTTTGGACCTAGACTTGCATACTTGCTGTCCGGTAGCAGAGAGAACAGTCTATGACTTGGGTGGATGAACTCTTCTGACAATCTTTAGGGCCATTCTGACACCGCCTGGTATAGAAGTCCTGGATGGCAGGAAGCTTTGCCCCAGTGATGTACTGGGCCGTATGCACTACTGGGGCTGTTTAGGAGACCATATTACCGCCAGCCTGGCAGTCATGAACGCAGTAAAAATCTACATGACTGTCGAGTCATGGTAATCTCCTTTAACACACACTGGTCTGCAGGGCTCTATTGTCCCTCTAGCCACTCTGACATCAATGCATTAATGCAAATACAATGGAAAACTCACCACACTGCGATTGATCAATTTGAAGAAAGAAGTTCAACAATAGGTTGAAAGAGTGGAAAACATGGTTGTGGGCTAACAATGAAATGGACAGCGATTTCTAAGTGGATGATTCTTTCAAAACACTCATATGCATATTAAAGCTCACAAATAAACATAGGCCTATACATGAGCCCGAAAAAACAAATTATTAAAATAATGATTCTGCCCATGGAAGAACATTTTTTTAAATACTGATTTAAGATCTTTGGTACATAATTTGTCTAGCCCAAATTAAACAAAATCAGATTAAACATAAAATTGCCCAATTTGTTTTAGATTTTGAATAGTCTAGTAATAGGGCTTTTTTCCCATAATTAAAAGACTGACATTACTTTTAGCTACAGCAACCCTCACTGTGTTTCCATCTCCGCCACTATTTCATTCCTTTCTCGCAGAGAAAGGGGCTGTCAACATGTTTGATGAAATATGTAGCGTTGTGAAAACATGTTACTATCGATGTTCCCAAACAGATTTCACTTGGTTTCCCAAGGGAAGCACTGGGTAGCTAAAGGAACAGGTTTGGAGAGCCCATGGCATACACAGTTTGGGCAAAATATCATCTGTGGCACAACAAAATAATCGGCGAAGCCTACCCAACATGAGAGAAAAACGGACCCGCAGGAAAGTGGCCTCCATTCATGTTAACAGATGTCTTTTTTTGTCTTGATGGGGATTTGGGCCCGGTCCTACTTGATAAATCTACCAGACATGAGTACTATGGGTCGGTAGACATTTATGCAGGTTACCTTGGACTATGGTGGTATGCTTGAAACACGTAGGCATTACAGACTGGATCAGGGAGAGGTTGAAAATGTCAGTGAAGACACTTGCCAGTTGGTCAGCGCATGCTAACAGTATACGTCCTGGTAATCAGTCTGGCCCTGCTGCCTTGTGAATGTCTTACTCACATCAGCTGTGGAGAGCATGATCACACAGTCTTCCAGAACAGCTGGTGCTCTCATGCATGCTTCAGTGTTGCTTGCCTCGAAAACCGCAAAGAAGTCATTTGGCTCATCTGGTAGGCTGGTGTCACTGGGCAGCCCGCGGCTGGGCTTACCTTTGTAATGCGTAATAGTTTGCAAGCCCTGTCACATTCGACAAGCATCGGAGCTGGTGTAGTAGGATTCGATCTTAGTCCTGTATTGTTGCGTTGCCTGTTTGATGGTTTGTCAGAGGGCATAGCGAGATTTCTTAAGCGTCCGGATTAGTGTCCCACTCCTTGAAAGCCGGCAGCTCTAGCCTTTAGCTCTGTCCTGATGTTGCCTGTAATCCATGGCTTCTGGTTGGGATACATAAACTCAGTAAAATAAACATCCTTTTTTCAGGACCCTGTCTTTCAAAGATAATTTGTAAAAATCCAAATATCTTCACAGATCTAAATTGTAAAGGGTTTAAACACTGTTTCCCATGCTTGTTCAATTAACCATAAACAATTAATGAACATGCACCTGTGGAAGAGTGGTTAAGACATTAACAGCTTACAAAAGGTAGGCAATTAACCTGTTAAGCCTATAGGGGCGCTATTTCATTATTGGATAAAAAAACGTGCCCGTTTTAAGCGCAATATTTTGTCACGAAAAGATGCTCGACTATGCAGCTTTGGACTATGCAGCTTTGGAAAGAACACAGTCTAAAGTTTCCAAAACTGCAAAGATATTATCTGTGAGTGCCACAGAACTCATTCTACAGGCGAAACCAAGATGAAACGTCAAACAGGAAATGAGCAGAATCTCTGAAGCTCTGTTTTCAAATGTCTCCTTATATGGCTGTGAATGCAGCAGGAACGACCATGTGCTTTCTGTGGTTTCTTCAAGATGTCTGCAGCATTGTGACGTATTTGTAGGCATATCATTGGAAGATTGGCCATAAGAGACTACATTTTCCAGAGGTCCGCCCGGTGGCCTTTGTCTAAATTTGTGCGTAATCTCCAGTTGCGGTCATTTTGTCCTGGGATTCAGAACGGAACGCACACTTCCACGAAGGATATATCATCGAAGAGATATGTGAAAAACACCTTGAGGATTGGTTCTAAACAACGTTTGCCATGTTTCAGTCGATATTACGGAGTTAATTTGGAAAAAAGTTCGGCGTAATTGATGACTGGATTTTCGTTTTTTTTTGGTAGCCAAACGTGACGCGATTTCTCCTAAACAAATAATCTTTCAGGAAAAACTGAACATTTGCTATCTAACAGATCATTCATTCAAACTGCATTTTATGCATTTTGCCAGCAGCTCTTCACAAGCACAGCGCTGTTGATGACTTCAAGCCTATCAGCCTAATTAATGGCTGGTGTAACCAATGTGAAATGACTAGCTAGTTAGCTGGGTGTGCGCTAATAGCGTTTCAAACCTCACTCGCTCTGACACTTGGAGTAGTTATTCCCCTTGCGCTGCAAGGGCCACGGCTTTTGTGAAGCTATGGGTAACAATGCTTCGAGTGTGGCTGTTGTCGATGTGTACCTGGTTCGAGCCCAGGTAGGGGCGAGGAGAGGGACGGAAGCTATACTGTTACACTGGCAATACTATAGTGCCTATAAGAACATCCAATAGCCAAAGGTATATGAAATAAATGGTATAGAGAGAAATGGTCCTATAAATACTATATTAACTACAACCTAAAACCTCTTCTTACCTTGGAATATTGAAGTCTCATGTTAAAAAGGAACCACCAACTTTCATATGTTCTCAGGTTCTGAGCAAGGAACTTAAACGTTAGCTTTCTTACATGGCACATATTGCATTTTTACTTTCTTCTCCAACACTTTGTTTTTGCAATATTAAAAGCAAATTGAACGTGTTTCATTATTTATTTGAGGCTAAATTGATTTTATTGATGTATTATATTAAGTGTTCATTCAGTATTGTTGTAATTGTCATTATTACAAATGTTTTTTATTTATTTATTTATGTTTATTTTTTAAAATCGTCCGATTAAATCGGTATCGGCTTTTTTGGTCCTCCAATAAATCGGTCTACCTCTACTTTATATGCGTCTGTGTGTGTGGTGTAAAGGTGGTCTAGGTTTTTTTCCTCTGGATGCACATGTGACATGCTGGTAGAAATTAGGTGAAAAGGGTTGAAGTTTTCTGCATTAAAGTCCCCAGCCACTAGGAGTGCCACTTCTGGATGAGCATTTTCTTGTTGGCCTTATACAGCTCTGAGTGCGGTCTTAGTGCCAGCATCGGTTTGTGGTAGTAAATAGACCGCTATGAAAAATAGATGACATTTAAAATAGTTTAGTCTACAGCTTATTGTGACGTACTCTACCTCAGGCGAGCAAAACCTTGAGACTTCCTTAATATTAGAGATCGCGCACCAGCTGTTATTAACAAATAGGCACAGACTGCCACCCTTCGTCTTACCAGACGTTGCTGTTCTGTCTTGCCGATGCACAGAAAACTGTAGATTGACTGTAGATTATCCGTGTTATCTTTCAGCCACGACTCGTGAAACATAAGACATTACAGTTAATGTCCCATTGGTAGGATAGTCCCGAACAGAGGTCATCCAGTTTATTCTCCAATGATTGCACGTTGGCCAATAGGACGGATGGTAGAGGCGGGTTACCCACTCGCCAACAAATTCGCACAAGGACCCAGATCTGCGCCCCCTGTATTGGAGTCTCCTCTTCATGTGAATGACGGGGATTTGGGCCTGGTCCGGGAAAAGCAATAAACCCTTTGCGTCCGACTCATTAAAGAAAAGATTCTTAGACCAGTTTGAGGTCAGTAATTGCTGTTCTGATATCCAGAAACTCCTTTCGGTCATAAGAGAGAGCGGCAGAAATATTATCTACAAAAGAAGCAACAAACAATAAAACACACAAAATAGCACAATTGGTTAGGAGCCCGTAAAAAACAGCAGCCATCCCCTAAAGCGCCATTACAAAAGGGTCATTACAAATATTAATACGAGTAGACCGCTGGAAAAAGCAAGCATTTTTTAAATGGTCTGTTTGAGATACAAGTTGGAGGGGAGTGTTTTTTTAATAATTTATGCTTTGGCAACAAATAGAAGTATAGGACAAGTCAACAACATTATTTGGGTATGAGTTAACAGTATATTAACTTTTTTTTTACAGTGAGTTTCACTACACAGTTACTTTGACAGTTAAAAGACTATCAAATGCAATAAAATAACAGTTGGCTACTTTCTGTGAATATTCTATTCAACCTAACGAGAAACAGAGACACAGTAAGCTCTAAATGATTTATAACATCTGTTCTGGGAAAGCAGTCGTTCCTGTACCATCTAAAACGTGCCCATTAAAGTGCCCTGCTTTTCAAAAGACTAGGCTGTGAGCAGACTTGGGATGGGCAGGAACAGAGTCAGGGCTTGTCGGAGCACAACCACGTCTCCACATACACATGCATGCCAGATACCACACCCCTAATTATCCCAATGCTACTCACCCAATGCCACTGAGCCAACAGGAGCCTAGTTCCCGAGTGTATCTACCGTAACCTTTAGGCTAAATTGTTCTGTCACCCTCGCATGCAATGTCAAAGTTGCAGTATAAAAAAAAACACAGAAACAGATTCAATGTACTAACATGCATTAAAGTTCAGTGATGATGTCGTTGAACAGGATTTGCTACTCTGAGGACAAGTTGAGCGCAGCCTGAAGCTGTGGGGAGACATACAGTGAAGACAGAGGAGAGGAGTACGGTCTACGGTCACGTCCCAAATGGCACCCTCTTCCCTATCGGCTCTGGTCAAAAGTAGTGCACTACATAGTGTATGCGTCCCAAATAGCACCATATTCCCTATGTCTACGGGAGACTGATAATAGGCTAACGCTTACCTGCCGATGACAACTACCACCATGTGGATGATGCCCAGTGGGCATGGAGGATGATAGGCAGGCGGGTAGGGGCTGGCATGTGTTCACAGGGGTACCACCAAACAGGGGCCTTTATTATTTAAAAAAGTTACATGTGCCAGGGGCAAGAGGGGCATGCAGTCCTCCCCCCTAAAACCACGAGATGACAACGTGGCAAATCATTCCCAAGGGGTTCGAAGCACAAAGTATCGATTCAATAGAAAATGAAGATTAGGTCATCGGGCCCCTCAGAAGGTGGTTCTCCAAAACACCCATAGGCCTATGTGCAGCCGCCCTGAGTCTTATTGCGATATACCACAGCAGTGAGAAACTCAAACTGTCTCTGTGCATCGTTTACCTTGGTTTCCATAGCAATGACTCTGCAATGAGCTCTGTTTACAAAGAGAGGCGATAGGGATTCAGTAACGAGAACTTGTACCACTGATATCAAAACATTTCCCTATCACTGCTTCCTACACAAGACCCACACAATCAATTTTCAGTTGCATTTGTGAGGCCCTTAATAATATGCACAAGTAGTAACTATATAGCACATTTGATTAGCTACTAGTGCTGCTGAGGCACTACGACCTATATATAACACGGCAGAGGAGATGTGCTCACTGACTGAGGAAATCCATTAGGGGGCCACTCAGCAATCAGTGTAGGCTAGCACTGGCTCAAAGCCATCAGCCCCTTCTCATCAAGAGTACTGGCAGTGGGCAGGGGTGAATGACAGAGACAGACAGAGGAAATGTGTGTGTGTTTGTGGCAGTAAACTAAGTAAGCTATGCTGCATACTGCAGGGGAAGTTGCTAGTGTTGCAAGGTTGGCCAAGGACAGGGATTGCTTGCAGATGAATGGGTTTGCACAGGGAGCCAATGAGCTTAAGCCTCCATACTCTAAACTGGGCACCTGGCTGCAACCAACACTCTCCACCTCAGGGGTTCCCAACCTTTGTCCCCTCAGGGGCCCCTTTTTCACATTTGAAAAATGTTGTTTATTGAGATGGCCTATATTAAAATACACCACCAGCTTGACTTTGTCTAATTTGGGGAACAACTTTTAGGTAGGCTAATGTATAAATAATAAAAAATATATTATTATGAAATCAATTCTTGACCTGATTTTCCCCAAATGTACCAAATGTTTTAAAACGTATATCAACTCAATTTAATTATACATACTCTTTTACAGAAAGTGAATAGATCATTTGAGAGCGAAAGTCACACATTGTGTAAGATTACTTCCCGAGCAAAGTCCAATTTCTATGACTCCTCGAATTTAGAAGCTTCTGAATGTCAGAGCCAAACCAAATATATTCCTGCGTGCATCAGCCGCGTCTTCCTCGGGCATTTTACAGCTTGTTTCTAGCTTAAAGCATTGCAGATATGCGTTGTTTGAGATCGGTAGAAAATATATTTTTTATCCCTCAAATCAAAGAAGGCTGCAGTGACCTCCGGGCTGCAGTGACCTCCGGGCTGCAGTGACCTCCGGGCTGCAGTGACCTCCGGGCTGCAGTGACCTCCGGGCTGCAGGCAGCACACAAGCACAGGACTGCATGAGCAGTGAGATCTTTTGCAGACATCTATTACACTTTCACAGGTCCAGGCTTCACTTTTCCACTGCTTGCAATATAAGTAAATGTGGAGCTTAGAGGTCTCCTTCCATCACCTTGGCTGTTAGAAATATTATAAATAGTGATTCTATGATTACGGTTACAGTGTTCACTTCTCTCATATGACAAGGCTGCAGCCAGTAGCGTTAGTTTGCGACCCACCCCAACCTGGCTTGTGACCAATGAGGCCAACTCTACTGGCACACACTGACCCACTTCTCTCCCACTCCTTCTCCCCGCTTAGGTTAAATTGAAGGCCCAACCTACGATACCCCACCACTTCAACGGTAGGTCAGACTAAATCAAGTCACAGGCAGGCTAGCCAAAGCCTCATTAACAGAAATTCCAGGGGACATCACTCTTTCACAGCAATCAAATGTCAATATCTCTGCGACAGATCGCCTTTTTAAAAAATTATTATTATTAATATATATATATATATATATATATATATATATATATATATATATATATATATATATATATATATATATATATATATATATATATATATATATATATATATATATATATATATATATATATATATATATATATATATTTATTAAAACAGCACACACACAGTACAGCAGGAAAAACGGCTTCACCAGCGCACACACACACACAGCATAGAATGGGCCAGAATGCCACACAGAAAGGCCTTGAGAAGTCAAAGCAGTTGGGCAGAGGTACTATTGAGCAGCGTGAGATCTATTACAACTGTGGGGCACATTAAAGCTTTCAGCAACACAGGAAGATGTGATGCTTTATGCTCATATATTCCTTGGAACCCTGCTTAGCCAATGAACCCCCCCAAGTGATGACTTCCAGTGGTACGGCAACAAGAATCACATGGTGGATGAATCCATACATGGATTAATGGACGGGGGAGGACAAATGCAGGCCTACAGTCTCTCGGCCTATAGATTTGCACTTTTGAGGCAGCCTGGCGTCTTACGTTTTTATACCTGAACTATTGTTTCACCACAAAGAGCCTACATAATTGGGAATGGTGTGGATGCCCACCAACGCTTGCCCTCGAGTTCACTCCCATTTCAGAGACAGTCAAGCCATCATGTCTTAAGAGAGCAAGGTGTAGGCTACCTGCGGGCCAAACCACAGGGAAATGAAGCCCACTAAGACTATTCATCTGTCCCTATCAGGAGGTAGACAATATTCTGATGGGAGATAGGCCTAGATATCGGATAGAAATAGTATTGAAAAGTTTAAAGATGGAAAGATAAGCACCGCATGGGCACAGAACAGTTGGCTCCCTTCAGCCCTATGACTCCCACTGGTCACATTGTCAGGTTGAGGGCAGCAGCAGCAGCAGACACGCAGCCTGGCTGGAGTCATGATTTTATCGACCAATGCCTTTTTATATGCCCAAGTGTCTGCTTTTCAGAGAGCATTTAAAAGCATGCTTTTCCAGACTGTATGACTCAACAGCGTTCTGTACACACATACTAGAGTCAACCAGAGACGTGAAACAAGTTCTCTTTTTAAAACCAGATCCTTTTACTTCAGGGTTCAAGGTTAGAATTGTTAAGTCATTTTTTTTAACTTTGCGCATCACTTTCAGAGTTCAATCAACATATCAGCGGATGTGGTTCGCTCACGAAAAACCCGATGTATTGAGTGGCTGTGATTGAACATCCTGTCTACTAGACATTTACAAAAATGCACTAAAGCCACAAAACAGAAATCTACCTAAATTAGCCTAATTATTGGCAACATAGAACTATATATGACCTACTACACTGTCTGGCCGCAATAAGCAATCCATCACAGAAGTCTTATCCTTAGCTCGTGCATGACTATTAGGCTAAGATCTATCTATAAGTGGCTCTCACCCCCAGGGCAAAGGGCCCTCTAGTCCAGAGGGAGAATGTCACCCAGGGAGCACAAGCAGAGTTTAAAAATTATTTTTTTAAATGTAAAAAGTGTCACCGGGTTCACTTCAGCAGCACCCTTCTAGTCTGTAACTGAGGAGGACGGGAGAACACAAACACCACTCCCTTACACCACAAACCACGATGGCCACAATGACTCGACGCAACAGTACAGAGGATGGGCCCTGGTCAAAAAGGAGTGCAGAAAACAGGGAACAGGATGCCATCTTCAATAAATAGATCAAAAAGACCTCTTCATCATCCTCTGCATTGTAACAGAGTCATTGTGTCTAACGTGAATGCCAGGTTATTTTAGGGAACCTTTCTTTCTGGAACTGTGTGACAATGTGGGATTGTGAAGTGCCTCTGATGATCAGGGCTCCCGAGTGGAGCATCGGTCTAAGGAACTCCAATCTCAAGTGATTGAGGCGTCACTACAGACCCTGGCTCGATTCGAGGCTGTATCACAACCGGCCGTGATTGGGAGTCCCATAGGGCGGGTTAGGCCGTCATTGTAAATAAGAATTTGTTCTCGATTGACTTGCCTCGTTAATATAAAGTTATATATTTTATTTTAAAATCGGGCAAGCTAAAATACCCAGCAAACTAACCCCTGCCTTGAGGACGCGCACACACGCATCGTGCATGCCCTGCCCACTTAGTTTGAAGGATGCAAAATCCACTTGCCACATAAATCGCACCTTTAATTTTTGCTTTAATTTTACTCCTGTGACTCTCCCATACTCTTGCTTGTGCGTGACGGTTTTTCTATGAACGTTACGGCCGCGGAAATGTTTGTAATGACCTGTCAAACACACCCGGTAACCGCTGAAATGGGCTCAATGGAATACAAATGGAAGCTGCTATAGACCACCAAGTGCTAACAGTAAGTATCTGGATAACGTGTGAAATGCTTGATAATGAATGTGCTATCAGAGAGGTATATTTTCTGGGTGATTTAAAATATTGACTGGCTTTCATCAAGCTGCCCACTCAAGAAAAAACTTCAAACTGTAACCAGTGCCTGCAACCTGGTTCAGGTTGTCAGTCAACCTACCAGGGTAGTTACAAACAGCACAGGAATGAAAATCACCAACTAAAAAGGCTCAAGCCACAGACAGAGCTAGGTCTAACAGAGGAAGATCGTCATATGAGA
Organism: Oncorhynchus mykiss; assembly: GCF_013265735.2. Classification (NCBI taxonomy): domain Eukaryota; kingdom Metazoa; phylum Chordata; class Actinopteri; order Salmoniformes; family Salmonidae; genus Oncorhynchus; species Oncorhynchus mykiss. Next base: position 13,331,803 of record NC_048584.1, on the reverse strand, counting down.
ATGATAAGACACCCAGCTGCTATCCAGACGAGGAAGAGAAAGACTAACCACTCTCAGTAAAAAAAAAAAAAAAAAGGGCCTTAGCAGCTCTACGTCTTGGATGACGTACCACGGATCCACACAGGCCCGCTAGATGTACAGTTGTCCCACTAGAACTCCATATGGCTTCGGACTTCAGTGCGACTACTGCTGAAGCTGTGACTTCTGAGAAAATCGTCTTTATCCGTCATTCAATAAGAGCAGGAAACACGGATAGGGTTCCACTTGCTGCATCAGCTCATTAGTCTGCTTTCAGTGGAAATGAGGCTATAATGTGAATCTTTCCCCTCGGAATTGTCAAGACTGTCGTCTTGTCGATTACAAACGTGAACACTGGTTTGGCGAGTTAGAGAAGCATTACCTCGCCTGTCCTTTTTCCTTCAGAAATAGAAACGTGACTGTGTGGCAAACTCTGGGAAAACAAGTCTGACTGACCACCTCAGTTCAGAGATGTTGGTTTGACTTTAAAAAAGGTTATGAATGATGGATGTCTTGTCCCAGTCAGACTCCCCAGTTGGCCAGACTGTCTGGGAGAATGGGCTCCCAGCATGAGGCGGAGGAAAACAGGTGCTTTAATATTTGATGATGGAGTTCATCTGTCGGGCTGGGCCCCGCCCAGGCTGAGCAGAATTGGCCAGGGAGAGGTGTCTGACTAGTCGGGCTGACAGGATCATAAGCAGTGGGCTATAAGGATCTAAAGCCAGGCTACCGATGGACCTGCCCTGATGTATTAGGGGTCGACAGACGTAGCCTAGGCCTACGTGCACGTCGTGCCCATCCAAGCAGACACCGATTTGAATCTGTAACGTTGGTTAGCCGATTAAAAACACAGTGTAGGCAAGTCCTTCTCAGCATTCTGTATACCCCTCCACGTCACCACCCTACATCCTTTGAGGAAGAGAATTCATCATGCTCTAATTCACGGCAGTGACGTAAATGTAACAGAACTCCCCTCCCTTAGGAGGAATTGAACCGTGTACAATTTGTATAATCTTTTTTTTGGAAAGGATGGGGTTAATGACGACAATATGGTCTATAAATTGATGCTCGACTTGATCTTTGAACTGATATGGTACGGTCATGGTGTAAAGACGGCCTTTTCCAAGCCATTTGATTATTGATGATGTTGACCGTACGGCTAAACAATGAAAGAAAGCGAGGCCTTTTACAGTAAACGGAACTTGAGTCCAGGCCACCGCTGAGGCAAGCACAGATGGTTGTGTGGCTGGACTGAGGAACAGATGGTAAGAACCCCAGGCTGTGTCCGGCCAGCCGGCAAACAAGTGACCAGTGAGCCAGGTTCTGAGGTCAGTGGTGTGTATCTTTCACCTCTAATAGGGCTGGGGGGAGTCTGAATCCATACTAAAGCTAGCAGCTCTAGATGGCAGAATGATGCTTCTACCTTTGAGGTTGACAAAGCAAAATGCATCAATATAATCAACAGTAAATATAACAAGCACAGAATGAAATTACATCCTCATCTATTGATCAATAGCATAACACCGCAAACAGAAATTAAGTTATTGATCCACTCATTGACCTGCTCATGATGCCTGCTGTTCCTAGTTTCTCATGGCCAATTGGCCAAAGCCATTAAGTAGTAGAAGAGTCCAGTTGTGCGCACCATGAATTAAACATTCGACAACTGGAGTGGGATACAGCTAAGCCCTTGTTGAATAACATTGTTTGTTTATTGTGTCTGAGAGAAGGAAAATGGTCATTGTCCTAAGAAAAACTTTCTTTGAGTCTGAAGTCACAGCACAATGAAGACGTAACCAGGCTACTGTTGGTTGCCTACACAGTTTAGCACCAGTAAAAATGCCAAGGGGGATGAATACTTTCACAAGCCACTGTAAATTGTCACTTAGGACCTGTACAGAGAGCCCCGATCCAGACAGACTGAATGCTCTTTCTTGTTAGACACATCCTAAACCCACACACACAGATGCACGCATGTCACATGCACAAACAGCCACCAGCCAATTCCAATCTAATGAGATAATTCATCGCTTCCATTGGAACAGATCCACAAGTAACGGGACACTAAGCATCTAAAACGGACTACAAATATCATTTCAAAAAATGTTTTGAAATAATAATACAAAATAAATGAAAATTAAATATATATATTTTTTATTATTATTTATCTTTAACGGTAGGAGTCTATAGCTTAGCCACTGATCTCCAAATGGCACTCATATTCCTTTACTACCCACAGCTTCTCTGTAGGCAAAGGCACAGCTGGACAAAGTCCCTCGTGTTGGGGTTGTGTTCACTCGGCTCGGCGCTCTAGCTTTAGCGCATGAACTTCCCTTCACTGGACACAGACAAAGGAGGCCATTCTCTCAGCCGCCACTCAAGAGCTCTCACTAGAGTTCCACAACAGCGATATGCCTAACGTTTGCTGCTAGACATGTGCCGCTGTTACTTTTCCAAGAATGGTGTGCCAAACTAAGAATGTGTTAGGTGGTAGCCTACTCGTGTTCAAAACGTGTGTTCTTGTTGAGAGATTAATTTAGATCGGCCTGCCTGTGAAACAATGACACAACGTATACAAATAGACAATGACTTCATTCTGTGGCGATGACTAACATGTACAGAACAATGAATAATGTCTTGAGAAAGGGATTTCTTTCAGTTGGGTCTACTGTATGCATTCCAGTGCCTCAGACAGGTGTCAATAATGTGGGTGAAACGAGAAAGGCGACACGCTGAATTACGGAGGCAGTGAATATTGGGGGTTAAGCCAGGCAGGGTTGTAATTGATTGTAATCAATGGGCGGGCCCGCCTAAGTGTTTTTTCTGGTCGTCTATGTCCAAACAGTGTAAACAAATATTAGAATTTTCTGGATAGAAGAACGCTTTAAATGTAAACCTAAACGATTAAAACCAGATATAAAGTATGAAGAAAAAATAATGGACCTATACAACTTTTTATAATATATTTTGAGAACTAACCATCACCAAAACAAAAACTTGACAGTTCAAAAACAATTAAGTTAAGACTATTAATTTTGTTATTATGTTTGTGAAAAAGAATACAGCATTATCCATGGCATTTAAACTGCAACATGTCCTCTCAGCTACATGGCAAAATGTGTATAATTGCAGGAAATAAGCTTTAAAACTGCAAAACAAAATCGGTGTGGAACTGCAAGAACGTGGCTTTGAAATGCTAAAACATCTCTACAGGGCCAAGATAGGTGCTGCTGAAATGCCCCGCCAACCACCTAAGCCCCTTTTTGGTCCATTAGAAAACCCTGCCAGGGCCCAACCAGGGTTAAGCCAAGGACAACGAGTTACCATGGAATATCACTACTAGCATCATCCCAGCCCCAACTCACACTTAGCTTCCACCATCTTCCGTACTCTTTCACAGCACCATACTAACTAGTAGACACTACCCACAAAAACCCATGCCCTCACTCAATAGCGGTTCAGCTGCCCGTGCCGTAAACAAACGCATGACAATGCACTCATCCAGTGTTCACACAATACACAAGGCTCTAGAGCACCAGCTGGGACAACAGACAGAGAACAACTAAAAAGACACAGTCAAAAGAGTTTGAGAGAGCTCAGGTACAGGTTCATGAACCCTTAACATAAAAACACCAGCTTAAAAGATGACTTCATCTCTACTAAATAATGATAGAACAAGGTGTTTCATAATATGCGTGTGAACATTCCCATTATCCCTCCTATTTTATCAGATTGTGACTCAACTTATGAGGTTCACACCTCAGATAAACACACAGGTGCAACAAAGTCATGAATGGACCCTGATCTGTGAGAGTTGTGAAAAACAACGCAATACATACTCTTCCCATGCCCCAGGCTACTGATGATAACATTGCCCTAAATGTCTTAACAGTGGAAAGTATTCAGATTCCTTGACTTTTTCCACATTGTTACGTTACAGCCTTATTCTAAAATTGATACAATTATTTTTTTCCTCAATCTACACAGAATTCCCCATAATGACAAAACTAAACCAGGTTTTTAGAAAGTTGGGCAAATTTATTAAAAAAACATATTATTACTTATTATTACTTATTTACATATTATTACATATTATTACTTATTTACTTAAGTATTCAGACCCTTCGCTATGTGACTAAAAATGGAGCTCAGGTGCATCCTGTTACATCCTTGAGATGTTTCTCCAACTTGGTTGGATTCCACCTGTTGTAAGTTCAATTGATTGGACATGATTTGAAAGAGGGACACACTTGGTCTAACAGTCTAACATAAGGTCTAACAGTTGAAAGTGTATGTTAGAGCAAAAACCTAGCCACAAGGTTGAAGGAATTGTCCGTAGAGCTGAGACCGGATTGTGTTGAGGCACAGATATGGGGAAGGGTACCAAAAACATTATACAGCATTGAAAGTCCAAGAACGCAGTGGCCTCCCGGCCAAACTGAGCAATCGGGGGAGAAGGGCCTTGGTCAGGGAGTTGACCAAGAACCCGATGGCCTCTCTGACAGAGCTCCACAGTCGCTCTGTGGAGATGGGAGTTAACTAAAGGTTTACAAAAAGATTGAGAACCTTCTAGAAGAACAACCATCTCTACAGCGCTCCACCAATTAGGCCTTTTTGGTAGCCACTCCCTAGTAAAAGGCACATGACTCCGCTTGGAGCTTGCCAAAAGACACCTAAAGGACTCTCAAACCATGAAAAACAAGACTCTCTGGTCTGATGAAACCAAGACTGAACTCTTTGGCCTGAATGTCAAGCGTCACATCTGGAGGAAACCTGGCATCATCCCTACTGTGAAGCATGGTTGTGGCAGCATCATGCTGTGGGGATGTTTTTCAGTTGCAGGGACTGGGAGACTAGTCAGGAATCAGGATAAGACAAAGATGAACGGTGCAAAGTACAGAGATATCCTTGATAACCTGCTCCTGAGTGCTCAGGACTTTAGATTGGGGTGAAGTTTCACCTTCCAACAGGACAACGACCCTAAGCACACAGCCAAGACAAGGCAGGAGCGGCTTCAGGACATGTCTCTGAATGTCCTTGAGTAGCCCAGCCAGAGCCCGGACTTGAACCAGATCCAGCATCTCTGGAGAGACCTGAGAATATCTGTGCAGCGACGCAGCCCATCCAACCTGGCAGTGCTTGAGAGGATCTGCAGAGAAGAATGGGAGAAATTCCCCAAACGCAGGTGTGCCAAGCTTGTAGCGTCATACCCAAGAAGACTTGAGGCTGTACTGTAATTGCTGCCAAAGGTTCTTCAACAAGGTAATGAGTAAAGGGTCTGAAAACGTATGTAAATGCGATAGAAATGTTTGCTAAAAAAATTAACTAAAAACCTGTTTTTGCTTTTAATCCATTTTAGAATAAGACTAAGGTTACATTTCCTGGTTGCAAAAATTCTAATAGTTTGCCTAATTTCAGTTTGTGACAAAACAATCTAGAGTAGAGAATCATTGTATCATCTAAACCGCTGAGGAATATATTTTCCATAACCAAAGATATTGTATTTTCAGCTGGTGTACAAAACTGAAAGTAAAATCCTCAAAAGATGAAACTTAAGGAGAGCATAGAAATACGGCATAGAACAGATCTACCACTTCACAGATTTGCATACAATGAGAATGACAGACCTATAACACATTTCTGTGAATTTGGTAAGGTGCCCAAAAAGTTACATATGGCAGCTTTAAAAAAATAATAGCAAACAAGTCACTGGCCAAACTGCTAAGGGAGCATTTATTTTAAGATGTATTTCCTCAATATCCTCTGATCACAGCTGGGTAGGTAATATGCCAGGCTGTGTTTCTCAGAGAGACAGCCCTCCCTAGCTACAGGAGGCCATGCAGAGTTGGCAGCACACAGAGACTGCCAAACTCCAGCAAGAACAGACGCCCGGGCCATTAATTATCTATGGATATCAGATAGGCTAGGCTGGTCCACAGGGAAGAGCCTGGAGGAGAGAAGAGACAGAATGGGGAGTGCCAGGCCAGGGGGCAGGGAGGGAAGGCCTGCCCTTTGTGTTCTTCTTTCCCTGCTCCAGGACCTCATGCTGCATTCTTTAACCAAATCACAAACAAAACCAGAGGACAAATTCGAATGCTATTTTCAAGAGGATTAGCCTAACCTGCTCTCCAAGTAGAGCTGCTGGAGAAGAGCTGAGAGCATTTAAGCTCATGTACTAATCCAGCTTCAACGATTCTGGGCAAGATATACAGTGGATGTCCAGTTGTTCATCAGGCTCGTGTCAACTCTCTCAACTCTGGTGGGACATGTTAAAGCAGAATCAGCACTGGCTAATTGTTAATCTTGTTAATGAGCACTGGGGGAGCTTTAATCCCTTCCTCTGAGTGATTAAGAGAGACACCAGAGAGCGCAGAGTTCAGGAGCTTATGCAAGAGGGTGCAACACTATAGAATTTTCACATTGAAACAGCCTATATATCATGTTCAACAGACATTCTTCTTTGTCCTGGAGAATAAGCAAGCATTCATGTGAGCTCTAGCCCTAATGCATTAGCATCTGTTAAATCTGTTAATTTAATCAATATATTATTACAGTTTTACCGTTGAAATTGTAGGAGTGGACACGTTGTTTGCAGGGCGCACAACCTAGGCTACACTTGTGAGTATTACATTTGTCAATTTATTCATCGTCTTGTGCTCCTGTCAAGCTTGAGTAACGACACGCACCTCATTACGCATAGAAGTAGGCCTAGGCTACCAGGCCTGCACGAAATGTACTGTAGGCCTAGAAAATGTTTCCATTTGGAGATCTGATACCATTTCTGATCGTCTTAACTCAACATCACTATAGCTTCTAAAACTACATGTTTTAAACAGTCGGTTTTCACATACATATAAGACGCATGTCTAAATGGCCTGGCTCCCCCTCCACTCAGTATTTTTGTTAAACAGAAAACCCAAACATTTGGCAGCAGATCCACAAGGTCTACCATGAGAGGTGACTGTATAGTTAGTTACCTTAAGGAAAAGCACATTTAGTAAATCCGTTTTCTCTTGTGAGAGCTTCCCATGTCTGGAATACACTGCCATCAGACACACATAACTGCACCACATACCACACTTTCACAAAATGCTTGAAGACATGGCTAAAGGTCAATCAGATTTGTGAACATGGTCCCTAGCTGTGTGTTGCCGCTTTCCATGTTATCTGTAGCTTGTGAGGTGTGGAAACACTTTGTTGCTTTTATTAATTTTGTCTTGCTGCTTTTTGTTCTATGTTGCTATGTCTGTATGCTACGTCTTGCTTGTCCTATGTTGCTATTGTCTGTATTGTAATTGTTTTTAATAACCTGCCCAGGGACTGCGGTTGAAAATTAGCCGGCTGGCTAAAACCGACACTTTTACTGAAACGTTGATTAACGTGCACTGTCCCTGTAAAAAATAAAATGAACTCAACTCAATACATTGACAATTACAATAGTTCCCCAATGTAGCATATTTGGAGAAAAATAAATAACTCGGGGGGGAATGTCATGCTCTGATCCGGTGGAAACATCATAACATAGGACGACCTGATCCCTTGCACAAACAGCCTACAGCTGTGTCTGTCTGTCCAGAGTTCACTGGCACAGGAAACAGAGGGTCCAGAATATTTTATAGAATGTTGCAAGTTAGCTAGCACCAGCTTCAGGACAGACCAAGTTAATACGATGTTTCAAGTTCCTTGAAGACAGGCCATGCATAGCCAATGTGATTTCTAAGATATATATATATATATATATATATATATATATATATATATATATATATATAAACAAAGCTTTAACTTCCTGACTGATGTCTTGCGATGTTGCTTCAATATATCCACATAATTTTCCAGCCTCATGATGCCATCTATTTTGGGAAGTGCACCAGTCCCTCCTGTAGCAAAGCAGCCCCACAAAATGTTGCTGCCACCCTTGTTCCTTCACAGTTGGAATGGTGTTCCTCGGCTTGCAAGTCTCCCCGTTTCCTCCAAAGACAACGATGGTCATTGTGGCCAAACAGTTCTATTTTTGTCCTCTGGTCTGATGAAACATTTCTCCAAAAAGTACAATCTTTGTCCCCATGTGCAGTTTCAAACCCTAGTCTGGCTTTTTTATGGCTGTTTTGGAGCAGTGGCTTCTTCCTTGCTGAGCGGCCTTTCAGGTTATGTCAATATAGGACTCGTTTTACTGTGGATGTAGATACTTTTGTACCTGTTCCACCAGCATCTTCACAAGGTCCTTTGCTATTCTTCTGGGATTGATTTGCACTTTTTGCAACAAAGTACATTCATCTCTAAGAGACAGAACGCGTCTCCTTCCTGAGCGGTATGACGGCTGCGTGGTCCCATGGTGTTTATACTTGCGTACTATTGTTTGTACAGATGAACGTGGTACCTTCAGGCGTTTGGAAATTGGATGAACCAGACTTGTGGAGGTCTATCATTTTTTTTCTGAGGTCTTGATTTCCCCATGATGTCAAGCAAAGAGGCACTGAGTTTGAAGGTAGGCCTTGAAATACATCCACAGGTACACCTCCAATTGACTCAAATTATGTCAATTAGCCTATCAGATGCTTCTAAAGCCATGACATCATTTTCTGGAATTTTCTAAGCTGTTTAAAGGCACAGTCAACTTAGTGTATGTAAACTTCTGACCCACTGGAATTGTGATAGATTATTTAACTTAAAATTCACTGTCTGTAAACAATTGTTGGAAAAATGACTTGTGTCATGCATGCACACAGTAGATGTCCGAACCGACTTGCCAAAACTATAGTTTGTTAACAAGAAATTTGTGGAGTGGTTGAAAAATTAGCTTTAATGACTCCAACCTCAGTGTATGTAAACTTCCAACTTCAACTGTAGATATCTATATATATCTATATATATATATATATCTATATATATATATATATATATATATATATATATATATATATATATATATATATATATATATATATATATATATATATATATATATATATATATATATATATATATATATATATATATATATATATATATATATATATATATATATATATATATAGATATATCTATATCTTTTTAAATCAGGACATTTTCTACCTGCAGGCTGCAATGTTTTAATTTGTTGGCTTTATGTATGTAGGCTATTTTTACATAGTTGGCAATGACAATAGTAGTTACTTTTAGATATAATTTTGATTAACCACATGAGATTGACTGAGATATTATAAATTAAATGACACTTCCATGAAAATGTGCATATGAAAATCATAACTGGCTTGCAGATCAGTCGAAATGGAATGATAACTGTCACTCCAAATGGAGAAGGTTGCCGACCGCTGGTGTGGTCTAGCTTAACGGCAAATCTGCGAAGGCCAGCAGGCAACGGGAGGAGGGAACAGATTTTTTTCTTCTGGTTAGGCAATATTGATCTGGCTCCCTCTTTTTACTTCATTTATAAATCACAGTGCTTAATAAAAAGCATCAGACATGCTCAAAGGCCTACATACAGTTCATTTTATTCAAACATAGCGTGTCTATTCATGAAGAAAAAAAAGTTGAACATTTACACCAATGGATTGTTTTTTTTGTCAGGGACAGCCCTAATTAGCCTACACATTTTAAGTCTACAGCGTTCGGAGAGTTTCACCATTCTTAACATGTTACACCCTTCTCAACACAACCCAGATATCCCAACATAGATACACCTCAACCTCAGAGGAAAGAAAACACCATGGCTAAACTATTTAACAGCTAGGACGGTGGTATAGCCGACTGTAAAGGGCGACTGTAAATCATGCACAAACAAATGACACGCAGACATGTCAGAAACACTGACAAACATTGTAATAACCTAACATCAAGAGAACACCAACGAGTCAACATTCCTAAACTTGACTGACAAATATCCACTAACAACTTAGGATACAGTAGCCTAACTAGGACAGGCTTGAGGGCTAATGGTTCTCTGCGTCAGTGCATGCAGATATCCCTCGTCTGTATTCTGTGCTCTGGCATGCAAGTCTACCGGGAGACTCACATTACCCCCAGGCTGCGTGGCTCCACTGGGGCTCACTGACCTCCATAACGCCATGCAAGTCCTTCCATCTCCCTCTGTAATGGTTGAATTTATCATGAGAGTGAGAATGTATACCTCTGGGAATCAAGGTTCTTCATGTCTTTTTAACCATTATGGAGCCAAATCCATACATGAAATCCGACATTGTGTTTCGCTGCATAGACCTTGACACAGTGTGCAGTGTGGCTGTCCTTTTATGACCACCACACAGACAATTAAATCCAACCGGTCAGAGACTGTCGGGGATTTTACAATGACAAGGCCACAACAATCACACTACCATCAGTCAGTGTTTTACAAGTTGCAGTTAGACTCACTTCCAATTGAAGTATGCATGGCATGCTGGTTTAGAGAGGAATGTGCAGAGGTAAAACATGGATTCTTTACCTCTGGGCCAATGTGGCTGGAGCCTTTAAGCCAATGACTGTATAGATGAATGGACAAAGCCATCACATGACACCATTCCTTCCTATGCCAAGATTCAATAACGCATTGACGCCAAATTAAGTGGGTTAAGATGTCGTTTCATGGAGACGTAACATGCACAGTTTGAGCTACTCCAGGAAGTGACGTTGCAGGCTAGCTCAGCGCTCTCATTAGCACATGCATGGCCAGCAAGGGGCCATTTGTGCCTGATGCTGATTGTTACATGTTATTACACGCTTACAGTAGCCAGCAGATTCCGACCCTACCGTTACACTTCGGTCGGAACGCAGTCATGTTTAGATTAAGAAAACACGAAACATGTACCTTAAAGCAAGGATGGGATGTGCCACTGTACTCCAAATTCGACCGACAGAACAAGTCAAAAGTTTGGACTCACTCAAGGGTTTTTCTTTATTTAATTTTTTTTTTACATTGTAGAATAATAGTAAAGACAAACTATGAAATAACATATGGAATCATGTAGTATCCAAAAAAAGTGTTTCATATGAGATTCTTCAAAGTAGCCACCCTTTGCCTTGACAGCTTTGCCTTCTTTCAACCAGCTTCTTGAGGTAGTTACCTGGAATGCATTTTAATTAACAGGTGTGCCTTGTTAAGTTAATTTGTGGAATTTATTTTCTTCTTCTTAATGCGTTTTTGCAAGTCATTTGTGTTGTGACATGGTAGGGGTGTTAAACAGAAGATGGCCCTATTTGGTAAAAGACCAAGTCCATACTATAGAAAGAACAGCTCAAATAAGCAAAGAGAAACAACAGTCCACCATTACTTTAAAAGACATGAAGGTCAGCCAATCTGGAAAATTTAAATGACTTTGAAAGTTTCTTCAAGTGCAGTCGCAAAACCATCAAGCGCTATGAAACTGGCTCTCATGAGGTCCGCCACAGGAAAGGAAGCCCCAGAGTTACCTCTGCTGCAGAGAAGAAGTTCAGTAGAGATAACTGCACCTCAGATTGCAGCCCAAATAAATGCTTCAGAGTTCAAGTAACAGACACATCTCAACATCAACTTTTCAGAGGAGATTGCGTGAATCAGGACTTTATGGTCGAATTACTGCAAAGAAACCACTACTAAAAGACATCAATAAGAAGAAGACACTTGCTTGAGCCAAGAACGACAAGCAATGGACATTAGACCAGTGGAAATCTGTACTTTGGTCTGATGAGTCAAAATTTGAGATTTTTGGTTCCCACCGCCGTGTCTTTGTGAGATGCAGAGTAGGTGAACGGATGATCTCTGCATGCGTGGTTCCCACCGTGAAGCATGGAAATGGCGTGATGGTGCTTTGCTGGTGACACTGTCAGTGATTTATTTTCGATTTTCAAGGCACACTTAACCAGCACACCATTCTGCAGCGATACACCATCCCATCTGGTTTACGCTTAGTGGGACTATCATTTGTTTTTCCAACAGGACAATGACCCAACACACCTCCAGTCTGTGTAATTGCTATTTAACCAAGGAGAGTGATTGAGTGTTGCATCAGACGACCTGGCCTCCACAATCCCCCGACCTCAACCCAATTGAGATGGTTTGGGATGACTTGGACAGCAGAGTGAAAGAAAAGCAGCCAACAAGTGCTCAGCATATGTGGGATCTCCTTCAAGACTGTTGGAAAAGCATTCCTCATGAAGCTGGTTGAGAGAATGCCAAGAGTGTGCAAAGCTTTCATAAAAGGCAAAAGGTGGCTACTTTGAAGAATCTCAAATATGAAACACTTCTTTGGTAACAACATGATTCCATATGTTATTTCATAGTTTTGATCTCTTCACTATTATTCTACAATATAGAAAATAATCTAAATAAAGAAAAACCCTTGAATGAGTGTGTGTCCTAACTTTTGACTGGTAATGTATATCCAAACTGATACATCAAGAAGATTGAAATGCTGCTAGTTTTTTTAGCAATCGTTCTATCTATTCTGTGTAACAGTTGGTATAAATGGGAGAATTCGGTGTACAACGCAATTTCTCATCCCTGGATTGAGGTACGTTTTCCGACCCATAGCTCATGCTGGCTCCGTAGGGTCTTAACCATGAGGACGTTCCGACCCCAGTGCAGCTCAGTATAAACTAGCCCTTGATAATGACTCTCAGTTCCATTACATGACACATAAGTGTCATTGGATGAAGGCATCTTCTGTACAGGGTATTTTGTTAAGCGCCCCCAACGCTCGGTCTGAACATTAACACGCCGCATCACTTGCGTATCCCCCCCTTTTGGAAGCATAAGGACCTTCTCTTTCATATCAGCAAGAAATAATTTTCAAAAAACAAATATGGTTAAATTGATACACACCTTTACAGAGTTAGTGTTCCCACCCGGCCATATTTCCATGTTACAGCACTTGTTCACGGAAAACAGACGGAAGACAGTCAGAAATAGTGTGCAACTGCAGCCTGCAATTTGGAGCATTCTTGCAAGTGGGTATTCCTGCATCTGCAGGAACGCCCCCCCTCAAGCATCCCATTGGTTCCTTCATGAACACCCCTCCTCGAGTATCCAATTGGTTCGTTCATGAACACCCCACCCCCTGAGAAAATGTTCATGCTTGTGCGACACTTTTATACAGTACATGTCAAAAGGGAAATAAAAAAGTTATGAGTTTTCCCACCGGTAGACAGTGTTCCAGCCTGCCGAACACTTGCCTTCACCTTCGTAACCAAAACTGCAGGAAAAAAACAGCGCCGACAGTACAGCGGGATGAAGCTACACTGTGTGATAGCTAGCTATCACATGGTGTCGCCTCTGCCTCCCGCCTGCTGTGTATCGGAGAAAAATATGCCTGACAGGCAGGGGCAAAGGGCACTGCCTACTGCTAGCTACTTCGGTACACAGCAGGCGGAAGCAACACTGTGTGCTAGCTAGCTTGCTAGTTAGATTGCTAGCACATGGTGTCACACCCTGCCTCCCACCTGCTGTGTACCGAAGTCATCCCTATGACTAACGTAAACTTGTACATCGCCTTGGTCCGCACAATTGCCCTTATTTTAGAGTCCCAAAAACATAATACTTCCAGATCAACTGGAATGTCAATACCATTGTAAAACACAATTTCTCCCCTTTCCAACAGAATCAATTACATGACCTAAACGCTGCCCGTTTCTGCATAATACAAGCAGGCAATGAGCCCAGTCAGGTCTTTTTAAAAATGGCGGGTGGGGAAGCAAAACTAATGCGTGATAGTGAGAAGGAGAGATGTTGTGTGGGAAAATTGCTTTTTTTCCACTCGATCTGTCCAACTTATTACCTTATCGCCTCTAAAATGTAAATAAAACACTATAAAGAGTTAATATAATGTGTCATTACATACCTATTTGAAGGTTTGTGTCAAATTTGAATTGGGTTTTTAGGGCGGTGCTAAAGTGAACCTAGAAGTAAACAGCGGCTTTGAGAATGATGATTGCATGCAATGATGACGGAAAAAATGACTAGGTATCTCCCCCTTACCCCCATCACTGTCTATTTCTTGTTTTTAAAGGATGATAGAAGTGCTACACCTAGTGGAGAGAGATTGTAAGACAGAAATAGTTGCTTTATGCGTGCTGTACGTTACGACATGTAACGGAGGGTCAGTTTTTTCAACTTTTCTCCAATACTATAGAGCCATTACCATGTCGATCAACGCTTGAATAGAAACCTAGTTCACACCCCCGATTTTGACGTCAACACAGTCGCTACAGTCCCATTAGTTTTCTTTGTAGCCTAGTTTGAATGTTGCGGTTGCGCACATTTGTACGGAATGGGGCGAGTTTACGTTAGCTGGCTAAGCTAGCACAGTGTCCTTCCCGCCCGCCTACCGAACACCTGCCCTCGCCGTCATTAACAGAACTGTGGAAAAACAGTGCCCAACAGGAGGGGGCGAAGGACACTCTACCGGTGTGTACTAGCTATAGCTAGCTACCGTTGTCGGCCCGCCTCTTCCTCCTGTGGGGTTTATCGGCAGTTGTCATCGAACTTCATAGCGCATTACCGCCATCTACTGTACTGGAGTCAGCTTTTTAAAAAGTACCAATAGAAGTATAGATGCAGGAACACCCCAAATTACGGGCTGCAGTTGCACCCTTCTCTTTGCTAATTAGCCATCTGCGTCGCTTTACACCTATGTGTAAATGGAAGATGGACGCCACAAAGTGTAGTCACTGAAATATACTGAAATATACGGTTAATTAAAAAATTGCAGTTATGAAATTATTTTTTGATATTAAAGTAGAGGGATTTGTTTCTAGAACCGTACCGCAATTGAGAATCGATTCACGTTCAGATTGACCGTTTTGGCTTTCGGAACAACGTTAGACCATTATTGGGCTACGTGTAAACAAGCGTAACGGTGAGGGTCTGAATCTGCTGGCTAATGACTCAGAGTACTGTAAATTAGGCATTGCTGTGACTTAGCTGCTGAATCAGGCCTGAGAAGGGATAGTTAATGTCATGACAAGACAGGACTTCCACTGAAAAACTGACACACACAGGTGACTCAAACTCGTACTTACCTATTGAAACAGACGACGCATCAGCTTGCGCTACAGCAAATTCATGAATTGAAAAGTGAAGAGGATGATTGAATATGAAGTGCTGGTCCAATTGCTAACGTTGGCTAGTAAGTTAGCTAACTAGCAAGTTCAAGGCAGTAGTCTGGCTAGCTCGCTAAATTATTAATGTTCAGTTAAATAGCCTTACACTGCTTGCTGAACGAAGCCCATTCATTAAATATGAAAACTTACGATCATATTATATATGACTGAGAAAGTCAAATCCACATTAGCTAGCTAACTAACGTTAGACTGCTTTCTCTGAAGCAGGCGTTTTTTTCTTCTTCAGTCAGGCGTATGGTCCACCAATTCATCCAGATTTTCTTGTCGCCTCCCTCCTGGTGTTCATTTCCATGTCTTGTCAAAGAAATATTGTATGGAAAAACGTTTGTTTCCGCTTGTTTAGTAGCTAGCTAGCTGAAGGGCTCCTTGTGGCGTTCAGTGTTGCTAAGCTCGGCGCTGTCAAGACTGTGCACTCGGTCGCTCACCCGAATCTCTGAATCATCCACACGCTCACCGCTTCAAGCACAGCTGACCCCGACGTCAGAAATATAAACATACCCTCCCCTTAACCCCAACATTTTAATTTTATGTCAACCTGAGAAACAGCACACTTTTCTTGCTAGCATTTCTGTGATACTGATGATTCACAGTGAAATAATTAACTTACCATTTATCAAATGTCATTGAATAAAATTATTTCTGCCAGACCACCAGGTGGCAATATAATCTTTATTTTTTTATCAATAAAGGCTTTCTTTGAACGTATTGATTGTAATCAAATCAAATCAAATGTATTTCTATAGCCCTTCGTACATCAGCTGATATCTCAAAGTGCTGTACAGAAACCCAGCCTAAAACCCTAAACAGCAAGCAATGCAGGTGTAGAAGCACGGTGGCTAGGAAAAACTCCCTAGAATGGCCAAAACCTAGGAAGAAACCTAGAGAGGAACCAGGCTGTGGGGTGGCCAGTCCTCTTCTGGCTGTGCCGGGTGGAGATTATAACAGAACATGGCCAAGATGTTCAAATGTTCATAAATGACCAGCATGGTCGAATAATAAGGCAGAACAGTTTAAACTGGAGCAGCAGCACGGTCAGGTGGAAGTTGAAACTGGAGCAGCAGCACGGCCAGGTGGACTGGGGACAGCAAGGAGTCATCATGTCAGGTAGTCCTGGGGCATGGTCCTAGGGCTCAGGTCAGTTTTATTATTGAACAGATCAAGTTACCAGTTTTGCAACAGCAACACTAGATAGAGTTCTCACGTCCTTAAATAATAGTAACAAAATAAATTAGACAAAATAAACAATGAGGCAAACAAAATCAGTCAAATGAATCACTAAAATAAGCCTCAAAGTGCTGCAACAGCAAATGTCAACCTTTCAATTGAGTTTAGCAGTGAATTGGGCACTAAAGCAACATGGTAGCAAGGTTTCCATTTGAATCCATAACAAAGTTCACACAGAAGAAATGGCCAAAATTGCATGTTTTTAATGATTACATTCCCATAATTTACTGTGATTTGTTTGAACCAATTTGTTCCATCCCACTAAATACAGCCATGTGTTGATTTGTCTCTTTTACATAAAGTATATAAAAATAAATGCTATAAAATAGAAAATGTGTGAATTTTTAACTCAAGTCTGTGGGAAACAAACCTTAAGAAACAAGTACATGTGGTAAGCAATAAATACAAATGGACCTGATGTTTTGGAAGTACAGAGTAGCCAGCCAAGCAATTCTGTTAGAACAAGACAATCTACAGATTTTTTTGTATCCAAACACCAGTTTCAGTTTTATTGGCTTTTTACAAATGATATCAATACATATCAGGCTGCAAAATGTTAACTGTACTTTTAGTTATGCTAAATAAAATGTCTTACATATTTACAAAAATGCCATTATTATATACAGTACACACTAACATGAAAACATTATTTAACTTAAATATATTGTTTCTGATTTTTCCTTTTCATAATTGCTTAAATGGGAACAAAAACTAAAATACCTAGCCCCTGACAGCAAGTCCTATTCCATAATAAACTATACATTTTTGCTCAGGCTAAAATCAAGTTGAAAGGGGATTCCCTAGATTCGCCTGCCAGGCTTCAAGGCTCTTTCACCAGAGACATCTGGTGATTCAACCAACAGGCATAAAACAGCAAAGCAAAGGACAACAAAAGCCTGTCAAAGATTGAAACCGTTTGCCCATCGCAATGTTAGATTGAGGCATAAACACATTTGTGCATCTTAAGATTCCGTTTGTCTGAATACCTCTTCCCACATTTATCACAGATGTACTGTTTCCCTCCTGCGTGGACATGCTTCTTGTGAGTTCGGAGATGACTGCCCTGACTGAAAGTCTTCCCACAGATTTCACAGCTGTACGGCTTCTCTCCTGTATGGATTCTCTGGTGCAACTTCAGACTGTTGGTGTTGTTAAATCTTTTCTCACAGAAGCTACACTCGAAAGGCTTCTCGCTAGAGTGGGTGCGTCCATGAGAGATAAGACTACTCTGCTGACTGAAGGTCTTGCCGCATTCTGTGCAGCCGAATGGCCTCTCTCCAGTGTGGATGCGCTTGTGTATTTTCAGATTCACTGATTGACGGAATGTCTTGCCACACAAGTCACAGCTAAATGGCCTGACACCTGTATGAATACGCTGGTGGTTCTTCAGATTGACAGAATGACGGAAACTCTTGTCACACTGATTGCACTGGAAGGGCTTTTGTCCAGTGTGAATGAGTTGATGTGTCTTCAGTGTTACAGCGCGTGTGAAGCCTTTCCCACACAGCAAACAAGTGAAGATTTTCTCTCCCGTGTGAATTTGCTGGTGTCTAGACAGATTTTGAGCCAGGTTGAAGCTCTTGCCACACACACTGCAGCTGTAAGGCTTTTCTCCAGTGTGTATTATCGAATGGGTCTTGAGGTGTGCCTGCTTGCCGAAACATTTCCCACAGACGCCACATATAAAAGGCTTCTCACCAGTGTGGGTGCGGATGTGATCATTACAACTCTGTTTGTGGGCAAAGGCTTTGTTGCAGAACATGCACACAAATGGTTTCTCACCTGTGTGAAGTCGCTGGTGGGATTTGAGGTTACTCTGCGTGGAGAAACTTTTCCCGCACTCTGTGCAAATAAAGAGCTTCTTTTGGGCAAACAAAGACTCCAATAGGATGTCTGTGGGGTTCACTGGTGGGTCATCGCTAATCATACAATATTGGTTCTCTGAGGAAGAGTTTTCTGCAAAAGCATCATCAGCAGCTCCTGTAAGACATATATAAAACATCTAATTTTAGGTGGCAGGAGATAATTTGATATAGGCCGTCAAAATACTGGCTTTATACTTACTCTCTGCAATGGCCCCCAGGTGTATTTGTCCATACTCGTCTTTGACAGAGACAGCCAAGACGAGGGGAGATTCTGGGATGTCCACTTCCTCCACATCTGCAGACTACCGGCACAAACAGATTGATTAGCTGTGAACTTTACAAACATAATTGGATCATGTTATTGAAATGGCACAGACTACAAACATTTCACATTTTGCCTATTGAAACCAGCAAAAGTGTTTGCAGAAACAATGACTCTTGAAGCAATCTGCAAAGTGCTTACCTGCATTGAAACAGTTTGCGCCACAGTTTTACAAGTTCCACCATAAGAATGTTCCTCTGCTACACCAAAGAAAGGAGACATTAGAAAGATAAATAGGTAATTCTTGTAGCTTGTAGTGCAACAGATAAAGCAATATAAACATCTATGCTACTTACCCATTCCTCCAACTGACAGAATATTCAAGATGCTTGCTTGTGGTTTAGCTTTTTTCCCTCCATGTTCTTTGAAGGTCTTGGATTCAAAGTCCAGCAAAAACTTAGTATCATCCATAATTTTTATTATTTTACCCAATGCCTCACTGCCCAGTACCTCCATGAGTGTTGCGAAGTGTGTCTGTAAATTTAAAAAAATAATAATAATACCATTTTTTTTTTTAAAGAGATGAACAATGCTTATTTCAACAACAAAAAAATGAATATTGAGAGAGTGGCTCTTCTATTCATGTATGGTATCCGTCACCTGTATCTGTTTATAAACAATGGTAGGGCCAACAGGTCAGCTGATCTGTGAATGTGATATGGGCAAAACGCTAAAGTTAATAGCGACCTCGGTTCAGTATCCTAACCAGCTGCTAGGCAGGGCCTTTCCTCTCTCGCACTCATGGTGACTTACCATCTTATTCTGACTCTCAGTCTGTAGTTTCGCAGATAATTTGTCATCCTCGCAATGTCCCTGGGTCCGTTCCAGGCTGAACACGAAGACAGAGCTGTCTTCTATAAGTTTACCCAGTTCGGCCACCGCCGCGTGAACAAGTGTATCCATGACGGAGGCCAGCTGGGTCTGCAGCGCGATGAAATTTGACATTGTTTGTTGGTATTTATCACGACTGTAGCTAATTGACAACGCTTTCAGATTTGCATTGATGAAAGATTGAGCTAGTAGCTACATCAATACTTTTGATGAATTAGGACTACACAGACTTCTTCACACGATCGCAACGTAAATAGTGTCTGTGCCCAGTCGGAAGTATTACGTGAAACTCCCAAATCGTAGTTCCGGTTTAGAAATGAAGTGGTTTTATTAAAGAGACAATTACTTTATCTTTATGGGAAAAACTCTTCACGCCACTTCGATAACGAAGGGATTTTCGTAGGTTAGGTGAGCATTTTCGCTAACCCCAACCTCTTCTAACCTGCGGCGTAGGTTCGCCAAATATTGAGAATATTTGATGATCAGGCCACAGAGTTTCTAAACCCAAAATCGCAACATCGCAAGACTTCCGGGAACGCTTGCAAAACAGACTAACAGACAGGCCAGGGTTTGGGGTTTGAGAAGTCAATGAGAGAACTGAAAGATTCTTCATTAGATGTTGGTGTTCTCAAAATCTAAATGCACAACCTAGATTCAAGCCAATGTCTTAAGTAGTTGAACATGTTATTTTTATGGATTTTTTTTACATTTTATTTCACCTTTATTTAACCAGGGAGGCCAGGTGAGAACAAGTTCACATTTACATCTGCGACCTGGCCAAGATAAAGCAAAGCAGTGCGACAAAAACAACAACACAGAGTTACACATGGGATAAACAAACATACAGTCAATAACACAATATTAAAATATATGTACAGTGTGTGCAGATGTAGTAAGGTTAGAGAGGTAAGGCAATAAAATAGGCCATAGTGGCAAAATAATTATAATTTAGCATTAACACTGGAGTGATAGATGTACAGATGATGATGTGCAGGGAGAGATACTGGGGTGCAAAGTAGCAACAAAATAAATAACAGTATGGGGATGAGGTAGTTGGGTGTGCTATTTACAGTGATCGGTAAGCTGTTATGACAGCTGATGGTTAAAGTTAGTGAGGGAGATATAAGTCTCCAGCTTCAGTATTTTTGCGATTCCTTCCAGTCATTGGCAGCAGAGAACTGGAAGGAAAGGCGGCCAAAGAAGGTGTTGGCTTTGGGGATGACCAGTGAGATATACCTGCTGGTGTGTGTGCTATGAGTGGGTGTTGCTATGGTGACCTGCGAGCTGAGATAAGGCGGGGCTTTACCTAGCAAAGACTTATAGATGACCTGGAGCCAGTGGGTTTGGTGACGAATATGTAGTGAGGGCCAGCCAACGAGACCATACAGGTCGCAGTTTGTGGGTAGTATATGTGGCTTTGGTGACCAAACGGATGGCACTGTTATAGACTGCATCCAATTAGCTGAGTAGAGTGTTGGAGGCTATTTTGTAAAAGACATCGCCGAAGTCAAGGATCGGTAAAATAGTCAGTTTTACGAGGGTATGTTTGGCAGCATGAGTGAAGGAGGCTTTCTTAAGAAATTGGAAGCCGACTGTAGATTTAATTTTGGATTGGAGATGCTTAATGTGAATCTGGAAGGAGAGTTTACAGTCTAACCAGACACCTAGATATTTGTAGTTGTCCACATATTCTCAGTCAGAACCGTCCAGAGTAGTGATGCTAGGCGGGCGGGCAGGTGCGGGCAGCAATAGGTTGAAGAGCATGCATTTTTTACTAGCATTTAAGAGCAGTTGGAGGCCACAGAAGGAGTGGTGTGTGGCATTGAAGCTTTTTTATTTTTTATTTCACCTTTATTTAACCAGGTAGGCTAGTTGAGAACACGTTCTCATTTACAACTGCGACCTGGCCAAGATAAAGCATAGCAGTGTGAACAGACAACAACACAGAGTTACACATGGAGTAAACAATAAACAAGTCAATAACATAGTAGAAAAAAAGAGAACTAGGCATGGGGAGGTAGGCGAATAATTACAATTTAGCAGATTAACACTGGAGTGAAAACTGATCAGATGGTCATGTGCAGGAAGATATACTGGTGTGCAAAAGAGCAGAAAAGTAAATAAATAGAAACAGTATGGGGATGAGGTAGGTAAATTGGGTGGGCTAGATAGCAGATGTTTAAAGTTGGTGAGGGAGATAAAAGTCTCCAACTTCACCGATTTTTGCAATTCGTTCCAATCACAGGCAGCAGAGAACTGGAAGGAAAGGCGGCCAAATGAGGTGTTGGCTTTAGGGATGATCAGTGAGATACACCTGCTGGAGCGCGTGCTACGGGTGGGTGTTGCCATCGTGACCAGTGAACTGAGATAAGGCGGAGCTTTACCTAGCATGGACTTGTAGATGACATGGAGCCAGTGGGTCTGGCAACGAATATGTAGCGAGGACCAGCCGACTACAGCATACAGGTCGCAGTGGTGGGTGGTATAAGGTGCTTTAGTAACAAAACGGATGGCACTGTGATAAACTGCATCCAGTTTGCTGAATAGAGTATTGGAAGCTATTTTGTAGATGACATCGCCGAAGTCGAGGATCGGTAGGATAGTTAGTTTTACTAGGGTAAGTTTGGCGGCGTGAGTGAAGGAGGCTTTGTTGCGGAATAGAAAGCCGACTCTAGATTTGATTTTAGATTGGAGATGTTTGATATGGGTCTGGAAGGGGAGTTTACAATCTAGCCAGACACCTAGGTACTTATAGATGTCCACATATTCTAGGTCGGAACCATCCAGGGTGGTGATGCTAGTCGGGCGTGCGGGTGCAGGCAGCGAACGGTTGAAAAGCATGCATTTGGTTTTACTAGCGTTTAAGAGCAGTTGGAGGCCACGAAAGGAGTGTTGTATGGCATTGAAGCTCATTTGGAGGTTAGATAGCACAGTGTCCAAGGAAGGGCCAGAAGTACACAGAATGGTTTCGTCTGCGTAGAGGTGAATCAGGGAATCGCCCGCAGCAAGAGCAACATTATTGACATATACAGAGAAAAGAGTCGGCACGAGAATTGAACCCTGTGGCACCGCCATGGAGACTGCAGGAAAACCGGACAACAAGGTATGGTGGGATTCGAAATGGTCGGTGATCTGTTTGTTATCTTGGCTTTCGAAGACTTTAGAAAGGCAGGGCAGGATGGATATAAGTCTGTAACAGTTTGGGTCTAGAGTGTCTCTCCCTTTGAAGAGGGGGATGACCGCAGCAGCTTCCCAATCTTTAGGGATCTCAGACGATACGAAAGAGAGGTTGAACAGGCTAGTAATAGGGGTTGCAACAATTTCTGTGGATCATTTTAGAAAGAGAGCATCCAGATTGTCTAGCTCAGCTGATTTGTAAGTATCCAGATTTTGCAGCTCTTTCAGAACATCAGCTGTCTAGATTTGGGTGAAGGAGAAACACAAATATGCCTTACTTGCAATACGGTTTTGTAACCCTTTCGAACTTAACTTTCATATAAGCCAGAAATACTCTTTTAAATACAAAATATACTTAATGTGTGCAGTTTAGCAAAGTTGCACCGCCTAGGCTACAACACATCCTCTTACCTTGCGCTAGCATTTCCATAGAACCATTCCATTCCACATTTCTGGTGTTTCTCAAAATATAGCCGGGTGTAACTTTCCTAAACTGCGTACAGTAAGTGTATTGGTTGTATTTGAAAAAATATTTCTCACATATGAAAGTTAAGTTCCAAATGTTTCCAGAACTGTGTCGCATGCTAGGCGTATTTGCGTTTAGACGGAGCATTTTGGCAGTATCTGAGCATCAGGGCTTTCCCTTCAGCTCAGGTGGCAGACAGCTTTCCCACACATTGTTGACATGCTAGGGGAAGCAGATATGGGTTTAATGGATCAGTGTGAGATGCTGTACAAGATGTCAAACCCGTATGATGTAATTGGTGTCACAAAGGACGCATCAGAAGCAGACGTTCGACAGGTTATTATAAAGTCTCACTACAAGTCCACCCTGATATGAGCACCAGGTGACGAGCAAGCCACTGCCAAGTTCCAGTTTGGCAAGCCAACCTAAAAAAATAGTGTGAATGTTTGTTTACCTTTCAAACCTTGTTTTATATATCAGGAGGAGCAGGTCTCTGATTATGATCAGTTTATGTCCTGTTTGGTGTCTTGCTATGTTACGAAATAGGGAAGATGTACGCAGTGTTGAGTGACAAAGACAAAAGCTGACCAATATCGTAACGGAAGATTATTGGAGAACAATGTTTCTTAAGGTAGTCAAGTCAAGATTTCTTAACCAGCTTTTTTCCAGTGCCTGGTAAGTCTTTACACCCGCCTTACAGAGTTTTCACATTCTGCAGCCTTAAAATGAAAATTACTATGAATTAACACTGTCCTCAAGGCTCCGTTTTAGGACCACTATTGTTTTCACTATAGCAGTGAAAGTCAACATCGGAAACATAATGTTGACTTTCACTGCTATGCGGACGACACATAGCTGTACATTTTTATGAAACTGTAATGGGTGTGTACTGGTGGCAAGGTAGTCAGGCACAGGAGAGTGAACATGGTATAAACTGAGTAGTTTAATAAATGCTAAAATAAACTCTGAAAACCAATATATACAAAAATAATATAAAACGGGACAAAACCCGTCGCAAACCAGAACATGACTTGCACAAAACATACAACAAACAATCACTGAGACATGAGGGGAAACAGACGGTTAAATACACAACATGTAATTGATGGGATTGAAACCAAGTGTGATGGGAGACAAGACAAAACCAATGGAAAATGAAAAATGGATCAGCGATGGCTAGAAGGTCGGTGATATCGACCGCCGAACACCACCCGAACAAGGAGAGCGACCAACTTCGGCGGAAGTCGTGACAGAAACATGGTGAAGCCCAAATATTGTCCTCCCTGGATGCCTATGTTTCAGACATAAGGAACTGGATGTTGGCAAATCTGCTACTTTTAAACTCGGACAAAACAGAGATGCTAGTTCTAGGTCCCAAGAAACAAAGAGATATTCTGTTGAATCTGAAAATGAATCTTGTTGGTTATACAGTCGTCTCAAATAAAACTGTGAAGGACCTCGGCGTTACTCTGGACCCTGATCTCTCTTTTGACGAACATATCAAGACTGTTTCAAGGACAGCTTTTTTCCATCTGCGTAACATTGCAAAAATCAGAAATGTTCTGTCCAAAAATTATGCAGAAAAATGTATCCATGCTTTTGTCACTTCTATGTTAGACTACTGCAATGCTCTACTTTCGGCTACCCGGATGAAGCACTAAATAAACTTCAGTTAGTGCTAAACACGGCTGCTAGAATCTTGACTAGAACAAAAAAAAATGGATCATATTACTCCAGTGCTAGCCTCTCTACACTGGCTTCTGTCAAGGCTAGGGCTGATTTCAAGTTTTTACTGCTAACCTACAAAGCATTACATGGGCTTGCTCCTACCTATCTTTCCGATTTGGTCCTGCCGTACATACCTACACGTTATGGAACCCTGACCTGTTCACCGGACGTGCTACCTGTCCCGGACCTGCTGTTTTCAACTCTCTAGAGACAATAGGAGCGGTAGAGATACTCTGAAAGATCAGCTATGAAAAGTCAACTGACATTTACTCCTGAGTTGCTGACCTGTTGCACCCTCTACAACCACTGTGATTATTATTATTTGACCATGCTGGTCATCTATGAACATTTGAACATCTTGGCCATGTTCTGTTACAATCTCTATCCGTCACAGCCAGAAGAGGACTGGCCACCCCTCATAGCCTGGTTCCTCTCTAGATTTCTTCCTAGGTTTTGGCCTTTCTAGGGAGTTTTTCCTAGCCACCGTGCTTCTACACCTGCATTGCTTGCTGTTTGGGGTTTTAGGCTGGGTTTCTGTACAGCACTTTGTGACATCAGCTGTTGTAAAAAGGTATTTGATTGATTGATACATTCAGGTCTCAGGCCTGGACATGATTACAGTTATGTCATAGGAGACTGCTTTCTCTTTGCAAATCACACAGCAAGACATCCTGAACTTTGAGAAGTCCTACAAGAACTGTGAGGATGAGAAGCATGATCTGATGCGGGTCTATGTGGAGCACAAAGGCGACATGGACAGGATCATGGAGAACGTGCTGTGTGCCACCCTGGAGGATGAGACACAGATCAGAGCCATCCTCAAGAGTGCCATCTGCTCCAAGGGGCTGCAGGCTCACAAGGCTTTCACCAACGCAAGGTGTGTGAACTAATCTACTACTCTAAATCTATTTTTAGTTAGTTTTATCTCATGCTCATCACAGACATACAGCTGATACAGTGCCTTGCGAAAGTATTCGGCCCCCTTGAACTTTGCGACCTTTTGCCACATTTCAGGCTTCAAACATAAAGATATAAAACTGTATTTTTTTGTGAAGAATCAACAACAAGTGGGACACAATCATGAAGTGGAATGACATTTATTGGATATTTCAAACTTTAAAAAAAAATTACAAGTGATGAAACAATTAAACAATTAAAACATGCTCCGGAACTTTCACGAATAGTAAGTATTTTTTAAACCTCCCGCATAATCTATGAGCAGAATTACTGTTTTACCTCAATTAGCCACAAGCTGTGTCCAGCAACATTTTCCGCCACGTGGGCCAGCTATTAACCACTTGAGTTTCAACCAATGAGCTTCAGCCCCTCGCCATTTGAGTGACAGCTAGTAAGATGCACACACAGCAGAGCGAGAGAGAAAGAGCAATGCAATTCACGGGGTGCACATACAGTGGGAACAAAAAGTATGTGAACCCTTTCGAACTACCTGGATTTCTGCATTAATTGGTCATAACATTTAGACAAACACAGTCTGCTTAAACTAATAACACACAATTATAATTGTTCATGTCTTGTTCATGTC
Organism: Oncorhynchus mykiss; assembly: GCF_013265735.2. Classification (NCBI taxonomy): domain Eukaryota; kingdom Metazoa; phylum Chordata; class Actinopteri; order Salmoniformes; family Salmonidae; genus Oncorhynchus; species Oncorhynchus mykiss. The sequence goes on along the minus strand of NC_048584.1, from coordinate 13,305,536 downwards.
TTGAACACACCGTGTGTACACATTCACAGTGCAGGTTGAAAAAAGTATGTTAACCCTTGGATTTAACAACAGGTTGACCCTCCTTTGGCAGCAATAACCTCAACCAAACGTTTTCTGTAATGGCGGATCAGACCTGCACAATGGTCAGGAGGAATTTTGGACTATTCCTCTTTACAAAACTGTTTCAATATTCTTGGGATGTCTGGTGTGAACTGCTCTCTTGAGGTCATGCCACAGCATCTCAACCGGGTTGAGGTCAGGACTGACTGGGCCATTCCAGAAGGCATATTTTCTTCTGTTCAAGCCATTCTGTTGTTGATTTACTTCTGTCTTTTGGGTTGTAGTCCTGTTGCATCAGGACAAAAAAGTATACAAAAGTACTGCAGAATCTCTTGAAATGTATGCAAAAATGTGTTTTACATATGGCAATCTTGAATACGAAAGAAAAATGTAGCATTTTATTCTAGCCATTTAAAGGCATTCAATTAATTACTGAAATACATGTCAAAAATTAAAGCAAGTCCCTATCGCACATACATTTTTACACAAGTGAGATGTATTTCTTGTTCACTGGTCCTCGCAGTGTCTGTTATTGACCCCGGAATGTTCATTGGTTTTATCAAAATCTATCATCCCATCTGTGTATGTCACCAAGCACTTAACAAAGTACAGTATTGCTGCCTGATCTTTTAAAATCATTGGTATGTTACATTTGCAGATTTGATGCTGTCCGCCGTCTACCCATCTTGCTCTGATTTGAGAGGTTGTTGATCGGTCCATTCCTGGTTCAGCCTGTTAGCTATGGCGTAGCTTGGTGGAACCCAGAACCCTCTTTTGTTGTTCCAAGGTGGTGCCTTGATCTTCAGAGCCTCTTGGACTTCATGAAGGCTGAACCACCGTTAGTTCCGTTTTCAACATGTAATATCCTGTTTCAATATACACTGTGTATTGGCATAGGAACATTTTAATAATAATATATTTATTTTATATAGCGCTTTTCATTACAAGTAGAATCTCAAATTCGCTTTAAAAATGAAATGAACAAAAAATGATTTAAAACAAATAGGGATCTAGCAGTTCTTGGACACAAAATCTACAACCATGGATATGCAGAGCTGGGTTACCAACCTGATTTTGTTATGTTTCAATATGTGTCACTATGTGTTATGTGTCACTCAGATACTGTCGCATATACCTGCATTAACCATGGCGAAATGTGTAGAATTGCAGGAAATTATCTTTAGAACGCAAAAATGTTATCTTCACCGGCCCAGAAACAGGCCTAAAAAATATTATTGCCCAGAACCCCAGATTTACATTAGTCCGGCCCTGTGGATAAGGCTTCGTCTAGATGTCTTGCACACACTCAAGCGACATGAATGTATTCAACACAGAGAGGGTTAGCGTAGAGAGGCAGCCACTGACTTACCTGTGTCTTTTCTGGGTTGGCGGCGGCGTGACAGGCCATCATGAAGGAGCTCTGTGGGAAGGGCCAGTGCTGAGAGCCTGAGTACGGGATAGACTCCAACCCCACATCCTCAGCTATCTCCTTGCGGAGTGTCTCCTCCATGGGCTCACCTGTTGCGGGAAACACATTCAGGAACCTATACCAGTTCTTACGCTAACAGTAATATAATAGTCTTAACGAGTACAGTTATGGATAAGTAAGGTACATCGCTCATGCTGTTTACAGCTGGGACGTATATTTGTATGTAATAGACATGTTATAAATAGTCAATACAGATGCTTCATTAGTTTAAAATGTGTGACATGTGAGACTCACCCGTGTCACAGATGCCTGCCAGTGCAGTGTACATCCACAGTGGGAAGAAGGACTGCCTCACCAGGAAACACCTTTTCCCATCAGACACTTGTACGATCACCACCGAAAACATCTGTAAAAGAAAACGAAATAGACGACGAAATTACTTTTCTCTCAGCTTGGGTAATGTACTAACTACATATTTCATGACCAAAGCCCCATTGAACTGCATTTATTATGGGTCCCCATTAGCTGCTGCCAAGGCAGCAGCTACTCTTCCTAGGGTCCAGCAAAATTAAGACAGTTATACATTTTTTTAAACATTACAATACATTCACAACAGATTCTGGACTTGGGGGACTGTGAAGAGACCTCCGGTGGCATTTATTGTAGTGTATGCTTGGGTGTCCGAGCTGTGTACCAGTAGTTCAAACAGACAGCTTGTGCATTCAACATGTCAATACCTCTCACAAAAAACAATGCAGAGCAGAGCTTTATTATGGACAGACTTCTTCCCAACCCTAGCTACTGTTATATCAATATGTATTGACCATGACAGTTAACAATCCAGAGTTATTACAAGTAGTTTAGTCTCCTCAACTTGCTCAATTACCACATGATTCAGTCTGGGCGGCAGGGTACCTTGTCAGACGGGGCGGCAGGGTAGCCTAGTGGTTAGAGCGTTGGACAAGCAAGCGAGTTCAAACCCCCGTGCTGACAAGGTACAAATCTGTCGTTCTGCCCCTGAACAGGCAGTTCCTAGGCCGTCATTGAAAATAAGAATTTGTTCTTAACTGACTTGCCTAGTTGAATAAAGGTAAAATAAAATGATTGGTTGGCTATTTGAGCCATTAAAGGGGGCTTTATGGGAATGTATTAAATGCAGAGTTTTGATCAAACAGTTATGAAGAAGTCGCAAACAGCACAGTAGCACGACAACGCAGAAGTGTGACGTTTTCACGTCGTGTTATGAGATCTGCTGACACACACGGACTGCCAGACTGGTTTCTATGGGCGGGCAGCCAAGTGGAGCTGCAGAAGCCCCTGACGATCAAAACACACACCCAGGTATAAGAGCAAACACGATACAGTACAATACTAGATTGGAGAGACTTGACTCAAATATCCACTCTGGCTACAAGGGGTGCCTCAGGCCCTCTCAGTAGGAAGAAGGCTTTCCTCAGGTCTATGAAGGTTCCTCCACACAGCCTCTCCACATCAACCTGCTCTATAGACCCTACAACAACACAGAGAGACAATGTGTCAACCTGAACTCTGACCCATGAGACACAGAGGACAATTTAATTGGAGAATGAGATGGATTGTTATTTCAAATGGGAATGTACTATTCTAACAGTGATGCCATGAAGTAATTTGTTATATGTAGTGATGTTCTCTTACCAACATCAATCAAATTTAATCAAATGTATTTATAAAGCCATTCTTACATTCTTGATGTCACAAAGTGCTGTACAGAAATCCAGCCTAAAACGCCAAACAGCAAACAATGCAGGTGTAGAAGCACGGTGGCTAGTAAAAATTCCCTAGAAAGGCATAAACATAAAGATATAAAACTGTATTTTTTTGTGAAGAATCAACAACAAGTGGGACACAATCATGAAGTGGAACGACATTTATTGGATATTTCAAACTTTTTTAACAAATCAAAAACTGAAAAATTGGGCGTGCAAAATTATTCAGCCCCCTTAAGTAAATACTTTGTAGCGCCACCTTTTGCTGCGATTACAGCTGTAAGTCGCTTGGGGTATGCCTCTATCAGTTTTGCACATTGAGAGACTGAAATGTTTTCCCATTCCTCCTTGCAAAACAGCTCTAGCTCAGTGAGGTTGGATGGAGAGCATTTGTGAACAGCAGTTTTCAGTTCTTTCCACAGATTCTCGATTTGATTCAGGTCTGGACTTTTACTTGGCCATTCTAACACCTGGATATGTTTATTTTTGAACCATTCCATTGTAGATTTTGCTTTATGTTTTGGATCATTGTCTTGTTGGAAGACAAATCTCCGTCCCAGTCTCAGGTCTTTTGCAGACTCCATCAGGGTTTCTTCCAGAATGGTCCTGTATTTGGCTCCATCCATCTTCCCATCAATTTGAACCATCTTCCCTGTCCCTGCTGAAGAAAAGCAGGCCCAAACCATGATGCTGCCACCACCATGTTTGACAGTGGGGATGGTGTGTTCAGCTGTGTTGCTTTTACGCCAAACATAACGTTTTGCATTGTTGCCAAAAAGTTCAATTTTGGTTTCATCTGACCAGAGCACCTTCTTCCACATGTTTGGTGTGTCTCCCAGGTGGCTTGTGGCAAACATTAAACAACACTTTTTATGGATATCTTTAAGAAATGGCTTTCTTCTTGCCACTCTTCCATAAAGGCCAGATTTGTGCAATATACGACTGATTGTTGTCCTATGGACAGAGTCTCCCACCTCAGCTGTAGATCTCTGCAGTTCATCCAGAGTGATCATGGGCCTCTTGGCTGCATCTCTGATCAGTCTTCTCCTTGTATGAGCTGAAAGTTTAGAGGGACGGCCAGGTCTTGGTAGATTTGCAGTGGTCTGATACTCCTTCCATTTCAATATTATCGCTTGCACAGTGCTCCTTGGGATGTTTAAAGCTTGGGAAATCTTTTTGTATCCAAATCCGGCTTTAAACTTCTTCACAACAGTATCTCGGACCTGCCTGGTGTGTTCCTTGTTCTTCATGATGCTCTCTGCGCTTTTAACGGACCTCTGAGACTATCACAGTGGAGGTGCATTTATACGGAGACTTGATTACACACAGGTGGATTGTATTTATCATCATTAGTCATTTAGGTCAACATTGGATCATTCAGAGATCCTCACTGAACTTCTGGAGAGAGTTTGCTGCACTGAAAGTAAAGGGGCTGAATAATTTTGCACGCCCAATTTTTCAGTTTTGGATTTGTTAAAAAAGTTGGAAATATCTAATAAATGCCGTTCCACTTCATGATTGTGTCCCACTTGTTGTTGATTCTTCACAAAAAAAATACAGTTTTATATCTTTATGTTTGAAGCCTGAAATGTGGCAAAAGGTCGCAAAGTTCAAGGGGGCCGAATACTTTCGCAAGGCACTGTATTCCCATGCTGTGCAACCTACAAGTTTGTGTTGCTATATAAATCTCTGTTGAAAGTTGTGCATGTCAAGAAATGCCCGTTTCTTTTATATCATTACAATAATGTCACTCTCAAATGAGAAATTCGGGAAGTGGGAGGGTGCTCTTATTGTTGTATAATGTCTTAGTCTCAATTCTAACCTCCATGCCACAGGGAAAATACTTCCAGACTGCAATGCTGCTCGACATGCGTCATCATCCTCTATCTTATTCAGGAGCCTAAATCAGACATGCCATAACTTTAGCTTTTGAATCCCATTCAACTGTTATTTAACTTACGGTGTGCTTATAAAATGGGTGTGGTATATCTGCGGGTGAACTGAACTGACTGAACTACAATCTAATAATTTTAAAAAAGGATCCAAGTGAAAGACAAAGTTGATGATAGTGGAAACTGTCTTTGTAGCACTGTCATGGCTTGACCAGGGAGGGCTACTTCCAATCAGAGTATGTGGGCGGAGCTGGAGCAGGGCCTGATCAATTTGACAGGTGGGTGGAGCGAGATTCCCAAAGGCTGGAGCATTGGCTTTCTCACTGGCTCCAATTTCGCTCCAGTAGCGCTCCAGTAGCACTCACTTCACGAGCTCAGGGCATGCCTGCCCCAGCATGCATTTGTAGTCTACTCGTGTTCTGCTATAGCCCCTTGTTTTTAGCTAGTCATGGAGTTCGCTTTATATTTTCATTAAGTAACTGATAAAACACACAGGTGCTAAATCAAGGTGACTTAACAAGATGAGGACCAATATCAAGAGAGGGAGTGCGGTGATGTAGAGTTCACAACTAAATAATCATTGTGGAATCCGAATACTTACTACTTGCACATGCTAAAATAAAGGAATGAGGTGGGTAGATAACTAAGGGTATCATTGTAGCAAAGTATTTATAAACAAAAAATCTGAACTCTTAAACGTTCCTTAATTTTCGTTCTATTATCTATACAACAGGCCATAATTGATTTTGTCCCAATAGGTCTGGCATATTCCCATGTTCAAGGAGCTTTCTGTTTTGATTGGGTTATTTTGCCTATAAACATTTAGGCCTACCTATAGAAAAAATATAAATACAACTCTGCCCAGCCTGGCCAAAAGGGTGTTTAGCATCCCCAGTTGCTCTTCAAGTGTGGAGATGATATTCTCCGCTGCTGACAAGTGTTGTGCCGAAAATCTCCCCCCTGCCAGAATTCTCCCCCCATTCTCGTTCTTTATTGCTGCGACTTGCTTGCTAGTTGAGATTTCTGCGCTCCACTCCGTTGTCAGTTTAGCCTACGTTTCACTGATTTTAGTAGCATAAAGCATTTTTGTCTGCAGTTCTCGGTTTGGATATTTGCTTCAAGTGTATGTGGCGCCCTGGACGATCCCCCAACAGCTGTTCTCCAGATACCATCGTGTGACCCTGAAGCCACAGACAGGCCAAAATGATTTCAAAGGCACTAATAGGTCATTTTTCTCTTAATTTATATTTAATTCTAAGTCAGTCACATCCTATATGCGCAATTTATATACTATAATGATTTAATAAAAAGTGTTTAGATGCTGAACACTTTATGTCCCAACCAGTCTATTGTGTCGCAATCGCAAATGCATCACAATGTATTACTTTGTAGGCTATAGCTTTGAGAATTGAAATAATATAACCTAAATAAATAATTTGTTCTTAGGCTCCCTGTCTGGCTCCTGCCCTATTTATATGGTTTATATGCTGTTTAATATAACATGGAGCCTATTTGAAAATATCACCACTTACATTCACCTTTTGTTTATTCAAATACTTTTCATTCAAATCCGTATGGATTGGTTTCAATACTTAAACAAATTGGTAGGTCAAGGTAGTCACAAAAATAGATGGGTGTTCGGTAAACTTTAATGAATGGAGCGAATTTGGAGCAGCAGTTTTTCCCCCCCCCCATGTGAGCCTAAAAACAGGAGACGTAGGAAAGGGCATGGAGTGCCAGACCAGTGCTTGTCCATGATCGAGATTTCCAACCGCTCAACTCTGCTCACATGCCATGGTTCCAATGGAGCAGAGCCTGCAAAGGCGTTTATAGCGTCTTGAGTTCTACTAGGAAACATTTCGTTCGGAACATGATTAAATCAATGCAGTAAAACCACAATCAATTTACCTAAAAGTATGTTATTGCAGTGATATGCGTTTGACCTTCACGTCTGTGTTCATGAATAATCGCATAGAGGTGCTCACAGTACACTTTGTGTACACCTCGTTGACTTTAAAAATGGAGGTTGTTTCGTAATTTCTATTATCCGTCTCCACAAGTTCTTATCAAATCATTACGAGCCTAAACTAAATTAAACTGCAAAGGTGATACTGTAAGACAAGACCAACTTGCTTGCATTTCACCCGAAAATAATAAGGGAACAAATTGCGTCAAGGCACACCAATCATGTTTGAGACAGATACTGTAGATCGAGAGCACAGCGACCTCTGCCACTGAAAGAGTGTATGGCCAAAGACATGACTTCTGTTGTATGGTTTTGGTGTAGTCGAAGATTATTTTTGCCCCATTCAGCTGTAGTTTCGTTTTAACCTTTGGATTACATTTTACTGATGGAAAACCAAGATCAAATTACTAAAAACCTTTACAAAACATGTATTTCCTTTTAATTGACATTGGTCTCTCTATCCACATTTTAGCAGTTGTATTTTAAACTTGGCTGGAGTTAAGGTTACACTTAACCTGCAGGCATGTCCTTACCGTTGACATGGGTTTTCACCTGAACTAAGAATATTAATATATATTTTTTAAACACACCTAAGACCAACAACTCCATTTGCATACTGATTATCATTTATTATGACCTTTAAAAAACAAACATGTTTGTAAACATACATCTTCAAACAATACAAAAGCAGATTTGAACATTCAGTGTGTACATAATCACAACAATATCTGAATCGCAAAGCACAGAACATTGACAAAAAAAAGTGAAAAAGTGCATAACGTTTAAGGAATTAAGGAATGACTAACTTCTGAAAAGAGAACATATGGCAGAAGTTAGTTTGAACAATACCAATTGTGCATTCTGTGGACAAACAGTAATTTTTTTATACATTTGAAATATTACACATACAGTTTTGAATACATAAAAATAGTCCTGATATTTTTGGTTGAAAATACATGGGAAAACTTTGGGTCTCTGCTCCTCTGGAGTTCTCATTGAAACGGCTTCACAATTTTCATTGAAATATAGTTCTAGAATAAAGAAAAAAAGCAATTAGGCAAACATTAATAACATCAAAAACGTAAGCTATCGGTTTGTTATTTCCTTAATGGGAATTTTATTTAAAACAATCTGACCCTCTATCCTCCTCCTGCTTGTTCTTACCGGTAAAGAGTATAACAGGATTCCGATGAAGAGCAGCACTAGGATCAGCAGGATCAGTCCAATGAACATACACTTGAATCTGCGACACAAAATAAGCTTCATGGTCTTACAGGGGTTCGTGAACCAGAAGAAGGACGTGTCTGGACGGCTGTTGAAAGAGGAAACAGAGTTTAATATGGTATGTACAGTTTGAGGTAAACATTTCTGATATGCCTATGAAAAGGGTTAATCTACACAGACCAGTGGAAGTCCTTACTTAGGGAAGTCAAGCTTTGGGTTCATGTTGGGTTCATCCCTGCCCTTCCCAGCAGGCTTCCCATCCACCTCATTCTCAGCCACAATTTCAAGAGTCATCTCGACCTTCCCCTACACAAGATGTTCATTCAGATGTATTCCACACAATGTTTCATATATGCCTCTGATTTGAAATTTAGTAATCTACTGCAGATCCCCTAAAACCAGGTTGATTTATAGTCTTAGTTTTGCCATTGTTAAAATTGATGACCGCTAAGCTGTACTCACACCAAGGACTTCCTTCCCATCCTGTTCAATGACACAGGGCCACCAGCCTCTGACAGACTGCTGAGCGAACAGCGAGTTGGTCAGGTCTGATTTGTGTGGCTCTGCATCCAACATCACCTCCATCATACCCAGACCGCACTTCTCTGGAGTCTTGGCAGGAGGGGTTAGGTTATGCAGATCCAGCTCTACTGTGCCTATAAAATGAGCAGAACAGCACAGAACTGTGTGTTAATAGCAGAATTGATCAGCTGAAGCAACATTAACATCTGAACATTTTTGGTTGAAAGAAAGTATTGTATGGTAATTCATAGTGCTAGTGGTGTCTCACCCAGGTAATCATCCAATGAGAACTTGTCATTATCCCAAATTTGAACAATCAACTTGGGGGGTATCCTGAACTCTGTTTTGTCTAGACTCCAGAAGTGCTCCTGTTTAAGATAAGCAAAAAACAGGCACAATTGTTGCCAATGAAATGCATCTCAATTTTATCTTACTACACTATTACGTTTGTAATATTTTTGTCAAGCCTCAACAAACCTTCTTGGAGACCAGACATAGCTGTTCAGCGGGCAGGTATTCAAAGCCAAAGATGAACCTCCAGTTGAAGTTGCCATCTCCGTCCAGAGACCTGTAGTGGACGTCAGTCTTCTGCTTGTCCTCCTCCATACCTGGCATCCAACTGAAAAGACAAACTGACTGGTTAAATCATTTAGGTTGTAATGTGCAATTGTAGTAGTTAGATCCTAATATATTTTCAACAGATAATTGTTCAACACTAAACTCTATCCTCCCGATTCCTGCTTACAAGAAAAAACAGGAAGTACCAGTGACGAGCTCTATACGGAAGTGGTCTGATGAAGCGGATGCTAAACTACAGCACTGTTGTTTCGCTAGCACAGACTGGAATATGTTTTCCGGAATTCATCTGATAACATTGACAAGTTTACCAGTCACTGGCTTCATTAATAAGTGCAGCGACGATATTGTCACTACACTGACTGTACATATCCCAACCAGAAGCCATGGGTTACAGGCAACAGCCACACTAAGCTAAAGGCTGGAGCTGCCGCTTTCAAGGGGTGGGACACTAATCCGGACGCTTATAAGAAATCCTGCTACAACCTACGACGAGCCATCAAACAGGCAAAGCATCAATACAGGACTAAGATCGAATCCTACTACTCCAGCTCTGACGCTGGTCGGATGTGGTAGGGTTTGCAGAATATCACAGATTACAAAGGGAAATCCAGCCGCAAGCTGCCCAGTGACGCATGCCTACCAGACGAGTTAAATGCCTTCTATGCTTGCTGTTCCGGACGACTGATCAGTCTTCGTAGCCAGTAAGACCTTTAAACAGCTTAACATTTACAAGGCTGCAGGGCCAGAAGGATTACCAGGATGCATACTCCGAGCATGCACTGACCAGCTGGCAAGTGTCTTCACTGGCATTTTCAACGTCTCCCTGACCCAGTCTGTAATACCTACAGATTTCAAGCAGACCACCATAATAAATGACTACCGCCCTGTAGCACTCATCTGTAGCCATTTAATGCTTTGAATGGCTGGTCATGGCTCACAACACCATCATTCCAGAAACTCTGGACCCACAACAATTTTCACACTGCCCCAACAGATGTCGCAATCTCTACTGCCCTCTCCCAGGTGGACAAAAGGAAAACCTATGTGAGAATGCTGTTGATTGACTACAGCGCTGCATTTTTGGTAAGCATTTCAATGTTAATCTACATTTGATTTATTGATACCCTTTGACGTAGATATCGCTCATGTGCTCCCCAGTGATGCTGGTTTCATCCAGAATGACATCAGTGGTGTTCCAAACAACAGCTCGAAGGAAATACCTAAATGGAGACATGGAATTCATTAAGACGTTTATAGACAAGATTACTTTGAAATACCAAATTGAGAAACAATTCTTACTTTTTGGCCTTGCGTGGTGCAATGTCAAAGGGTGGTCCGGGAAGGCCCATGCTTTTGGGGTAAACATCCACCCACATTTGAAGACGGCCCTATAAAGTGAGTAAAAATACAGTTAGTCTCATATACATGGAAGCAGTGGTAGACATATTAAAGAGGAAGACAACATGGACAGTGACCTGAGAGAGTTGGGGCTGGAAGCTGCTGAACAGTGTTCTGGTCTCCACATGCTCTGGCACCAATCCTTGAGTTCTGAGTACATGCAGAGGGAGACGTTCGTTGGCAGGGCCCAAGTGCTGGTGGATCTCGTTGTTAGCCTCTAAATGTAGATGGTAAAAGTGGGTTACCTCAAGTCACATAAAGGCTCTACTCAGGTCACACAAAACAATCTAAAATGAACGTGAAGAAAAAAAAACTGCATTTAAAAAATAAAAAGGTAATGAATTACCAAATTGAGCCAGCGTGTACTGTTCCCCATTGAATGACAGTGTGTTGCCATCGTCTTCTGTTATGGGTGGAGGGACACCTTTGAGGCGGGCCAGGTTCTGAAGGATCTGAGAGGGCTTCAGCTGGTCGCGCCATTGGTTGATTCCAGAGCTGTTTCAGGGAGATCACAGCAAATAAGTTCTTAATTGACCTGCCTAGTAAAATAAAATGTAAGTAAAATACTATCTGTAGCTATACAACAGAAGGCAAGGGGCATTTTGTAGTGAACTCTCACATTACGATTTACAGTAGGAAAAAGTATCCTCACATGCAGTATGTCTGAGGCAGGCCACAGTAGGAGCCGAAGCGCGACAATAAACGGTTCTCCAGGTCAATCACCGTCTCGCCCACTTTCTCATCCCGACTCAGCAGATCATAGTCATACACAGAGATCTTCAGGTCTTTGTCTTCAGGCAAGAAACATGTCATCTCAAACATTCTGCAAAACAAAGGAGGTTTAGTATAAGTGTAATGTACAATATTAGCCATAAGATCTTGAGGGTAAGTAAATATCTAAATTAAAATGTGCGATTTTTACCTTCCAAACACAGGGTTGGTGGTATTTGGTAAGTAGTTATCTCGGTCCTCAATTGACTTTTTCCCCAGAGCAATCTTCATATAAGGATCACACTGTAAAGGAAAGGCAAATTGAGAAAACATGTTGCAACATTGAAGCGATTCAATGTAGTATGCGTAAAATTGAAGAGGGCAGCAACGGACAATGCAAGAGCTTTGGATTCTAAGGTTATATCTTCATTTTGGGATAAACAGTTAGACATAACAAGGTTCACTACCTATAGTGCCTTCAGAAAGTATTCACACCCCTTTACTTTTTCCACATTTTTGTTGTGTTTCTGCCTGAATCGTCTCTGGCCTACACACACTACCCCATAACATCAAAGTGGTATTATGGTCTTGAGAAATTTTTTAAAATGAATAAAAAAATTAAAAGCTAAAATGTTCAGAAGTAAATGTTTGCTTATTTAACAAGTTGCAGGGACTCACTCTGTGCAAGAAGTGTTGAACATGATTTTTGAATGACTACCTCATTTCTGTACCCCAACATACAGATAAATTGTAAGTTCCCTCAGTCGAGCAGTGAATTTCAAACACAGATTTAACCAAAGACCAGGAAGGTTTTCCAATGCCTCGCGAAGGGCACCTATTGGTAGAGGGGTAAAACTTTTTTTAAAGACACTTAATATCCCTTTGAGCATGGTGAATTGTGAATTACATTTTGGATGGTGTCAATACACCCAGTCACTACAAAGATACAGGCATCCTTCCTAACTCAGTTGCCGAAGAGGCAAGAAACCACTCAGGGATTTCATAATGAGGCCAATGGTGACTAAACAGTGGCTGTGATAGGAGAAAACTGAGGATGGATCAAGAACATTGTAGTTACTCCACAATACTAATCAAAACGAGTAAAAATAACGCCTGTAAAAATAAAAAATGCATTCTGTTTTCAAAGAGTTAAAATTTCAAAAAGTGGCAAAGAAATGAACTTTTTCCAAATACAAGCCGTTATGTTTGGACCAAATCCAATACAACACAATGAGTACCACTCATATTGTTAAGCATGGTGGTGGCTGCATCATGTTATGGGTATGCTGGTCATCAGCAAGGACTACAGAGTTTTGTTTATTTGAATAGCACTAAGCACATGCAAAATCCTAGAGGAAAACCTGGTTCAGTCTGCTTTCCACCAGGCACATACAACTTTCAGCAGGACAATAACCTAAAACACAAGGCCAAATATACACAAGTTGCTTACCAAGAGAACATTGAATGTTCCCGAGTGGCCTAGTTACAGTTGACTTAAATCTGCTTAAAAATCTAAGGCAGAACTTGAAAATGGCTATGTAGCTATGGTCAACAACCAATTTGACAGAGCTTGAAGAATTGTGAAAATGGGCAAATGTTGCACAATCCAGGTGGGCACATCTTAGAGACTTACCTAGAAAAGACTCACAGCTGTAGTCGCTGCCAAAGCTTACTAACATGCATTTACTCAGGGGTATGAATACTTATGCAAATGATATATTTCTGCATTTGATTTAATACATTCGCACACATTTCTAAAAACATGTTTTCACTTAGGGGGTAGTGTGTGAAGATGGGTGAGAATTATACTTTAAATCCATTTTGAATTCAGGCTGCAACAACAAAATGTGGAATAAGTCAAAATACCCCAATTCATGTTGTAAAGTTACAAATAATATGAGATGAATATTGCTCACGCCAATCAATGTCAAACCAATATGGGCTTAGAACTTTAAAGCCAATCATCTCAGAATCACATTTTTACAGATGTAATCTTATAACTCCAAGGTCACATCAGGACTCGCCTGGCCGTTGTTATCCTTTGGTTGCAGGTTGATGCCTCTGACCACATAGATCCTGACCAGGCACTCCTGAGGCCCGCTTTTAGGCAGCTCACGGAACTGGCGAGGAGGAAGAGCAACACCCGGGTCGTCTGATAGAGGGTACACCTTAAAAGAGCCCTGAAAAAACAAATCAGCCATCACTGACAGGTAGCAATGCATCAACTCCGCCACTAGAATGCAGCAATAGCCTGATTTATGACTGATGCATTCCATCCATTTGTATAACCGAGCCAATGTGGCATGTTATGCATGAGACATGTAAGTGTAGGTATTTTGTGACACAACGGTGAGCAACTGCTGTTCCACCTTGAATTCTCCAACGACAGATGGATCATCTTCCCCATCTTCATTCTTGCCTCTTTTCAGTTTGAAGGTCCTGCAGAAATCAGTGAGTTGTTTGAACTCAGGAATCTCTTCCAGTTCGTTATCATACACCTGAAAACAGAGGATATAAAATGATATTTGAGTCTAGGGGGGGACTATTCCAATTAATCAGTGCAGCTACTTCAGATGTATTCTGTGTGAGATGTCAAGGCTTCACCTTCAAAGTGTCATATCCTTTCTTTAGGTAAGGACGGCACTTCTCCTGATCTCCAATGGAAGCGTAGAATTTACTCCACCAATCAACTGTCTCCTTCTCCTAATGTGAAAAAGCGAAGTTAACATCAAATTCAAGTCTGTACATCAGTGTGATAGAGAGCTGTGCGTAGAAGTTTTCATATCTTACCTTCTCTGCAAGCTTTAAGGAAGGAGAATGGGATGAAAGGAAAGATAAGTAAACAAGGTGTCAAGTCAATATCAGAGTCATTCGTATGCCAGGTAGTGAATCAGTGTCACATGAATGTGTCACATGCATGATCAATCTGGTAGATTCTATAAGATCTGCTGTAGTATGAAGGGGGGAAAAAAAAAAACACTTATTTATTTGATTCATTGATCACCAAATGTGAGCCAATGACACGATTGGACATTGTTTGAATGCACGAGCTACGATTGTCTAGAAGGTTGATCATTGATTACAATAGAAGTGGTATAATTTGCAGTTCTGTCATTTTAAATGCATACAATTATAAAACAATTTAAATATGATTGCCTGATCAGCAATATCTATTGGATTATAGGAATGAGTAGGCAAGATGTGAGAATGCAAAATCAAAAGAATAGTTTCAATAAGGGTTTATTTTTTTTGTTGCTCAGTTCTAAATACGAGACACAGATGTCCTGTTTTATTAGATTAAACTCAAACTTAATCATTTTTTTATTTTTTTTTAAACAGGTTCAAAGTTCGATTTAATTTTGTTTACTTCTTTGGATGAGTCACATTTTGACTCTGCTCATACTCCTTCCGCAGCAGTCATTTCACCACACACACACACACATAGATCACCGTTGAGATTTGAGAAAGGCAACCTCAACCCTGCAGTGTCTTTGTCCAGCCTATAGAGTTAAACTATAGATGACCATACATACAAGATGAGAAGTAGGTGGCGGCCATTTTGTTGACTGCTGCTGATATACTCTACACAAACTGCAAGTCAAAGCATCGACGTGGAATTCGGACACTTATTAGATAGAATAAATCTTACAAGCTGAGTGTAATGTCCAACAAAATATGGTGAATGAGGGATTTCCCCTTCAAATGCCAGAGTGTACCTGCGTTTCAAGCACAGGCCTCCCGTCTTCCATGTCAATTCTGATGTCCCGAGGAGAAGCGGCCATCAGAGCCACTAAAAAAGTTGAGACAATTTCTTATGTACATCTCATATGTTGGAAAACCATTTCAATCTCAACATAGGGTGGTAGAATGCACGTGTAGTAAGTGTATGATAGAGACAACAGTTACCTTTGGATGACATGGATGACTTCTGGATGATGTAAGGGTCACAGCGAAACTCCTCCAGAGTGTCTATGGTACACTGTCCAACCACTGGCTTCCTGCCAAATGGCCTGTGGTCGATCACCTTCAGCACAATGGGAGGGGTGTACATCTCCTCTTTGGGAAGGAGCTGAGGATAAAGACGAGACAACTTTGACATCGATCCCCTGAGTGAGGAATGAGAGGACGCCTACACTGGCAACATTTTACCCCCCCCCCCAAAAAAACAGAAGAAAAAAAAACACAAGTGCCTGAGATCCAAAGCAAGCAGCTCTTACCACTTTGAGGAAGAGGACAGATCCAGGAAAGTTGGGGCTCTTCTTCATGTTCTTGATGACAGCAGACTGAACCACCTCTCCTCCACACTCCACCACCAGGCTAGGGGAGGACACTGTGGCCAACTGGTAGGTCTTCATGTTGCGCAAGCCCCAGGCCAGAATCTGGAACACACACACACAGCATATATAGTGGGAAACTGCAGGTAAACTTGCCATTTCTGTGGTAATGTTATGACATGACTGAAGTATTGTAGGTTTACCTCAATGGCCATGAGTTGCACCACAGGCCGTATCCCCTGAGGCACCATGTACAGATTCTCTGCCCTCTTGGGAGGAACCAGAGGGAGGTCCATCCCAATCCCCTAGAGACAAGAGTACACAATACACATAACCCTCTTCCTATAAGCCTACCCCACTAACCAATACTGATCCACATCCTCCTCTGGTACTACACCTTATCCATCAGGATGAGCTCAGCAGCCACAAGCACCTCCCCAGCCCGCCTGCCCTTGTGTGTGATGGGGGACCACAGCAGTTGAGGGGTCTGGTCCATGCCTGGGTTCAGTTTCACCAGGGGGACACACGTGCTCCGACCCAGCAGCTCATGTTTCCCCTGGGGCAGAGTGTAACACATTAACCAACTACAGCCAGGATGAAAATCACAGTCAATTAGGGGACTGTGTTGATAACCTGAGTAACTGACGGGACTTTGATCACACTCACCACTTGGTCATTGTCATAGAACTCCAGCACCACATCAGGGGGATAGTGGGCGATGTTCTGGGGGTCCCCGTAGATCTCCATGTTATGGAAGATCAGAGTCTGGTCCCACGTGGGGTTCAGAGTAGCCTTCATGGTCTCGGTGGTTTGACTCATGTGCAGGAAAGACACATGGGCATATGGATCTAGGAGGAGATCGAACACATTGTGTGTTATTTTCATAATATCTCACGTGCCAACTGCCACCAAATCAAGAGGATTTTTGACAGGGAGATGTGCAGACCCGAGAAGCTGTCTTTGTCCATGGCAACAAGGTTCCTGGCCTGGTAAACGTAGATGCGGAGGTGGTAGACATGCGACCCTGCAGGAAGAAAAAAAAAATAACAAGGTTAACCTCTTAGAGCTCTAGGGGCGCTATTTCATTTTTGGATAAAAAACGTTCCCGTTTTAAGCGCGATATTTTGTCACGAAAAGATGCTCGACTATGCATATTCTTGACAGTTTTGGAAAGAAAACACTGAAGTTTCAGAATCTGCAAAGATTTTGTCTGTAAGTGCCCCAGAACTCATTCTACAGGCGAAACCAAGATGATGCATCACCCAGGAATTAGCAGAATTTCTGAAGCTCTGTTTTCCATTCTCTCCTTATATGGCTGTGATTGCGCAACGAATGAGCCTACACTTTCTGTCGTTCGCCCAAGGTCTTAGCAGCATTGTGACGTATTTGTAGGCATATCATTGGAAGATTGGCCATAAGAGACTACATTTTCCAGAGGTCCGCCCGGTGTCCTTTGTCTAAATTTGTGCGTAATCTTCAGGTGCGGGCATTTTCTCCTGGGATTCAGGAGAGAAAGCATTTTTCCAAGAACGATGTATCAATGAAGAGATATGTGAAAAACACCTTGATGATTGATTCTAAACAACGTTTGCCATGTTTTCAGTCGATATTATGGAGTTAATTTGGAAAAAAGTTTGCGTTTTGAGGACTGAATTTATGGATTTTTTTTGGTAGCCAAATGTGATGTATAAAACGGAGCTATTTCTAATACACAAGGAATCTTTTTGGAAAAACTGAGCATCTGCTATCTAACTGAGAGTATCCTCATTGAAAACATCAGAAGTTCTTCAAAGGTAAATGATTTTATTTGAAGGCTTTTATGTTTTTGTTAATGTTGCGTGCTGGATGCTAACGCTAATGCTAACGCTAAATGCTAACGCGAAATGCTAACTCTAGCTAGCTACTTTTACACAAATGATTGTTTTCCTATGGTTGAGAAGCATATTTTGAAAATCTGAGATGACAGTGTTGTTTACAAAAGGCTAAGCTTGAGAGATGGCATATTTATTTCATTTCATTTGCGATTTTCATAAATAGTTAACGTTGTGTTATGCTAATGAGCTTGCTGATAGATTTACACAATCCTGGATACAGGGGTTTTTTCATAGCTAAACGTGACGCAGAAAACGGAGCGATTTGTCCTAAACAAATAATCTTTCAGGAAAAACTGAACATTTGCTATCTGAGAGTCTCCTCATTGAAAACATCTGAAGTTCTTCAAAGGTAAATGATTTTTTTGAATGCTTTTCTGTTTTTTTGTGTAAATGTTGCCAGCTGAATGCTAATGCTAAATGCTACGTTAGCCATCAATACTGTTACACAAATGCTTGTTTTGCAATGGTTGAGAAGCATATTTTGAAAATCTGAGATGACAGTGTTGTTAACAAAAGGCTAAGCTTGAGAGCTAGCATATTTATTTCATTTCATTTGCGATTTTCATGAATAGTTAACGTTGCGTTATGGTAATGAGCTTGAGTCTGTATTCACGAACCCGGATCCGGGATGGGGAGATCAGAAAGGTTAAGGCCAGTATCAGACAGAGAAATCCATGCCAACTATGTATAACTAAAGCACTCACTGTCAAATGAACAGGAAACAGTTGGAGTATTGGCACCAAAGGGCTTGGACGCATCAACCTTCTCATCTTTTCTCTTCTCATCTGTATCAACCCCCTGCAAAGACAAATCAAGAATCCCTCAGAATTAATCACTCAACAGGGATGGACAACTGCTGGACAAGTGTCGTCATGCCAGGGAGAAGAGAAAACCAACAGAAGCTGCAGGTCGCGAGGACCAGAGTTGCTCACCAGTGCCCCCTCCAGTTTGAAAATGGCGGATGCCCCTAGGCGGTCGGCGGGGGCCATCTTCCTCCTCCAGCGTCGGCGTCGGATTGTGTCGGTGGAACGCACCTTCCTGTGGAACTTCCAGCCAATCAGAGAGGAGAACTCCCAGCCCTCCGGGTCTCCTTGGTCTCGCTTCTGAAAAGGCAGGGGAATATATTAGACACCCACAACATTTAATTACAGTTTCCTATTGGCACAGTGCGCACGGACCTCAGCGGTTGTACCAGCAGCGGATCTCTTCCTGGGCCTGACCACTCTCCTCCGTCTGTGGACGTGGTACATCTTCTCTGCTGGCACCCATGACTTGGGCTTTTCATCTGGAGGGATGGTGATTCCATACTCCCAACCTGCATTCAAATAAAACCTTAGAAATTCATACACAATGCTTGAAAATACTACAGGTCATTTCTACAGTAGTAGACATTACAAATTCCAATTTCAAGTCAAGTCCTCCACTGCAAGATCAAGCAGTGTGTGAAAGCAGACCTTTCTCATCCACAGCCCGATTGTCATCCACAGCCCACTCAGCCTCCCAGCTCCAGCCTGCAGGACACTCCATCTCCCCTGGGTTCTGGGTCTTCTCCCCATTCTGCAAACGCAACGAACAACACCTCAGTTACTTGAACACCGTTGTGCGTTTGTCTGTGTTGTGTGTTCCCTAACCACGTCAGCGTAGGGCTCAGCAGCAGGCTTCCACTCTCCGCCAGGGAAGCGAGTCTCGTTCTGGAAGACTTCATCTATGAATTCAGTGTGTCCCGCATCTGCCTCTGTCAACAGACTTGTACAGACACAAAAAGAGATTATTACAGACTTAAAACCTGCTCAAAAAGACCTGGTACAACAATACTCCTCACTAATGGGTGGTTGATGGAATGAGAAAAATGAAAAACAACCAAAGAACTGGCAGCTTGGTCATGTTCATTAGGCACCAAAGGGAAGAAAATAAGAAACAGGGAGGGCCTACCTAGACTTATCATATATATATATATATATATATTCTGTTTCAAAACGGCGTGCCCTGTCTGCTGAACATGACTGATTTCATGACTGATTGTGATAAAGGAGCGCAGATGACAAATATTCTACCACTGTATAAAACAAACATGCGTCTTACCCTTTCTCTGGGTCGATGAACCATTCTCCCTCCCACTCCCAGCCTCGCGGGGGCATGAAGTACTCCTGTTTCAGCTTCAGTTTGCCAGTCACATCAGAGTACTTGTGGCGTAAACCCAGACCCGTAGTTCCCCACTTTCCCAGCATGTAGGCCTGATTCTCATACTGCCAAAGGGGGGGGAGGAAACAAACACTTGATATATATTATACATAAACACTCTCCTCCATTTCTATTAAGTTCAACACTCAAAAAAAAGGGAGTCATTTTCATAGAACCATACCAATTCAGCAAACACACTGAACGTCCCCTCAGAGAAAGTGTTGAACTTCTTCTCGTGTGCAGACAGGCCAAGCCACACGTTGACTCTGATCTGGACTGGAACCTTGAGTCCCTTGTTTTTATCCATAGGGTACTGCATGAGGATAGTCCTGGTCCTGCCGCAGAACTGTCCACAGGCCTGTTCGCTGTAGGTGGAGTAGAGGAGCTGGTGGGCTGGGATACGGCTGTACGCCACTCTCGTCTCCCCCCTCAGCATCCAGATGATCACGTCAGGCATGCTGTTCTGGGGCTGGAGAGGGACACATGTAAACACACAATGTCAATTAAATCCCTGGTTAATACAGACCTACCACTACCTTCAAGGGTAATTTAGAGGGAATTTTACATGGAAACATGCAGTAAAAGTCAAACATTTGGACATGGGTTTGGAAAAGGGTTTTTCCTTTAATATTTTTTCTAAATTATAGACAACAAAACTATGAAACATATGGAATCATATAGTAACCAAAAAACAGATACTCATTTCACAGATTACACCTACTTTGTAGAATATAAAATAAACAAATCAAGCTAACACTTTTTTGGTTACTACATGATTCCATAGTTTGCCTTCACTACTATTCTACAATGTAGAAAATAGTACAAATAAAGAAAAACCCTTAAATGAGTAGGTGTCCAAACATTTGGCTGGTACTGTACTTAAAATGTGAAGAGCCTATAGCCCCAATTTTCAGCCATTACAAAATCGCTGATTATTGATAGCATTTTACCAAAAGTATATCATGCCCAGACTAACAGCTTGACCTCTGACCTACCTCATCAGCAAGCTGCTTCAGTTTGTCTAGCCAGCCCTCGATGTCCACCAGGGTGTCCTTGATGTCGGCGGGCTCGTCTCTCATACAGTCGGCCCCCTCCATGATGGTCTGCAGGGCGTTGTCCCGCAGCTTCTTGATCTGGATGTCCAGGGCAGTCAGGTTGGATTGGCCCTCCAGGTCTGGAACTTTGAAACTGGTATGATGGGGATTGGGTTAGATACAAATACTGGGTTAACAGTCATCTTCGCCGTGTTTGAGCTAGATCAGAAAGGAGTTATTATTTGAAAACCCAACAGATTATCCCAATGTTTACCAGCTAAACCCATTAAAAACAAGGAAGCATTTACCGGTCAAGATCGTCGATCAGCTGATTCACCAGCTTCAGCCAGATCTCTGCCAGACAGTTGTCAGAAGCTTTAGCCAAGATGGCCGTCTTCATTGCAGTGATGTTAGATTGCTGAAAGGAGCAATAGACTAAAATGTTACATTGCATTCATACATTCTATGAATAATAGAATACTATTTACATTTTAGTCATTTAGCAGACACTCCTATCCAGAGCGACTTACAGTAGTGTGCATACATTTTCATACTATGAATAAAATCTTCCATGGCAAAAAACAATAATTAACACATTATCTTACCAGGCGTTCAGATATGTACAGAATTATGTTGACTGCATCCAAGCGGTGACTGATGTCCTCCCAGAAAGATGTGATGACAACCACTGGCTTTGTGTCAGCCCAGGGCAGGTAATAGTAGTGGTTACCTGTTTAAAATAAACTAAATTAGTCCAATTCACATACTCTTGTAGAGGTACCAATTACCAGATGAGTTTCATTTCTAAGGTGGCGTGGTCCTTTACCATCAAACACAGCACAGCTGTACTGGGTAGTGGAGGACAGTGGTTTACAGGTGGTGTCCAGTTTGTTGCCATAGTTGCCGATGCTGACCTCAAACTGGATTGGTTCGCCAGGCTCCTGGAGCATGCTGGCACTGTGGAACACGGCACACAGACAGTACTTCCTCCTACGCTGGTATTTCTGATCAGAAAATAAAACGTGTTTGGTTTAGATTTTATTTTAAGTATGAATTGACTTACATTTCAAATAACTTTATTATTCAAAGATGTAGCATGTATTTTGCTTTTCTTTGGCCATAACCACCAAAACAGGACATACCTATAGGAGAAAAGGGTAAGGTAAAATTGATTAAGAACCAATGGGAGGACAGGTTACAGTACCTGGGCCACCAAGATGTCATCACTAGGGATCGCATCCACAGTCTTGTCAGGTTTGCCTTCCAGTTTAGTCGAGAGCTCAACCAGGATTCGTCCTCGATAGGCCACCCCTTCACCCTGTCAAAAAAGAAAAAAAGTATAGATCAATTCAATGTCAACATTAGTTTATACAGTCCATATGTAGAGATCGGTCAACATCTCAAAGCTTAGAGATGTACTCAATTCCCTTGCAGGACCTACCTTGCCATAGTTCAGCTCTTCATAAGGGTCAAGAAGCCCAGTAAACTCTCTGGGACTCCCATACAGGTTGACATAGCAAGGCCCAAAGGCTGGCAGAAAACCCACCTCAGACTCCCCAGTCTTCCCTGTGGAGGAAATAGCATTTTTTTTTATTTTTTTTTACTAATGTGTCTAAATAATGAGCTGCACAAAGCTGTGGAGTTAGTTCTGGGTGTCAGAAGCTGATGTCTTGGATGGAGAACAGTTAACACAGCAGTAGCAAATCTAGGGCATCTGCTCTGTTCCCCCCCCCCCCCCCCCCTCTTTGGAGTGTTAGGTTACACAAAGAATCTCAGCCTCACACAGCAACTTAGAAATGCAACACATGCAGCAAATGAGCTTTCTCTCCATCTTTGGCAAACAAAAGGAGCACAGGCAACTCTGACAGCACGAACAAAGCATGCAAATGATATTGAAGTCACAAAATTCCATAACCGAATATGAAGGGTTAGACGGGAGGCAAAAATGTTTGCTGTAACCTTTTGAGTACCAAGGAAGGACAACTTTGAAATGATATGTTCTCACTACACTCAAATATCATGCTATCGTACTCAAAGGGCTACAGAAATGAATTGACCGGGCACAACTCTTAGCAGTCACACAGTAACTGCAGTGCAGTAATCATTGTCTGGGGTCAAATTCAATCCATTCTAAAAATTCTTTGAAACGTCGTGCTGGGCTATAATCTGAGGAATTGACTAATGTGATGTATACAGTACTGCAAACTGCAGTATCCTTCACATGACGCGTTTGTGGTACCGGGCCAAATAAGATTTTTACACTGGGTGGTACTTTAATAATTCATCACATCTATTGAACCCTCACGTGATTGAGAGAACCCATTTCCCGCATGTTCGTCTAGACAAAGAGAGAAAAAAAAAAGGCACGTTCTGTACATTAGACAATTACAATAGAATATAGAGATGAATAGAGTAGACCTGTTCATTTAACAACCAAAGTGAATGGACATCATGTAATTAGACAACTACAATGGCATAGAAATCATATACTTGAGCTATAGATGGTGAAAGAGAAATAGTGGGGCGTAGTGGAATAGACCTCAATCGAACCATACCTTCAATTTCACCACCAGAGGACGCTATCTTGCCCAAGTTCAAGTAAGTGGTGCCAATTGAGTCATTCCGAGTCAAGCGATCCCTGCATAAGAAGTGCAATATCACAACATGACATTATCCACCGTCAACTTCACTGTCATCACATTTAGAGGACACACGGTTAGAAGACACGGTTTTCCTAACCTTTGACTTGCCCTGATTTTCCACCATTCCCACTAGCAACAGACTAAGGCTACAGTGGTGTTTCCCTGCCAACAGAATCCCAGCCTGGAACAGGGAGTGGCGGTTGACTGACTCATACTATAGTACGGCCAAGTTCCTCCCAGGCCAAATAACAGACTGACCACACTCTGGAGACGCCATTACACAGCATACAGGCAGGGAGCAGAGAGAGAGCACAAGGGAGGCACTCTAAGAGGGCTGACTATACACTACTTCCTGGCCCTATTTGTGCAGAAACTCGGGACCTTAGAAAGTATGCATCTGAATACGGTTCTAAAACAGTGCGGTAGGTCAGAACAAAACTGACAAGAGGGCAAATGAAGTGCTTTAAAAATGGATACATTAGTGTTCAGTAGAGAAGATACTGTTGACTTACCAATCAAATATGGTCAGTTTGATTTGTTCACACATGGAAGGGAACTGCAGAAAGATTTTGTGAAATCATTGTTTTGAATCACAATTTACCAAAGCAGAAATCCAGTACACAAGTGTGTTTTTTTTTTGTGTTTTTTTTTTACCTTAACCTGAAGATTCAGCATTTGGTTCCATTCTGGGTTGGCATTCTTCTCAATGACTTGGGTGCACAGCTACAACAAACATTCACATATCAACTTCACTGCACAACCATTTCCATAATAAACAAATCCTCCCCATGATGAGTTGTGTAGAGAGGAATGGGAGTACCTTTTTGCCAGCGAAGCGGGCCTCTACAAAAGGGTCCACTAGATTCTTCTTGTTCCCATCCCCTCCAAACATATCCTTCACTGACTGGGCAAAGGCATCATCCACTATGAAAATAACCACACAAAAAAAACATACTGGTTAAGTTTGTTTTGAGAGGAAAGTATATACCACATCAATCCAAATCTCACATAGTTTCGAGAGTTACACTTTTCTAAATGAATAGCTAGCACAGATGCACACCCCCATCTTATGCGTAGAGAGCAAGCACTTAGAAGTCAGTGCTGAAGAACCTTAAAGCATAACAAATCAACCACAACAGCAGCAGGACGTGATCGCTACGACATTAGATATAGGAGTGGTGTACTCTGGGGAATGTCCTCGGCCCGGAACACTTTGAGAGACAGGGTGACCCATCGCAGAGTGACCCCCGCTGGCATCAGCAGGTTACTCTCTATGTCATCCTGGTCATCGCTAACGTCCCTCTTCTCTACCTGCGGAAGTCAAACACACACTGGTGTCACACTTTGCTATGGTAGGGACATACGTTATTTTCATGTAAATCTGACTGGGGGAGGCATATGGGGGTCTTCCTGGGGCATGTACATCCATACATTATTTATTTATTTTTAAATTTCAGCGCCAGCCACGATTTAGCAGTAGCGGTGCGCCGATGTTAAATGCATATAGGGGAAACACTGAGGAACTGTGGGAGGTAAACCCAAACTAAAGGTTGTATTACTGAACGCATTACTGTACCGGTGGTTCGTCTCCCGTCCCAACTATGAACATGCTGACTTTGAGGTATCCCCTGGCCCCCGAGCTGTAGTCATCAGGGTCATTCAGAAGGAGCCACTTCCTCATAACGGAGTGATCTGTGAGACAGACGGGCACAACATTTACCTCCATAGACGGGTTGTCTGACAACATCACATAAATGATGCACGTGTCGATGAGTTAAGATTCTGAACATTCGGACAGCTAACAACAATGACAAGCTTATGCCATGTGGAGAATCATAGATGGCTCATCAGCTAGTTGTATCTTGTTATTGATACCATGTCTTGTTTAGAGGTGTTTTGACTGATGTCTATACTAATATGGCTCAAATTTGCTTGCTAGAAAACCAACAACTGTAACAATGAATTTAAGATATATACATTTGCACAATGAGCACTTATGTTTCCAATAAACATTGAGACTGCAAATACAGAGAGTCACCTCCATAAACCTACCTGGTCCATCATAAATAAAGCCAATAGCAACCTGTGGGAAGCAAAAGATGGGAAATACCTCAGACTGATAAAATACATAAATCGAGTAATGGATTATAAAGTTGGGACTTCTTCTTGGGACTTCTTCGTGTCCTTAGTCCTTGAATGTTTTAATAAGAGGTGTAGGGGAAAGGAGGAGTACCTTGAAGTCCCCCATGAGACTGTCAGCTCTCAGAGAGAAGGAGTCGTACACCTACAGAAGGAGAGCACTTAATTCAAGCGAGAATGAAATGCTATACAACTCATAGCAACTGAATGTTCACCAGTTAGTGCCAAAATGACCAACATTGAGTTCAACTTACCCGAAAGCTGATAGATTGATCGAATAGGTCTAATGGTAACATGTTGACGTTGTAAAAGAACATCTGTAAAGAGAAAGGAATTGGCGTTGTTTAATGAGAAAAGCTAAGCCACAAACTGCAGTCATTTCTCAATTTGATAAGCACACATGGACTTAGTCAAGTTTAATAAATATGGCTGCCTTTACCTCATCAAAGAAGGGATTGTTTCCCCTCCTTATCCTTGTTCTGTGAGTCTGTCCACAAACATTCACCTTAACAACAGGTTTGATGTTATTCCCAGGGAGCTGTCGCCCCTCTATGATCCTGACACGGATCTGAGGGTAAGAGATGAGAATGAGAAAAAGGGAGTGAAAACAATGTTACGCAGCATGACAGTTGTGTTTAGATAGATGTTAGAACCGCTGTGGGAGAATTCACCTGAAAGTCCTGCGGTTTATTGGCCAGGGGACGGTTCCGTTTCCTGGTACTCCTGACCAGTCTTTGGTTAGGGTTCCCAGGCTGACCATTGGAGGAGACTCCCCCTGCACAGCCACTCTGTCCTCCATCAATAAAGTCCTCATCCCTCTCTTCACCGCCACCTTCCACTGCACACGCGCGCACACACACACACACACACACACACACACACACACACACACACACAATCAGATTAAAGTATATTCAACAGCACAAATGTTTTTGCTGAAGTAACAGCTAATACAAGGATCCAAATAAACTCATAGGCCTTTCATAATCCTGCCACTTCATAATCCTGCCACATGGAAAACAAAGCCACAGGAAAACAAAGCCACAGGAAAACAAAGCAAAAATACAAATAGCTCCATGATGTTTCTTTCTTATTTGGATGATTAAGACAAGCATACCAGACAGCTCTTTTTTACAATCAAAGTATTCATCCACAGAGCCGAGCAAACAAAAGTCCTCCATGATCCCAAAGACAAATGCTACCGTGGCACTACAGACCACATGACGTACCAGAATCACCAGCTGTGGCTCCTTCCTGTGGGTCATTTGGCTTTGGAGCGGCATTGGCTGGAGGGTCATAGCGAATCAAAAGGCTTACTGTGGCCTGGAAGGTGAATAATTGGTGGAATCAATCAATCAATCAATCATCCCATTAAAACATGCTGGTATCAAAATTCAAATTGGAAAATTGCACCAGATTTTTATGCTCATGTGGTTAAGATAATAACTGTTGAATTAAAAATTGTATAATAGGGATTGAAAGGATTGCAGGGAAAACAGGTGTTTCAATTTGAGCTGATTGCATGATTGTTTTCCCCATATCCTTGGTAGCTGGTGAGTATTAACTAGTGAGGGGATTGCATTAATCTGGCCCATCGCTTGGGTAGGCGTAGTTTGCACTGGGTGGAAAGTGATTGCAGATTGGTTTGTTTTGGAACCGGGGTGCCTCCGGAACATAAGCTGGCTGCCCTGTTCTGGCCGCCGGTGAAGTCTGCTCAAAACAAAAGTGACATAGGTTAAGCACGTAGAGTAATGAGTAGGATTCTGTGTTCACACGCAAAAGTGATTGCTTTTGATTTTTTTTAAAACGCTTTAATCTGCCTTCCCAATTGAAACTAATTAAAGCATATAATTTCATGAAACAGAGATGTTGTATGTTTCTGAACGATGGATCATGCTGCCTTGTTGACAACATAACCGAGCGGCGCAGATTGCTGTTCGATTTGAGCAGGGTGCGCCTCCCTCACCAGCTATGCCCGGTCACATGACCGGCCATAGACCGGTGTACCCAGGGCCAGTTTAATCGAATCCCCTCAGTGAAAAACATACCCCAATAGCCTGCCCCTTTTCATTGACAAGAGCCACATCTTGAGATGGAGAGGATTTGACTTGACCAGTTGCAAGGTCTTTCAGTGAGATTTTTGCAGAGCCTAGAAACCTACAAAACAAGGGCAAACTTCAGATTCGGCTAGCTGTAAAAACAAATACGGCTTTCATACTATACAAAGGTGAGGGTTGAAATTACTTTTGATAATAAATATCAGGCACATCAACAAACAAAACCCATCCCACTTATTCAATTACAGTCCATTCCAAAATACATCCCTACACAGGCTGAGGGGCCAGTGAGGGGGAAACATTCACAGACAGGAATTTCTCGCAAGGCCTCGGCTGTGAAACAAAGACCCAAGAAACGTTCAGCTGCATTCACACGGATTTCAATTTTCTCTGAATTTTTCTCCACTTGCGATGTACAGTTTATGACCATTGCAATAAATTATACAAAGTCCACCTTTTAAACATTGTTGGAATCGGCTAAACTTTGAATATTGAGATAATAAATGATAGAGACGAAGCCTTGATTAGAAAGAGTCTAACTAGCCAGAAGGCTTTGGAATGTGTTTGATGGAAAGGAGGAGAGCGATGTGTTGATATAAAGAAGACAGATGGACATCTGTGGATTAGGTGAAGGAGAGGTTGAAGTCAGGAGGTGAGGGGTGAGGTCAGTTCCCCTTAAGGGAGTAATCAGGGTTAGTATCTGGTTACCTTCTTCCTCTTGGGCATAAACTAAGGATTGGGAGAGAGGGAGTGTCTTAAGTAGGATGTATATAAACTGTGACGTGAGAAATGTTTTGTTGTTTGATTACAGCTGTACAGAACCTTTGGGAATAATTCAACTTGGTTAAAGCTTCTCTAGTGTGCGTGGGTTATTTACTCTGAAAAATAACATGTAACATTTCACGATCCCTCGCTTGATGAGAACCCTTAACTGGTTGTGGTGCCTCTACTACTATTGTTTTCTTCCCCACCACTTGTTCCTTCCACTCTTCTCACCTCCTCCAGATAGGAGACACGCTGAACACACCTTGCTCTTGCCACCGCGGTCTTCTTCACCCTAACAGGGCACTTCAGGATTTTGGGCGCATGTTCGCCTCCACAATTGCAGCATTTCACTTCATCTGGCATATGATACTCTTCCATTCCGCACACACGACCAAATGTTTTGCATTCATGACACTTAAGGGGCTTGTGCACAAAAGCTCTTGCAGGGTATCTCATGAATCCTAGCCGTATATGAGATGGGAGAGACTCTTCATCAAAGAACAGTAGTATGGATAAAGTCCATTCATTTTCTCCATCCACCATATACAGGCCAGTCGATGTGCTTGAACCACTCCATCGATGTCTTCAGTTATGTCGTCGACCTTCACTTCTTGCGCCACCCCAGAAATAACCCCCTTGACATTCCACGCCTATATCTTTCTGAGGCTTAAAACATGCTTCTTCTTCTCTGCCTATACACACGCAAAAAAAAAAAATAAGACAACTTCCTGTGACACTTTCCTCCAACACGTTCCAGATTTTCCATCGTGATGTTAAACGGATTGCCCAGGTAGCATAGATCCAACGCCACACGCCGACAAAAAACTAATCTAGGGGTTTCCTAGTTTCCACCACAACTTTCCTTCTCTTGATTTAAGTTCTTCGTCGCCACTGTAACCCACTCATTTTCAATCTCTGTGCTATTATCTTCACCCGACTCACTAGCAGTTTCAAACAAAACCTCAGTTCACGCCATCGTCTCCGACAGTACATTGCTTGCTAGCTTTCGCTGTGGTCTGTGGGAATGAGTGGGCACTCGTGTGCTAAGTGATGACACCATGATAAAATACTATGATATGACTTGCTGCACCACATCACCTACTGTATGCATGAACAAATTGTTACAACCCTTTCAAGGACTTGAACTTGTACCCTCCAATCATGATTGAGGTCTTTACAGACAGGATACGATTAAACATCCTGGTGGCTATTGTTATTAATGTTACACTTTGCACTTTACTGGTCACTCTGCTTATGGGGAATAGTACATTTCCTATGCAGTGTTCAGACTGATCTCTTCTACATCTGGGAGGCTGAAACTTGAATTCTCTGGAGATTGATACTCTTCTGGAATGCAGGATAATAAACCTGTGGATGTTTTTTTGGGGGGGAGGGGTCATTTGAGGAATTCCTGCCCAAATCTAATAAGTCCAGAATCACAAGCTTAACATTTCTCTCCCAAGTTGCTAGGGTTATCAAGTATCATAACATACCCTGAAAAACTATGTGAGAGAGGAGTCCCTATACTCTCCCACATCGTCAGTGTGTGTGTCAGATTAGGCTAACTCAATGGAAAGCTTTACTCACATCACATGGCCTGCACTGATGCATGCATATAACTGACCAAACTGGAGCATCAGACATCCGATTTCAAATGTGCCGAGCTGCAGAATACTGTAGCTAATCTACATTACATACACAGGATTCACAGACATGATAATTTTACTGAATTAATCTCACTAAAACATTTACATTCTGTAAAGTATGTGTTGTCTTCATAACACAAAGCTTTCACGATTTTAATTGGCAGACCGCGGAAAATCTTTCTGTGGTTACATCTCCAGATCGTTACCATATGTCTTTTCCTCTGTGAATGGAAAATACTAGACAGACACCACAACATTTTAACTTTGGTCTATACTTAGTGGCCTGAACCCTCCCAACTTTTTCATCCTACATGAATACAATCTTTCCCTATCAGCAAGTGCCATCCAGCTCATCCCAACAGAACAAACAGGGATTCATTCATTGTTGCCTAAGATGGATCACCTCTCCCACTCATTGCAAGGACGTCTGAGCATGGCAAGTAGGGTGTGGGCGCTACATGTTGAGCCAACAATGAGGTCTCCTGAAACAGTGGCTATGCTAACTTACTTTTCCATTAACATTATCCCTAGAATGCATTGTAGTACTCTCAGTAGATATTGGGAATTGAATCGTATGCCATGCTACAAGCCCTGATCTGTTTATGTCATTATGTAGCTCTGGTCAAACCGTTTCAAGACTGCAGTTGACTCTTTCCCTTTGGGGGTTAATTTGCAGGAGGTTGGTCTAATCTACAGTATACCTTCATTAAAATTGAACCGATTAAGAGATCTTGTAGTAGTCGTAGAAGTCCTACCACCCCCTGTAATCACATTGCAGACTAGGCAGCTCTTTGCAACTTCATTTAGAGGACAGCTCTGCTCTGTTTTAATGAGGTGGAGCAAACTGGGTTTCTCTCTCTCCTAACCCTCCCCTATTACTGCAGGGGTGCATTCATTACACCTGTTGCAAAACATTTCTTAAATGGAGGCAAATGGAACGGTGAGGGACCTACCTGAATTTGTCCAATAGAAACTATTGTTTTAGTTGCAAAAAGGAACGTTGAGGTGTATGTGTGGGCCACTTACTTATCTTTCCCAATAGTTTCATAGTCTTTCACAATCACATCAATGTAAGATGAGGAATCAAGCGCAGAGCCCTTCAAATCAAACTGAAGGACCTGTAATCAAACATGACATGTATTAATTATCAAATCAGGGGCACTGCCAAGGTGTTTCAGGTACACACAAATCATATTATTAAGCCTATTAGAGAGCAGGCAATGACAATATTATACAGAAGCCTACAATAGTACACTATCAGCATTGTAGCTATTTTGAGCATATCTAGTCTTGCTTTGGCAATACAACTTTCCCAAGGACAAATACTCTGTTTGAACAGAAAGTACTTACTTCATTCCAAACTGGGTTCACTTCACTGTCAATTGATTTGGTTTTCTTCTTTTCATCTGAAAGTAACATTTGTTTTTTTCCCCCCACTTTTTTCAGTCACATTTTACAGTTGCTAAGAAAGTATCCCATTCTTAGCAACTTGTACAGAGTAAAAGAATGCCAATGCAGTCAATAGAACTCAGGTAATATTGAATTGATACATTCATCAGTTGAGGTCAAATGAAAAGTTATTGCCTACTTCAAAGGACCACATCCTGATTTAACCAATCAATAGGTTACACCATCATCATTCTTCATCTCACAACCTTTGTTCTTTCTCAATGAATGCAACAAAAGAAAACGTTATGACATTTCTATGTGTAAGGTGATGGGAGTAGCTCAATAAAGCAGCCCATCAGATTTGTGGATCAAAATACAGAAATATAAACTCTGGGACATAAAAAGTAAGAGCACTTCCTTACCTTTAAAAATAATAGATGCTACGGGATCCGGTGTCCTTCCAAGTTTATTTTTAGGCAGACCTTTAGCAGATTCTACCACAACCCGCAACATTATGATCCTCACTAATAGGATTCAGTATTGTTCTGGAATTACTTTAAAAAACCGAATAGCGCGCAGCATCATCACCACCGCCACCCCATCACTAAAGCTAACAGCACCTATTTGAACCCGTGTTAAATTTAGGAAAATATCAAGGGTGGGTCAGAGAGGAATAGGCTAATCGAGAGGTTTCACTCTCGCCAAAATTGAGCCCAATGCGTTTCTAAACTTGTTGCCTGCCTTCCCGCCTTTGAGGCAACGACTCCCATTGTTAGGACGGAGACATGAGCATCTCGTCATTATACCGATCTTTGGGTGGGTGGGGATTTGGGGGGAAGGGCAGTGTGCTGCCATCCTGTGTAAAGTGTTGACAGAGGAAAATATTGGCTCAGTGAAATAAGTAGGAAAATACTGTAAAAAAAAGTGCTAGTACTTTGCATGGCGTTATTAAAACAGGATATACAGGACAAAAATACATCTAGACTGAACAAATCGTATTTTTCCATTGATATTTGTCCGTTAATTTCTGTCCCATGACAAGTTAATTGGTGCTCTATTGTTATTGGACCGGTCAATAAAAGTACTCTGTCTCTATCTAGTGTTTGTTTTTTTATTAACATGTCAACAAACAAAAGAGGAATAGTCACATGCAAACAAGCATACATACAAACTATTTACATTGCCAGGAATCCTAAACAAACAAATCATAATCATTAATAATACAAGTTTTAATTGCCTTTTTGTTTTTC
Source organism: Oncorhynchus mykiss (assembly GCF_013265735.2). Classification (NCBI taxonomy): domain Eukaryota; kingdom Metazoa; phylum Chordata; class Actinopteri; order Salmoniformes; family Salmonidae; genus Oncorhynchus; species Oncorhynchus mykiss. The sequence continues at coordinate 13,272,759 of NC_048584.1, read as the reverse complement.
ATTTTAGTTAAAGTAGTGCCATATTGTTTAAATTCATTTATAATGTGGAAAAAAGTTAGGTTTTGAATTAGACAATTTGCATTTGTGAATATGAAATGTGCCTAATATTATTAGCAGTTTAATTTAATATACTACATCTTTATCAATGTCAGAATTTCTGAAATAAATCATTATATCAAAACCATTAAATTGTACAACCGGTCCTATTTTTTTGTAATACAATTCTGTATGTCAATCCCAAAAATTATACTATAAATACAGGCGAAAAACAAATGCAAAATGGTCTCCTCCATTCCACAGAAATCACATTTATAGTCAATATTCAGCTTGAATCTTTCCAAAACATGTTTCACAGGATAAATTATATGTAACATTTTAAATGAAACTTCCTTTACTTTGTTACTGATACAATATTTGTTAGCAAATTTCCGTCGAGTGGTGGTTGATTTTTTAAAAAGGACTGTCAGCGTCATGATCTGACTCCCGGATATGACGCCCAGACGCGCTGTAATTCAAACTTTTCAACTAGGAAGCTAGAAAGTGGCAATTTCATTCTCAGAAGTCAAGCGTTCTACAATGTTATTTTGGAAACAGTGGTCTATATTGTGAGTTATATTTTATAAATGTTTAAAGATACATACATGTTTTCTTAACACAAGAAAACAGTTTGGGTTGAACGATCAAACGCTTAGCTAGTTAGCTGTATTTGCCAGACCAGATACTTTTGACAGGCACATAACATAACGTCACTAGCTAGCATTAGTCACAAACTCAAGAAAAATATATAGCCGACAAATTCTAACAAATTATCTGTATCTTTTTGGTAAGATTATGTTATGTAGTTTTGTTAGCCAGATAACTAGTTATAACATTCAGTTGTGAAGTTATAGTACCTATTAAACCTTTTTTTTCGATTAGGCATGTTCTTCTGTTGGTTTGTGCTTGAGTGTCTGTTTTGTCTGGCATGCTAATTTCAATAACTAGGCCTCACTGCAGGTGCCAAATTAATTTCATTTGGGCCTAATGAAATAAATGTTAGTATTGCCTGTTCTATTGCCTACCTAACTAGATATATTTAGACTTTATTGGAAATGTGCCATTGAATGAAATGTGAGTGATTCAATTGTTAACATTAGTATTAACATTTAAACTTCAAAATCATTTTTCTAGGTAACACTCCAGACATGGCATCAAAAGGCACCAAGGAGACCATTGTCAACAAGTTAGGCTTTAAATCCAGTGGCTCAAAACAGGCAGAAGCAGAAATGGACAGACTCAGGAAGGAGAATGCTCATCTGAAGCAGAAGATGGATGAAATATCAAAACGAACAACGAGGCCACCAGACTCTGACAAAAGCAAACTGCTGGAGGTAGCTAAAGCGTAGTAGTTTGTGCAGACGTTTGGGCTAAGCAGTATTGCCAGCCCAATGATTATTATAAAGTTATAGAGTCCAAATTTAATAGGATTCATATAGTGATACTGTTTATGAATGTAGGCTACAAATATATTAAACCAAAACAACCTTTTCACTCAATATATTCATATACTTGACCATATGATTTTGTGAGAGTCTGGGTTTAGCATTTTGCGCATCATGGGTGTGTCATTTTGAAAACCGTTGCTTTTGAAATTGTGTCTTGATGGAGTTGTGATAGGCTCATTTAAACATTTTTGTGCACTACCACATTTCATTCAAGTCATTCAAATGTTACATTTGATTGCAGAGGATTCTGTCTCTGGAGACGTCGAGGGAGAGGAACACTCAGCAGCTGCTGGCTAAGGACAAGGAGCTGGAGACTCTGAGACAACATCTGCATTCCAATGGGGGAGAGGTGGTGGCCTCGCTCCAGGCTCAGCTGGACCAGGGGAGGAGAGAGGCCGAGTACAGAGAGAAACTGTTCCAGTCCCTCTCGGAGGAGACAGGGAATCTGAAGAACAAATTGGTGGGAGTGTCGGCAAGGTGTCAGGCACTGGAGAAACAGGGTCCTGATTTACAGGTGGGTGAAGGGAAATGTTCAGTCTGCTGAGGGTGCCTAGACTTTGATCCGTTTTGTTAGCCAAGGCTGAGTTATGGAGAGAATGTACACTATATATACAAAAGTATGTGGGCATCCCTTCAAATGAGTGGATTTGGCTATTTCAGCCACACCCGTTGCTGACAGGTGTATATAATCGAGCACACAGCCATGTGATCTCCATAGACAAATATTGTCAGTAGAATGGCCTTACCGAAGAGCTCAGTGACTTTCAATGTGGCACCTTTCCATCAAGTCAGTTTGTCAAATCTCTGCCCTGCTAGAGCTGCTCTGGTGAACTGTAAATGCTGTTATTGTGAAGTAGGGCCTCCAGAGTGGCCGGTGGTCAAAAGCACTGCATCGCAGTGCTAGAGGCATTACTACAGATCCGGGTCGATCCCGGGCTGTGTCGCAACCTGGAGACCCATGGGGCGGCGCACAATTGGCCCAGCATTGTTAGGGGAGGGTTTGGCCGGCTGGGATGTCCTTGTCGCATTGCGCTCTAGCGACTCGTTGTGGCGGCCTGGGGGCACGCAAGCTGACTTCCGGTCATCAGCTGTACGGTGTTTCCTCCGACACATTGGTGCGGCTAGCTTCCAGGTTAAGCGGGCAGTGTGTCAAGAAGCAGTGTGGCTTGGCGAGGTCGTGTTTCGCCTCTCCCGAGTCCTTACGGGAGTTGCAGTAATGGGACGAGTGTAACTATCAATTGAATTTCATGAAATTGGGGAGAAAGAGGCAAAGTACCCAAAAAATAAATGTTATTGAGAAGTGTAAATGAATTGGTAGGCCACACAAGCTCACAGAACAGGACGACCAAGTGCTGTAGCGCGTTGTGTGCTGTAGCGGTTGCGAGAGACACTACCGAGGTCCAAACTGCGTCTGGAAGCAACGTCTGCACAAGAACTGTTAAACGGGAGCTTCATTAAATGGGTTTCCATGGCCGAGCAGCCGCACACAAGCCTTAGATCACCATGCGCAATGCCAAGCGTCTGCTGGAGTGGTGTAAAGCTCGCCATCATTGGACTCTGGAGCAGTTGATACGCATTCTCTGGAGTGATGAATCACACTTAACCATCTTGCATTCTGATGAATGAATATGGATTTGGCGGATGCCAAGAAAACGCTACTTGCCCAAATGAATAGTGTCAACTGTAAAGAAATGGTTTGTCAAGATCGGTGTGGAAGATCTTGACTTACCTGCACAGAGCCCTGACCTCAACCCCACCGAACACCTTTGGGATGAATTGGAATGCCGACTGCGACCCGGGCCTAATCACCCAACATTAGTGCCCGACCTTACTAATGCTCTTGTGGCTGAATGGAAGCAAGTCCCCGCAGCAATGTTCCAATATCTAGTGAAAAGCCTTCCCAGAAGAATGGCGGCTGTTATAGCAGCGAAGATGGGACCAACTCAATATTAATGCCCATGGTTTAGGAATGAGATGTTCGACGAGCAGGTGTCCACATACTTTTGATCATGTAGTGTGTGTAACAAGAAGACACTGTAGTTCACACCCCTCTATATTAAGATGTTACAGTTTCCTGTATGAATGTTGTGGTCATGGGGGCATTCCAAATCAAGGTGAAATTCTCTTTTATCACTCTAGATGGCAGCAGTTTCTTTCTGAATGTCATGTCGTCTGACATAATACTTGTTTACTCTCAGATCAGGTGGCTCTGTGATATTAGGAAAGCCAGGAGTCTTATTCATCGAGAGAGAGCTGATTTTATATCTCTGTCTCCAACTTTCGAATATCCATTTGGTCATAATCAAGGAAATCCGCCTCCTGACAGGCCCTCCTCACCGACCACATTACCATACTGTACATAATCCCCCCCCCATATGATCACTCAGTCTCGGTATTACAGGATGGGATTACCATCTGGAAGGAGTTCACGAGCTTATGAACCTATGACTTCTCCTCTCGAAGTGTAGTTAAGGGCCTGAGCCAGGGGAGAACGACTGCCCCCTAAGCCCCATTTTGATCCAGAAAAAACCCTGTATGTCATGTGTCAAACTTATTCCACAGAGGGCCAAGTGTCTGTGGATTTTCACTCCTCTCTTCTCCTTGATTGATTAAATAAGGCCACTAATTAGTGAGGAACTCCCCTCACCTGGTTGTCTGTCTTAATTGAAAGGAAAAACCTGCAGACACTAGCAGTGGTGGGAAAAGTACCCGATTTTGTCATACTTGAGTAAAAGTAAAGATGCTTTACTAGAAAATGACTCAAGTGAAAGTCACCCAGTAAAATACTACTTGAGTAAAAGTATTTGATTTTAAATATACTTAAGTATCAAAAGTAAATGTAATTGCAAAAATATACTTAAGTATCAAAAGTAAAAGTATAAATCATTTCAAATGGCATATTATTCAAACCAGACAGCACAATGTTTTTATTTGTATTATTTACGGATAGCCAAGGGCACACTAAAACATGCCTTCATCATTTCCAAATTAAGCTTTTGTGTTTGATTTGGTGGACTCATTAGAGGCAGTAGAGTTTCCCAGGGATGTTCTCTTGATAAGTGCGTGAATTGGGTCATTTTTCTGTCCCGCTAAGCATTCAAAATGTAACAAGTACTTTTGGGTGTCAGGGAAAATCTATACATAATTTTCTTTAGGAATGTAGTGAAAATATAAATAGTGAAGTACAGATACTACTTAAGTAGTACTTCAAAGTACTTTTACTTAAGTACTTTACACCACTGGACACTAGGCCCACGATGGAATGAATTTCGACACTCCTATAAGTGAATTTGTCCAAATACCTATGACTTCAAATGGGGGGGACCAGATGCATAAAGTGTTTTAATTTTTAAAAGGTGAAACGCATGTGTGTGAAATACCCTCTAATTAAAGGTGACATTATGTCCTGTACTGTGTCGCCTCATATGAAACATTTAAACATCATCTCAAATCCAAAATGCTGGAGTATAGCGGCAGATATATATTTTTAAAATACTTCCAAATACATACAGAGATAAGTGTATATTCAGGTCACTGGCTGGTTAAAGGACACCCAAGGCATTAGATTATTGTATGCAGTACATACTGTCGCTAGAAGATGCTTTCGGTTAAGCTTTCTTCCCTTTTTTATGTTTTGATTATAAGGGTCTCTTAGCAACCAAGAATAGTATCCCACAGACACACACACAACAGACCACGTCTTCATGTAGAAAGAGGTTGTTTACACCTATGTCCTCGTTTTGATATAGGCTAATACCTGTGTTTTCTTTACGATTTGATAGAATGGCCAGGGACTCACCGGTGAGGTTGCAGTAGTTGAGGATCACTTGAGAGATGTGAGTTGAACAACTTGTCAAGATTAAAAATGAAATTGTCTTTCTTTGAGTGCTAAGGTATGAGTATGTGTTTTTCCTCGGTTTACAAAAAGGCTTTGGAGAAGAATCAACAGTGGCTGGTTTATGATCAGCAGCGAGAGGCCTATGTCAAGGCAGTCCTGGCCAGGACCCTTGAGATGGAGCAGCAACTAAATCAAGCCAACGAAGCACTCCAACAACAACACAAAGAAGGCAGTTTGGACGGTAAAAAAAAGGGGGCCTGTGAGCCTTCAGCGCAGTGTGGGATTTGGCACGCGTTTGCTGTCGAGTAAATCCACTTTTAAATCAGTAGATACGGAAATGCATTATAAAGGCTGATTCAACACTAGCCATTTTTTCCCATGTGGTTAAAATAATTATCCTTTAGGGCCCACAAACTCAACTATGGACTTCAAAGACAGTTCCACTGGGTTTTTTCCCCCAGTTGTTCCCCCTCTAATCAGGGACTGATTTTTAGACCTGGGACACCAGTTGGGTGCAATTAATTATCAGGTAGAACAGAACCAGCATGCTCCAGACCTCGTAGGGTAAGAGTTGAATACCCCTACTCTAGGGGCTAATGCTTATTAACCTGTGTTTAGACTAGAAATTTAATTAATTATCTGTTGTCAACTAGCTATTAATTAACCATTACTAATTAGCTATTGCTTTGGTAAAGCACAGTCTACTTGAAAATAGTATTTCCTAGTGGCCGTTTTATAAGTGTTGCATAGAGCCCTCAACCTCATCTCTGGACCCCGAAGCCAGTTCGTTCCACTGCTTTTTTTTCATCGTTCCCCTCTAATCACAGACTGATTTAAACCTGGGACACCAGGTGGGTGAAATGTAGGGTAAGAGTTGAATACCCCTGGCATAGGAGCATGTAAGACTCTAACCCTGCTTCCTTTTCCCCCAGCACCAGAGAAGTCTTTGTCCCAGCTGCAGGAGCACTACGACAAGCTGCTGCTGCAGGCCAAGCAGGACGTGGAGGCCCAGAAGGAGGCGGCGGCACGGGCCCAGGGGGAGCTGGGCGAGCTCCAGAGGCGGTACGAGGAGCGGTGCATGGAGTTGGTCGAGGCCCGGGAGCAGCTCCGGGCCGAGCGCCTCAGCAGCAGATACACAGTCGGCGAGGAGAAGAAGTGCTCGGCTGACCGCGCCGACAGAATGCGGTCCGAGCTGGACAGCATGGACGCCAGGCTGGAGGAGGAGAGGAAGAGGTCTGCTGAGCTGCTGCTGCAGGTATAGTTATACGCCAGGGAGATGTGGTCTTGGTGTGTTTATTATGCAACGTTGTTTGACCAGGTGAGTTGATTATAAAGAATTCTCCTTTGCAACCACGGCCTGTGGAAAAGTTGCCGGGTAGAGGTTGAAGTTTAATTTAGCAGTTCAATATGGTTGGGGATTTTAATGACAGTTTTCTGTGCCAGACCACATACACTACATGACCAAAGGTATGTGGACGCCTGCTCGTCAAACATCTCATTCCAAAACCATGGGCATTAATGTGGAGTTGGTCCCCTATTTGCTGCGATAACAGCCTCCACTCTTCTGGGAAGGCTTTCCACTAGATGTTGAAAATTGCTGCGGGGACTTGCTTCCATTCAGCCAGAAGAGCATTTATGAGGTCGGGCACTGATTTTGGGCGATTAGGTGGGTCGCAGTCAGCGTTCAAATTCATTCCAAAGTTGTTTGATGGGGTTGAGGTCAGGGCTCTGTGCAGGCCAGTCAAGCTCTTCCACACCGATCTCAACAGTTTTTGTATGGACCTTACTTTGTGCACGGGGGCATTGTCATGTTAAAACAGGAAAGGGCCTTCTCCAAACTGTTGCCACAAAGATGGAATCACTGAATCGTCTAGAATGTGATTGTATGGTGTAACATTAAGATTTCCCTTCACTGGAACAAAGGGGCCTAACCCGAACCATTAAAAACAGCCCCAGACCATTATTCCTCCTCCACCAAACTTTACAGTTGGCACCAGACATTGGGGCAGGTAGTGATCTCCTGGCATCCGGCATTCACAGATTTGTCCGTCGGACTACCAGATGGTAAAGCTTGATTCATCCATCGAGAGAACGCGTTAACACTTCCCCAAAGTCAAATGGCGGCAAGCTTTACACCACTCCAGCCGGAAGTTGGCATTGCGCATGGTGATTTTAGCATTGTGTGCGGCTGCTCGGCCATGGAAACCTTTTTCATGAAGCTCCCGACAAACTGTTCGTGCTGACGTTGGTTCCAGAAGCAGTTTGGAACTCGGTAGTGAGTGTTGCAACCAAGGATAGATGATTTTTACGTGTTTCAGCACACAGCGGCCCTGTTCTGTGAGCTTTGGTGGCCTACGACTTTGCGGCTGAGCCGTTGTTGCTCCTAGACATTTCCACTTCACAATAACAGCACTTAACAGTTGACCGGTGCAGCTCTAGCAGTGCAGAAATTTTACGAACTGACTTGTTAGAAAGGTGGCATCCTATAACAGTGCCACGTTGAAAGTCTCTGAGCCCTTCCGTAAGGCCATTCTACTGCCAATGTTTGTCTATGGCGATTGCATGGCTGTGTGCTCGATTTTATACACCTGACAGGTGTGGCTGAAATAGCCAAATCCACTCATTTGAAGGGGTGTCCACATTTGTGTGTGTATAGATAGATTGATATATATATATATAGAGAGAGAGATATAAAACACACACACACAGTGGAAGTCGGAAGTTTACATACACCTTAGCCAAATACATTTAAACTCAGTTTTTCAGAATTCCTGACATTTAATCCTAGTAAAAATTCCCTGTCTTTGGTCAGTTAGGATCACCACTTTATTTTAAGAATGTAAAATGTCAGAATAATAGTAGAGTGATTTTTTTCAGCTTATATTTCTTTCACCACATTCCCAGTGGGTCAGAGGTTTACAAGCACTCAATTAGTATTTGGACGCATTGCCTTTAAATTGTTTAACTTGGGTCAAACGTTTCGGGTAGCCATCAACAAGCTGCCCACAATAAATTGGGTGACTTTTGGTCCATTCCTCCTGACAGAGCTAGTGTAACTGAGTCAGGTTTGTAGGCCTCCTTGCTCTCACACACTTTTTCACTTCTGCCCACACATTTTCTATATGATTGATGTCAGGGCTTTGTGATGGCCACTCCAATACTTTGACTTTGTTGTCCTTAAGCCATTTTGCCACAACTTTGGAAGTATCCTTGGGGTCATTGTCCATTTGGAAGACCCATTTGCAACCAAGCTTTAACTTCCTGACTGATGTCCCACCTCATAATGCCATCTATTTGCCATCTATTTTTGTGAAGTGCACCAGTCCCTCCTGCAGCAAAGCACCCCCCCCCCCCCCCCCCCCCCCCCGTGCTTCACAGTTGGGATGGTGTTCTTCGGCTTGCAAGCCTCCCGCTTTTTCCTCCAAACATAATGATGGTCACTGTGGCCAAACAGTTCTATTTTTGTTCCAGCAGACATTTCTCCAAAAAGCGGTTTTGGAGCAGTGGCTTCTTCCTTGCTGAGCAGCCTTTCAGGTTATGTTGATATAGAACTCGTTTTACTGTGGATATTGATAATTTTGTACCTGTTTCCTCCAGCATCTTCACAAGGTCCTTTGCTGTTGTTCTGGGAATGATTTGTACTTTTTGCACCAAAGTACGGCCATCTCTAGGAGACAGAATGCGTCTCCTTCCTGAGCGGTATGACGGCTGTGTGGTCCCATGGTGTTTATACTTGCGTACTATTGTTTGTACAGATGAACGTGGTACCTTCAGGCGTTTGGAAATTTCTCCCAAGGATGAGCCAGACTTGTGGAGGTCTACAATAAATTTTTAAAATTAGGTCTTTGCTGATTTCTTTTGATTTTCCCATGATGTCAAGCAAAGAGGCACTGAGTTTGAAGGTATGCCTTGAAATACATCCACAGGTACACCTCCAATTAACTAAACTTATGTCAATTAGCCTATCAGAAGCTTCTAAAGCCATGACATAATTGTCTGGAATTTTCCAAGCTGTTTAAAGGCACAGTCAACTTGGTGTATGTAAACTTCTGACCCACTGGAATTGTGATACAGTGAAATAATCGGTCTGTAAACAATTGTTGGAAAAATGACTTGTCATGCACAAAGTAGATTTCCTAACCCGATTTGCCAAAACTATAGTTTGTTAACTAGAAATTTGTGGAGTGGTTAAAAAATGAGTTTTAATGACTCCAACCTAAGTGTATGTAAACTTCCGACTTCAACTGATATATATATATATATATATATACAGTGCCTTGCGAAAGTATTCGGCCCCCTTGAACTTTGCGACCTTTTGCCACATTTCAGGCTTCAAACATAAAGATATATAAAACTGTATTTTTTGTGAAGAATCAACAACAAGTGGGACACAATCATGAAGGGGAACGACATTTATTGGATATTTCAAACTTTTTTAACAAATCAAAAACTGAAAAATTGGGCGTGCAAAATTATTCAGCCCCTTTACTTTCAGTGCAGCAAACTCTCTCCAGAAGTTCAGTGAGGATCTCTGAATGATCCAATGTTGACCTAAATGACTAATGATGATAAATACAATCCACCTGTGTGTAATCAAGTCTCCGTATAAATGCACCTGCACTGTGATAGTCTCAGAGGTCCGTTAAAAGCGCAGAGAGCATCATGAAGAACAAGGAACACACCAGGCAGGTCCGAGATACTGTTGTGAAGAAGTTTAAAGCCGGATTTGGATACAAAAATATTTCCCAAGCTTTAAACATCCCAAGGAGCACTGTGCAAGCGATAATATTGAAATGGAAGGAGTATCAGACCACTGCAAATCTACCAAGACCTGGCCGTCCCGCTAAACTTTCAGCTCATACAAGGAGAAGACTGATCAGAGATGCAGCCAAGAGGCCCATGATCACTCTGGATGAACTGCAGAGGTGGGAGACAGCTGTACAGCTGAGGTGGGAGACTGTCCATAGGACAACAATCAGTCGTATATTGCACAAATCTGGCCTTTATGGAAGAGTGGCAAGAAGAAAGCCATTTCTTAAAGATATCCATAAAAAGTGTTGTTTAAAGTTTGCCACAAGCCACCTGGGAGACACACCAAACATGTGGAAGAAGGTGCTCTGGTCAGATGAAACCAAAATTGAACTTTTTGGCAACAATGCAAAACGTTATGTTTGGCGTAAAAGCAACACAGCTGAACACACCATCCCCACTGTCAAACATGGTGGTGGCAGCATCATGGTTTGGGCCTGCTTTTCTTCATCAGGGACAGGGAAGATGGTTAAAATTGATGGGAAGATGGATGGAGCCAAATACAGGACCATTCTGGAAGAAAACCTGATGGAGTCTGCAAAAGACCTGAGACTGGGACGGAGATTTGTCTTCCAACAAGACAATGATCCAAAACATAAAGCAAAATCTACAATGGAATGGTTCAAAAATAAACATATCCAGGTGTTAGAATGGCCAAGTCAAAGTCCAGACCTGAATCCAATCGAGAATCTGTGGAAAGAACTGAAAATTGCTGTTCACAAATGCTCTCCATCCAACCTGACTGAGCTCGAGCTGTTTTGCAAGGAGGAATGGGAAAAAATTTCAGTCTCTCGATGTGCAAAACTGATAGAGACATACCCCAAGCGACTTACAGCTGTAATCGCAGCAAAAGGTGGCGCTACAAAGTATTTACTTAAGGGGGCGGAATAATTTTGCACGCCCAATTTTTCAGTTTTTGATTTGTTAAAAAAGTTTGAAATATCCAATAAATGTCGTTCCACTTCATGATTGTGTCCCACTTGTTGTTGATTCTTCACAAAAAAATACAGTTTTATATCTTTATGTTTGAAGCCTGAAATGTGGCAAAAGGTCGCAAAGTTCAAGGGGGCTGAATACTTTCGCAAGGCACTGTATATAGTATACCCTCTGGAGAAGGGAGTTTGATCCCTTTCTCTCTGACACTTTCCTGTCTGACCTTCACCCCCCCCTGTACACTTTCCCACTGTTCCAATGTCCTTATTTTATTTTTTAAGACATACTTTTCTCATCAGGTGAATCTACTCCAGAAAACTCTGTTAAACCAAAATGAGGAGCGGAGGAGAGTTGCTGTACTGGAGCAACATGTATGTATTGGCAACGTAAACCATTCCTGACTCTAGATTGTGAAATAATCAGTTATATAACATCTCTTATGCAATGGAACATCCAAGATCTGCAGTAGAGGTCGACCGATTTTTAATTGGGGCCGATTTCAAGTTTTCATAACAATCGGAAATCGGTATTTTTTGACATTGATTATTTATATATATATATATATATAATATATTTTTTACACCTTTATTTAATCTTTAACTAGGCAAGTCAGTTAAGAACACATTCTTATTTTCAATGACGGCCTAGGAACGGTGGGTTAACTGCCTCATTCAGGGACAGAACGACAGATTTTTACCTTGTCAGCTCGGGGGATTCAATCTTGCAACCTTACAGTTAACTAGTCCAACGCTCTAACCACCTGATTAAATCAAATCAAATTTTATTTGTCACATACACATGGTTAGCAGATGTTAATGCGAGTGTAGCGAAATGCTTGTGCTTCAAGTTCCGACAATGCAGTAATAACCAACAAGTAATCTAACTAACAATTCCAAAACTACTGTCTTGTACACAGTGTAAGGGGATAAAGAATATGTACATAAGGATATATGAATGAGTGATGTACAGAGCAGCATAGGCAAGATACAGTAGATGGTATCGAGTACAGTATATACATATGAGATGAGTATGTAAACAAAGTGGCATAGTTAAAGTGGCTAGTGATACATGTATTACATAAGGATACAGTCGATGATATAGAGTACAGTATATACGTATGCATATGAGATGAATAATGTAGGGTAAGTAACATTATATAAGGTAGCATTGTTTAAAGTGGCTAGTGATATATTTACATTTCCCATCAATTCCCATTATTAAAGTGGCTGGAGTTGAGTCAGTGTGTTGGCAGCAGCCACTCAATGTTAGTGGTGGCTGTTTAACAGTCTGATGGCCTTGAGATAGAAGCTGTTTTTCAGTCTCTCGGTCCCAGCTTTGATGCACCTGTACTGACCTCGCCTTCTGGATGATAGCGGGGTGAACAGGCAGTGGCTCGGGTGGTTGATGTCCTTGATGATCTTCATGGCCTTCCTGTGACATCGGGTGGTGTAGGTGTCCTGGAGGGCAGGTAGTTTGCCCCCGGTGATGCGTTGTGCAGACCTCACTACCCTCTGGAGAGCCTTACGGTTGAGGGCGGAGCAGTTGCCGTACCAGGCGGTGATACAGCCCGCCAGGATGCTCTCGATTGTGCATCTGTAGAAGTTTGTGAGTGCTTTTGGTGACAAGCCGTCTCGTCGTTGTTGGTAATCAAGCCTACCACTGTTGTGTCGTCCGCAAATTTGATGATTGAGTTGGAGGCGTGCGTGGCCACGCAGTCGTGGGTGAACAGGGAGTACAGGAGAGGGCTCAGAACGCACCCTTGTGGGGCCCCAGTGTTGAGGATCAGCGGGGAGGAGATGTTGTTGCGTACCCTCACCACCTGGGGGCGGCCCGTCAGGAAGTCCAGTACCCAGTTGCACAGGGCGGGGTCGAGACCCAGGGTCTCGAGCTTGATGACGAGCTTGGAGGGTACTATGGTGTTGAATGCCAAGCTGTAGTCAATGAACAGCATTCTCACATAGGTATTCCTCTTGTCCAGATGGGTTAGGGCAGTGTGCAGTGTGGTTGAGATTGCATCGTCTGTGGACCTATTTGGGCGGTAAGCAAATTGGAGTGGGTCTAGGGTGTCAGGTAGGGTGGAGGTGATATGGTCCTTGACTAGTCTCTCAAAGCACTTCATGATGACGGAAGTGAGTGCTACGGGGCGGTAGTCGTTTAGCTCAGTTACCTTAGCTTTCTTGGGAACAGGAACAATGGTGGCCCTCTTGAAGCATGTGGGAACAGCAGACTGGTAATTACATTGCACTCCACGAGGAGACTGCCTGTTACGCGAATGCAGTAAGCCAAGGTAAGTTGCTAGCTAGCATTAAACTTATCTTATAAAAAACAATCAATCAATCATATTCACTAGTTAACTACACATGGTTGATGATATTACTAGTTTATCTTGCGTGTCCTGCGTTGCATATAATCGATGGGGTGCGTATTCGTGAAAAAGGACTGTCGTTGCTCCAATGTGTACCTAACCATAAACATCAATGCCTTTCTTAAAATCAATACACAAGTATATATTTTTAAACCTGCATATTTAGCTAAAAGAAATCCAGGTTAGCAGGCAATATTAACCAGGTGAAATTGTCACTTCTCTTGCGTTCATTGCACACAGTCAGTGTATATGCAACAGTTTGGGCTGCCTAATTTGACAGAATTTTACATAATTATGAAATAACATTGACTGTTGTACAATGTAACAGGAATATTTAGACTTATGGATGCCATCCGTTAGATAAAATACAGAACGTTTCCGTATTTCCGTAAGAATAAAAGTCTTGTTTTCGAGATGATAGTTTCCGGATTCGACCATATTAATGACCTAAGGCTCGTATTTCTGTGTGTTATTATGTTATAATTAAGTCTATGATTTGATAGAATAGTCTGACTGAGCTGTGGTAGGCTCCAGCAGGCTCGTAAGCATTCATTCAAACAGCACTTTTGTGCGTTTTGCCATTGCCGTGCTGTTTATGACTTCAAGCCTATCTACTTCAGAGATTCGGCTGGTGTAACCGATGTGAAATGGTTAGCGGGGTGCGCGCTAATAGCGTTTCAAACGTCACTCGCTCTGAGACTTGGAGTGGTTGTTCCCCTTGCTCTGCATGGGTAACGCTGCTTCAAGGGTGGCTGTTGTCGTTGTGTACCTGGTTCGAGCCCAGGTAGGAGCGAAGAGGGGGACGGAAGCTATACTGTTACACTGGCAATACTAAAGTACCTATAAGAACATCCAATAGTCAAAGGTTAATGAAATACAAATATGGTATAGAGAGAAATTCATCTGGTTAATAATAACTACAACCTAAAACTTCTTACCTGGGAATATTGAAGACTCATGTTAAAAGGAACCACCAGCTTTCATATGTTCCCATGTTCTGAGCAAGGAACTTAGCTTTTTTACATAGCACATATTTCACTTTTACTTTATTCTCCAACACATTGTTTTTGCATTTAAACCAAATTGATTTTATTGAGTTAAAATAAGTGTTCATTCAGTATTGTTGTAATTGTCATTATTACAAATAAATAAATAAACAATCGGCCGATTAATTGGTATCGGCTTTTTTTGGTCCTCCAATAATCGGTATCGGCGTTGAAAAATCATAATCGGTCGACCTCTAATCTGCAGTGCTCTCTTGATTTGCTCTTGTCTATTCCCCCAAGATCCAGCTATCTGCCAAAGACTTTGAGAACGAGAAGCTTGATCGACAGAGTTTACAGCATCAGCTGCACAAGGTCCTGAAAGAGCTGCGCAAGGCTCGGGACCAAATCGCAAGACTAGAATCTAGCAATCAAGTAAGTGTTGTGAAATGTTGCTTTACGCATCAATTCTTTTGACATTTCTGCTTTTCAAATGAGTCATCATGAGTACATTTGCTATCTTCAGATAAGCAACTGTAAACCATTTTATTGTTTTGTACTTATTGTAGAAACAGCAGAGCGAGTCTTGTTTCTCTGAGCCAAGTTCTTACAAGCCTGAGTTTGAGAGGCTGTCCATTGAGGATCCCATCCCCACCTCAACCTCCAAAAACCTCCTGGACGAGAGTTTCCTGGAGTGTCCAAAGTGCAGAGCTCCATACGCCACCAGTCAGCACAGAGAACTGCTGGCCCACCTCGACTACTGTTTCACTTGAACAGCCTATAGGGGATTAAAAAGGGAGTACATCTGTCCAGTCTGTCTTGCTTTTGTCTTTAAGATATTATTTTTACATGACACATTTTTTTTTTGTTCATGCCGTGTTGTTTTTAAAGTGAAACATCAGTGATCTAACTGTAAGATCCTGAAGATTTGTTTACCAGTCTTTTGTTTCAAAAGAAATCAGTGACTTTTTGACAAGAATAAACTATTTTCTGAAATCTTTTTTTAGATGGAAAATGTTGTGTGGATTGTTTTGATATAGAACTTATGTAAAACAGTTATTTATGGCTTTGTAAGTGGTTTTCCTTTGTCTATCTGCATATTGTATTGTCTTTTATTTTATTTAAGGTTTTTGTTTTGAACAGAATAGGCTACCTGAAGATGATTTAGAACCACATGAAAAAAGTATTTCCCACACAGTTTCTTTGGGGCCTGTGGTGGATATTCTTTATTTCTGAGCTCTGAGAATAAGAGTTACACAGCGCAGTATAGACAGTATTTGGTGATAAGCGCATATCTTTATAGTTTCCTGTTCTTGGGCAGAACTTTATCTATACAAGGATGAAGGTGCATGCTGGATTGCAATGCAGGTTGATACTCCCAAGAACAGGAGATTATAATAGGACGGTTTCACAAGGTTAGAGACATTATAATTAAAATGTCCCATTACAGGCCATATTTGCGAACATTAGAAAAGTCTAAGTTTAAACACTTGCTCAGTCTCTCAATCTGCCTCAGCGAATTATAATCGTCGACGTACAGGTGGTCAAACGTTACATTAGCTATTCCCATCAGATAACCTGGCAGACTTTGCCCTGTGATAACCTGCACAGCTGGCCGTAATTCTGTCCGGTTCAAATTCCGTATCGGCCAATTAATATCAGCAACGTGATCCAACACTTATTCATGAAAGCATACTAAACAGAAGTCCAAAGGCACGTTCTGATAAACAACTATACTGAACAAAAATATAAATGCAACGTGACAATTTCAATGATGTTACTGAGTAACAGTTCATATAAGGAAATCAGTCAATTGGAATAAATTCATTAGGCCCTAATCTATCGATTTCACGACTGGGCAGGGACGCAGCCATGGGTGGGCCTGGGAGGGCATAGGCCCGCCCACTGGGGAGCCAGGCACAGCCAATCAGAAAGAGTTTTCTGGAACATTTCTGGGATCTTTTATTTCAGCTCATGACCTATGGGACCAACACTGCATGTTGCTTTTCTAGTTTTGTTCAGTATGGATCACATGCATTTGACTGACTGCTCATATAGCTCACAGTTGTCGCAGATTGTGGCAAGGGTTTAAATCCCACATTAGTATTTTTCTACTTTTAAATGTAGAATTACATTTATTTACAGCTACAGACCAACAACCCACAACGGTTTTGGAAGGAGATACATTTCACATCAAAATTGCACTGGAAAATGGCGAGTTTCACTGTCAAACTGATATTGTTTTGGGGAAATGGGAAAGAGATGTTGCACTTTTATTTTCAGGCGATAACAGCACTTTTATATTAGATTTAAGTTGGAGGAGGAAATACAGACAGTCATACTCCCCTAACCAGTATCTGAATGCCAGTCTTAATCTAGAGGAGATCAGAAAGGTGATTTAGCTTGCATAACCAAAGAAAGATACATTAATTGATTTGTCTAATGAAGTTTTGTAATCGCCTATGTTGTTCCAAACACTATTTGAACTCTTCCAGGCTTGTTTTGAGAATGGCATTATTCCATCTGTATGGTACCAATCCATAATCAACCCTATCCCCAAATCTTCCAAAAATGGCCCTAAAATCCCTTTGAACTAATGAGGGATTAGTCACATTAGCACCTCATGTAAACTGTAGTCCTGTGCTCTCCCACTAGTGCTCTCCCACTATCTAGAACTGTCCGGTCAGCTTCCAGATGAACAGAACGGCTTTAGGAAAGCCTGAGCGTGTATAGACCATAGCTATACTGTCTCTACAGTGGTCCGGGCTAGAATTCAAGAGAGAACCAACTTTTGGCTGATTTATTGATTTTCGGAACGCTTTGATTGGGTGAATAGACCTTGCTTTTAGACTAATTAAAATGACAATTCATGTAAGGTTTTCTGATGCTATGAAAGCTCTTTATCGGGCTCCAGTTGCATGTGTCCAGGTCAGTGACCTTAGGACTGTCTGGTTTCCAACCCCTTACAGTGTGAAGCAGGGAGGTGTACTCAAAACCCACTTTATTTGCACTAAATGTTTGTTTAAGCCCTACCAATCAAACATGCTAAACTTGGTGTTGAAGTTGCAGATATATTCCCGGTCATCTTGTTGACATGGTTCTCCTTGCTGAGACCGAAGATGACCTCCAGTGTATGTTGGATATTGTTAATTTATGGTGTACTAAATGGAGACTAACGATAAATCGAGAGAAGACCCAGGTTGGCCATTTCAGAAAGAAGGGCATGCAGAGAAGTGCACACAACTTTTGTTTTGGGTACAACCCCCATTATTCTACACTGGGCTCTATAAATAACATGGATGACAACATGACCTTTAAATACAGCATGAGATCACTAGCAAATTATGCAGGTAGAGCCTTGGGGTCAGTGTTAAACAAAATTAAGTAAAGACCTTGGTTACTGTGCTTATTCTCAGCTGTATAAATCCTATGTCCTGTGATGGCCTATCCTGCTGGGGTATGGGGATCCAAAGTACATATTAATTGTAACAATGTTCCAAAAAGAGCAAGCCACAGCTTTCTTGGTGTGTGCACAAACTGACTCCAAACCTGGCCGTCTGTGGAGGTATGAGTTGGGAGCAGTGTGCACAGTAGTTAGGCAAAAGGGTGACATGGTGCATCTATGGAATAGACTGATACATATGCCAGAACACAGAATCACAAAATGTATTTGACTAGAAGCTTACTCCTAACTATCCGTGGGCTAGAGAATGATAAAAAAAATTGTGGAACTGATATGAGGTGTGTAGATATTCAGGAACAAATTGCCATGTGGTCCAAAGCAAGGACAAGCTCTTTCTGATCAAAAAGGAAAAATGGGCAGCTGATATTTGGTTTAAACCTAAACTTAGAACTCTTATCAAAGAGAACTACTGGCCTGAACCATATGAGTCTAACAAAAGGCAAGTTTGTGTGTAGCTAAGATCCGGCACCCTCCCTCTGGCATGAGAGATGGGTATTATATTATCCATCGTATTATGTTAGCGTGTTGAGAAGGGAAGTGCAGCCAACAGGTTGTAAATGAGGATTAAGATTATTTTTTTAAACCTTTTTTTAACTAGTTAAGAACAAATTCTTATTTTCAATGATGGCCTAGTGGGTTAACTGCCTGTTCAGGGGCAGAACGACAGATTTGTACCTTGTCAGCTCGAGGGTTTGAACTTGCAACCTTCCGGTTACTAGTCCAACGCTCTAACCACTAACCACGCTCCACCCTGCCGCCCTGAGGAGGAGCTACGTCTTTCACCCTTGCAGATAAACATTAGGCTATGGCCTAATAGTCAAATTGCATAGGCTATTTTACATGGGCGTGTACACGCAATGCTTTATATGCATTTAATCATCTACTTTGTCAAATACAGTGCATTCGGAAAGTATTCAGATCCCTTGACTTTTTCCACATTTTGCTACGTTACAACCTTATTCTAAAATGGATTAAAGAAGAAATCGTACTCACCAATCTACATACAATAACCCATAATGACAAAGCGAAAACAGGTTTTTAGACATTTTTGCAAATGTTTTAAAATAAAAACCAGAAATACCTTATTTACATAAGTATTCAGACCCTTTGCTATGAGACTCGAAATTGAGCTCAGGTGCATCCTGTTTCCATTGGTAATCCTTGAGATATTGCTAACAACTTGTTTGGAGTCCACCTGTGGTAAATTCAATTGATTGGACATGATTTGTCAAGGCACATATCTGTCTATATAAGGTCCCACAGTTGACAGTGCATGTCAGAGCAAAAACCAAGCCATGAGGTCGAAGGAATTGTCCGTAGAGCTCCAAGACAGGATTGTGTCATTCTTAAATGGAAGAAGTTTGGAACGAACAAGACACTTCCTAGAGCTGGCCTCCCGGAAAAACTGAGCAATCAGGGAAGAAGGGCCTTGGTCAGGGAGGTGACCAAGAACCCGATGGTCACTCTGACAGAGCTCCAGAGTTCCTCTGTGGAGATGGTAGAACCTTCCAGAAGGACAACTATCTCTGCAACACACCACTAATCAGGCTTTTATGGTATAGTGGCCAGAGGAATCCACTCCTCAGTAAAAGGCACGACAGCCCGCTTGGAGTTTGCCAAAAGCACCTAAAGACTCTCAGACCATGAGGAAAAATATTTTCTGATCTGATGAAACCAAGATTGAACTCTTTGGCCTGAATGCCAAGCCTCACGTGTAGAGGAAACCTGGCACCATCCCTACAGTGAAGCATGGAGGTAGCAGCATGATGCTATGGGGATGTTTTTCAGTGGCAGGGACTATGAGACTAGTCAGGATCGAAGGAAAGATGAACACTGCAATGTACAGAGAGATCCTTGATGAAAACCTGCTCCAAAGAGCTCAGGGCCTCAGACTGGGGTGAAGGTTCACCTTCCAACAGAACAACGACCCTAAGCACACAGCCAAGACAACACAGGAGTGGCTGTGGGACAAGTGACTGAATGTCCTTGAGTGGCCCAGCCCAGACTTGAACCTGATTGAACATCTTCTGGAGAGACCTGAAAATAGCTGTGCGGTGACACTCCCCATCCAACCTAACAGAGCTTGAGAGGATCTGCAGAGAAGAATGGGAGAAACTCCCCAAATATAGGTGTGCCACACTTGTAGCGTCATACCCAAGAAAACTCAAGGCTGTAATCACTGCCAAATGTGTTTCAACAAAGTACAGAGTAAAGGGTCTTAATACTTATGTAAATGTGGTATTTCATTTTATTTATTTTTTATGTGGAAAAAAATCAAAAAAACTGTTTTTGCTCTGTCATTATGGGGTATTGTGTGTAGATTGATGAAGGATTAAAACTATTTGATCAATATTAGAAGGCTGTAATAATAAATTGTGGAAAAAGTCAAGTGGTCTGAATACCTCCCGAATACCTCCTGAATGCACTGTATGCGTTATTTGACTCGAGGACCAACAGTGGAGTGTTTTGTTTTTTTCAAATAAAAACCTTGCTCCAAGTCAGATTCGAACTTACAGCCATTGTATTTCACTGCTTCTGACCTTAGTTGATCACACCACCAATTAGTGATTACAGTAAACATGTCAATTACAGCTATTTGAGAAGACCACGAGTGCCTTTAACTTTCTATATACAACATATGAATATAAACTTACATGTTGTATAATCCTCCTACATCTTTATTGCTGTAAAAACACATGCATCTGTGTGAAACGGACTTATTCCACATTTTGTTGTTACAGACTGAATTCAAAATGTATTAAATATATGCACAATAACCCCATAATGACATAGTGAAAACATAATTTATACATTTTTGCGCATTTATTGCAAATTAAATACAGAAATATCTCATTTACATAAGTATTCACACCCTTTGCTATGACGCCCTGAATTGAGCTCAGGTTAATCCAATGTATTTTGATCATCCTTGAGATGTCACTACAACTTGATTGGAGTCCACCTGTGGCCAATTCAATTGTTTGGGCTTGATTTAGAAAGAAACATCTGTCTACAGAAGAATCCCAGGAAATTAGATGACAATAGGATGATATTTGACGGAAACCAGATTAAAGTATTATGACCAAAGTATGGAAAATGACTGTTGCTTCTACATTGATTACGTTTGATAATAAACTTACTGGTCCCTTCCCACATGTTACCTTAACTCTCATTTTAATACACCAATGGTAACATGATATTCGCTTATCTAATTTAAATAAGTACCACCTTGTCACAAACATCGGAGAAAACGTGTTTGCAGAGGGCCGTGGTTTATATAGCTAGATAGCTACTCTACTGGTGCCAAATGTTGACTGTATGTACCCTATTCATCTATGGCAAAGGTATTTATGTTTCCCCTTTCATCTGTGTCTGGTGTTAGCTAGTTACTGGCTAGCTAGGTCTTCATCTGTGTCTGGCGTTAGCTAGTTACTGGCTAGCTAGGTCTTCAGCCAGCATGTAACAAAACGGGGGGAAGGGTTGTTCAAAACTCCGACACAGCTGTCAAGTCAACACATGCATCAGTGCTGCTGTGAATCACAGGAGACATGCCAAATGGGAGATGTATTAAAATAAATTATACCATTGATGCTATTTCAATATTATATGAGTTCCTTTGTGTCACAAAATGTGCTTGAGATGATTTTACTGCAACACTGCATCCAAGTTGCTCAACATAGGTGTTTCAAAGAGCTGTCAGTCAAGGCGAGCTCATAAATATAAGCTCCCCGCCCAATCAGCCTGCCTTTTCAAACTTCCTGGTAGTTAGCCATGAGAGAGAAATTACTTCTCAGAATGACCTTTAAGAAATGCCATTGGTTGGTGGATATAAAGTCTAAGGTCTTTGATGCGGAATTTGCTACAGGAAATAATCACTGTCAGCTGGTGATGTTACCATAGGACTAACGTGTGCCAGGCTAGCTGATGGGACCAGCTACAGTGTAGCATTATATCACGTGCAACTACGTCAATGATTGTAATTGGCTGATGCGTATTTTGAGGTCCAGGTTCAAATTAAACTTTTTCTAATGTTTGCAAGTATCGCCAAAATATGTTTTACGTTGTACTTTGTCTTTATAAGAAATGTTTGTGTCCCTAAGTTGTATTCCATCAACGTGTTAAAGGCCCAGGGAAGTCAAAATTCAGTTTTTCTGGTTGACAGCTGATGAAACTAATACTGTAAAAGTATGAAATAAATCTGACCGCTGGATTGATACCCACACCACAATCCTAACTGTGGTTAATGCACCACTTTGGTGCCCTCCACTCAGACCACTCTCAGTTAGTCCTAGCAATTTTTTTGCTTGAGAATATTGTTTTTACAAAAAATCTCTTTTGAAAATTTTTATGGAAAACTAGCACAGTAAGTTACTAGATTGTTACCCAGAAATGATTTGATATTGAGATAAAAACAGCTGCACTGGGTAATGGTAACTAGTCAATGGTACAGTGCCTTCAGAAAGTATTCATACCCCTTGACTTATTCAAAATGTTCTCACCCATCTATACACCATCCCCATAATGACAAAGTGAAAACATGTTTTTAGACTTTTTTGCCAATTTATTGAAAATGAAATACAGAATTATTTCATTTACATAAGTATTCACACCCCTTAGTCAATACATGCTAGAATCGCCTTTGGCAGGGATTACAGCTATGAGTCTGTCTGGGTAAGTCTCTAAGAGCTTTGCACACCTAAAATGTACAATATTTTCACATTATTTATTTTTTAATTATTCAAGCTCTGTCAAGTTGGTTGTTGATCATTGCAAGACAGCCATTTACAAGTCTTGCCATAGATTCGCAAGTCTATTTTAAGCAAAACATGTATATTTGGCCAAGTGTTTTAAATTATTGTCCTGCTGAAAGGTGAATTTGTCTCCCAGTTTCAGACTGAACAAGGGTTTCCTCTAGGATTTTGCCTGTGCTTACCTCTATTTCTTTTATTTTTATTTTTTTTAAACTCCATAGTTCTTGCCGTTAACAAGCATTCCCATAACATGATGCAGCCACCACAATGCTTGAAAATATAAAGAGTGGTACTCAGTGATGTGTTGTGTTAGATTTTCCCCAAACATAAGACTTTGTATTAAGGACATAAAGGTAATGTATTTGCCACATTGCAAACATGCATGTTTTGGAATATTTTCATTCTGTACAGGCTTCCTTCTTTTCACTCTGTCATTTAGGTTAGTTTTGTGGAGATACATCCTCTGTTTTCTCCTATCACAGCCATTAAACTCTGTAACTGTTTTAAAGTCACCATTGGCCTCTTGGTGAAATCCCTGAGTGGTTTCCTTCCTCTTCGGCAACTGAGTTAGGAAGGAAGCCTTTATCTTTGTAGTGACTGGGTGTATTGATACACCATCCAAAGTGTAGTTCATCATTTCACCATGCTCAAAGGGATTTCTTTTTTCTGCTTTTTTTTTACCCCTTTACCAATAGGTGCCCTTCTTTGCGAGACATTGGAAAACCTTCCTGGTCTATGTGGTTGAATCTGTGTTTGAAATTCACTGGTCAACTGAGGGACTTTACAGATAATTGTGTGTGGGGTACAGAGATGAGGTAGTCAATCAAAAATCATGCTTGCACGGACTGTGCAACTTATTACGTGACTTGTTAAGCACATTTTTACTCCTGAACTTATTTAGGCTTGCCATAACAACAGGGTTGAAAGCTTATTGACTCAAGACATTTCATCCTTACATTTTTTATAAATTTGTAACAATGTCGAAAACATAATTCCACTTTCACATTATGGGGTATTGTGTGTAGGCCAGTGACACAAAAGCATTTAAAATTCAGGCTGTAACAAAACTACATTTGGAAAAAGTCAAGGGGTGTGCTTACTTTCTGAAGGTACTGTAAATGTGTGAACAAGGCCCACTTCTGCCTCAGTTCTTACTTTGCAAACCAGCAAAACTAAAGCTTGAATGAGATTGCATGAGCAAATCCTATAACCCAGACTGAAACGATTTAAGGCCAAGGATTAGCGAGGCTTCTCTGGGTAGTGGAAAAGAGGTTGAGGTGTCTCTATTCAAGGAATGTGACAACATGGTCTTAGCTGTAAGGTTACTGCTGCAGAATATTCATATGGTTGGTTCCAAGCACTGTGTTATGAATAAATCTGTGTTTGATGCCAATTTGTGACAATTTGCAACAGAGAAACATGCATCCTTTACTTTTTTTTCAGACAATTGGGTAGCTTTGATTCTATTTTTGTTTTGGCCTGTATACAAAAGATGTATTTGCTCTTTATTTGTTATGCACTGTACAAACATTTGCAATAAAGATTATAGCCATTGTCCTGTATCAACACAATCTTTGAGTATTCATTGTCTGTTTGTCACAGTCGAATGGAAACCATGTGGGACAATGCAGTTGTATGGATAGCAAACAAACCTGATGACATCAGAGCACAAAGTATGACTGAAACCATTGATACTAATAATACAAAATAAACACTGAACTAGTACATATGTGGGTTTTTTTATTTCAAAAAGAGGTTCAAGACTACATCATACAATGACAATCAGTAAAGTATCCCATTCCCTTGTACATTCAGATACACATAATTTGCTTTGGTTGATTGGTGTCATCTTTGGTAATGGCAAAGTTCCCCAACTGCTAGAAGGGGCTGGTTCGTGACGGATGGTTTGTTTTTGTTGCTGTTGTGGAACATGGTTTATATTTACAGTCTTGTGGAATTCTACTCCCACGATATCCCTCTGAGTAGTTAAAGATCAACTGCTTTCACAGAAACCTGCAACGGAGGAATAAAACATATATATATATATATATATATACACCTACTGCATATAATGAACTTATAACTGATATTTGGATTCAATAAGAGTTCATCATACACACTAGCTAACAAAAGTTAGACCCAAAGTTGCACAATTGCTTGCTACACAATCGTTTGTTTGGAAAGTATTGCTTTTCATTTTTAAATGTAGTTGTTACAACTCTTACCAGTGTGTCCAACGCGTCTGTATTTGCCGAGGAAGCAGATCTCCTTTTTCTTGTCTGTGACAATCTTCTGGTCCTCGGGCCTCAGGCCAGTGGGGTGACGGGAGAAGATGAAGGAGTATCCGTCCAGGCAGGTGCCATCCAGGTCAACCTCTCTGCAGGAGTAGTGGATGGCGTAGTTGTCGTAGTCGGTGTCAATGACCCAGTGGTCATCGTCTATGTGGAGGAGAGAGGAGACAGAATCATAGCAATGGTTGGTTTAACAGCAGGCTTTGACAGCAGGCAGCTTCATCAATGGCATGCTATTATATACTAATGAGGAAGAGTTATCATCAACGTGGGGTGGAGTAACTCAATGGAATATTCTGCACAACAATAGGAGATGTTAGTCTTGAGTGTGAGCCTGTAGTCTTTCTTACTTCCAGTCTGGAGGTATGAAGCAGCGCCCCAATATCTCATCTTGAACTTGGCAGGGTCTGGAGTGTCCTCGAAGGTGCCGAACATGTTGGCACACATTTCCCAGTTGCTAAAGGGAGGAAAAAGGGAGGATAAATGGGGAAGTTCAGTGGAAGTGAAAGCATAATGAAGTTCAGGAACAATTTGTATCATTTGTAAGTGAACAGAACTCACTTCAGGATGATAACTCTGCCGTGGGCAGTTGCAGTCATTTTGCCACTTTCATCTACTGAGAACTGAGCGACGACATTGTCCAAGAGAAACAGACCAACAGGATCTTTCTTGGCCACAGCATACCACCTACCAGTATACTGCAAGAGGAAATGCGAGCTCTATCAATCCCTGCATACCATACAATGACATTCCAGTTCCATTCTTCAACATTTAACATTCCAAAGCTGATAGATCAAAATTGGACAAGAGCAGAGATAGTTTATGAGAAGTTACATTTCCGAAATTAGAATTGTGTTCTTACCCTGCTCCTATCGAAGTTCTGCATGACCTGAATGTTTGAAACTTGACAGTCCTGTGCCCAGCATGTTGCCAGGGCACAGAGGGCCACACAGATCCTCAGCATGTTGCCTTGTTGATGGATCTGTGGAAGACAGTGCCCAGAGTCATGAAAAAATATCACAACATTACCACCAGTACATCCCATCAGGTCAATACAAGAGCCATATCCCACTCCATTACAGCTTCACTCTACAAAGCGTGCAAACTAATCCAAAATGTGAAAAGTTATTTTAAAAAGTTATTTTTTTGAAAGAAAAAAAAAACCCACAAGCGGAATAGATGTAAAAACCTACTATCCATGTAGTACATACCTTGTTCAAAAAAAGGGCTGAGGTACTTTGCCTCTCCAGACGACAGGGTTTTTTATAGTGTAGGGTCCCGCCACAATCAGGGTTGTGTAAGAGCAACTACAGATGTGAGACAGCCCCCAAGCAGGAGCCTCCCCTCAAATTGGGCAAACATTACATAACTCCAAACAAGACTCCCATTTGACCCTTGTTCCAAAGTGTTTTTGCTGCCTAATGAAAGAGCTGTTGTGAGTAAAGCCAAGAGCACATCTGGAATGCTATACATACTCACTATCAATCACTAACCGTGAAATGTTATGCTTCAGCAGTACGAGCCCCACGTTAATGTCCAGATCCAGACTTTTAAAAGGCATGTTTCATGTTTTTTCCCCCTGGAACAGCTACACAATGTTCTTTCTGGTTAGTCATGTCATTTCTCCACTTTTCTTGAAATGTTTCACTTTTCACTGGAAAACCATGTTAGGCAATCATGTACAGTACATTGTTTATTGCTGTATGTCCAAGACATCTCTAATGGTTGCTATCCTATAGGATAGCCTGTGGAGAAAAAAAACCCATTGACTTCTGGTTTGCTATGCAACCAATATCAAAGAGAAATACCTTGTAGTTCAAACCAAAGTCCAGATCCTCTTGGATTCACGCCACTCAATCAATGCTGATCTGATTACGGTGAAGGGCCTGACTGTTTGTGTTGTGTGCTTTCACCTGAAATCTCAACTAATCATTTGGAACTTGGAAAAGAGAATGCAGTGAGTGATCAAACAGAATTAATAAATTGTTTAATTCCATTGATCATAACACGCCAGCAAATTCCATAAGATATTATAAAGGCTCATACAAGCTAACAAGTTGTAAAGCATTATACTTGCAGGCTTTATGGAAAGGTTTATGAAATGGGCATGTACAGTAAATGGAGGTGTGTGTACTTACTTTTTTGGCCGACAAAACCTTGATTGTGCTTTCCAAGTAAACTTCTTTTTTTTCTAGGATCGTACAAACGCAACTCAGGGGCCCCGTTATGTAACTTGGCATGGCTAACTGCAAAAAGCATCATTTGTTGCTCCAAATAATGGCTGAACCAGTGCCAGAGTCATGAAAAAGTCATACTTTTTACCTGCTGAGTATGTAATATAGTATTCCAAACTAGATATATACAGTATGTGTAGGGGCAGGACAAAGCATATTGGGAATTTTTTGTAACGTTATGAGGTGTTTTGTAACTTTATGAAGTACACCCCCAACTGTACAATTCATCAGGTTGGTTACAGTCACATGTGAAGCTTTTTAACCTTTTGTGACTAGGGGGCAGTATTTTCATTTTTGGAAAAATAACGTTCCTGTAGTAAACGGGATGTTTTGTCAGGACACGATGCTAGAATATGCATATAATTGACAGCTTAGGATAGAAAATACTCTAAAGTTTCCAAAACTGTAAAAATATTGTCTGTGAGTATAACAGAACTGATGTTGTAGGCGAAAGCCTGAGAAAAATCCAATCCGGAAGTGCCTCGTGTTTTGAAAGCGCTGCGTTCCAATGCATCCCTATTGAGCAGTGAATGGGCTATCAACCAGATTACTCATTCTCCGTATTCCCCAAGGTGTCTACAGCATTGTGACGTAGTTTTACGCATTTATGTTGAAGAATACCCGTAAGCGGCTACATTGCGCAACTGGTCACCTGATGGCTCCCAGAGTGATTCTCGCGTAAAATACAGAGGTAGCCATTAGTCCAATCGGTCCTACTGAAAAACCTATTGTCCCGGTGGATATATTATTGAATAGATATTTGAAAAACACCTTGAGGATTGATTATAAACAACGTTTGCCATGTTTCTGTCGATTATTATGGAGCTATTATATTTTTCAGAGTTTTCGTGACTGCAATTTCCGGGCGATTTCTCAGCCAAACGTGAAGAACAAACGGAGCTATTTCGCCTACAAAAAAATATTTTGGGAAAAAAGGAACATTGGCTATCTAACTGGGAGTCTCGTGAGTGAAAACATCCGAAGCTCATCAAAGGTAAACGATTTAATTTGATTGCTTTTCTGATTTCCGTGACCAAGTTACCTGCTGCTAGCTGGACAAAATGCTAAGCTAGGCTATCGATAAACTTACACAAATGCTTGTCTAGCTTTGGCTGTAAAGCATATTTTGAAAATCTGAGATGACAGGGTGATTAACAAAAGGCTAAGCTGTGTCTCAATATATTTCACTTGTGATTTTCATGCATAGGAATACTTTCTAGGAATATTTATGGGGAGTGGGGAGTCACTACAACCAACAAAAACGATCACTGCCAAGCAGCATCAGATCAGATATCTACAGTGTGAGAATGTTGATGATAGGAGAGGGTGGATTAATCTGACATAACTCCGCCCCTTCAATGCAGGTTTTTAGTTCTGTCACATATAGATGTAGGATGTTAATTTGAGCAGGTTTGCTGGAAAATAGTTCTGCAGCAACAGGAAATGTGAATTATTATATAGATATTCATTTATTTATTTTTAATTCACCTTTATTTAACCAGGTAGGCTAGTTGAGAACAAGTTCTCATTTAGAACTGCGACCTGGCCAAGATAAAGCAATGCAGTACGACACAAACAACAACACAGAGTTACACATGGAATAAACAAACATAGTCAATAACACAATAAAAAAAGTATATATACAGTGTGTGCAAATGAGGTAAGATAAGGGAGTGGCGAAACAATTACAGGCAATAAATAGGCCATGGTGGCGAAACAAATACAATTTAGCAATTAAACACTGGAGTGATAGATGTGTAGTAGATGAATGTGCAAGTAGAGATACTGGGGTGCAAAGGAGAAGGAGAAGAAGGAGAAGGAGAAGTGTGTGCAAAGGAGAAGAAAAAAAATAACATTATGGGGATGAGGTAGTTGGATGGGCTATTTACAGCTGGACTATGTACAGGTGCAGCGATCTGTGAGCTGCTCTGACAGCTGGTGCTTAAAGTTAGAGAGGGAGATATGAGTCTCCAGCTTCAGTGATTTTTGCAATTCGTTCCAGTCATTGGCAGCAGAGAACTGGAAGGAAAGGCGGCCAAAGGAGGAATTGGCTTTGGGGGTGACCAGTGAAATATACCTGCTGGAGCGCGTGCTACGGGTGGGTGCTGCTATGGTGACCAGTGAGCTGAGATAAGGCAGGGCTTTACCGAGCTAAGACTTATAGATGACCTGGAGCCAGTGGGTTTGGCAACAAATATGAAGCTGTGGGTAGTAATCAATAATTTTGCACGCCCAATTTTTCAGTTTTTGATTTGTTAAAAAGTTTGAAATATCCAATAAATTTCGTTCCACTTCATGATTGTGTCCCACTTGTTGTTGATTCTTCACAAAAAAATACAGTTTTATATCTTTATGTTTGAAGCCTGAAATGTGACAAAAGGTTGCAAAGTTCAAGGGGGCCGAATACTTTCGCAAGGCACTGTATATGGGGCTTTGGTGACAGAACAGATGGCACTGTGATAGACTGCATCCAATTTTCTGAGTAGAGTGTTGGAGGCTATGTTGTATAAGACATCGCCAAAGTCAAGGATCGGAAGGATAGTCAGTTTTACGAGGGTATGTTTGACAGCATGAGTGAAGGATGCTTTGTTGCGAAATAGGAAGTTGATTCTAGATTTAATTTTGGATTGGAGATGCTTAATATGAGTTTGTGTCTAACCAGACAGACACCTACAGTGCCTTGCGAAAGTATTCGGCCCCCTTGAACTTTGCGACCTTTTGCCACATTTCAGGCTTCAAACATAAAGATATAAAACTGTATTTTTTTTGTGAAGAATCAACAACAAGTGGGACACAATCATGAAGTGGAACGACATTTATTGGATATTTCAAACCTTTTTAACAAATCAAAAACTGAAAAATTGGGCGTGCAAAATTATTCAGCCCCCTTAAGTTAATACTTTGTAGCGCCACCTTTTGCTGTGATTACAGCTGTAAGTCGCTTGGGGTATGTCTCTATCAGTTTTGCACATCGAGAGACTGAAATTTTTTCCCATTCCTCCTTGCAAAACAGCTCGAGCTCAGTGAGGTTGGATGGAGAGCATTTGTGAACAGCAGTTTTCAGTTCTTTCCACAGATTCTCGATTGGATTCAGGTCTGAACTTTGACTTGGCCATTCTAACACCTGGAAATGTTTATTTTTGAACCATTCCATTGTAGATTTTGCTTTATGTTTTGGATCATTGTCTTGTTGGAAGACAAATCTCCGTCCCAGTCTCAGGTCTTTTGCAGACTCCATCAGGTTTTCTTCCAGAATGGTCCTGTATTTGGCTCCATCCATCTTCCCATCAATTTTAACCATCTTCCCTGTCCCTGCTGAAGAAAAGCAGGCCCAAACCATGATGCTGCTACCACCATGTTTGACAGTGGGGATGGTGTGTTCAGGGTGATGAGCTGTGTTGCTTTTACGCCAAACATAACGTTTTGCATTGTTGCCAAAAAGTTAAATTTTGGTTTCATCTGACCAGAGCACCTTCTTCCACATGTTTGGTGTGTCTCCCAGGTGGCTTGTGGCAAACTTTAAACAACACTTTTTATGGATATCTTTAAGAAATGGCTTTCTTCTTGCCACTCTTCCATAAAGGCCAGATTTGTGCAATATACGACTGATTGTTGTCCTATGGACAGAGTCTCCCACCTCAGCTGTAGATCTCTGCAGTTCATCCAGAGTGATCATGGGCCTCTTGGCTGCATCTCTGATCAGTCTTCTCCTTGTATGAGCTGAAAGTTTAGAGGGACGGCCAGGTCTTGGTAGATTTGCAGTGGTCTGATACTCCTTCCATTTCAATATTATCGCTTGCACAGTGCTCCTTGGGATGTTTAAAGCTTGGGAAATCTTTTTGTATCCAAATCCGGCTTTAAACTTCTTCACAACAGTATCTCGGACCTGCCTGGTGTGTTCCTTGTTCTTCATGATGCTCTCTGCGCTTTTAACGGACCTCTGAGACTATCACAGTGCAGGTGCATTTATACGGAGACTTGATTACACACAGGTGGATTGTATTTATCATCATTAGTCATTTAGGTCAACATTGGATCATTCAGAGATCCTCACTGAACTTCTGGAGAGAGTTTGCTGCACTGAAAGTAAAGGGGCTGAATAATTTTGCACGCCCAATTTTTCAGTTTCTGATTTGTTAAAATAGTTTGAAATATCCAATAAATGTTGTTCCACTTCATGATTGTGTCCCACTTGTTGTTGATTCTTCACAAAAAATACAGTTTTATATCTTTATGTTTGAAGCCTAAAATGTGGCAAAAGGTCGCAAAGTTCAAGGGGGCCGAATACTTTCGCAAGGCACTGTAGGTATTTGTAATTGTCCACATATTTTAAGTCAGAACTGTCCAGAGTAGTGATGTTGGATGGGCGGTCAGGTGTAGGCAGTGATCAGTTGAAGACTATGCATTTAGTTTTACTTGCATTTAAGAGCAGTTGGAGGCCACGGAAGGAGAGTTGTATGGCATTGAAGCTCGTCTGGAGGTTAGTTAACACAGTGTCCAAAGAAGGGCCTGAAGTATACAGAATGGTGTCATCTGCGTAGAAGTGGATCAGAGAATCACCAGCAGAAAGAGGAACATCATTGATGTATACAGAGAAAAGTGTCGGCCTGAGAATTGAACCCTGTGGCACCCTCATAGGGACTGCCAGAGGTCCGGACAACAGGCCCTTCGATTTGACACACTGAACTCTGTCTGAGGATTAGTTGGTGAACCAGGCGAGGCAGACATTTGAGAAACCAAGGCTGTTGAGTCTGCCGATAAGAATATGATGATTGAAAGAGTCGAAAGCCTTGGCCAGGTCAATGAATACAGCTGCACAGTATTGTCTCTTATCGATGGCAGTTATGATATCATTTAGGACCTTGAGCGTGGCTGAGGTGCACCCATGACCAGCTCGGAAACCAGATTGCATAGTGGAAAAGGTACGGTGGGATTCGAAATGGTCGGTGATCTGTTTGTTAACTTGGCTTTCAAAGACCTTAGAAATGCAGGGTAGGATAGATATAGGTCTGTAGCAGTTTGGGTCTAGAGTGTCTCCCCCTTTGTAGAGGGGGATGACCGCGGCAGCTTTCCAATCTTTGGGGATCTCAGACGATACGAAAGAGAGGTTGAACAGGCTAGTAATAGGGGTTGCAACAGTTTCGGCAGATCATTTTAGAGAGGGTCCAGATTGTCTAGCCTGGCTGATTTGTAGGGGTCCAGATTTTGCAGCTCTTTCAGAACATCAGCTATCTGGATTTGGGTGAAGGAGAAATGGAGGAGGCTTGGGCAAGTTGCTGTGGGGGGTGCAGGGCTGTTGATCGGGGTAGGGGTAGCCAGGTGGAAAGCATGGCCAGCCGTGGAAAAATACTTATTGAAATTCTCAATTATCGTGGATTTTTCGGTGGTGACAGTGTTTCTTAGCCTCAGTGCAGTGGGCATCTGGGAGGAAGTGCTATTATTCTCCATGGACTTTACAGTGTCCCAGAACTTTTTTGAGTTTGTGCTACAGGATGCAAATTTCTGTTTGAAAAAGCTAGCCTTTGCTTTCCTAATTGCCTGTGTATATTGGTTCCTAACTTCCCTGAAAAGTTGCATATCGCGGGGACTATTCGATGCTAATGCAGTACGCCACAGGATGTTTTTGTGCTGGTCAAGGGCAGTCAGATCTGGAGTGAACCAAGGGCTATATCTGTTCCTGGTTTAAAAAAAAATTGAATGGGGCATGCTTATTTAAGATGGTGAGGAAGGCACTTTTTAAAGAATAACCAGGCATCCTCTACTGACGGAATGAGGTCAATTTCCTTCCAGGAAACCTGGACCAGGTCGATTAGAATGGCCTGCTCGCTGAATTGTTTTAGGGAGCGTTTGACAGTGATGAGGGGTGGTGTCACGTTCTGACCTTTATTTCCTTTGTTTTGTATTTATTTAGTATGGTCAGGGCGTGAGTTGGGGTGGGCAGTCTATGTTTGTTTTTCTATGATTTGGGGATTTGTATGTTTCGGCCTAGTATGGTTCTCAATCAGAGGCAGGTGTCATTAGTTGTCTCTGATTGAGAATCATACTTAGGTAGCCTGGGTTTCACTGTTTGTTTGTGTGTGATTGTCTATGTTGATTGTTTGTGTCATCACAGTTCTCATTTATCTTCACGGTCGTTATTTGTTTATTGTTTTGTATAGTGTGTTTCAGTGTTCAGTGTTTTCGTCATTAAATATCAAGATGAACACAAACCACGCCGCATTTTGGTCATCCTCTCCTTCCCAGGAAGAATCCCGTGACAGGTGGTCTTTTGATCGCAGACCCATTACGGATGCAGGCAATGAGGCAGTGATCGCTGAGATCCTGGTTGAAGACCGCAGAGGTGTTTTTGGAAAGCAGGTTGGTTAGGATGATATCTATGAGGGTGCCCGTGTTTACGGATTTGGGGTTGTACCTGGTGGTTCATTGATAATTTGTGTGAGATTGAGGGCATCAAGCTTAGATTGTAGGATGGCCGGGGAGTTAAGCATGTCCCAGTTTAGGTCACCTAACAGCACGAGCTCTGAAGATAGATGGGGGGCAATCAATTCACATATGGTGTCCAGGGCACAGCTGGGGGCAGAAGGTGGTCTATAGCAAGCGGCAACAGTGAGAGACTTGTTTCTAGATAGGTAGATTTTTAAAAGTAGAAGCTCAAATTGTTTGGGCACAGACCTGGATAGTAAGACAGAATTATGCAGGCTATCTCTGCAGTTGATTGCAATGCCGCCCCCTTTGGCAATTCTATCTTGTCGGAAAATGTTATAGTTAGGGATGGAAATTTCAGGGTTTTTGGTGTCCTTCCTAAGCCACTTTTCAGACACGGCTAGGACATCCGGGTTGGTAGAGTGTGCTGATGCAGGGAATAAAACAAACTTAGGAATGAAGCTTCTAATGTTAACATGCATGAAACCAAGGCTTTTACTGTTACATAAGTCAACAAATGAGAGCGCCTGGGGAATGGGAGTGGAGCTAGGCACTGCAGGGCCTGGATTAACCTCTCCATCACCAGAAGAACAGAAGAGGAGTAGGATAAGGGCACGGCTAAAGGCTATAAGAACTGGTCGTCTAGTACGTTTGGAGCAGAGAGTAAAAGGAGCAGGTTTCTGGGCGCCGTAGAATATATTAAAGCATTTATGTACAGACAAAGGTATGGTAGGATGTGAATACAGTGGAGGTGTTTACCTAAG
Organism: Oncorhynchus mykiss; assembly: GCF_013265735.2. Lineage (NCBI taxonomy): Eukaryota > Metazoa > Chordata > Actinopteri > Salmoniformes > Salmonidae > Oncorhynchus > Oncorhynchus mykiss. The sequence goes on along the minus strand of NC_048584.1, from coordinate 13,238,421 downwards.
TATTGAGTGAAGATGAGAGAGGTATTGTCTCTGGAGCCACCATTTAAACCAGGTGAGGTCACTGCATGTGTGGGAGGTGGAACAAAAGGGTTAGCTAAGGCATATTGATTAGGGCTCTGCAGTGAAATAAGACAATAAACACTAACCAAATCAGCAATGGACAAGGCATATTGACATTAGGGAGAGGCATGGGTAGCCGAGTGATCATAGGGTTCCAGTGAGTAGCTAGGCGAGTTGGAGGCACGGCGATTCAGACAGATAGCGGGCTGGGGCTAGCAGGCTAGCAGAAGGGCATTAGAGGGACGTCGCAACGGAAGATGTCTGTTGTAGCCCCCCTGTGTGTTTACGTTGGCAGACCAGTTGTGATGGATCAGCAGGGCTCCGTGTAGTAAAAGGGTGCAGGCCAATTGGCAAAATTGGTATAGTAGCCCAAGAAATTGGCTGATGGACCTATTCAGCTAACAGTCCGATATGCTCTAGACAGCTAGCGGGCTGCTGCTAGCAGGCTAGCAGGCTAGCAGCTGGGCATTCAGGGTACGTCGTGAAGGAGGAGCCTGTTAAAAAAAAAACTCGGGTGGATTACATCAGTAGTCCAGTCGTGATGAATTAGCAGGGCTCCGTATCGGCAGTAAAAGTGGTCCAGGCCAATTGGCAAAATAGGTATTGTAGCCCAAGGAGTGGCTAACCTCTTCAGCTAGACAAGAGATGGGCCTAGCATAGGCTATCTCCAGGCTAATTGGTGCTTGCTTTGGGACAGAGACGTTAGCCAGGAGTAGCCACTCGGATAGCAGCTAGCTGGCTGCGATGATTCAGGTGAAAAGGTTCAGAGCTTGTGGTAGGAATCCTGAGATATGGAGAAGAAGAAGTCCGATGGGTTGAATCGCACTGTGCAGACTGGGAGGAGTTGTTCTGGCTAAAGGTTAGCTGATGACAGCTAGCAGTGGCTAGCTGACTACTAGCTAGTAGTTAGTTAGCTGGCTAGCTTCTGTTGGGGGTTCCGGTTCTAAAGTAAAGAAAATAGCAGATCCATACCACATTGGGTGAGGCGGGTTGCAGGAAAGTATGTTGAAGTTGAGGTTAAGAAAAATGTTTTTTAAATATATGTGACACCTGACTTACGGTACACGACAAGACTAAGACAAAGACACCTGACTGCTACGCCATCTTGGATTATATTTCATTGCCTTTTTTTGTAGGGGTTCATTTTTCATGAGGGCACATCAAGTCTGAAATGTCAAAATAGAAATAACAAACTTCAGAAGCCTTTCTAAAACTCAAATGCACTACAAGTTTGCAGTTCCTGCTGTGCACGAAAATTATCAGCAACGAAAAGAGTGATTCAATTAAGTTCCTACATGTCTACTATACTGCAGGTAGCAGATGGTGGTTTTTATTCAACACAAGTCACCTGGCTGGTGTGGTGGGGCATCCCAGTGTGACAGCACAGTGCATGCAGAGTGGCCTTTCTGAACACAGTGCCACATGTTTTCCACGTGGAGGCTGGTGACAATAAAATAACTGATAAGCAGCAACTGGTTCACACACTACTGAAATGAGAGGTTTTGAAGGAATGGGAGAGTTTCTTGAACGCATCCAATCCAAATCGATTGCAGACTTTAGTTATCAAGTTTGAGTGTCTAATGTTATCTAACGCTTTGACAGTGTCTCTTTTTTTCTTACTCTTATGTATATTTAACTAGGCAAGTCAGTTAAGAACAAATTGTTATTTACAATGGCAACCTACCAAAAGACAAAAGGCCTCCTGCGGAGACGGGGTTGCAATAAGAATAAAATAAAAAGTAGGACAAAACATACCGACGAGAGACACCACAACACTACATAAAGAGAAACCTATGAGGCAGCATTGTGGCAACACATGACAACACAGCATGGTAGCAACACAACATGACAACAACACAGTATCAACACAACATGGCAGCAGCACGACATGGAAACAGCACAAAACATAGTACAAACCTTATTGGGCACAGACAACCACACAAAGGGCAAGAAGGTAGAGATAAGGACAGTGTACCGTCTAGCCATACTCTCAAGTACTTGTATGAGGTGACTACCTCAAACTCTAAACCCTCAATCACACCGGTGGAGAGAGAGGCATTCTTCTTACCGAACCACATGACCATTGTTTTGGAGGTGTTCAGAACAAGGTGAAGGGCAGAGAAAGCTTGTTGGACACGAAGAAAGCTTCCTCAGCGTGATAACATTGAATGTTTGCTTATTTGTCTCATTGCAGCCAGCGAGACTATTACCATATGGCTTTCTCAATGCGATTAACTCCTAGGTAGGGTGTCCATGTAACTAATCCATTCCATTGTGTCAGACTATCCCCGTCTCTCGCTCTCTCTCTCTCTTGCTCTCTCGCTCTCTTTCAGGGAGGACATCCCACAAATCACTTTTACTTAATCTGTGATTAAGTGATGCAGCTATTTCTTTGGCCTGTTGTCTGACTTTTATTCAGTGCCATGCTGTGTTGGCTGGGAGAGAGAAAGACCTTTTGTACACCGTACCAGGGGTAGGCAACTAGATTCAGCCGTGGGATGATTTTTGTCCAAGGGGATTGTCGGGGGGGCCAGAACATAATTATAACAATTTGTACACTGCAAATTGACCACATGTAAACACAAAAATAGATTGTATAAGCGGTATAACAATAATTTCATACCTTGATTACATTGAGACACGATCACATATTGTGTTTGTATTTATTAAGGATCCCCATTAGTTGCTGCCATGGCAGCAGCTACTCTTCCTGGGGTCTAGCAACATTAAGACAGTTATATACAGTTTAAAATATGACATGATATTTTATTACATTTCATAACACTTTCCCCAAAACATTTAGTGTGTTCCCTCAGGCCACAATTCCACTATTATATTTACAACACAACATTCATGAGTGCGTGTGTGTAGAGTGTGTGTCTTATCATGTGTATGTATGTCAGTGCCTGTGTCTGTCTCTTCACGGTCCCTGCTGATCCATAAGGTGTATTTTTTATCTGTTTTTTTTTATTCTACTGATTGCATCACTTACCTGATGTGGAATAGAGTTTCATGTGGCCATGGCTCTATGTAGTTCATCTTGCCAATGAAAAAATCATTGAAGTAATTGGTTATATTAGTGGGTTTTGTGATGAGTGAGCCATCTGATTCAATGAATGATGGAGCTGAGTTTGCCTTTTTGCCCAAAATGTAATTTAAGGTGCTCCAAAGCTTTGTACTATCAATCTTTATGTCATGTATCTTTGTTTCATAGTGTAGTTTCTTCTTTTTATTCAGTTTAGTCACACGATATCTCAATTTGCAGTACATTAGCAAATTGTTTGAGCAGCCAGACTTATTTGCCATTCCTTTTGCCTCATCCGTTTCAACGAAACAATTTTTCAATTCCTCATCAACCACAGAGATTTGATAGTTTTTACAGTCATTTTGTTAATGGATGCATGCAAATTTGTAACTGGAATAAGCAATTTCATAAATGAGTCAAGAGCAGCATTTGGTTTCTCCTCATTACACACCACAGACCAACAAATATGATTTACATCAACGACATAGGAATCGCTACAAAACTTATTGTATGACCTCTTATACACTATATTAGGCCCAGCCTTTGGAACTTTGGTTTTCCTAGAATATGGCTACTATATTGTGATCACTACATCCGATGGATTTGGATACTGCTTTAAAGTACATTTCTGCAGCATTAGTAAAGATGTGATCAATACATGCTGTTTGTAACTACCCTGGCAGGTTGACTGATAACCTGAACCAGGTTGCAGGCACTAGTTACAGTTTGAAGATTTCTCTTGAGTGGCAGCCTGATGAAAGCCAGTCAATATTTAAATCACCCAGAAAATATATCTCTCTGTTAATATCACATACATTATCAAGTATTTCACACATGTTACCCAGATACTGACTGTTAGCACTTGGTGGTCTATAGCAGTATCTGACCAGAATGGGCTTTAGGTGAGGCAGATGAACCTGTAGCCATATTACAGATCCTCTCTAAGTTTAACAGGGATCTGGTTCTGAATATAAACAGCCACACCTCCTCCTTTGGCATTTCTGTATTTTCTGTAGATGTTCTAATCATGTATTGCTACCACGCATTCATCAAAGGTATTATCTAAATGAGTTTCAGAGATTGTCATATGAATATCATCTGTTACTAGCAAATTATTGATTTAATGAACCTTGCATCTTAAGATACATCTGTTAACTTAGACTTTGACACTTTTCTGGGATGCTTGATTATTTTCATTGCTTTACTGGGAAGCTTAGCAAAAGTAGACATGCTCATGTTATTTATGTTAATGCAGGGTACGCTGGGTTCCTGGGTTCCTGCTGGTGTACAGAAATATTTAAGTCACACCACAGATTCTCAATTGGATTGAGGTCTGGCTTTGACTAGGCCATTCCAAGACATTTAAATATTTCCCCTTAAACCACTCGAGTGTTGCTTTAGCAGTATGCTTAGGGTCTGTCACATCTGCTCCTTCCACGCCCTCTCGTGTTCATCCAGTGTCTCCTTGACCTGCAGCCACTCACCCCGTACACTCACCCTCTCTCTCTGTGTGTGTGATTGTGTGGGTGGAGACAGGTGTGCTGGAGTCTGAACAGATCCCCACCAGCTGTAACCCGTTCCAAAATCAAGACCTCTACAAATACTCAGTCCTGCCACTTCCACTCTGCCAGATTGTGATCTCTGCTCAGTCAGTTTATGCTTCTAGCTATTTGTTTTTATTCAAGATCCTTTTACCCTGCTGTGCCTTTTTCCCTGTCTGATGCTGTTTATCCTCTCCACTGCAGTTTCGGCACTCTGAATCTGGTCCCTGTCTCCTGTTTCATGTCTCACCACCCTGCTACACTGTTCTGGATTCGGCACACTACTACTCCCTTGGATTCAACACCGAATCTGCTTACCCTGTCCCAATTCCATTCACTCCAACCTCAGCCTCCACATCTGGTTTCCTACATCCCACCCGAGCTTCCCCTGGCCTGCACTCCATCTCTCCCTGTTTTGCAATAAATACCTTGGTTAATTCAGCCCAGTTTCCGAGTCTGCTCTTGGGTTTCCTGTGCCGCTCCACCTAACAGGGTCATTGTCCTGCTGGAAGGTTAACATCTGTCCCAGTCTCAAATCTCTGGAAGACTAAACAGGTTTCCCTCAAGAATTCACCTGTATTTAGCGCCATCCATCATTCCTTCAATTCTAATCAGTTTCCCAGTCCCTGCTGATGGAAAAACATCCCCACAGCATGATGCTGCCACCCCCATGCTTCACCGTGGGGATAGTGTTCTCGGGGTGATGAGAGGTGTTGGGTTTGCGCCAGACATAGCATTTTCCTTGATGGCCAAAATGCTCAATTTGTCTCAACTGACCAGAGTATCTTCTTCCATATGTTTGGGGAGTCTCCCACATGCCTTTTGGCGAACACCAAATGTGTTTGCTAATTTTTTTCTTTAAGCAATTAGCTTTTTCTGGCCACTTCTGTAAAGCCCAGCTCTGTGGAGGGTACAGCTTAAAGTGTTCCTATGGACAGATACTCCAATCTCCACTGTGGAGCTTTGCAGCTCCTTCAGGGTTATTTTTGGTCTCTTTGTTGCCTTTCTGATTAATGCCCTCCTTGCCTGGTCTGTGAGATTTGGTGGGCGGCCCTCTCTTGGCAGATATTTAAGATGTTTTTTTATAACCCAACCCTGATCTGTACTTCTCCACAACTTTGTCCCTGACCTGTTTGGAGAGCTCCTTGGTCTTCATGGTGCCGCTTGCTTGGTGGTGCCCCTTGCTTAGTGGTGTTGCAGACTCTGGGGCCTTTCAGAACATGTGTATATATATACTGAGATCATGTGACAGATCATGTGACACTTAGATTGCACACAGGTGGACTTTATTTAATTAATTATGTGACTTCTGAAAGTAATTGGTTGCACCAGATCTTATTTAGGGGCTTCATAGCAAAAGGGGTGAAAAAAAACACACTCGCAGGCAGGATTTGACGGCCGCCTGTTGCCACCCCTGCCGTAAACGCATCATGAGCCTGTCTTAATCCCACATGTGAAATTAGACAGGGGAACTTTGTCCGTTCTGTCTTGCCAGACAATCTAATAAAAGCACACCTTTGTTTGGACCATCTTTATCAGATCTCTAATTTTCCTCACTTAGCAAGGCTTCCAAATTCCCCTATGAGGACAGTGAGATTAAGAGAATTAAGATAAAATACTTCTACCAACATTGTTGTCACGACTTCCGCCGAAGTTGGTCCCTCTCTCTCGTTGTTCGGGCGACGTTCGGCGGTCGACGTCACCAGCCTTCTAGCCATCGCCGATCCACTTTTCATTTTCCATTGATTTTGTCTTGTCTTCCATCACACCTGGTTCCAATTCCATCTATTACATGTTGTGTATTTAACCCTCTGCCCCCCCCCCCCCCCCCCCCCCATGTCCTTGTCCGGAATTGTTTCTTGTCGTGCTTGTGCACGGTATGCTGGTGATCACCGGGTTTTGTTTGACACATTTCATGTATTGTTCTGTTGACGGTGGTTTTATGTTGATTAAACAACACCGTTGTAAATCAGTTTTTGCTTTCCTGCGCCTGACTTCTCTGCCGCCAGTACGCACCCCATTACAATTGTGAACATAATGTCTAGGTGTTTTTTGTTCTGCAGTATGTTTATCACACTTGAACCATACCAAGACTAAAATGAGCTGGGTTCAATGTCGGGTTCACCTAGTGGTCATGATATGGGCTGTACCAAATGTTTGATGTATTATAATAATTGATTATGCTTATGTTGTATTAAAAGAAGGGGAGGGGTTATAAGACCCCGCCCTCCTTACATTTATAGGATCCTAGACTACAGATTAACAATATATATTAATTATAGAGGTTTAGTATTGTTCCACAGTTGTTTTCTAGTCTCTCTGCCTCTTATAAAGAGACACCTCTGAGAAATGTGTGACTGAGACAGAACTCTGCAGGGGAGTGTAGGAGATAAGAGACTAGTCAGACATTCCACAATATATCAACTTTGGGGAGTGGACATTTATTGCCTAGGCCTTAGAAATCACTGGAACTATTGTAATTCTCTTGCAAGTTTATATAGCTGTGTATGCATGGGCTTGGTCTGATGAGTAGAAGGTAATGGCGTATGCAGTGACATCACAAGGGCTGGACTTCGGGTTTAATAAAATAACTTGGGACCTTTTATATTTTTCAGAACTTACTCGGAAACATGTGCATGTTCCTGTTGTCAACTTCTCTCTGCAATTGCATTAATAAAGGTTTATTAATTAATTAATTAAAGATATTGTCAGAATGCTAATTTCACCAATGAGCCAATGATTGACAGGGAACAAGGAACGAACCCCAACAACATTATAGAGGGAACTGATTTAATTGAGCTCTTTTTTGAATTGCTTCACTGATGCTATTACTCAATTGGCTTCACTTTGACTGGAAATATAGCGTAGGGTATTCTTATAAACATACATCACTGTGAGAGAGAGTTCTGCGGCTGGAATATTTGCTTGGAACTATAGTGGGGAACTAAAGAATTGTTCTTCAAGGTCAACTGTCCAAATATTTCCTACTCAGTGGGCCAATTGGGTAAATAGTCTATTGATGAGTCAACCATTTTGTCCCAAAATGAACTTTCTATACCACAGCTGCAGTAAGAGATAGAGCTCCAACAACCTGCCTCCCTTGCCTCAGATTGGATTGTCCAATGTAAAATGATCTGTGTTGGGATTTGCAGGTTAAGAAAGCTTAAGGGCTTTAATTTCATGACGTCACATTAATTAGCGGACACTTTGATCCTTTCAGCCTGTAAGCCACCACATTCAGTCAGCTTGTAGCGTAGTACGGGACGTTTTGGTGATTTGTCTGGGACCACAGCAGAGGATGCACGTCGGCGCAAACGGAGGCCACTAACTAAGCACCTTTTACACTTCCCTTTCGACTTTCCCGTGTGATGCGTCTGTAAGAGAAGGGAGGGAAAAGCAAACAATTCAAAATGGGAGACAAGGATAGTGTGGAAAAGTACCTGGAGAACAATCCCCAGTTCGCTAAAGAGTACTTTGATAAAAAGTTGCGCCCCGAATTGATCTCGACAGCGTTCACAGAAACTCTTGAGATCAAAGATCCGACTTCGTTCAAAGATGTCTCCCAAATTCAGGAGGCCAATCTCATCTTTGACCTTGTCAAAGAAATGCAATCAGAAATTGTTATGGAAAAAGCATTGCACAAGGTCCTGCAGAGAGTTTGCATGATTTTGAACGCCGACCGGTGCAGTTACTTTGATCTTCGATCTAGAAACGGAATACCTGAGCTTACAACGATGCTCTTCAATGTCACCCCTAGCACCAAATTTGAGGAGAACCTTGTCAACCCCACTGGTGAGATTGTGTTTCCAATCGATATGGGTGTAGTTGGATACACAGCGCACTCCAAAAAGATGCAAAACATTCCGGATGTTACCAAGGTGAGTGCCATTGTCAGCAGGTGCCCACCCGCCAAAGTGTGTGTAAAGATTGTACAAAGCACCCATAACATGGGAAACGTTTACGTATGATTTGACATGTTTTCTTATTTTTCTTACAATTTTTATCCTGTTTTAGCATGTAAAAATTATTGGAACGATCAGAGGTTGGACCTAAGCAAATGTATAAGTACTTCCCTACACATATAGAATATTTTGTGTGTTCTTATTGAAGTGCTAGATGTGTTTGTTGTATTAAGTTTTATGTTTTACATTTGGGTTGTGTAAATTATGGTTTATTTTATTTCATCTTTGACCTTGTCAAAGAAATGCAATCAGAAATTGTTATCGCAGTTATCGCAGTTTACTGCAGTCGCAGTTTACACACAATTGTTTGTGTCAGATCTAAATTCTTAAAAATGTATTTTGTTTCTCACATAGTTTAGACATTTTAATTGATGCAGATTTGAGAAGATAGTTAAAGAAATATAAAGTGTTCATGCATGTCTCTGAAGGCGTAAGCCCATGCTATTTTTGTTAAATTCACTTGATGGATTTCTTGAAGGTGTTGCCTAATAGTTTTGATTATCCAGAAGTCTGACCAAGGCAAACTTCCTAGTCTGATTAGGTCTACAGTAAAGTCAGCTTTAACAAGTATACGTGAAATTACAAGTATGATGGAATGAGGGGTTCATTCTAAATGTTAATGTTGACCACTGAGTTTCCCCTGTGTAGTGTAGAAAATTGCTTTTACCTCCAGAAGCCCTACAAGTGTCATTATCTGGTTGATTTGCTAATTGATACATTAATGTATTATATATATTTGTATAATTTAATTCAAGTCATCATGATAATATATTGTATCATTTTCAAAACATAAATGTCCAGTTGTATGACTGCTAAGATGTTGATGTTACAGTATGGATGACTGAAGAGAAAGCAGGTTGACATTTATTGTCATGAATTTTGCCCAGGAGGCAAACTGAGCGAGTTCTGCTAGATGGGCCAGCTGCAAAGTCAAAATTGGCTATATCGTACAAATTCATTAAACTAAAATGTGCTTTTTGGACATAATTTACAGTAAGGTTAAGGTTAGGCATTAGTGTAAGCAGTGTGGTTAAGGTTGGGGTGAGGTTTACATTTGAGGCTGTGCCAGCTAGTGACCATTCTGCAGAGCTGCCTCCAGGACAAGATTCATGACAATAAATGCCAACCAGCTAAAACAAATCTGTATTTGCAATTGGTCAACATTCTGTAGATTACTGGATGAACACCCTCATTACATGTATAAGTTAACTACAGAATTCAAGTAGGGGTTCAATCTATGCTTTTTTAGCCAGTGTATGTCCATAATGTTTCTCGTTTGATTAGCCCATGATATTTTCATTGATTGAAAATCATCTTTATTACTTTTAAGACAATGGTTATAGAATTGGGCCATTTACATGACATCCATTATGTGCAGGCTGCAAAAACCATAGCTAGCAGGGGTCGTTTTTTTAATCTAGCGACTGTTAATTGTACTCAATAGGCCTTTCCACATGGCATTATCTTAGCCCAGGGCTAAGGAGACTGTTAGCCCTGGGCTTTATTGCAGTGTGAACGCAGCTAATGTCTTGATCCAATATACTCTTTTCTTTTTCACTTCCAGAATAACCGCTTCAGTGACTTTGTGGACAAGCAGACAGGATACAAAACCAAAAACATGCTCACATACCCCATCATGGCTGATAAAGAATGCCTTGGTGTTGTAATGGCACTAAACAAAATTGGGGCCGAAGAATTCTCAAAAGCCGACGAGGAAGTAAGTCCTGAGCTCTCAAAAGAAAAATACCAGTCTTAGAAAGGTTTCTCAGTGTTAGTAATTAACTTAATTAACTTTTTTTTAAATGTACAATTAATACATAATAGCACAATTCACACAGCACATGACATATACAGATACTGTATAACCTATATTACCCCAGTAATCAATATTCATGATGTTAAGTCCCCTATTTGGGTGGTTCTGGATCGGTTCCGACTGACATTTTGGTGGACAAATCGCTCTGTGAACGTCTTAGGGTCCCGTGTCTTAAAGTGTCAGAAAGCCCCATATCTCCGTAGTCCAAAAAAAAACACTAATCTAAATAAAAGAAACACAAAATCTAAATAAAATCCTACAGGATTTTATCCAATAGGACTAGTTCCAAAATCAGATAGGATTTTTCTATTTACATTTTAGTCATTTAGCAGATAATCTTATCCAGGGAGACTTACAGTAGTGAGTGCAAACATTTTCATACTGGTCCCTCGTGGGAATCAAACCCAAAGCCCTGGCATTGGAAGTGCTATGCTCTATCAAGTGAGCCACACAGAATCCTGTAGAATTTCAATGCTTTTTTTCTCCGATATGATTTCTATTGATTTTGTTGACGGGCATTACATTACATTCTTAAAAAATATATTTTTTTACCCCTTTTCTCCCCAATTTTGTGGTATCCAATTGTTAGTAGTTACTATCTTGTCTCATCGCTACAACTCCATTATGGGCTCGGGAGAGACGGTCAAAAGCCATGCTTCCTCCGGAACACAACCAAACCAAGCCGCACTTCTTCTTAACACAGCGAGCATCCAACCCGGAAGCCAGCCGCACCAATGTGTCAGAGGAAACACCGTGCACCTGTTGACCTGGTTAGTGTGCACTGCACCCGGCCCGCCACAGGAGTCGCTAGTGCGCGATAAGACAAGGATATCCCTACTGGCCAAACCCTCTCTAACCCGGACGACACTAGGCCAATTGTGCATCGCCCATGGACCTCCTGGTCGCGGCCTGGGCCATCATTCCGCTCAGGAAGGAGACGCGTTCTGTCTCCTAGAGATGAACATACTTTGGTGCGAAAAGTGCAAATCAATCCCAGAACAACATCAAAGGACCATGTAAAGATGCTGGAGGAAACAGGTACAAAAGTATCTATATTCACAGTAAAACAAGTCCTATATCGACATAAACCGAAAGGCCGCTCAGCAAGGAAGAAGCCACTGCTCCAAAACCGCCATAAAAAAGCCAGACTACGGTTTGCAACTGCACATGGGGACACAGATCGTACTTTTTGGAGAAATGTCCATTGTTCTGATGAAGCAAAAATAGAACTCTTCGGCCATAATGACCATCTATATTTTGGAGGAAAAGGGGATAGTCTTGCAAGCCGAAGAACACCATCCCAACCGTGAAGCACGGGGGTGGCAGCATCATATTGTGGGGGTGCTTTGCTGCAGGAGGGACTGGTGCACTTCACAAAATAGATGGTATCATGAATCAAAAATGCAGATGTTAATGCGAGTGTAGTGAAATGCTTGTGCTTCTAGTTCCAACAACGCAGTAATAACCAATGAGTAATCTAACCTAACAATTCCAAAACTACTACCTTATACACACACAAGTGTAAAGGGATAAAGAATATGTACATAAATGTATATGAATGAGTGATGGTACTGAACGGCATAGGCAAGATGGAGTAGATGGTATAGGGTACAGTATATACATATGAGATGAGTATGTAAACAAAGTGGCATAGTTTAAAGTGGCTAGTGATACATGTATTACATAAAGATGCAGTAGATTATATAGAGTACAGTATATGCATATACATATGCGATGAGTAATGTAGGGTATGTAAACATTATATTAAGTAGCATTGTTTAAAGTGGCTAGTGATTATATGTTTACATCTATTTCCATTACTAAAGTGGCTTGAGTTGAGTCAGTGTGTTGGCAGCAGCCACTCAATGTTAGTGGTGGCTGTTTAACAGTCTGATGGCCTTGAGATAGAAGCTGTTTTTCAGTCTCTCGGTCCCTGCTTTGATGCACCTGGACTGACCTCGCCTTCTGGATGATAGCGGGGTGAACGGGCAGTGGCTTGGGTGGTTGTTGTCCTTGATGATCTTTATGGCCTTCCTGTGACATCGGGTGGTGTAGGTGTCCTGGAGGGCAGGTAGTTTGCCCCCGGTGATGCGTTGTGCAGATCTCACTACCCTCTGGAGAGCCTTACGGTTGTGGGCAGAGCAGCTGCCATACCAGGCGGTGATACAGCCCGACAGGATGCTCTCGATTGTGTCTTGTAGAAGTTTGTGAGTGCTTTTGGGGACAAGCCAAATTTCTTCAGCCTCCTGAGGTTGAAGAGGCGCTGCTGCGCCTTCTTCACAACGCTGTCTGTGTGGGTGGACCAATTCAGTGTGTCCGTGATGTGTACGCCGAGGAACTTAAAACTTACTACCCTCTCCACTACTGTCCCGTTGATGTGGATAGGGGGGTGCTCCCTCTGCTGTTTCCTGAAATCCACAATCATCTCCTTTGTTTTGTTGACGATGAGTGTGAGGTTATTTTCCTGACACCACACTCCGAGGGCCCTCACCTCCTCCTTGTAGTCCATCTCGTCGTTGTTGGTAATCAAGCCTACCACTGTAGTGTCGTCCGCAAACTTGATGATTGAGTTGGAGGCATGCATGGCCACGCAGTCGTGGGTGAACAGGGAGTACAGGAGAGGGCTCAGAACGCACCCTTGTGGGGCCCCAGTGTTGAGGATCAGCGGGGTGGAGATGTTGTTACCTACCCTCACCACCTGGGGGCGGCCCGTCAGGAAGTCCAGTACGCAGTTGCACAGGGCAGGGTCAAGACCCAGGGTCTCGAGCTTGGTGACGAGTTTGGAGGGTACTATGGTATTAAATGCTAAGCTGTAGTCGATGAACAGCATTCTCACATAGGTATTCCTCTTGTCCAGATGGGTTAGGGCAGTGTGCAGTGTTAGGGCAGTGTGCAGTGCGTCGTCTGTAGACCTATTTGGGCGGTAAGCAAATTGGAGTGGGTCTAGGTTTGTCAGGTAGGGTGGAGGTGATATGGTCCATGACTAGTCACTCAAAGCACTTCATGATGATGGAAGTGAGTGCTACGGGGCGGTAGTCGTTTAGCTCAGTTACCTTAGCTTTCTTGGGAACAGGGACAATGGTGACCCTCTTGAAGCATGTGGGAACAGCATTCTGGGATAAGGATTGATTGAATATGTCCGTAAACACACCAGTCAGCTGGTCTGTGCATGCTCTGAGGACGCGGCTGGGGATGCCGTCTGGGCCTGCATCCTTGCGAGGGTTAACACGTTTAAATGTTTTACTCACGTCGGCTGCAGTGAAGGAGAGTCCGCAGGTTTTGGTAGCGGGCCGTGTCAGTGGCACTGTATTGTCCTCAAAGCGGGCAAAAAAGTTATTTAGTCCGTCTGGGAGCAAGACGGGGCTGGTTTTCTTTTTGTAATCCGTGATTGACTGTAGACCCTGCCACATACCTCTTGTGTCTGAGCGACTCTACTTTGTCTCTATACTGACGGCTTAGCTTGTTTGATTGCCTGATGGAGGGAATAGCTACACTGTTTGTATTCGGTCATGTTTCCGGTCACCTTGCCCTGGTTAAAAGCAATGGTTCGCGCTTTCAGTTTCACGCGAATGCTGCCATCAATCCACGGTTTGGGAATGTTTTAATCGTTGCTATGGGTACAACATCGTCAATGCACTTTCTAATGAACTCGCTCACCGAATCAGCGTATTTGTCAATGTTATTTATTTTTTAAATGTAATATTTTACCCCGTTTTCTCCCCAATTTCGTAGTATCCAATCGCTCTCATCACTACAACTCCCGTACAGGCTCGGGCGAGACGAAGGTTGAAAGTCATGCATCCTCCGATACACAACCCAACCAAGCCACACTGCATCCAACCCCTCCCTAACGACGCTAGGCCAATTGTGCGTCGTCCCACGGACCTCCCGTTCACGGCCGGTTACGACAGAGCCTGGGCGCGAACCCAGAGTCTCTGGTGGCACAGCTGGTGCTGCAGTACAGCGCCCTTAACCACTGCGCCACCCGGGAGGCCCTGTCAATGTTGTTGTTGGATGCAATGCGGACCATATCCCAATCCACGTGATCGAAGCAGTCTTGAAGCGTGGAATCAGATTGGTCGGACCAGCGTTGAACAGACCTGAGCGCGGGAGCTTCTTGTTTTAGTTTCTGTCTGTAGGCTGGGAGCAACAAAATGGAGTCGTGGTCAGCTTTTCCGAAAGGAGGGTGGGGGAGGGCCTTATATGTGTCGCGGAAGTTAGAATAACAATGATCTAGGGTTTTACCAGCCCTTTGCGCAATCGACATGCTGATACAATTTAGGGAGTCTTGTTTTCAGATTAGCCTTGTTAAAATCCCCAGCTACAATGAATGCAGCCTCAGGATATGTGGTTTCCAGTTTGCATAGAGTCAAATAAAGTTTGTTCAGGACCATCGTTGTGTCTGCTTGGGGGGGAATATATACGGCTGTGATTATAATCAAAGAGAATTCCCTTGGTAGATAATACAGTCGACATTTGATTATGAGGAATTATAGGTCAGGTGAACAGAAGGACCTCAATCCTATAGAACATTTGTGGGCAGAACTGAAAAAGCATGTGCAGCAAGGAGGCCTACAAACCTGACTCAGTTACACCAGCTTTGTCAGGAGGAATGGGCCAGAATTCACCCAACTTATTGTGAGAAGCTTGTGGAAGGCTACCCGAAACATTTGACCCAAGTTCAACAATTTAAAGGCAATGCTGCCAAATACTAATTGAGTGTATGTAAACTTCTGACACACTGGGAATGTGATGAAAGAAATAAAGCTGAAATAAATAATTCTCTCTTCTATTATTCTGACATTTCTCATTCTTAGAATAAAGTGGTGATCCTAACTGACCTAAGACAGGGAATTTTTACGATAATTAAATGTCAGGAGTTGTGAAAAACTTGGTTTAAATGTATTTGGATAAGGTGTATGTAAACTTCCAACTTCAACTGTATATAAAATGAAATAAATGCTTATCTTTGTGCTACTGTACCTAAACATTTATTTTCCTTCTACTTTTTATTTGCATATAAGGAATGTAAAGATTCTGTACATTCTAAGGGGAAAATCCCCCCAAACATCTCGTGTTATTGTAACATTGTCTATAGTATTGTATGTCATATTGTAATGTCTAATTCAAAGACAAGAAGTTGCATGAATAAGCATCATATCAAATAACTCAAGTGAGTGTTGGAGAGTTTGTTGAAAAAGGTATTGGTGGTCAGACTGTAAATGAACTTACAGCCTTCAATATCTCCCATATTGTGGTGGTGAATAAAACTGAAATTAATATACAACAGTTTTTTTGTACTGGAACAAATGACAACAAACTATCATTTAATGGGTTCAATTAAGAAAATATGTTCTAGTAGGATTCTGATTGGGGTGACAAGATCCTACAATCCTATAGGAATGTTTGGTATCGATAATTCCCCATGGGATTCAATGGAGAAACACATTTTTGATATCAATAATTCCATTGTTTATATAAATAAGTCAGGTTGCTCTTGATGGTGCAGCTGTTGAACCTTTTGAGGATCTGAGGACCCATGCCAAATCTTTTCAGTCACCTGAGGGGGAATATTTTTTTTTGTGCCCTCTTCACGACTGTCTTGGTGTGCTTGTTAGTTTGTTGTTAGTTTGTTGGTGATGTGGACGCCAAGGAACTTGAAGCTCTCAACCTGCTCCACTGCAGCCCTGTCGATGAGAATGGGGGTGTGCTCGGTCCTCCTTTTTCTATGTCTTAATCACGTTGAGGGAGAGGTTGTTGTCCTGGCACCACACGGCCAGGTCTCTGACCTCCTCCCTATAGACTGTCTCATCGTTGTCGGTTGACAGGCCTAACACTGCTGTGTCATCGGCAAACTTGATGATGGTGATGGAGTCGTGCCTGGCCAAGAAGTCATGAGTGAACAGGGAGTACAGGAGGGGACTGAGCATGCATCCCTGAGGGGCCCCCGTGTTGAGGATCAGCGTAGCGGATGTGTTGTTCCCTGCCCTCACCATCTGGTGGTGGCCCATCAGGGATGGGAGTGGGTCTAGGGTTTCTGGAATGATGGTGTTGATATGAGCCTATACCAGCCTTTCAAAGCACTTCATGGCTACAGACATGAGTGCTACGGGTCGGTAATCATTTAGGCAGGTTACCTTAGTGTTCTTGGGCACAGGGACTATGGTGGTCTGCTTGAAACATGTTGGTATTACAGACTCAGTCAGGGACAGGTTGAAATTGTCAGTGAAGACACTTGCCAGTTGGTCAGCTCATGCTCGGAGTACACGTACTGGTAATCCGTCTGGCCCTGCGGCCTTGTGAATGTTGACCTGTTTAAAGGTCTTACTCACATCGGTTACGGAGAGCGTGATCACACAGTCACCTGGAACAGCTGGTGCTCTCATGCATGTTTCAGTGTTACTTGCCTCGAGCGAGCATAGAAGCAATTTAGCTTGTCTGGTAAGATATGTGTCACTGGGCAGCTCGTAGTCTGTAATAGTTTGCAAGCCCTGCCACATCCGACGAGCGTGTAGTGGTGTAGTACAATTCAATCATAGAGTTACGGGATCGTAAAATGACGGCCATCTCCATCAGCGCCATTATCAAATTATTATTGAATTAACCTGGTATAGAAACTTGATACATTTTCTGGAAAATAGTAATCCTTTAACTGTCACTAAGTATAATCATATTTATTTTACAGTTCTAAGAAACGTGAAATCTTATATTAAGTCATTTATAATGTGATTGTTGCTATATTTAGAAAGCATTTCAGTCATTTCAAGCCCTAATGCCCCACTTTTTCTAAATAGGAAGAAAATCATATACTGTACTTGAGCTTGTGTCCTACAAAGTGAGTACACCACAGCAATTATTAACTATTTTTACTAGGAAGGTGAGTTCCAGACCTTTATAAAACTATGCAACTTTACCAGTTGTTGTTTATGACCAACTCATGAAAAGTAATTATGTTTTGGTATGTCTATTTAGGCAGAAAAAATTGTTTTGCCATATAATTCAACTGTTTAAAAGCCACACTGATACTGCCACAAAACTATTAGGTTCTCTCTCGATCATGAGAAGTGGCGATACTGCATATTCAATGTTAGCACGGTGTGAGGGATGTATGACATCAATAGTGTGGACATCACCTCAGATGAATGCCTGTCTGCTGTACTGATGATTGATTTAATTGGATTTGGTTTCCAGCTCTGGAACAAGTACATGGTCTTTGCACACGTCATTGCCCTGCAGCATCACACTGCATACATGTTCAACGTGGAATCCAGGAGGAGTCAGGTAAGAATCCAGTGAACCCCATCATTCAACATGAGCTGTCCGTCAACTGTGTCAATCATGCTGGCCCTTGAATACAAAGACACAGTTCACCAAGGTAATTTTCTATTAGTGTCTGACACAAGAATAAGATGATAAGATGAGTGGTATAATATATCAGTAATATATCAATGATCATCATAATATATCATCATATCAGTTAAAGTTTCCTGTAAAGCCATGTTGTTCCATTATAACAGTTTCCCAAAAGAAAATGATTCATTTTTCTCCATTTGTTTCACCAGGTACTTCTGTGGTCTGCCAGCAAAGTGTTTGAAGAGTTGACAGACATTGAGAGACAGTTCCACAAAGCTCTGTACACTGTGAGAATCTACCTCAATTGTGAAAGATACTCTGTGGGCCTCTTGGACATGACCAAAGAGAAGGTTTGTTGCTAGTGTATAATATGCTGAGGCATATTGCTGTTTTGTCACTGTCTTGATATCGGTGCCATTTTGGATCTGCTCCCTCTGTGGTTGCTAAATGGATACACTGAAGTCCTGACTGCTGTCTTCCCTCTCTTCGTGCAGGAGTTCTACGATGAGTGGCCAGTGAAGCTGGGAGACGTACCACCATACAGCGGACCAAAGACCCCCGACGGAAGGGTAAGGACCGATTTTCCTTTGATATGATTTTCGCCAAGCATTCTGCTCTTTACTCTACTGCATTGTCTATGGCACAATCACAGCCGGTGACTGTTGTTCTGTGCGTCTGCAGGAAGTCATCTTCTACAAGATTATTGACTATCTCTTAGAAGGACCCAAAGAGGAAATCAAAGTCATACCGTAAATACCAGGAGCTTCTTGTTAGAAAGCATTCATTATTATTATTATGCTCTCTGAATGAACACAAAAAAGTCTCAAAAGTACCAAAATCTATCACTCACTCTCTTACTCCCTCCCTCTGTTCCATGCAGGGGACCTCCTATTGACCACTGGGCCCTGGTCAGTGGGCTCCCCACCTATGTTTCTGAGAATGGCTTTGTAAGTTGATGTGAAAGAGTGCATGTAGTCCATACATTAACCACAGACAATATACTATCCACAAGCATGTAGGGCCTACTGTAGACAGGGATTTTACTGAAATAGGTCTTCTTCTTCTTCCCCTGCAGATTTGTAACATGATGAATGTTGCCGCTGATGAGTACTTCACCTTCCAGGTGAGGAGTCTGGGCCCCAATTGGATGGATGGTATTAGGTATAGGATGACCTTGGTGTTACAATATATCGAGTCCTCAGCAACACGTGCTATTTGAAGAGGACCACCAGCCCTCAGATTGGTGTTGTATTCCTAAAATGCAATATTCTAGGGATAAAATCGACTTGCGATTTGCAAATCGACTTCATGCTGTTTTGTCTTTCAGAAAGAGGCTGTGGATGAGACCGGTTTCGTCATCAAGAACGTCTTGTCCCTTCCCATCGTCAACAAAAAGGAAGAAATCGTGGGTATTGCCACTTTCTTCAACAGGAAAGATGGTAAACCATTCGATGAGCACGACGAACAGATCACTGAGGTGAGTGCATAGACATCAGTCATATCAATAAATTCTGTCATGAGTTACATGTGAATGTATGAGGTGGTAAATGCCTTTCTGCATTGTTCCAGGCCCTCACTCAGTTCCTGGGATGGTCGGTGCTCAACTGCGACACGTACGACAGACTGAACAGGATGGAGTGGAGAAAGGACATCGCCCAGGAGATGCTCATGTGTCAGAGCAGATGCACTAACACTGAAATGCAGAGTATCCTGGTGAGACCTGAGACATGTTAGATTCATAGAGGAAACTAGCCTCATGGGACAAACCTTTGATACTCTTTTCTCTTTAAGCTATAAAAATACAAATAAATATAAACAGAATTAGTGTGCGACTCTCCTTATTTTTATAGCTCATAGTTTATCTGCCGTTAGTCAGGACCTATACATAAAATTGTTTTCTTTGGGTGTGCGCCAGCTCATGTTTTTTTTATTTCACCCTTTTCTCTTTCCACAGAACACAAAGGAGAAGTTTGATGCCGAACCAGAGGACTGTGACCAGAAAGAGATGTACAAGCTCTTGGTAAGACCCATGTATAAGACTGTCAGTGAAAGTGGGTAGAGACACAGTGATAATGTAGCCCAGAGTGGTGTTTGAATGATCAATCAATAAATATATGGCTATTATTTTGCCCTTCTGTAGAGATCGAACTGCCCTGTGGCCATAGACGTAGACCTGCTGCTGTTCTCCTTCAGTGACTTCCCTGTGACAGAGCACGGCCTTATCATGTGTGGAATTCGCTGCTTCTTTGAGCTGAACGTGGTGGAGAAGTTCAAAGTGCCCGCAGAGGTCAGTCATGAAGCCCCTGGCTAGTAAAACAATCATATTCATTTCAGAGGTATTTATTTTGTTGTGACCTCAGCATTATACATTACCATGTCCCCAGAATGCATGCAATGTATGTACTGTACATGACTCAATATATTAACAAAGCTTTTGCCTTTTTGGTATCTAATTTATTTTGTTGAGCCTAACGTTTTCCAAATACAAGGCCATGTCCTACTGGTTTGGTCAAATAGAGCAGTGGTTCCCAACCAGGGGCACTAGGACCATCCACTACTTGAGAAGACTCATGAGACCATAGGCCTACTGGTAAAATGCACATGAGGGGGTACTCCGGGCAGAGAAACATTCTGTTGGTGGTAATGTAACCGAAAAAGGTTGGGAACCACTGATATAGATCATTAGTAAAGTCATGGCTAAATGTTTCCTCTCCACATGTACAACCAGACCCTGACCCGATGGATGTACACTGTCCGGAAAGGTTACCGTGACATCACCTACCACAACTGGAGACACGGCTTCAATGTGGGCCAGACCATGTTCTGTCTTCTACAGGTGAGTCCCTCTACTCCTATACCACCTGATACCTACAGTGCCATGAACAATTATTTTCCCCCTTTCTGATTTTCTCAATTTGTTCATATTTTTGATACTGTTATCAGATCTTCAACCGAAATGTAATATTAAATAAAGGGAACCTGAGTTCCCCAAAAAAAGTTCATTTTTTTTACATTTTTAACCCAATTCCCCTGGGTGAAAAAGTAATTGCCCCCTTACAATAACTCAATAACTGTTTGTGCCACCTTTAACCGCAATGACTACAACCAAATGCTTCATGTAGTTGTTGATCAGTCTCTCACATCGCTGTGGAGGAATTTTGGCCCACTCTTCCATGCAGAACTGCTTTAACTCAGCGACATTTGTGGGTTTTCAAGCATGAATTAGTCGTTTCTAGTCCTGCCACAAAATCTCAATTGTGATTAGGTCTGGACTTTCACTAGGCCATTGCAAAACTTCACATTTGTTACTTTTTAACCATTTTCATGTGGACTTGATTGTGTGTTTTGGATCTTGCTGCATGACCCAGCTGCACTTCAGCTTCAGCTCACAGACGGATGGCCTGACATTCTCCTGTAGAATTCTCTGACACAGAGCAGAATTCATGGTTCCTTCTATTAAGGCAAGTCATCCAGGTCCTGAGGCAGCAAAGCATCCCCAAACCATCACACTACCACCACCATGCTTGACTGTTGGTATAAGGTTCTTATTGTGGAATGCAGTGCTTGGTTTTCGCCAGACATAATGTCCAAAACGTTGACTCAAGTTTGTCGAAAAGCACCTGGAAGCACATGGATGATCATCAAGACTCTTGAAAGGAAGTTCTATGGACAGATGAGTCAAAAGTATACCTTTTTGGACGACATGGGCACCACTATGCCTTTGGTTGGAGTCATTGCAGCATAAGGTGGCACAACCAGTGTAAGGGGGCAATTACTTTTCCCCACAGGGGCATTGGGTGTTGCATAACTTTGTTTCTGAAATAAATATGTAATTGTTGTGTTATTTGTTCACTCAGGGTCCCTTCAGCTAATAGTCGGTTTTGGTTGAAGATCTAATAACATTCTGTATTAAAAAATATGCAAAAGTAGAGAAAATGAGAAATGGGGCAAATACTTTTCACTGCACCGTACATGGCTAAGTGTAGATTGTGCAGAATATCTGGACATTCAATCACCAAAAGAAGAGTAGTTCAAAGTTCCTATTTATTTAGAGAAACATTGATGATGCCAACCAAAGGCTGCCCACTAATGATAATTGTTCAATCACCTGACACATCCATTTTGTTCGATAGTGGATCACCCCACCCCTACCATTTTGTTTGATAATGAATCAGACCACCCTTTTGCTTCTTCAGACGGGCAGGCTGAGGAAATATTACTCTGACCTGGATGCCTTTGCCATGGTGGCTGCTGCATTCTGCCACGATATTGACCACAGGGGGACCAACAACTTATACCAGACAAAGTAAGACCCCCTCTGTTTACCTATGAGCACTCAAACCACTACCTAAATAATCACTGTTTAGTTGTCTGTTCTTGGTTTGGAAGGTGTTGTTTGGGGTCTAATGATTGTGTTACCGCTCTCTCTGACCTGCAGGAGTGGATCGCCTTTAGCCAAACTGCACGGATCCTCCATCATGGAGAGGCACCATCTGGAATATAGCAAGACGCTCATGGCTGAGGAGGTTCGAGACCCCGACTCCTGTTACGGCTGTGGCCAAAATGGCACCCTGTTCCCTATTACATTTGAGTAATTTAGCAAACGCTCTTATCCAGAGCGACTTACAGTTAGTGAGTGCATACAATTTTGCCAGTTATCAGTTGCCGCCTTCATCCACCTTTCCAGACGTTTGGGAGATAGGACTCCTGTGTCCGCCTTGCCAGCCGTTGAGGACTTGTGGCTTTGTAATTGGAGTTGTCCATCTCCTAGACTGGCTGCATACCAGGGTTTGAGAGCCCAGTCTACCCTATATTTTCCTGTAACCCTGGGTAGGGGCCCTAACCGGGTGCTGTCAGCCGGAGCCAGCTGAGCCCGAGGTTCGCGTGGGGCAGGGGCGTCACTCCCTGAGGTAGCATGCAAGGCAGAGCAGAGCAAAATAAGGGAAGTCAGAGCAAAGCAAGCATGGCAAAGCTATGCTACCCGCTACCCCTACATAGAGCACTACTTTTGGCCAGCGTTTGCATACAAGGTAATTGTGGGAGTTGAATTCTTACCTTTTTCTCTACTCCCCCTTCAGAGCCTGAACATTTTTGTGAATCTCCAGAAGCGCCAGTTTGAGACTGTACAGCACTTGTTTGACGTCTGCATCATTGCCACTGATCTGGCTTTGTACTTCAAGTGGGTTTTTAACAATTGTTATGGTCTCTGATATAGCTGCTTTTAAATATACTGAATCAGTATCACTTTTCATGTGTGCAATGTTCTAACTTGACTGTTGGTCTGGCCCCCAGAAAAAGAACAATGTTCCAGAATATTGTGAACGCCACTGAGCCAATGGAAACCGAGAAGGACAAAATCGAGCACATTTCCAACAACGCCATCAGGAAGGAAATTATCATGTGAGTAGGAATGTTATTCTTTCCTCCATCTCAGGGATTTACTACACTTGAGGCAGTTGTGCACATTGTCGCAGTTCTCGGTTTCTTACATAATATGAATTAATATAACAATATAACCTTCTTGTGTATCAGGGCCATGATGATGACAGGTTGTGACTTGTCTGCCATCACCAAACCATGGGAGGTCCAGAGCAAGGTGGATACTATTTCTGTCCACCATGTCATGAAACAAAACAACATAGCAAAGAAATATATATCCCAATTTCCTCAAGACAATATAGACCACAGGATGCTCTGATGTTTAAATTAGTACTGACACCATTTTTTCTATGAATTATCTACCTCCTAGGTGGCTCTAATGGTCGCAGCTGAGTTCTGGGAGCAAGGTGACTTGGAAAGGTCCGTTCTCGATCAGCAACCCATTGTGAGTTTGTGAAGAAAACCGCTGTTTCTTTACAATATACTATATGTTTATAGAGTAATCACACATTTTTGTTAGTTCTCTGTTTGAGTTGATCTTCCCCATTAATTTCATTGATCCTCAGCCCATGATGGACAGAAACTGTGCAGCGGAGTTACCCAAGATGCAGTGCGGTTTCATTCAGTTTGTGTGTGCGTTCGTATACAAGGTAACTGCCTGGCTGGTTGAAGCTCAACAAAGCCCTGTTTTATCTCTTAATTCATTGGAATCTGATGATTAGAAAGAACTCAGCTTGTGTTATTTGTCATTGGGTATAATGTTCTATCAATTGTTTTTGGAAACGGAATCATCCTTCGAAAAATAGATGAGATCAGTGTCTCTGTGAACCATCAATGTCATCTTCAGTGAGGAGGTCATCCAGTTTAGACCACCATGAGTGACCAGTAAGCCTATCCATCTCCAAGTTTGCATCAGCTGAACTCCACAGCGGGAATGTTTTTGCACTGTGAGGAATATGTCAGGTTGAGTGACAGTCCCGAGCACGAGAATGCTTGCAATAATGGGGCCTACTTGTGTGCAGGAATTCTCGAGGTTCCACGTAGAGATCACCCCAATGTTTGATGGGCTGAACAACAACCTAAAGAACTGGAAAGAGCTGGCCGACATCCACGCCGCCAAGATGGCGGCCATTGAAGAAGAGAAAAAGAAGCTTGAAGCACCAGCAGGTAACTTTTGAAATACAGTCAGGTCTCAGCCAAGAAATCAGGGTTGGAGTCAATTTTGAATGAAATTCAATTCGACCCATGAATTGAAATTCTATTTTGAATTGAATGTAACAAGAGTGTACACAAAACATTAGGAACACCTTCCTAATATTGAGTTGCAACCCCATTTGCCCTCAGAACAGCCTTAATTCATCTGGGCATGGACTCGTAAAGGGACAGGGTTGCTGGCCCACGTTGACTCCAATGCTCCCCACAGTTGTGTCAAGTTGGCTGGATGTCCATTGGGTGGGGGACCATTCTTGATACACAAGGGAAACTGTTGAGCATGAAAAACCCAGCAGAATTGCAGTTCTTGACACACTCAAAACAGTGCATCTGACACCTACTACCCCTTAAATCTTTATCTTGACCATTTTTTTTTATTTTAGTAGGCAAGTCAGTTAATAAGAACAAATTCCTATTTACAATGACGGCCTACCAGGAAATAGTGGGTTAACTGCCTTGTTCAGGGGCAGAACAACATATTTTGACATTGTCAGCTCAGGGATTCAATTCAGCAACCTTTCAGTTACTGGCCCAACACTCTAACCACTAGGCTACCTGCCGCCTCAATCACCCTCTGAATGGCTCACATGCACAATCCATGTCTCAATTGTCTCAAGGTTTAAAAAACCTTCTTTCACCTGTCTCCTTCCCTTCATCTACACTGATTGAAGTGGATTTAACAAGTGACCTCAATAGGGTTCAAAGATTTCACCTGGATTCACTTGGTTAGTCTACGTCATGGAAAGAGCACATATTCCTAATGTTTTGTGCACTCAGTGTATGTGCACTCAATTTTTTGAAACATTTGTATAAGATAAGATACAGTGCCTTGCGAAAGTATTCGGCCCCCTTGAACTTTGCGACCTTTTGCCACATTTCAGGCTTCAAACATAAAGATATAAAACTGTATTTTTGTGAAGAATCAACAACAAGCGGGACACAATCATGAAGTGGAACGACATTTATTGGATATTTCAAACTTTTTTAACAAATCAAAAACTGAAAAATTGGGCGTGCAAAATTATTCAGCCCCTTTACTTTCAGTGCAGCAAACTCTCTCCAGAAGTTCAGTGAGGATCTCTGAATGATCCAATGTTGACCTAAATGACTAATGATGATAAATACAATCCACCTGTGTGTAATCAAGTCTCCGTATAAATGCACCTGCACTGTGATAGTCTCAGAGGTCCGTTAAAAGCGCAGAGAGCATCATGAAGAACAAGGAACACACCAGGCAGGTCCGAGATACTGTTGTGAAGAAGTTTAAAGCCGGATTTGGATACAAAAAGATTTCCCAAGCTTTAAACATCCCAAGGAGCACTGTGCAAGCGATAATATTGAAATGGAAGGAGTATCAGACCACTGCAAATCTACCAAGACCTGGCCGTCCCTCTAAACTTTCAGCTCATACAAGGAGAAGACTGATCAGAGATGCAGCCAAGAGGCCCATGATGAAGAAAGCCATTTCTTAAAGATATCCATAAAAAGTGTCGTTTAAAGTTTGCCACAAGCCACCTGGGAGACACACCAAACATGTGGAAGAAGGTGCTCTGGTCAGATGAAACCAAAATTGAACTTTTTGGCAACAATGCAAAACGTTATGTTTGGCGTAAAAGCAACACAGCTGAACACACCATCCCCACTGTCAAACATGGTGGTGGCAGCATCATGGTTTGGGCCTGCTTTTCTTCAGCAGGGACAGGGAAGATGGTTAAAATTGATGGGAAGATGGATGGTGCCAAATACAGGACCATTCTGGAAGAAAACCTGATGGAGTCTGCAAAAGACCTGAGACTGGGACGGAGATTTGTCTTCCAACAAGACAATGATCCAAAACATAAAGCAAAATCTACAATGGAATGGTTCAAAAATAAACATATCCAGGTGTTAGAATGGCCAAGTCAAAGTCTAGACCTGAATCCAATCGAGAATCTGTGGAAAGAACTGAAAACTGCTGTTCACAAATGCTCTCCATCCAACCTCACTGAGCTCGAGCTGTTTTGCAAGGAGGAATGGGAAAAAATGTCAGTCTCTCGATGTGCAAAACTGATAGAAACATACCCCAAGCGACTTACAGCTGTAATCGCAGCAAAAGGTGGCGCTACAAAGTATTAACTTAAGGGGGCTGAATAATTTTGCACGCCCAATTTTTCAGTTTTTGATTTGTTAAAAAAGTTTGAAATATCCAATAAATGTCGTTCCACTTCATGATTGTGTCCCACTTGTTGTTGATTCTTCACACAAAAAATACAGTTTTATATCTTTATGTTTGAAGCCTGAAATGTGGCAAAAGGTCGCAAAATTCAAGGGGGCCGAATACTTTCGCAAGGCACTGTACACTATATCTACAAAAGTATGTGGACACCCCTTCAAATTAGTGGATTCGGCTATTTCAACCACACCCGTTGCTGACAGGTGTAAAAAAATCTAGCACACAGCCATGCAATCTCCATAGACAAACTTTTGCAGTAGAATGTACTTACTGAATAGCTCAGTGACTTTCAACGAGGCACCATCATAGGATACCACATTTCCTACCCAGGTCAACTGTAAGTGCTGTTATTGTAAGTGGAAACGTCTAGAAGCAACAATGGCTCAGGCGCAAAGTGGTAGGCCACACAAGCTCACAGAACTGGATTGCCGAGTGCTGAAGCATGGAGCGTGTAAAAAGCATCTGTCCTCAGTTCCAAATGGCCTCTGGAAGCAACTTCAGCACAAGAACTGTTCGCCGGGAGCTTTATGAAATGCGTTTCCATGGCCGAGCAGCCGCACACATGCCTAAGATCACCATGCACAATGCCAAGCTGTCGGCTGGAGTGGTGTAAAGCTCGCCGCCATTGGACTGGAGCAGTGGAAACGCGGTCTCTGGGGTGATGAATCAAGCTTCACCATCTGGCAGTCCGACAGACGAATCTGGCTTTGGCGGATGCCAGGAGAATGCTACCTGCCCAAACGCATACTGCCAACTGTAAAGTTTGATGGAGGAGGAATAATGGTCTGGGGCTGTTTTTAAGGGTTCGGGCTAGGCCCCTTAGTTCCAGTGAAGGGAAATCTTAACGCGGCAGCATACAATCACATTCTAGACGATTCTGTGTTTCCAACTTTGTGGCAACAGTTTGGGGAAGGCCCTTTCCTGTTTCAGCATGACAATGCCCCCGTGCACAAAGCAAAGTCCATACAGAAACGGTTTGTCGAGTTCGGTGTGGAAGAACTTGACTGGCCTGCACAGAGCCCTGACCTCAACCCCATCAAACACATTTTGGTATTAATTGGTATGCCAACTGCGAGCCAGGCCTAATCGCCCAAAATCAGTGCCGACCTCACTAATGCTCTTGTGGCTGAATAGAAGCAGGTCTCAGCAGCAATGTTCCAACATCTAGTGGAAAGCCTTCCCAGAAGAGTGGAGGCTGTTATAGCAGCAACGGGGGAACCAGCTCCATATTAATGACCATGATTTTGGAATGAGATGTTCGGAGAGCAGGTGTCCACATACTTTTTTTTAATCCCCCAAAGGGTGCTTAATAAAGTGATATAGTGATGTATAGAAGACATTAACCATAACATATTTATTGAATTAAATTTGCAGTTGCTACAACCATTTGTGGACTTATAAATTAATTATATATACCCATTGATTCTTGAAGAATATAACTTATAAATGCCTTATGAGCTTAGTTCAACTGTCTGAAACCAAAATATAAGCTTGCTTTAATCCAATGTCTGTAAACAAAGTAAATGTAACAAACACTGCATAGCCTCAAAACATGGTTAAAAGTATATTTGTGATATCATAGATGGTCAGTCCTTGCATCCATAGCTCTGTTAATGAATTTCAGAGTGGTAACATTTCTCCAGGCCCATCCCTCAGCTTTTTACCATAACAGGGGTGGGGTGTACGCTTTGCTATTGTTTCAAGTGCTGATTGCCACTTTGATATAAATTATATTCTATTGTGGCCAATTCGAATTCAATTCTAATTCAACAATTGAATTAGAATTAAAGGGCTATTTGCAGAATGGACCCAACCCTGCAAGAAACACTATTGTACAATCTCCCAAGAAATAGCAACACCGGTAAATAGCATACCATTCTTTTAGACACAGTGCCTAAAGCTTGTCCATGCACACAGATGCCAAGCCACCAGTGGCACAGCAGGCCACCGGACCATTTTTTTAGACAGGCCTGGGCTAAACATGTCAGACAGGGCTGAAAACGGACCGGCCCATCTGGCATTTGCCCAAAATGCCAGATGGCCAGTCCGCCCCTGAAGTTACCTTAGTTAAGTTATCAACAAACTAAGACCACCTTCTTACTCTTTATCTTGCTGCTTGCTGTCTTGCTATGAACACAAATCAATCTAAAAAATTGATTTGTATTGTTGTGTATGTTGTTGCTGCTTGCTGCCTTGCTGTCCTGCTTTCTGTTTGAACAGTAGAGGAGGCAGCAGAGGTTGGAAAGTCCAAGACCTGCACCATCGCCTAACCTCCTGGATTGTGCCCCAGTCCCGGCCGTGTGGCAGAGGATCCCTGGGCGCAGCAAGCAGTCAGTGGGGAGACCGTGTGAAGATGTGTCCCTGTGTGGACTGACTTAATCACTTCCCCTCATTCTCAGGACTTGATAAGCCAATCCTGATGGATCGACACACTCATTGCAGATGTACTCGCAGCTGATGCATTACCATATCTTGACAGCGCACTTAAAGTAGAGCTTACCTTTCGCAGATAACTATAGGTACGACTTTATCGACAACTAACATAATCCAAGTAATGAAACAAACATTACATCTTAACATCTGTCAAATGGCATATACTGTATTTAATATTTAGACATGTATTCTGTTTTGGGAAATATCTCCCTGTACATTTGCATCCATACTCTGATGATCCATAAAGATATTAGGGGGACAGGTTCAGTGGACAAACTTTTATAACTGAGCTGTTTTATTAGAACAGGAAAAACTCAAACTTCTCAAACTTGAAACTTGTTTTTAGCAAATGACAATTGACTTTACCCGAGGGCTAATATAATAGCAATGCTCAAAATGTGTTCACACTCCTGAGCCTTGTGAGGTTGCATTTATGTTGATATGCAAAAGTATATATTTTTTGATTGTCAGAGATTTTCTACTTCATGTATTTTACGAGTGGAGCTGAGTCAGTTCAAAGCCTAAGTCTTTAGATTGTATGAACTAATATGTTTCGAAGTCACATTTGAGCATCAGGTATCCATTGCAAACTTTGTGTTCAATTTTAAACTCAATTTCCTACAAATAACTTGAAAATGTAATATATATGACAATAATATATTGGTGTGTCATAAATTGCAATTCAATCATCTTTTAAAAAAAATGTAGATGATGCTACTGTATCATGTATGTTTATGCTCCAAAGAAAAGTAGTTCATCACATAAATGTAAAATATGTGAAAATGAAACCTACAATCCCCCCCAAATTGTTGTGCTTGCTATTAGGAGGCAATCCTTGGTAAGGCTCCATCAGCGTTGTAAATATCTCCAGGTACCTGACCATAAGATGATTTGATGGGATTGAGTTTACTTGTCAGTCGGCTTTTGAGATCTGCACAGCTTGAAACTTTAAATACCCTACTTACTGTAGATAAAGCAGGCTACCGAAGTCTTGTATCTACTGTGTGTGAAAGGCACCATGTTTGTTTGATGGGGGACAAGCCTGCAATGTGGCCTCAGTCAGACCAAAGTTCCTCTTCTCTTTGTTTGACCATTTGAGGCTTATTTGATGACCGGTGTAAAATGAATTTAAGCAACAATGAGAAAGTGAATTGCAACGGGATTTCCATAAAGAAAACATCCTTAGAAATCCTGCCAAGCAATCTCCTTTTGACCTACTGTAACAGGTGGCCAAGACATCTGCGGAGACATCCGTGAGTTGCCCTGAGCAGGAAACACAGGGCAGGCAAAGTTTGACTCCCTTGCTTATGCAACGTGCCCTCACTAAATCAATGGAAAATCAATCAAGAGCAGTAATCCAATGAGGGTGGCTTTGACAGCCACTCTTCATCTTAAATGGATTCTCTGAATTTCTGTTCCTATAGGTGCTGGGCGGGGCAGGCTGCTTGGGTTTGGGCTCCACAATGGGATAAGGCGAACAGTATGAGAAGCAATCTATTCTGCGCGTACGTTTAAAAGACACAACATGTATATCTACTAATTCTATTGCGTTATCATTGAGAGATTAGAATTTGACATTTGATGTCTGATGAAACGAATTCTACTGTATGTACGTGTCATAAGATGTAACATGTTAACAAAATAAAGGCATTCATCAAAGTCTTGTGGGATTCTTGTCACATTCTTTAAACTTGCCCACTGAATTGAACAATTTTACCCACTACCCTTGAAATGGAATAGCACATTGATATACAGTAGACGCAGGACTAACTTGAAACACTTTGGGGTAGACAGTCCTCATGACTCCTGTATCGTGCATGGAGATTACCCTATAAAGCTGGATTAGCCCTTGGAAAAGAAGATCAGCCAATTGCGTTGCTGTCGAGACCAATGCACTTTGACGCACTTTGAGTAATCACCTTGAGCGATGCCTGCATGAGGTGTTTCCTGATCAATATCATCCCGTGTCATCATATACAGCCGTTATAGAGCACTTTTTTTAAAACAGTATACTGCATTAACTATATGACACATATAAGTATACATATATATGTAAGACAGTGTACACTTTTCAATCAAGGACAATTCAGAGCAAAAGGTTATTCAATCATATGCAATCATATTTCTGTGACAACATATGCCTACAGTATTGTAATATGACATCCAAACTCTTTAATTGGGTAAATAGGGCACATTTATTAGCACAAAGAAACACCGATCAAAGTAGAATGTGTACTATGGTCGACTTCCTCTTTAACGCATGATAACCGTTCATGCAGGTTAACTCACTATCTGTGGACTCCTTTAGAAAGAAGAGAGAGTAATTACTGAAGATTAAAGCCATTGTGTCTAATCCCCGGGCAATGGACACGCATCTGAACTTCCTGACGAAAAGAGCACACGGGCCACTTCAGGCATAATTCACAGCTTCCAAATCGTAGCGCTACAGCATCGAACATTGGTTTGGACATCTATAACCCTATAGACAGAACATTGGTTTGGACATCTATAACCCTATAGACAGAACATTGGTTTGGACATCTATAACCCTATAGACAGAACATTGGTTTGGACATCTATAACCCTATAGACAGAACATTGGTCAACTATAACCCTACAGGAAGAACATTAACAATGCATTGGCTTTTATTTGGTCTCTCTACTACCATGGTTGAATGTTTTGCTTCATTTTGCTTCATCTAGTTCTTCTGATATTGATCTTTCTTGGCTTAATTTTTGCTTCATCTAGTTCTTCTGATATTGATCTTTCTTGGCAGTTCTTCGTGGTTTTACATGGCACTCTATGCATATCGTAGTCTTTATTTCAGTTGTAAAAAAAAAAAAAAAAAAAAAAAAAAAAAGATTTTATTTAGCTTCAGATAAACTCAAATATTCAACGAGGACAACTTCTAACACCAAATCAATAACATCAATGTCTGGACTCTTGCTGGCAGAAATCCAAGGTCAGGGTGGTCAAAGAAACATGTCCTCAAAGTACTCGTCAAACTTCTCCTCCCTGGAAGACAGAAAATAGTCACGTCACACTTTAAATGGCTGGTATTAGTGGCCAAAGGCCTAACAGGACATTGTAAAGGTGAGCTAATGTGAGAGTGCTAAGCTCACCTGGACTTCTCCTCCATGGTGGGGGCTGGGCCTTTCCAGTGGTCTGCCTCCGACAGGCTATCTGGCTCCTCACTGTGTTCTCCCTCTGCTACAGGGCGGAGACCATACAAATCAGAAAGATGTTATTCATCAAGAGATGTTCATGTATTCAATCATAATGCTTTCATAAACAAACACGTATAACAAGCTTCAACTGAGGGATTGCTGCAGCACATGAAAAAATAGGTACAGCGCTTAAGGTTTGAAGAGGGTCTGTAGAGTCAAGTCCCGACTTAAACTTAAGAGTATATGGCCCTTGGTCTGCACCTTGGCTTTAGAGTTTGGCCTTCGTGTGCAACGACTGCTTTTATTTATGTTAAACCGACAACCGAGGGTAAGCAGGCCCATACTTCAAGTGCAGCTGACAGTGTGAATGGATCGAAGCCACAATAATAACATGACCGTTGTCGGACTTTCTGCGGAGCTGCAGGGAAGACTCCCCTGAGGCTTAAGGGCCAAGCTAGCACACATGTTTTAAAAGGCACCTGTAATGAATGTGGACACTAGGCCCAGTCTATTCTGCTTGCTCTGAAGGTGTAAGATAATAAACTGCTTGACTTTGGTAGGGGAGGTGGAGAGTGAGAACGAACGGTACCTTTGTCTGACTCTTGGGAGTCATCCTCAGAGTTACTGGGCGAGGAGTGGTCTGCAAGGGGAGAGAGAAGGGGAACACAGGAAGGGATCAGTCAGTTTAACTTGGACAGCCAACTATGCGCAGTTGACATTGAGTAACAAAAAAAAGGCAACATGACCGTTGAAGGGTCATTAACAAGCAAAAAGTGTTCAGCCAGCTATTATGTAATATCACAGCTATTATGTAATATCACAGCTATTATGTAATATCTCAGCTATTATGTAATATCTCAGCTATTATGTAATATCTCAGCTATTATGTAATATCTCAGCTATTATGTAATATCTCAGCTATTATGTAATATCACAGCTATTATGTAATATCACAGCTATTATGTAATATCACAGCTATTATGTAATATCACAGCTGTTATGTAATATCTCAGCTATTATGTAATATCTCAGCTGTTATGTAATATCTCAGCTGTTATGTAATATCACAGCTATTATGTAATATCTCAGCTATTATGTAATATCTCAGCTATTATGTAATATCTCAGCTATTATGTAATATCTCAGCTATTATGTAATATCTCAGCTATTATGTAATATCTCAGCTGTTATGTAATATCTCAGCTGTTATGTAATATCACAGCTATTATGTAATATCTCAGCTGTTATGTAATATCTCAGCTATTATGTAATGGACAATTCCACAGTAAGAGTAACAGAGTCCGATGTTTCACTTTAAAACGTCAAATGAAAAACCTATGATTGAAAAGTTAAACAAACCGTACAACTCTGTGTATGAGGACTACTTTTCACAATTTCCACAGAAAACTTCACAAAAACAAATGTACTTTAAGAACAGCGCAAATGAAAAGTTTGGTAACAGAATGATGGTTTGTGCTGTTTGTACCATCATTCTGTTTCTGCATCGGCACAATTCTTCTAGTAAATGTGTTTTGTAAAGTTTTCAGTGGACATCTTTAAAAAGCCCTTGTGCATAAAGTTGAATGGTTTGTTTAACTTCATTGGTTTTTGTTTGACACGCATTTTAAAAGTGAAAAATCTGAGTCTCAGTGTCACTGTTAACATGGAATTGCCCTAATATCTCAACACTGTAGTAGGCCTATTTTTTATTTTGAACCTTCACTTAACTAGGCAAATTCTTATTTACAATGACGGCCTACACCCGTCCAAACCCGGACAACGCTAGGCCAACTGTGTGCCGGCCTATGGGACTCCCAATCACGTCCGGTTGTGATACAGCCTGGAATCGAACCAGGGTCTGTAGTGACGCCTCTAGCACAGATGCAGTGCCTTAGACCGCTGCGCCACTCGGGAGCTCCGAGTGTACAAAACCGAGTATACAAAACAATAACACCTGCTCTTTCCATGACATAAACTGACCAGGTGAATCCAGTGAAAGCTATGATCCCATATTGATGTGACTAAATCCACTTCAAATCAGTGTAGATGAAATGGAGGAGACAGGTTAAAGAAGGATTTTTAATCCTCGAGAAGATTCAGACATGGATTGTGTATGAGTGCCATTCTGAGGGTGAACGGGCAAGACAAAAGATTTGTGTCTTTGAACAGGTTATGGTAGTAGGTGCCAGGCACACCGGTTTGTGCCAAGAACTGCAACGTTGCTGGGTTTTTCACGCTCAACAGTTTCCCATGTGTATCAAGAATAGTCCATCACCCAGAAGAAATCCAGACAACTTGACAACTGTGGCAAGCATTGGAGTAAACATGGGCCAGCATTCCTGTGGAATGCTTTCAACACTTTGTGGAGTCCATGCCCTGACAAATTGAGGCTGTTCTGAGGGCAAAAGGGGGGTAGCAACTCAATATTAGGAAGGTGTTCCTAATGTTTGGTATACTCACTGCAAGTTGTTCATGGTTGTGAGTCGGCAAATCCTAATTACATTTACACCATCAAGACATTAGTACAAACACCTTCTGCACTTTAAATGTTATCACCATGGCCTGTTATTGTTGTTTACCTATAACCATGGTTGTACAAAGATATGAAACGGGGGAGTCTTGCCTTTGTGCTTCCTTTTATGTTTGTTTTTGTGTTTCTTGGAGCCTTTCTTGGATCTTTTTGACTGTGGCTCAACTTCATTTTCCTCAGACGACTTTGGTATTTTTCTCTTGGCGATCACCTCCTTTCTCCTGAAAAAAATTCACTTGTTTCAATTTTGCCAATCGTCAAACATTAACTGTGACATCTTGACAGCACAAAAAGGGTCCAGAGACCCCACGTGTTCAATAGACGATGATAAACTGACAAGGAACAATTAGAGATTCAACTTACTTGTGATGATAGTTGAGTTTGAAGGAGCACTCGGGGCAGAGTCCTAGAAAATACCATCTCGGTCAGTATGGCAAACAATTGGAATCGAGGATGTGACCTAGGAAATGATTACTGTGACAGACTGCTACATTTGCTTTTAAGTAAACTAAGTTGATTTTGCATGTCAGAGTTTCCTCAGGGATCACAATGAGAGAAGGGAGTTATTCTTTTGGCTTTACGAATGCGATTCGCTTCGACATGATACTGGAGCGAGGATTTAAAAGTCCCAGCCCTAGCTTAGACAGCCAGTAAACAACAGAGCTCTTACGGAGTTTGACCAGTGCGTTTCTCTTCTCTCCCTGCTCCACATAGGCAAAGTTCACCTCCCAGCTCTTCAGGCCATCCTCCTTCTCACAGCGCTTGTTCCCACACAGAAACTGGCCTAGAGTGTCAACACAACAGAAACAGGATTCAACTGCATTTCCATACCACACAGAGTAGAGCAATAGAGAGTGATTGAGAAATAATCTGTATCGTGTAAAAACAAATGTACTCTCATGACGACCTGCATTTTGCAGTTATTTTTTGTGCAAAACCTTGGAAACCCACATCTGGGCAGGTTTCATTAAAAGAGAACAGACTGAAGGGGAAATATTTTCAAGTATATGAAGTCACCCAGTATTATACCTATTTTAAGGCAGATTTGGCACATAGGATAGTCTGAATACGGTGCGAGAAATGCCAATGTAAAGCTCAACAAGGGTGTGTTTCCCTGTGCACTTCATTATCACATATGTCACTACTAATCAAGTCAATTAGTCAACTACTAGTCAAATTAGCTCTCAATTGGAGGAAAGGTGCATAAACATGGCTGTATCTTTAGTTCACACCTTGTTGTGTTACAGCCAGAACTTTAAATGGATTATATAGTTTTTTTTGTCACTGGCCTACACATAACACCCCATAATGTCAAAGTGGAATTATGTTTTTTTTTTTTACCCCTCTCTCCCCAATTTCGTGGTATCCAATTGGTAGTTACAGTCTTGTCTCATCGCTGCAACTCCCGTATGGACTCGGGAGAGGCGAAGGTCGAGAGCTGTGAGTCCTCCAAAACACAACCCAACCAAGCCGCGTTGCTTCTTGACACAATGCCCACTTAACCCGGAAGCCAGCCGCACCAATGTGTCGGAGGAACACCTGGCGACCATGTCAGCGTGCACTGCGCCAGGCCCGCCACAGGAGTCACTAGTGCGCGATGGGACAAGAACATCCCTGCCGGCCAAACCCTCCCCTAACCCGGACGACGCTGGGCCAATTGTGCGCCGCCCCATGGGTCTACCCGTCACAGCCGGCTGCAACAGAGCCTGGACTCGAACCCAGAATCTCTAATGGCACAGCTAGCACTGCTATGCAGAGCCGTAGACCACTGCGCCACTTAAGAGGCAAAGTCAAATTCTGTTTGTTGACATTTTTACAAATTTCTAAAAAGTGAAAAGCTGAACTATATTGAGTCAGTAAGTATTCAACCCCTTTGTTATTGCAAGCCTAAATAAGTTCAGGAGTAACAATTTGCTTAACAAGGTCACATAATAAATTGCATGGACTGTGTGCCATAATAGAGTTTAAAATGACTTTTGAATGACTACCTCATCTCTATACCCCAGCATTCAATTATCTGTAAAGTTCCTCGGTTTTCCAATGCCTCACAAAGAAATGCACCTATTGGTCGATGAGTTTAAAAAAAACAGACATTGAATATCTCTTTGAGCATGGTGAAGTTATTAATACACCCATTCACTACAAAGATACAGGCTTCCTTCCTAACTCAGTTGCTGGAGAGGAAGGAAATTGCTCAGGGATTTCACCTGAGGCCAATGGTGACTTTAAAACAGTTAGAGTTTAATGGCTGTGATAGGACATTGTAGTTACTCCACAATACTAACATAAATTGACAGAGTGAAAAGAAGGAAGCCTGTACAGAATAAAAATATTCCAAAACATGTATCCTGTTTGCTACAAGCCACTAAAATAAAACTGCAAAAAATATGGCAAAGCAATTAACTTTTTTGTTCTGAATAAAAAGTGTTGTTTGGGGAAAATCCAATACAACACATACTGAGTACCACTCTCCATATTTTCAAGCATAGTGGTGGCTGCATCATGTTATGGGTATGCTTCTAATCGTTACGTTTTTCAGGATAAAAAAATAAAACGGAGCTAAGCACATGCAAAATTCTAGAGGAAAACCTGGTTCAGTCTACTTTTCATCAGACACTGGGAGATTAATTCACCTTTCAGCAGGACAATAACCTAAAGCACAAGGCCAAATATACACTGGAGTTGCTTACCATGAAGACAGTGAATGTTCCTGAGTGGCCTAGTTACAGTTGTGACTTAAAACAGCTTGAAAATCTATGGCAAGACCTGAAAATGGTTGTATAGCAATGATCAACCACCAACTTGACAGCTTTAAGAATTTTTAAAATAATAATTGTACAATCCAGTTGTGGAAAGACTCAAAGCTGTAATCGCTGCCAAAGGTGCTTCTACAAAGTATTGACTCAGGGATGTGAATACTTCTGAAAATGAGATATTTCTGTATTTCATTTTCAATCCATTTTTAAAAAAATGTAAAAACATGTTTTCACTTTGTCATTATGGGGTAGTGTGTGTAGATTGGTGAGAAAAAATATGTTTAATCAATTTTGAATTCAGGCTGTAACACAACAAAATGTGTAATAAGTCAAGGGTATTTACTACTTCTGAAGGCACTGTATATAGGATGTGTCAGAAGACACCTCCATTCCTATCAACAGTCAAGAGCTGTGGTTGACCTGCCGAGGTTCCTACTGCTGCGGTCTAATCTTATTTTGCACCACCAGGGCTCCTTTTAGTCCTCTCCTCCTGCAGCAGGAGACATGAAGCAGGAACTGGCCAGTGGCCATGCCTTAACCCTGATTGACCATCAACAGCCTAGGTTTATCTTTAGCAGGCTTAATGATGGATCCTCTAGATTGCCCAGGAGGAAAAGTGTCATGAGCGGTCGGGACTGTTCCCCCCTTCTTTCTTGTCATCCTGCTGTTTAGGAGTCCTTAGACCTCACCTGACCCCAGGCTGCTGGAGCTGGCAACATGCCATGAGCTGCCTTCTTCACATGAAGGCCTTATCTGCCAGAATAAAGACCATTCTCTCCGATGCTGACAGCTGTGATTTATACTTACCAATGGAAAAGCATAAGCAACAAGAGTTAGCAGTGACTTCTAGAGAGACCGTGTCAACATGACTTTAGGCCGCTGGAGATGGCTACATGCCATGAGCTGCACGTGCAGGCTAATTAACACCTTATCTGCCAGATAAGGCTCCATTCTCCCGGATGTTGGCAATAGTAGAAATTGAAATTGTGCACTAATATTGACTTTTAAAAGCCTGTTATATTAAATGAAGTGACCTTTAATATAAACCACATGGAACATTTAATACAACACATTTTTTATATGAAAAAAAAAAAAAATATGCAAAAACTCTCCTTCCTGGCATGTTTCACCTCATGTTTTTTCTGACTTCGTGGAAGATTTTAACCCACTTAACCCCAACATTTCTCCAAGCTGTCACCATCATTGTAAAACCCTAGTTTTGCCCTATGTTGTTGATTTACATAAGTAATTTGTGAAGATGAATGTTTATTTCATACGATAAGGGATTCATTTACATTTGTCCTTCATTTTAAGGTCAACCCTGTCACGTAAACTGAACTCTCGTTTTAATAGCAAAAACATTGAACATCTAATAGTCAAATCATAGTGTAAAAGGAGGTGAGCTGATTCCAATTTTTTTTTGTAATTTTCTTGTTGTTTTGTGGTAGAAAACTGAGAGTCGAGCATAACACATCAACCCTGCTTTCATAAATAGATGGGCAAGAAACATTTTTTTTAACAAGTACATTTTTGTTACGCTTGCTTTCAATTGCCCCTCCCTGTTGTACACAACATGCTTCCATTCCCCGTCAAGGGGAGTTATGTCTGATTTAAGATAAAATCATCAACCCTGTAAGGTCGACTGAATCTTTAATTGGCCCTTTTCCTGTTACTTTAATTGTAATTTGGCTTATTTTGACCTTTTGAGATAGGAAAACATGTTTCTTTTATAAAGTGGAACATGTGCTCTTTATGTCAGAA
Source organism: Oncorhynchus mykiss (assembly GCF_013265735.2). Taxonomy (NCBI): domain Eukaryota; kingdom Metazoa; phylum Chordata; class Actinopteri; order Salmoniformes; family Salmonidae; genus Oncorhynchus; species Oncorhynchus mykiss. Next base: position 13,199,213 of record NC_048584.1, on the reverse strand, counting down.
TATTATAATTAGGTGAAATAAAGTTTTTTTAATTTATTTTTATTTTTAAGAATTACACTACCCAAAAGGCACTCTTTTCCATGGAATGACTCTGGTAGCTGTGATTATAAAGCATGTTAAGCAATGAAAAGGGAGTAACTCTCTAGGGAGAGGCCCCGCCCCGTCTTAGAGATACAGCGTATGACCTCACTGGAATGGATCTCTAGTGTCCTTTTAGTTTGGACACACTTCTATGCCGTTTGACTTTCCAAAAACATGCTGTAAAAGTTCCACCAACAACTGTTCCCAAAACTAGCCCCTGATCACGTCTCTCCGTTCCATTACATTTACCCCTAAGAATCATTGGACGAAGGCGTCTTCTGTACGGGGGAGTTTTGTTAATGCTTGGTCTGAACATTAACACGCTGCATCACTTGCGGTACGGTTTTGGAAGCATAAGGACCTTCTCTTTCATATCAGCAAGAGATAAAAAAATATATATATTTTTTTTATTTACCCCGTTTTCACCCCAATTTCGTGGTATCCAATTGTTTAGTAGCTACTATCTTGTCTCGTCGCTACAACTCCCGTACGGGCTCGGGAGAGACAAAGGTTGAAAGTCATGCGTCCTCCGATACACAACCCAACCAAGCCGCACTGCTTCTTAACACAGCGCGCATCCAACCCGGAAGCCAGCCGCACCAATGTGTCGGAGGAAACACTGTGCACCTGGCAACCTTGGTTAGCGTGCACTGCGCCCGGCCCGCCACAGGAGTCGCTGGTGCGCGATGAGACAAGGATATCCCTACCGGCCAACCCCTCCCTAACCCGGACGACGCTAGGCCAATTGTGCGTTGCCCCACGGACCTCCCGGTTGCGGCCGGTTACGACAGAGCCTGGGCGCGCACCCAGAGTCTCTGGTGGTACAGCAGGCGCTGCAGTACAGCGCCCTTAACCACTGCGCCACCCGGGAGGCCTTAGCAAGAGATAATTTACAAAAAAAACAACAAAAAAAGGTTCAATTGAAACACACCTTTACAGAGTTAGGGCTGCCACACGACATCTCTATGTTACAGCGCTTGTTTACGGAGGACAGACAGAAGACCGAGGTTGACCACCTGTGCTAATTAGCCATCTAGCATGTGCCAAACAACTGTGTATAAGCGTAACTCTGTGTAGAGGTAGAGTCATCGGATGGAGGCACTCACAGCTGTATGGATCTGTGCAACACTGCTACAGTGTAGCTTTTCTTTTTTTTTAAGGATTCTATCTCGCAGACAAAAGACATGGGCCATATGTTTTGAAAGCTGCATCGCAAGCAATGATTATTGACGTTTCTAAATGCTCAAACACAGCTTCTGGATTGTGGTTCACATGAGCGATTAACATAAAGAGTTCATCGCTCGCCTTTGACCAGCGGCGTGCACTCACAGCATCAGATGTGGATGGTTACAGCCTCCCGAGTAGCGCAGTGGTCTAAACATTCTCGACATAAGAGAGATAAATGATGATTATGTCATCAATAATTCACAAATATTGTTTATAAAAACAAATGCTTATGCTGCTTGAGTCAACAATGGTTAAGTGGCCCAACACTCAGAATTGGGGGTCTGCCCGATATATATATATTTTTTAAAGCATATTTGTCATGTCTACTCCTGCTCCCCCACTCGCCGTCGCCAGTTTACTAACCACCGGTCCTGGCAACCCATCACGATGCACACCTGGACTTCATCACTACCCTGATTACTTCCCCTTATTCTAGCACACCCTAGCATCTCTCTTCAGGCAGTATTGGTTCAGTTTTTATGTCCGGATGCTTCTCTTGTTTTGTACTCTCCATGTTCGCTATTATTAAACTCGCCATTTGCACCGGTTTCCTGACTCCCTGCGTCTACGTTAAAATATTGAAAGATATCTGCTGTTTCAAAGTGAGCAAAATAAACCAATTAGAATATTATATAAGCGAACATGTTTTTATGTCTGGGACCTTTGAACAGAAAGTATCCAACTCAAGGAATTACAAAGTGATTGCAGACAGACATGTCGAAAGATGAACTACTGACCTTGCTTGATCAATGCATCTTCACATGTGTACTAACCTCGGTTAACCCAGAACTAAAATCTTGCGGAATTGGGTCTATACATGTTACAAATGGAGAATTCTGGTTAGCGAAGTCTCCGCCCTTGCAAAAAGGAAGCTCTGAGCCAAACCCAAACCTGACACATTCAAATAACCAGTGACCAAAACCCAAACACCGGAACTACTCGTTATCCCACGCATCCCATTCAGTCTCAACAGATTCTACGGTTTACACTCCAGTCTCATCATGACGTAGGCCCTACGTACTTCAGACTGGGGGATTCTCCAAACACCAGCTTGTTTGGCAAAGTGTTGATTTAGGACACACTTTGTTGAATCGTGTCAACTTGGTTTCAAGGAGCACACATTGTCACATGCTAAAGTAGGCGGACACACCATTGCCATATGGGGATGGACAGACATGGTCTTAGCTAAGACAGATGGCATGTAAACAGTATGCTAAGGCTCAGACGGTAAGAGGGTTTAGGGGCCCTAGCGCTCCAGCGGCAGACACGAGAACAAATCAAATGTTATGTTACATGCGCCCAATACAACAGATGTAGACCTTACTGTGAAATGCTTACTTACAAGCTCTTAACCAACAATGCAGTTCAAGAAATAGAGTTAAGAAATCATTTAAAAAGTACAAAAAGAGTAAAATAACAATAACGATGGGGTATACATGGGGTACCAGTACCGAATCAATGTGCGGGGGTAAAGGTTAGTCGGAGTAATTTGTACATGTAGGTACGGGTATAGTGACTATGCATAGATAATAAACAGCGAGTAGCAGCAGTGTAAAAACAAAGTGGGGGTAAATAATGTAAATAATCCGGGTGGCCATTTGATTAATTGTTCAACGGTCTTATAGCTTGGAGGTAGAAGCTGTTAAGGAGCCTTTTGGACCTAGACTTGGTGCTCCGGCACCGCTTGTCGTGCAGTAGCAGAGAGAACAGTCTAGGTCTTGGGTGACTGGAGTCTTTGACAATTGTTTTGGGCCTTCCTCTGACACCGCCACCAGTGAGGAGAAGACAGAAACATAAGGCTTTGGAAAGACGGTCCTTTTAACAAAAGCATCGGGTCCTTTTCTTATCAAATGAATGACGTGCTGTATAGAGGGTGAAAAAAGATGTATGTCCCCTTGGGCAAAACAACAGCTGTAAAAGGCTTGCTACAAAACCTTGTGTATAATAATAAGAAAGAAGTGCTGTTGCTGAATCTTTCCTGGTGTGGCCAAAACGGGTAACTAACGTTCATTACACATGATTAGATCAATACTTGACCTAAACCAAAGCAACATGACCTGTGACACAGAGATAGCATGACACTAAAGTATGACTAGCATTGGCCAGAGAGAGAACATGACTGGCCTCTTACACATGTAGACGATCGGATTCGAGGTCATGGATTGGTCATTGCATCCCATTGAAGAGGGAATGATAGAACAGAGCATCGGGTTGTGAACTTTGATGTTCTGAGTCAGCCTGTTAATCCCGTGGCACTGCCTACAGAATAGCAGTAAACGAAAATACAAGGGCGGGATTAGCTAGAGTGACTTAATCTGGTACAGCATATTGGCTTATTCAGCTTTCTCGGAGTGGCAAGAATAGATCTGTTCAATGCATTACTTAAAGTGTCTCAGTGCACTCACCTTGTAGCATTTCCCAATAACCTAATCTATTTATACTTTCTATCATCCACAAAGCCATCATCCACAAAGCTTTTTAAAATCATTTACAAGTGGATAATTGAATGGCTACTCTATTTGTGTAGTTACTTCCTGAGTACCAAGTGAAGGAGGAGATTTATTTGGAAGCATCAATGGCAGACATCACACATCTATTTGTTTTGGGGAAATACATTTATCTGGTGATTATTTTCCACATAATGGGATGCAATGACCAATCCATGCTCTGGCTGAGAGTTTCCATTTAGGGGAGTGGACACTTTGCTAGTTCAGTTAGCATCTAGTATCTTTTCTCATACATCTCCCCCAGAACCTAATCGAGCGTCTGACACAATTACAGTAGATTTTATTTCTGGGTTTCCGAGATTAATGTTAACCAAAAGTGGTTAACTCTGATCCTGGAGCGCCGCAGGCACCATCGAGTTTTGTTCCAACCAGATACCACACCTACTTCTAGAAATCAGCTCACCAACTAAGCTTACCGACTATTCTTAGTGGTTGGATACATTTCACCCTCCTCTCCCCAGTCGAAATCCAAAGAGGTAAACTAAAAACCTTACGTGCCTGCCATGTGGTATTACAAGAACAGGGTTGTCAACCCCTTAAAGCTGAGTCAAAAGTATGCACGCCTTGACCTTTATCGCCATCTAGTGGTAGAGTGCCGAAATACTTCTGACTAGAGCTGTTGGTTGATAGGTACAAACGTATGTCCCCGACTCCAGGTATTGGCATTTTAATGGTGAACTGTATAAGCCATTAACTGAATAAACAACAAACGAATAAACAGAACTTTCAACAATGTATACATTTATAATGTATAAATGTCTCTGAATTTAAAATGTAATAAAGACTACCTTTGCCAGAGACGACTTCCTTTTCTACGCGCCATCGGAACCCAAACTGGAGGAAAAGTGCAGTCATCCTCATTAATCACATAATACCAATAGAACACTATGTATGCACACTTACATAAACACTACCGTTCAAAAGTTTGGTGTCACTTAGAAATGTCCTTGTTTTGAAAGAACATTTTTAAAAAACTGTCCATTCAAATAACATCAAATTGACCAGAAATACAGTGTAGACATTGTTAATGTTGTAAATGACTATTGTAGCTGGAAACCGCTGATTTTTAATGGCCAGCATCCCGGAGTCTCCTCTTCACTGTTGACGTTGAGACTGATGTTTTGCGGGTACTATTTTATGAAGCTGCCAGTTGAGGACTTGTGAGGTGTTTGTTTCTCAAACTAGACACTAAGGTACTAATGTCCTCTTGCTCAGTTGTGCACCGGGGCCTCCCACTCTTCTTTCTATTCTGGTTAGAGACAGTTTGCCCTGTTCTGTGAAGGGAGTAGTACACAGCGTTGTACGAGATCTTCAGTTTCTTGGCAATTTCTCACATGGAATAGCCTTCATTTCTCAGAACAAGAATAGACTGACGAGTTCCAGAAGAAAGTTATTTGTTTCTGGCCATTTTGAGCCTGTAATCAAACCCACATTTGCTGATGCTCCAGATACTCAACAAGTCTAAAGAAGGCCAGGTTTACTGCTTCTTTAATCAGGACAACAGTTTTCAGCTGTGCTAACATAATTGAAAAAGGGTTTTCTAACGATCAATTAGCCTTTTAAAAGGATAAACTTGGATTAGCTGACACAACGTGCCATTGGAACACAGGAGTGATGGTTGCTGATAATGGGCCTCTGTACGACTATGTAGATATTCCATTTAAAATCAGCCATTTCCAGCTACAATAGTAATTTACAAAGTTAACACTGTATTTCTGATCCATTTGATGTTATATTAACGGACAAAAAAAAAGTGCTTTTCTTTCAAAAACAAGGACATTTCTAAGTCAAACATTTGAACGGTACTGTATATATATAAAAATATACCACATACCTTGTTTTCTTTATATCTGCTTAGGTCAGCGATACAGTACTCTTTGAAGAGCTTGTCATAGTACTTCTTTGCTAGTTCTTTCTCCCTGATAATAAAAGAGCAGCTATTGGTGACCAATATTTCCAACAGTGGCAAATAAAAGTATTTTGTTTCACAGTACTTACCATGTCATTTCTTCTTCATCCTCATCCCGCCACAGGAAGCGATGGTTTTCACGCACCACATCCAGGTCCGATTTATCATTGGCCCTTAGGTTTACAATGACACGTGTCAGCATTTTTTCATATCACACAGAAATGTATCATTAGGAAGATCTCTACTCCACATATTAGGCAACATTAAAAACATAGCAAAACTTACGTGGAGCGTCTGAGATCCTCCACTTTCCCACCATAATACAATATGTAGTCACTGACAAACTTTTTATGTCTCTCAAACTGAAGGTAAATGGTTAGGGAATCAATGATAATAAAATCATGTAGAAAAATAAGGAACTGAATTAATATTGCATCCTGGGGAAAAAAAATAACAGATATTGAACATTGTTGCTGGGTGAAGCACATTCAGGGGGAACTTTGCTGCTATTCTGGCAGGTACACACTCCCAAACATGAATCATCAAGTCAATTTTAGAAGGATACAGCATTCATTGATATCAGGTGATGACGTCGGTTTCTGGCTTCCTCCCTGTGTGGGAACACAAAACCCTTGCAGTCACTAACAGAAAACATAATTGACGTCAGGCAACGATGCTTCATTATGAAAGAGACCGATACTGCACCTGTCATATTCATGAGTGGCAACATCCCTATGTGCCACCTTTGTGTGTCTTCCTTTCTGAAAGGGCTTCCGCAGAAGATCATCCTCACGTTTCCTGCAAGTCAACATTAATGAGAAAAAAACAAAAAAAAATGGTATGTAGTATCTTGAAGTAGGCTAATTGTTTGGATTTGAGTTTGCTATATGGTCATCTGGCCCTTACCTTTTCACTCCACGTTGAGACGTCTCCCCCTGGCCCTCGTCATCACTGAAGTCAGAGTCATACCCTCCGCCTCCATGGACCTGCAAGAAAAGTAACCTTTCTGTCATCATGCCATATAGCTTGTTAGACCCTCACGATAGTAGGCCTATAATCTATTGTTTAGCCATCAAGCACAGTTAGGCTAAATCTACAGAAATAGGAAAGGTAGCTTATGAAATATTCGTTGTTTTGGAAGCAAAACACTCAATGTGGGCGGCAGGTAGCCTAGTGGTTAGAGCATTGGACTAGTAACCGAAAGGTTGCAGGATCGAATCTCCGAGCTGACAAGGTAAAAATATGTTGTTCTGAACAAGGCAGTTAAACGACTGTTCCCATGTCATCATTGAAAATAAGAAATCCTTCTTCATTGACTTGCCTAGTTAGATAAAGATAAAAAATTACAAGGTCAGCTTTATCAAATGGCCATCTCAGCAGACTGGTTGAAAAATCACACCAGGGCTGCATTGCAGTGATATACAACGTGAAGGGCTGACTTGGTTAGGATGCTGTTTTGTCAACATCTGCAACGTGAAGGTCAGGATGTGGGGCTGAATTGGTTAGGTAACTACATTTGACATATAGCAAGAAATTGAGAAATTGGAGAGAAATTGGCACTCACTTTACTTTGACTCTGGCTAGTTAACGTTCGCCCAAATGTAATAGCCAGGGAACTTGCTTGCTAGCTTTAGCTACTTGCTGCTGTTGACCATGGCCATTGCTGTCGACAATATGCATTTTTTTAGGGCAAGGTACCTTATATAAGTAGCTAGCGTTGTATCCTAAGTTGCACACAATGTGTAACATGTGCAGCTAGCCATAAAGCATTGAAGCTAGCGTGTTGACTAGGTCCAGATACAGCTAGATATGTGACATGGATGAAACAAATGGATAAAGTATAAATACACTATAAAGTAGTCCATTTTGTCTGACCTAAGATAAAGTCGAGATACAACTACCTTTACGAGACTGTCCATATTTCTCGCCATGCTCACGATTAGCCTACGGTTTGTTTACATTGGAAAGTCTTCTTCTTCTTTGGGTTGACAGATTGCATTCGACGTTTAAGGTGCATACAACGCCACCTACTGTACTGGAGTGGGAGGCCAGTCACAGCCTACCTACATTAAATTATCTTCATTAGTCCTGTTCCTCTTAGAAAGTTAAATAGAGCCCTAGACACCACTTTCCTCCCCCCACTACACCACCCAAACTCCAACCCTGTCCAACCTCTAACTTTTTTACACAATATCTCCCTCTCTATGTCATACAGTTCACAAAATATGCTCACCGTATCCTCCACTAAACACTCATCACACAGCCCGGTTTCATGTCTCCCTATCATCCACAACGTGGCATTCAAACCTGTGTGCCCAAACCGTAGTCTACTCCACACAACTTCCTCTCTTCTACATCCCATGCTCCCCACCTCTTCCTTTACTGACCAGTGCACGCAATAAAATTGCCTCCCCTTACTATTAGCATCCCACTCCCTTTGCCAAAGATCAAGCCCCTTTGCCCCGACCAAGGACTTGACTTCCCTGCGGCCCAGCGGGACCTGAATATCTACCCCCTCTCTCCTCACCACACTCTTAGCCACAACATCAAGCCTTCTCATTACCCTCCACAACCAAATGGGCGGGAACCCAGCAAAAGCTTACCACCACTCCCATCCTCTCCAATCCCATTAACAGCACTATCATCTCCACAAACAAGTCTCCCCTATCCGACCTGCCCGCCTTCACACTACTCAACACTGCAGCCGAATCAGAGCAAATCACCACTCAGTGGTTTCACCTTCTCCACCCATCTCAGACCTATAATCATGTCCATCAACTCGGCCGCATACACCGACACATAATCAGTTAACCGCTTACATACTCTAACGTTGAAATCTGGGATATACACCCCTGCCCCGTACCCTACCACTAACTGGATCCTTTGAATCATCTGTATATATCCTTAAAAACGAATAAAAACGATTATCTACAGTATATATATCTCTCCACACACCTTCTCACGTCCTCATCCCATTCTCTGCTACCCTCAATCCTATCCACATCTACACTTGGTTTCGTAAAAAGCCACAGAGGAACATTCCCCACTGCAATTGCCGGCCCTATCTCTCTCTCCCCCAGTCCATATTCTACCACTTTCTGCCCAATTGTCCACCAGTACACGCTCTGCTTACCCACTCCTCACTCCCAGCAGTCCCCAGTTTCCGTGACTGCAGGATGTCCTTTTGAACTCTTTCAACCTCGCCCAGTACGCTAATGCAAGTTTGTCCCGGCCTTATCCTCAGTGGCAGTTCCCCACTATCCAGCAGCAATGCCTCAACAGGTGTCGTATTGGCAAAGTCGCGTATTGATTACGTATAAGAGAACGTTCACACATTTTCTTTGTGATTGAGGTCAGGGCTTTGTGATAGCCACTCCAATACCTTGACTTTGTTGTCCTTAAGCCATTTTGCCACAACTTTGGAAGTATGCTTGGGGTGATTGTCCATTTGGAAGACCCATTTGCGACCAAGCTTTAACTTCCTGACTGAAGTCTTGAGATGTTGTTTCCATATATCCACATAATTTTCCAGCCTCATGATGCCATCTACTTTGTGAAGTGCACCAGTCCCTCCTGCAGCAAAGCACCACCACAACATGATTCCTGCCACCCCCGTGCTTCATTGTTGGGATGGTGTTCTTCGGCTTGCAAGCCTCCCCCTTTTTCCCCCAAACATAACGATGGTCATTATGGCCAAACAGTTCTATTTTTGTTTCATCAGACCAGAGTACATTTCTCCAAAAAGTACAATCTTTGTCCCCATGTGCAGTTGCAAACCGTAGTCTGGCTTTTTTTATGGCGGTTTTGGAGCAGTGGCTTCTTCTTTGCTGAGCGGCCTTTCATGTTATGTCGATATAGGACTCGTTTTACTGTGGATATAAATACTTTTGTACCTGTTTCCTCCAGCATATTCACAAGGTCCTTTGCTGTTGTTCTGGGATCAATTTGCACTTTTCACACCATCTCTAGGAGACAGAACGCATCTCCTTCCTGAGCGGTATGACGGCTGCGTGATCCCATGGTGTTTATACTTGCGTACTATTGTTTGTACAGATGAACGTGGTACCTTCAGGTGTTTGGAAATTGCTCCCAAGGATGAACCAGACTTGTGGAGGTCTACAATATATATCTTTTTTTTTTTGGCTGATTTCTTTTGATTTTCTCATAATGTCAAGCAAAGAGTCAGAGGAGTTTGATGGTAGGCCTGGAAATACATCCACAGGTACACCTCCAATTGACTCAAATTATGTCAATGAGCCTATCAGAAGCTTCTAAAGACATGACATAATTTCCTGGAATTTTCCATGCTGTTTAAAGACAGTCAACTTAGTGTATGTAAACTTCTGACCCATTGGAATTGTAATACAATGAATTATAAGTGAAATAATCTGTCTGTAAACAATTGTTGGAAAAATTACTTGTGTCTTTGTAACGGTTTTCTTTCGGTGAAAGAGAGTCAGACCAAAATGCAGCGTTGTGATGATTCATGTTTAATAAAGACGACACACGATCAATACAAAACAAGAAACGTATCGAGAAAACCTAACAGCCTATACTGGTGCACAAACAAACACAGAGACAGGAACAATCACCCACAAACACACAGTGAAACCCAGGCTACCTAAATATGGTTCCCAATCAGAGACAATGACTAACACCTGCCTCTGATTGAGAACCATATCAGGCCAAACATAGAAATAGACAAACCAGACACACAACATAGAATGCCCACCCAGCTCACGTCCTGACCAACACCAAAACAAGGAAAACACACACGAACGATGGTTAGAACGTGACAGTACCCCCCCCCCCCCCTCCAAGGTGCAGACTCTGGATGCACAACCTAAACCTATAGGGGAGGGTGTGGGTGGGCATCTGTCCGCGGTGGTGGCTCTGGCGCTGGACGTGGACCCCACTCCATAATAGTCTTAGTCCACCTCCTTAGCAGCCCTAGATAGGCGACCCTCGCCGCCGACCTTGGCCTAGTAGTCCTCACCAAGGGCCCCACTGGACTGAGGGGCAGCTTGGGACTGAGGTAGCTCGGGACTGAGGGGTAGCTCGGGACTGAGGGGTAGCTCGGGACTGAGGGGAAGCTCAGCACTGAGAGGAAGCCCAGGCAGGTAGTTGGCTCTGGCAGATCCCGGCTGACTGGCAGTTCTGGCAGATCCTGGCTGACTGGCAGTTCTGGCAGATCCCGGCTGACTGGCGGATCCTGGCTGACTGGCGGATCTGGAAGATCCTGGCTGACTGGCAGCTCTGGCTGCTCCATGCTGACTGGCAGCTCTGGCTGCTCCATGCTGACTGGCAGCTCTGGCTGCTCTATGCTGACTGGCTGCTCCATACTGACTGGCGACTCTGGCTGCTCCATGCTGACTGGCGACTCTGGCTGCTCCATGCTGACTGGCGACTCTGGCTGCTCCATGCTGACTGGCGACTCTGGCTGCTCCATGCTGACTGGCGACTCTGGCTGCTCCATGCTGACTGGCGGCCCTGGCTGCTCCATGCTGACTGGCGGCTCTGGCTGCTCCATGCTGACTGGCGGATCTGGCGGCTCCTTGCAGACTGGCAGCTCTGGCGGCTCCTTGCAGACTGGCAGCTCTGGCGGCTCCTTGCAGACTGGCAGCTCTGGCGGATCCTTGCAGACTTGCAGCTCCTTGCAGACTGGCAGCTCCTTGCAGACTGGCAGCTCCTTGCAGACTGGCAGCTCCTTGCAGACTGGCAGCTCTTTTTTCTTTACATAGTTGAATGTGCTGACAACAAAATCACAGAAAAATTATCAATGGAAATCAAATTTATCAACCCATAGAGGTCTGGATTTGAAGTCACACTCAAAATTAAAGTGGAAAACCACACTACAAGCTGATCCAACTTTGATGTAATGTCCTTAAAACAAGTCAAAATGAGGCTCAGTAGTGTGTGTGGCCTCCAAGTGCCTGTATGACCTCCCTACAACGCCTGGGCATGCTCCTGATGAGGTGGCGGATGGTCTCCTGAGGGATCTCCTCCCAGACCTGGACTAAAGCATCCTTCAACTCCTGGACAGTCTGTGGTGCAACGTGGCGTTGGTGGATGGAGCGAGACATGATGTCCCAGATGTGCTCAATTGGATTCAGGTCTGGGGAACGGGCGGGCCAGTCCATAGCATCAATGCCTTCCTCTTGCAGGAACTGCTGACACACTCCAGCCACATGAGGTCTAGCATTGTCTTGCAGGAGGAACCCAGGGCCAACCGCACCAGCATATGGTCTCTCAAGGGGTCTGAGGATCTCATCTCTGTACCTAATGGCAGTCAGGCTACCCTTGGTGAGCACATGGAGGGCTGTGCGGCCCCCCAAAGAAATGCCACCCCACACCATGACTGACCCACCGCCAAACCGGTCATGCTGGAGGATGCTGCAGGCAGCAGAACGTTCTCCACGGCGTCTCCAGACTCTGTAACGTCTGTCACATGTGCTCAGTGTGAACCTGCGTTCATCTGTGAAGAGCACAGGGCGCCAGTGGCGAATTTGCCAATCTTGGTGTTCTCTGGCAAATGTCAAACATCCTGCATGGTGTTGGGCTGTAAGCACAACCCCCACCTGTGGACGTCGGGCCCTCATACCACCCTCATGGAGTCTGTTTCTGATCGTTTGAGCAGACACATGCACATTTGTGGCCTGCTGGAGGTCATTTTGCAGGGCTCTGGCAGTGCTCCTCCTGCTCCTCTTTGCACAAAGGCGGAGGTAGCGGTCCTGCTGCTGGGTTGTTGCCCTCCTACGGCCTCCTCCACGTCTCCTGATGTGCTGGCCTGTCTCCTGGTAGCGCCTCCATGCTCTGGACACTACGCTGACAGACACAGCAAACCTTCTTGCCACAGCTCGCATTGATGTGCCATCCTGGATGAGCTGCACTACCTGAGCCACTTGTGTGGGTTGTAGACTCCGTCTCATGCTACCACTAGAGTGAAAGCACCGCCAGCATTCAAAAGTGACCAAAACATCAGCCAGGAAGCATAGGAACTGAGAAGTGATCTGTGGTCACCACCTGCAGAACCACTCCTTTATTGGGGGTGTCTTGCTAATTGCCTATAATTTCCACCTGTTGTCTATTCCATTTGCACAACAGCATGTGAAATGTATTGTCAATCAGTGTTGCTTCCTAAGTGGACAGTTTGATTTCACAGAAGTGTGATTGACTTGGAGTTGCATTGTGTTGTTTAAGTGTTCCCTTAATTTTTTTGAATAGTGTAGACTTTTCTGCTGTATTATTGATTGTATGTTTGTTTATTCCATGTGTAACTCTGTGTTGTTGTATGTGTCGAACTGCTTTGCTTTATCTTGGCCAGGTCGCAGTTGCAAATGAGAACTTCCTCTCAACTAACCTACCTGGTTAAAAAAAAGGTTAAATAAAATAAATAAAAATGTCCTAACCGAATTGCCAAAACTAAAGTTTGTTTACAATAAATTTGTGGAGTGGTTGAAAAATGAGTTTTAATGACTCCAACCTAAGTGTATGTAAACTTCCGTCTTCAACTGTATATAATTTGGTCAGTATATATGCCATCTTGACATTTCTTATGCCAATAGGACATGGTTCACTGACTTTTGGGTGTCGGCAGCGGACTTCCTATGATCATATATGGCAAATGGACATAACATCCTGATTTGGTACTTTCAATACGTATATATGTCATTTAGACATTTCTTATGCCATTAGGACATGATTCACTGACTTTTGGGTTCGGGAGCCAACTTCCTATGATCACATATGGCAAATGGACATAACATAGGCCTTATGGACAAACTCAATAAAATAAGACAAATGTATGTCCATACGGTTACTACATATGTATAATTGGCAATATTTCACCCTTGACTTTGTGATCATTTCCCATATGAAATCCTACGGTGGGGCACTCTCGCCCCCCAATGGGATTTTTGGTTTATGAAGCTTGGCATTTGCAATATTCCGGTTGCAATATGTTTTTGATGAACTGCCGTCCGTTTGAATGGTATTTGCGATCGTGTATATGGTTTGCCCAATGCCAATAAGATGCCATTCATTTTTGTCCATTTCATGGGGGTCTTCCCTTACCTGAACACTAACTTTAACCCCTACCCTTACCCTAACCATAATCCTTACTTAATCATAACCATTTAAAATGTAAACTTTAATGGGGTAGGGACATCCCAAGGATTTCACATATTTTGCTCATTTGCGTAGTTCATTGTTTAAATCCAGCATTCACATCCAGCATTTTATTCAATGTCTTAATTTTCTGCACTGTGTTATCATTTACACACTGTCACATTTATTTTGTCTTAGTATCCCTCTATTTCAACCACAGCAAAAACTTTTCCTTGACAGAATAATTATTCTCCTCTGACTGTGCATTTTCTGCATTTATACTTTCGCCAATAGAGGTTTATTGACCAATTTCAATGGGTTCTGTACTCCTGAAGGCGTTGACTGTTTTTGTGCTTGCCAGTTAGCTAGCAGTTCTCAGCTGTCAGCAGCCAATGGCTAGCAGTTTCTGACTGGCATTAAAAACTGATGATTCCCATCATTTTTCGAGTCATTACTAAATCAAACATTAAACCTTGTAAACAACTAATGGTAATTTATGGTAACCTGGTAAACAATTAATTTAGACCCAATATTTATTTGATACAGGCGTTAATTTGCTGAAATGTGTGCCATTGCGCGGCTATGAGAAGGAAGATGAGGCTATTTGAGACTCGCCGATTTAATTGAAGTTTCACAGTAGGTTAATAACAGTACCCCCCCCCCCCCCCCTCCAAGGTGCAGACTCTGGATGCACAACCTAAACCTATAGGGGAGGGTGTGGGTGGGCATCTGTCCGCGGTGGTGGCTCTGGCGCTGGACGTGGACCCCACTCCATAATAGTCTTAGTCCACCTCCTTAGCAGCCCTAGATAGGCGACCCTCGCCGCCGACCTTGGCCTAGTAGTCCTCACCAAGGGCCCCACTGGACTGAGGGGCAGCTTGGGACTGAGGTAGCTCGGGACTGAGGGGTAGCTCGGGACTGAGGGGTAGCTCGGGACTGAGGGGAAGCTCAGCACTGAGAGGAAGCCCAGGCAGGTAGTTGGCTCTGGCAGATCCCGGCTGACTGGCAGTTCTGTCAGATCCTGGCTGACTGGCAGTTCTGGCAGATCCCGGCTGACTGGCGGATCCTGGCTGACTGGCGGATCTGGAAGATCCTGGCTGACTGGCAGCTCTGGCTGCTCCATGCTGACTGGCAGCTCTGGCTGCTCCATGCTGACTGGCAGCTCTGGCTGCTCTATGCTGACTGGCTGCTCCATACTGACTGGCGACTCTGGCTGCTCCATGCTGACTGGCGACTCTGGCTGCTCCATGCTGACTGGCGACTCTGGCTGCTCCATGCTGACTGGCGACTCTGGCTGCTCCATGCTGACTGGCGACTCTGGCTGCTCCATGCTGACTGGCGGCCCTGGCTGCTCCATGCTGACTGGCGGCTCTGGCTGCTCCATGCTGACTGGCGGATCTGGCGGCTCCTTGCAGACTGGCAGCTCTGGCGGCTCCTTGCAGACTGGCAGCTCTGGCGGATCCTTGCAGACTTGCAGCTCCTTGCAGACTGGCAGCTCCTTGCAGACTGGCAGCTCCTTGCAGACTGGCAGCTCCTTGCAGACTGGCAGCTCTTTTTTCTTTACATAGTTGAATGTGCTGACAACAAAATCACAGAAAAATTATCAATGGAAATCAAATTTATCAACCCATAGAGGTCTGGATTTGAAGTCACACTCAAAATTAAAGTGGAAAACCACACTACAAGCTGATCCAACTTTGATGTAATGTCCTTAAAACAAGTCAAAATGAGGCTCAGTAGTGTGTGTGGCCTCCAAGTGCCTGTATGACCTCCCTACAACGCCTGGGCATGCTCCTGATGAGGTGGCGGATGGTCTCCTGAGGGATCTCCTTGTTACGGTGAGTGAATGAGGACCCAAAAGCGAACTAACTTAAACAGAGCTTCTTTAATAACCAAACATAGGTAGGCTCAGATAGACCGGCAGATTCCGACAGGACAGGACAAGGTTACAGCAAACATGACGATAGTCTGGCTCAGGCATGAAACACAACAAACAAGAATCCGACAAGGACAGGAACAAAAACAGAGAGAGATATAGGGACCTAATCAGAGGGAAAAAGGGAACAGGTGGGAAACGGGGTGAATGGGTAGTTAGGAGGAGACAAGGAACAGCTGGGGGAAAGCGGGGGAGAAAAGGTAACCTAATACGACCAGCAGAGGGAGACAGGGTGAAATGAAAGGACAGAAAGACACAACATGACAATACATGACAGTACCCCCCCACTCACCGAGCGCCTCCTGGCGCACTCGAGGAGGAAACCTGGCGGCAACGGAGGAAATCCTCGATCAGCGCACGGTCCAGCACGTCCCGAGAGGGAACCCAACTCCTCTCCTCAGGACCGTACCCCTCCCAATCAACGAGGTACTGGTGACCACGGCCCCGAGGACGCATGTCCAAAATCCTGCGGACCTTGTAGATGGGTGCGCCCTCGACAAGGATGGGGGGGGGGGGGGGGAAGACGAGCGGGGGCGCGAAGAACGGGCTTAATACAGGAGACATGGAAGACCGGGTGGACGCGACGAAGGTATCGCGGAAGAAGAAGTCGAACTGCGACAGGATTAATGACCCGAGAAATACGGAACGGACCAATGAACCGCGGGGTCAACTTGCGAGAAGCCGTCTTAAGGGGAAGGTTCTGAGTGGAGAGCCAAACTCTCTGACCGCGACAATATCTAGGACTCTTAGTTCTACGCTTATTAGCAGCCCTCACAGTCTGCGTCCTATAACGGCAAAGTGCAGACCTGACCCTCTTCCAGGTGCGCTCGCAACGTTGGACAAAAGCCTGAGCGGAGGGGACGCTGGACTCGGCGAACTGAGATGAGAACAGCGGAGGCTGGTACCCGAGGCTACTCTGAAAAGGAGATAGCCCGGTCGCAGACGAAGGAAGCGAGTTGTGGGCGTATTCTGCCCAGGGGAGCTGTTCTGACCAAGACGCAGGGTTGCGAAAAGAAAGACTGCGTAAGATGCGACCAATAGTCTGATTGGCCCGTTCTGCTTGACCGTTAGACTGGGGGTGAAAGCCGGAAGAGAGACTGACGGAAGCCCCAATCAAACGGCAAAACTCCCTCCAAAATTGAGACGTGAATTGCGGACCTCTGTCCGAAACGACGTCTGACGGAAGGCCATGAATTCTGAAAACATTCTCGATGATGATTTGTGCCGTCTCTTTAGCAGAAGGAAGCTTAGCAAGGGGAATGAAATGAGCCGCCTTAGAGAACCTATCGACAACCGTAAGAATAACAGTCTTCCCCGCTGACGAAGACAGTCCGGTGACAAAATCTAAGGCGATGTGAGACCACGGTCGAGAGGGAATGGGAAGCGGCCTGAGACGGCCGGCAGGAGGGGAGTTACCGGACTTAGTCTGCGCGCAGACCGATCAAGCAGCCACGAAACGACGCGTGTCATGCTCCCGGGTGGGCCACCAAAAACGCTGGCGAATGGAAGCAAGCGTACCCCGAACGCCAGGGTGGCCGGCTAACTTGGCAGAGTGAGCCCACTGAAGAACGGCCAGACGAGTAGGAACGGGAACGAAAAGAAGGTTCCTAGGACAAGCGCGCGGCGACGGAGTGTGAGTGAGCGCTTGCTTTACCTGCCTCTCAATTCCCCAGACAGTCAACCCGACAACACGCCCCTCAGGGAGAATCCCCTCGGGGTCAGTGGAGGCTACTGAAGAACTGAAGAGACGAGATAAGGCATCAGGCTTGGTGTTCTTAGAGCCCGGACGATAAGAAATCACGAACTCGAAACGAGCGAAAAACAGCGCCCAACGCGCCTGACGCGCATTAAGTCGTTTGGCAGAACGGATGTACTCAAGGTTCCTATGGTCAGTCCAAACGACAAAAGGAACGGTCGCCCCCTCCAACCACTGTCGCCATTCGCCTAGGGCTAACCGGATGGCGAGCAGTTCGCGGTTTCCCACATCATAGTTACGTTCCGACGGGGACAGGCGATGAGAAAAATACGCGCATGGGTGGACCTTGTCGTCAGAGAGGGAGCGCTGAGAAAGAATGGCTCCCACGCCCACCTCTGACGCGTCAACCTCGACAACGAACTGTCTAGAGACGTCAGGTGTAACAAGGATAGGAGCGGATGTAAAACGATTCTTGAGGAGATCAAAAGCTCCCTGGGTGGAAACGGACCACTTAAAGCACGTCTTGACAGAAGTAAGGGCTGTGAGAGGAGCTGCCACCTGACCGAAATTACGGATGAAACGACGATAGAAGTTCGCGAAGCCGAGAAAGCGCTGCAGCTCGACGCGTGACTTAGGAGCGGGCCAATCAATGACAGCTTGGACCTTAGCGGGATCCATCTTAATGCCTTCAGCGGAAATAACAGAACCGAGAAATGTGACGGAGGAGGCATGAAAAGTGCACTTCTCAGCCTTCACAAAAAGACAATTCTCTAAAAGGCGCTGGAGGACACGTCGAACGTGCTGAAGATGAATCTGGAGTGACGGTGAAAAAATCAGGATATCGTCAAGGTAAACGAAAACAAAGATGTTCAGCATGTCTCTCAGGACATCATTGACTAATGCCTGAAAGACAGCTGGAGCGTTAGCGAGGCCGAAAGGAAGAACCCGGTATTCAAAGTGCCCTAACGGAGTGTTAAACGCCGTCTTCCACTCGTCCCCCTCCCTGATGCGCACGAGATGGTAAGCGTTACGAAGGTCCAACTTAGTGAAAAACCTGGCTCCCTGCAGGATCTCGAAGGCTGAAGACATAAGAGGAAGCGGATAACGATTCTTAACTGTTATGTCATTCAGCCCTCGATAATCTATGCAGGGGCGCAGAGACCCGTCCTTCTTCTTGACAAAAAAAAACCCCGCTCCGGCGGGAGAGGAGGAGGGGACTATGGTACCGGCGTCAAGAGCTACAGACAAATAATCCTCGAGAACCTTACGTTCGGGAGCCGACAGAGAGTATAGTCTACCCCGGGGGGGAGTGGTTCCCGGAAGGAGATCAATACTACAATCATACGACCGGTGTGGAGGAAGAGAGGTGGCCCTGGACCGACTGAACACCGTGCGCAGATCGTGATATTCCTCCGGCACCCCTGTCAAATCACCAGGCTCCTCCTGTGAAGAAGAGACAGAGGAAACAGGAGGGATAGCAGACATTAAACATTTCACATGACAAGAGACGTTCCAGGAGAGGATAGAATTACTAGACCAATTAATGGAAGGATTATGACAAACTAGCCAGGGATGGCCCAAAACAACAGGTGTAAAAGGTGAACGAAAAATCAAAAAAGAAATGGTTTCGCTATGATTACCAGAAACAGTGAGGGTTAAAGGTAGCGTCTCACGCTGAATCCTGGGGAGAGGACTACCATCCAGGGCGAACAAGGCCGTGGACTCCCTTAACTGTCTGAGAGGAATGTCATGTTCCCGAGCCCAGGTCTCGTCCATAAAACAGCCCTCCGCCCCAGAGTCTATTAAGGCACTGCAGGAAGCTGACGAACCGGTCCAGCGTAGATGGACCGACAAGGTAGTGCAGGATCTTGAAGGAGAGACAGGAGTAGTAGCGCTCACCAGTAGCCCTCCGCTTACTGATGAGCTCTGGCTTTTACTGGACATGAAGTGACAAAATGACCAGCAGAACCGCAATAGAGACAGAGGCGGTTGGTGATTCTCCGTTCCCTCTCCTTAGTCGAGATGCGGATACCTCCCAGCTGCATAGGCTCAGCTCCCGAGCCGGCAGAGGAAGAAGGTAGTGATGCGGAGAGGGGGGCAACGGAGAACGCGAGCTCCTTTCCACGAGCTCGGTGACGAAGATCAACCCGTCGCTCAATGCGAATAGCGAGTTCAATCAAGGAATCCACGCTGGAAGGAACCTCCCGGGAGAGAATCTCATCCTTTACCTCTGCGCGGAGACCCTCCAGAAGACGAGCGAGCAAAGCCGGCTCGTTCCAGCCACTGGAGGCAGCAAGAGTGCGAAACTCAATAGAGTAGTCTGTTATGGATCGATTGCCTTGACATAGGGAAGACAGGGCCCTGGAAGCCTCCTCCCCAAAAACAGATCGATCAAAAACCCGTATCATCTCCTCCTTAAAGTCCTGATACTGGTTAGTACACTCAGCCCTTGCCTCCCAGATTGCCGTGCCCCACTCACGAGCCCGTCCAGTAAGGAGAGATATGACGTAGGCGACACGAGCAGTGCTCCTGGCGTAAGTGTTGGGCTGGAGAGAAAACACAATATCACACTGGGTGAGGAACGAGCGGCATTCAGTGGGCTCCCCAGAGTAACACGGCGGGTTATTGATTCTGGGCTCCGGAGATTCGAAAGCCCTGGAAGTGGCCGGTGGATCGAGGCGGAGATGGTGAACCTGTTCTGTGAGGTTGGAGACTTGGGTGGCCAGGGTCTCAACGGCATGTCGAGCAGCAGACAATTCCTGCTCGTGTCTGCCTAGCATCGCTCCCTGGATCTCGACGGCTGAGTGGAGAGGATCCGAAGTCGCTGGGTCCATTCTTGGTCGGATTCTTCTGTTACGGTGAGTGAATGAGGACCCAAAAGCGAACTAACTTAAACAGAGCTTCTTTAATAACCAAACATAGGTAGGCTCAGATAGACCGGCAGATTCCGACAGGACAGGACAAGGTTACAGCAAACATGACGATAGTCTGGCTCAGGCATGAAACACAACAAACAAGAATCCGACAAGGACAGGAACAAAAACAGAGAGAGATATAGGGACCTAATCAGAGGGAAAAAGGGAACAGGTGGGAAACGGGGTGAATGGGTAGTTAGGAGGAGACAAGGAACAGCTGGGGGAAAGCGGGGGAGAAAAGGTAACCTAATACGACCAGCAGAGGGAGACAGGGTGAAAGGAAAGGACAGAAAGACACAACATGACAATACATGACACTCCTCCCAGACCTGGACTAAAGCATCCTTCAACTCCTGGACAGTCTGTGGTGCAACGTGGCGTTGGTGGATGGAGCGAGACATGATGTCCCAGATGTGCTCAATTGGATTCAGGTCTGGGGAACGGGCGGGCCAGTCCATAGCATCAATGCCTTCCTCTTGCAGGAACTGCTGACACACTCCAGCCACATGAGGTCTAGCATTGTCTTGCAGGAGGAACCCAGGGCCAACCGCACCAGCATATGGTCTCTCAAGGGGTCTGAGGATCTCATCTCTGTACCTAATGGCAGTCAGGCTACCCTTGGTGAGCACATGGAGGGCTGTGCGGCCCCCCAAAGAAATGCCACCCCACACCATGACTGACCCACCGCCAAACCGGTCATGCTGGAGGATGCTGCAGGCAGCAGAACGTTCTCCACGGCGTCTCCAGACTCTGTAACGTCTGTCACATGTGCTCAGTGTGAACCTGCGTTCATCTGTGAAGAGCACAGGGCGCCAGTGGCGAATTTGCCAATCTTGGTGTTCTCTGGCAAATGTCAAACATCCTGCATGGTGTTGGGCTGTAAGCACAACCCCCACCTGTGGACGTCGGGCCCTCATACCACCCTCATGGAGTCTGTTTCTGATCGTTTGAGCAGACACATGCACATTTGTGGCCTGCTGGAGGTCATTTTGCAGGGCTCTGGCAGTGCTCCTCCTGCTCCTCTTTGCACAAAGGCGGAGGTAGCGGTCCTGCTGCTGGGTTGTTGCCCTCCTACGGCCTCCTCCACGTCTCCTGATGTGCTGGCCTGTCTCCTGGTAGCGCCTCCATGCTCTGGACACTACGCTGACAGACACAGCAAACCTTCTTGCCACAGCTCGCATTGATGTGCCATCCTGGATGAGCTGCACTACCTGAGCCACTTGTGTGGGTTGTAGACTCCGTCTCATGCTACCACTAGAGTGAAAGCACCGCCAGCATTCAAAAGTGACCAAAACATCAGCCAGGAAGCATAGGAACTGAGAAGTGATCTGTGGTCACCACCTGCAGAACCACTCCTTTATTGGGGGTGTCTTGCTAATTGCCTATAATTTCCACCTGTTGTCTATTCCATTTGCACAACAGCATGTGAAATGTATTGTCAATCAGTGTTGCTTCCTAAGTGGACAGTTTGATTTCACAGAAGTGTGATTGACTTGGAGTTGCATTGTGTTGTTTAAGTGTTCCCTTAATTTTTTTGAATAGTGTAGACTTTTCTGCTGTATTATTGATTGTATGTTTGTTTATTCCATGTGTAACTCTGTGTTGTTGTATGTGTCGAACTGCTTTGCTTTATCTTGGCCAGGTCGCAGTTGCAAATGAGAACTTCCTCTCAACTAACCTACCTGGTTAAAAAAAAGGTTAAATAAAATAAATAAAAATGTCCTAACCGAATTGCCAAAACTAAAGTTTGTTTACAATAAATTTGTGGAGTGGTTGAAAAATGAGTTTTAATGACTCCAACCTAAGTGTATGTAAACTTCCGTCTTCAACTGTATATAATTTGGTCAGTATATATGCCATCTTGACATTTCTTATGCCAATAGGACATGGTTCACTGACTTTTGGGTGTCGGCAGCGGACTTCCTATGATCATATATGGCAAATGGACATAACATCCTGATTTGGTACTTTCAATACGTATATATGTCATTTAGACATTTCTTATGCCATTAGGACATGATTCACTGACTTTTGGGTTCGGGAGCCAACTTCCTATGATCACATATGGCAAATGGACATAACATAGGCCTTATGGACAAACTCAATAAAATAAGACAAATGTATGTCCATACGGTTACTACATATGTATAATTGGCAATATTTCACCCTTGACTTTGTGATCATTTCCCATATGAAATCCTACGGTGGGGCACTCTCGCCCCCCAATGGGATTTTTGGTTTATGAAGCTTGGCATTTGCAATATTCCGGTTGCAATATGTTTTTGATGAACTGCCGTCCGTTTGAATGGTATTTGCGATCGTGTATATGGTTTGCCCAATGCCAATAAGATGCCATTCATTTTTGTCCATTTCATGGGGGTCTTCCCTTACCTGAACACTAACTTTAACCCCTACCCTTACCCTAACCATAATCCTTACTTAATCATAACCATTTAAAATGTAAACTTTAATGGGGTAGGGACATCCCAAGGATTTCACATATTTTGCTCATTTGCGTAGTTCATTGTTTAAATCCAGCATTCACATCCAGCATTTTATTCAATGTCTTAATTTTCTGCACTGTGTTATCATTTACACACTGTCACATTTATTTTGTCTTAGTATCCCTCTATTTCAACCACAGCAAAAACTTTTCCTTGACAGAATAATTATTCTCCTCTGACTGTGCATTTTCTGCATTTATACTTTCGCCAATAGAGGTTTATTGACCAATTTCAATGGGTTCTGTACTCCTGAAGGCGTTGACTGTTTTTGTGCTTGCCAGTTAGCTAGCAGTTCTCAGCTGTCAGCAGCCAATGGCTAGCAGTTTCTGACTGGCATTAAAAACTGATGATTCCCATCATTTTTCGAGTCATTACTAAATCAAACATTAAACCTTGTAAACAACTAATGGTAATTTATGGTAACCTGGTAAACAATTAATTTAGACCCAATATTTATTTGATACAGGCGTTAATTTGCTGAAATGTGTGCCATTGCGCGGCTATGAGAAGGAAGATGAGGCTATTTGAGACTCGCCGATTTAATTGAAGTTTCACAGTAGGTTAATAACAATATAATCAAAACCAAATCAAAATCATAATAATAATACAATTGTAATAGCCTATGTAATATGATGCAGCTAAATATATTATCCTCCCCACAGATCTTATTTTAATCAGTTTTGTTCCCAGGGGGCTTACTTACCAGTTACATTTCTGTGCTCAACCAAATGTTTATTTCTTTGCTGCTCTCTCAGCGAACATGCTGAATCACATGCTGTGTCTTTTTGTTGACTTTAATGGGGGATCAACCCCAATAACAGTGGAGTTCTGTTCAAGACTGGAAAAGTTCACTCCTACTATCCCACCATTTTCCGAGGACTTCAATTACAGCATTCAGAAGAATAAGAGATCTATTGTTCCCATTTGGCATAACTGATCTATAACGGAATCTTTGCTGGAATCTATGAGCACACAGAAGTACAGTCAGGTAGCAGATATGACTAATGGTTACTTCTCCACCACATTTCCCTACACAAAAAAATATTGTTTTCACATATTAGTGTTATTTAACACTGTTCAACGCTGTTAAACATAGGAATTTGTGGTTTGGGGTGGATTATCCCTTTCAAAAGTTTGGATATCGGCAAACAAAGAAAGGCAAGCAACAACAGAGGACACATACTGTAGGTACATACTGCGCAGTGGAGCTTGGTAGGAGAAGCTATAGGAGGACGGCTCATTGGAATGGCTGGAATGGAACAGCGTCAAACATGTCGCTTCCATACAGTTGAAGTCGGAAGTTTACATACACTTAGGTTGGAGTCATTAAAACTCGTTTTTCAACCACTCCACAAATTTCTTGTTTACAAACTATCGTTTTGGCAAATTGGTTAGGACATCTACTTTGTGCATGACACAAGTCATTTTTCCAACAATTGTTTACAGACAGATTATTTCACTTATATCACTGTATCACAATTCCAGTGGGTCAGAAGTTTACATACACTAAGTTGACTGTGCCTTTAAACAGCTTGGAAAATTCTAGGAAATTATGTCATGGCTTTAGAAGCTTCTGATAGTCTAATTGACATAATTTGAGTCAATTGGAGGTGTACCTGAGGATGTATTTCAAGGCCTACCGTCAAACTCAGTGCCTCTTTGCTTGACATCATGGGAAAATCAAAAAAAAATCTGCCAAACACTGGAAGGTACCATGTTCATCTGTACAAACAATAGTATGCAAGTATAAACACCATGGGACCACACAGCTGTCACACCACTCAGGAAGGAGATGCATTCTGTCTCCTAGAGATGAAGTACTTTGGTGCGAAAAGTGCAAATCAATCCCAGAACAACAGCAAAGGACCTTGTGAAGATGCTGGAGGAAACAGGTACAAAAGTATCTATATCCACAGAAAAACTAGTCCTATATCGACATAAACTGGAAGGCCGCTCAGCAAGGAATAAGCCACTGCTCCAACAGCCATAAGAAAAGCCAGACTATGGGTTGCAACTACACATGGGGACAAAGATTGTACTTTTTGGAGAAATGTTCTCTGGTCTGATGAAACAAAAGTAGAACTGTTTGGCCATAATGACCATCGTTTTGTTTGGAGGAAAAGGGGAGAGGCTTGCAAGCCCGAAGAACACCATCCCAACTGTGAAGCACGGGGGTGGCAGCATCATGTTGTGGGGGTGCTTTGCTGCAGGAGGGACTGGTGCACTTCACAAAATAGATGGCATCATGAGGCTGGAAAATTATGTGGATATATTGAAGCAACATCTCAAGACATCAGTCAGGAAGTTAAAGCTTGGTTGCAAATGGTTCTTCCAAATAGACAATGACCCCAAGCATACTTCCAAAGTTGTGGCAAAACGGCTTAAGGACAACAAAGTCAAGGTATTGGAGTGGCCATCACAAAGCCCTGACCTTAATCCCCAAGACAATTTGTGGGCAGAACTGAAAAAGTGTGTGCGAGCAAGGAGGCCTACAAACCTGATTAAGTTACACCAGCTCTGTCAGGAGGAATGGGCCAAAATTCACCCAACTTTTTGTGGGAAGCTTGTGGAAGGCTACCCGAAATGTTTGACCCAAGTCAAACAATTTAAAGGCAATGCTACCAAATACTAATTGAGTGTATGTAAACTTCTGACCCACTGGGAATGTGGTGAAAGAAATATAAGCTGAAAAAAATAATTTTCTCTACTATTATTCTGACATTTCACATTCTTAAAATAAAGTGGTGATCCTAACTGACCTAAGACAGGGAATGTTTACTAGGATTACATGTCAGGAATTGTGAAAAACTGAGTTTAAATGTATTTGGCTAAGGTGTTTGTAAACTTCCGACTTCAACTGTATATCACTATGTTAAGTCAGAATTTCTCGTTGGTGTTGATTTAGCATGTCCATTTCGTAATGGGAAGTCCTTATGGATATATATTGGCAATGTACACTGTCAACTTGCAGTTGAGCATGTTCACAGTGACAATATAGCATATGTGTAATGGACACTGTCCAATCGCGCGTTGGTGTTAATTTCATTTGGTGTCCATCACCATTTGGTGATGGTAAATCCCTCATTAAATACATTTGCAATGTACACTGTCCATTTGCAATGTATTACAATGGGCATTTACCAACATGGATTGGATAGGCTCTAATATACTGCAGAAAGGCCCAATTTACTGGTTTGTTGAACTCGGGATGGCCGAGCAGTGATAGTGGTTCCTCTCCACAGCTCGTTGGGGTTGATTTCAGCCTGTCCATTTGGTGATGGTAAATCCCTCATTAAATACATTGGAAATGTACACTGTCCATTTGCAATGTAAAATGTACAATGCCAGTATATTATACTGCCATCAAGTCAGCCATCAGTCAATAAGATATCATACTGACACCAAACTTATACATACTGACACCAAACTCACTTTGTCCAACTTTTTTAGAAGCCAACTATAACATATTTCAGATCCGGCCCACAATTCACAGCGCCTTCTGTTAAAGCCATAAAAAAACCTTCCAAAACATAGTTACATTCAACCTGCGGGTCCAGTTCTGACATTATGTGTAGGCATAGCTGAGGCGACCCCGAATCCCGAGTTTCGGGTCGATAGGTAATTCAGAGGCCGAGCAAGGACCTTAATTAATGGCCAGTAATGTGTAGGGTCAGTTTCTATGGGTCGAGGCTGTTTCAATGCACCTAGTCTTGTAATTCTGGGACTTTTCTAAATATCATAATTTTCACGATGTTAAAGATGAATTGAGTACATTGCAAATGAATGAGGCTGTTTCTCGGCCTGAGAACCTTCTAAAGCCACATAACTCACTGTGCACAACCAACTTAAGCTCTAGAACAGGTTTATAACGTTTCAGAGCTCTAGGTCTGACAATTCTTTGATGGTTCGGACATCGGTATCTATTACAGGCTCTGTGTGTGTGTGTTTTTTCTTGGACATCTGATTGGAGAACTGACTGATTTACAGTTAATGAGGGTTGCCTTTTTAACCCTTTGAAACATCTCCTATCTCCCATTTAAGGCACTTCATGATGTCACAGAAAGCTGAAAGTAAACACATATCCTCATTGGGGCAGGTTTTTACATAATCCTGAGTTTCAAGTCTGACTGATTTACAGTGGGTTGAATGCAGTGTTTTTCACTAACTGTAGGTTGTGAAATAAAAACCACTTGTAGGGTCAATTAAACCACTTTTGGTTGCCCCAGGAAGCTTAAAATCAACATAGTAATCCTCATAGTGGCCTGATGGAATGTCATTGAAGTCAGTTTGATATGGCAATCATAACCCACATAGGCATCAGGTTGAAGTTAGGGGAGCAGGCAATATATTCTGTTAGAAGAAAGCACCATGTTTTCACTGTTAAGGGTTAATTCCACATGGTACAGATCGGAAAACGTTCCTGTTGTTGAATTGTGCCTCTAGCCTTAACGGTTCTACCACTGTCATCCAAAAGCACCTCAAATGTAGGTCAGGCTTCATTTTGGGCTTGTTCTATGACCTTTCTGGATGTCAATATATTACCCCAATAACATTAGAGACAGCTGCTACTCACTAGTGGCTCTTTATATGCCCCCCAAACATAATCTGGAAATATATAAAATTCAGACTATACATGGATACGGTCAGACTTCATTTTGGCCTAATGATGTCATTGATCTTCGAGTCGGAATGTCGTAGCACTAGAAAGAGGCCAGAGTTCCCAGAGTTGGAATTCCAAGTTGGATGACTGTTCAAATCGATTTTTCCCAGTCAGAGCTTGTTTTTCCCCAAGTTCCCAGTTGTTTTGAACGCAGAAAAACCCATAAAACCTACCATTCATTTTTTCCCATTGAGTTTTTTAGAAACACTTCAAATGTGTGTAACGTACCCCGGCGTGACATTTTGAGAACCGTGTAAATCTCTCTAGGACAAAGTGACTTATCAATATATTTGCCTGTATTTACCCCCCCCCCCCCCCGAAAAAATGCTAATTAGCTGCTAATGTGGCTTTCATAAAGAATTACAAATGCCATGATGATCTGAAGAAGACTGAATCGAGGCAAAGGTAAGAATCTCTGTATTAATGATAAAATGTTAGCTAAATGTTAGCTAAATGTAGTAATGAATAATTGGCTACATTTATTTAAATAGTCTTAAGTAGTCTTGTGTGAAGTCTACTTCGATGCTAATTAGCATTTTCAAATCTGAGTGTATATAAAGGCAATTATTTTGATAAGTCACATTGTCCGAGAGAAATGTACATGGTTATGAAAACGTTACGCCAGGGTTAGCCTATACGAAACAAAATCCTTGTTTTAAGTGTTTCTAAAGTCCCCTATGGAAAAAATGAATGGTGGAAAAACAATTGGAACCATTTTCCTGTTCAACAGCTACGTTTTATGGGTACTAGGACACCTCCACTGTGGGGCTCCATACCACCTAGCCATAAAATAAGCGCAGCTCTCTGAGCTCTCTCTACGGGGACTGAGGCTTTCATCGTTTCTTATTTGGCACAAGCCAAATAGATGCTCAGTCAGAGCTTCATAATAAAACACAGAGCCAACCTAGTTACAAAAATATACAATATAAAATTGTGTAGCCTACATTGTGTACATTTTCACTTTTGGAATGACAACGTATTTTGGAGGATTTTAATCCGTCCAAGGATCGGTGACGTTTGCCGTATTTTCCCTGTCCTGCATTTACATACTGCGCCTTGCAGAACGAATCTTTTGGATGAGTGCCTGGTCATTGAGATACAAGCTGCATGCATCACTGCATAACTCGAAGCAAATACAGACATTCAAGATTTGACATTGAAACATTTTAAGTTTGGATATTTAATTGAGGTTCATGTTCAGAAATCTTCGACGGACTGGTTGTCACCAGAGAGCACCAAAAGGATGGGATATGGAAACAAAACCCTGAAAGAATGCACGGTCTTGCTTTGCGTCGCCACCATCCTGCTTTTAGCGGAGAGCAGAAGAGTGAAGCAACCTAGATGCCCCGCATCTTGTACGTGCACCAAAGATAATGCATTGTGTGAAAATATAAGATCGGTCCCTCACAGCTTTCCACCTGATGTCTTTTCCTTGTAAGTGCTTGGAATTAAATATTGTAAATTATTTAAATAATAATATTGGCAATGGCATTATGATGGGGATATCGTATGATCTCTCTTTTGTCGAGTATTAGGAACATGTTGAATGGAATAAATAACACCGCAAACAAAGCAGCTAATTTAAATAATGTACGGCTACAATCAAATTAAATGGTTGATATATTATCAATAACGTGAATCTTTTGTACCATGTTTCTATTCAGATCTTTTCTCAAATCAGGATTCACCCAAATCCCTGGAGGAAGCTTCTTACACTCCCCAGCGCTACATCTTCTGTGAGTTTTGACGTTACTAAACGACGTTTTATAATATACGTTAACATGATGGTCCATGTGCATTAACATAGCACAGCTCTGCTCCCTCAGAGGAAGAGCAGGATTATGTAATAACACACTACATGAACTCAGTGGGGCGTAGGATATTGGCTGCTTAGCTGAAATAAAAGCTGCCCAATGAAATGAAACCAAAAACTTTTCTCGGGAATACTGTTACTCCACTGCAGTAAATCGATTGTCTGAGGACCCACCCATATCTCACCATGATAGGCTACAGTGTGAAAACATTTCAGGAAAACATGCATTTGTGGCATGGTGGTTTCCCTCATGCCTAATGATGCAAAATGAGTCAAGAGTTTGTGGGCAATATTAATAATACTGAATAGGCTATGTTATGACAAGTTATGTTGGGACCACATATGTTATTGTTATAGGCTTGTGAAACAGAGTTGTTTTGGAAACGCAGAGTAAGAAAACATTACAAGTGTGAACAGAAGGATTAGGCTACATGAAAATGAAGTGGTTCACATTTTTTTTAGCAGTGGGTTGCTTGGAAACTCAACCACAATGTGAAATATTTATATTCAAGTGTGAGTAAAAGCAAAAATGTTATAGAAATGATGGAATGTAAACTATTTTCTTAACAGCCTATTCACTGCCAACACATTTGACTCAATTGATGAGGATGCATTCCTTGGTCTACCGCATCTGGAGTACCTGTGAGTTGTACTCTCTCTATTGGATATGATCCTCAAATGCATCATATGATGATTAAATCTCAAAATATGTTATTAAATGTTAACTCATTCACAGGTTTATCGAAAACAACAAAATTGCAACAATATCACAATATGCATTCCGGGGCCTAAAAGCAGTTATACACCTGTAAGTATAAGAATGTCATTTTTTACTTAATTACAATCCGAAATCATGTCAAATGTGTTAGAACAATGGACTTGTGTCATTTGCATATTGTGTTAACCATACTTGAACATTTTTCGAGTCACAAGCTAGTCTCAAGGTCTGAGTCTCAAATTGAGTCCCAAGTAGAACGTCCAAGACGTGCATTCTTAGTCACACGTTTTTTTATTAAGTCAAGTCTCAAATCAAGATTTAAAAAAATATCTATACATGCAATGACTTGTTCAAATACAAATATTTGTCAATTGAGGCTACCAGACAAGTCTTTTTCATTATTTTGTCTACAACACATTTTGATGATGTAATAATTCATTTAAAAAAACAAATTCCAAATGCAAGCTTCATAAGTAAATTATGCATTTCAAGCCATATTGACTTACCAAAAGAACCGTAGGCCTATGCTAGTAATTGTTGCTTGATGCCAAATTGCGGGTGAGATTGCAAAGTAAACTGTTAGCCTAATATTTTTGATCACCGAACAATTTTGGAGCTGCATATGACAATCCAACGCACCCGATCCTATAGCTTACAGCAAATCATAGGTTCTCAAGCTTTGAAACACGCATTTTTAGAGGTTGCGGATCAAAGAGTTTGTGAACCTATGAACGAGCGAACATATTGCTGATTTGCGTCAAATTGTAGGGAGAGGATTGCCATACATGCAGTTCCAAAAATTGTTTGGTGATCACGTATAAGCAAGCGCACGCACACAGGTCGAACCAGCGCGCACAATCGCTGCGCGAATGTTGTCTGTCATTACAGCCGTAAACGGTGCTGCATTTTTTAAACGCAATATACACAAATAAACGATGTTTTCCACCAGCATTTTGAGCTGAACGTAAATCATGTTTGCAATGTCACCGCCTACCTGTAGCCTATTGTCAGGAGAATTCTATACTCTTGTTCATTTACCAATTCAATTATGATACCCTCAGTCTGTTTTATCAGGATTTGTAAGATACTGATAGAAACGAAAACAGACAGAGGCCCAGTCTACCAAAGTTAAATGTTTATTCACGGGAACGTTCTGAAGTCAAGAATACAAATCTATTTATTTTATACTGACTTCTCACGCCCACACATACACACAAACATACGCATACACATGTCCTGCTACGCACACACTGCCTGTCTCACTTCCCAGCCGACAGAGAGAGTGACTTTGTCCTTGAGACGTACTCCCCGTTCTCTCCCAAATCTCTAGTCAGGTCAGCACCAAGCTGAGACAGTGTGTTTAGAATACCATAAAGACATATTGTTTTACCCTAATTCTGACTAGGACTACACATTTATTGATTATGATTTCATACATTATAATCAATTCCATACAATTATATGTTTCAAGGCGGAATATTCTAATCCTTCAATTAACAGACAATTCTCACCTATCACCTATGCAGCGGAGGTTGAGGATCAGTTGGAAGGCATGGTCTGTCTGTAGCCTTTTTCTTCCTCATAAATATCGTTCTTGATTTAATATGTTACATCTTCATCCTATAAGTATTGAAGGAAGTGCTAGGTTAGTTATCTTTAGACATATAACCAGTACCCACCACTGAGGTATATAATTCACCCAACCAAGGCCTATCATCTGAAATATGAAAATTAACAATTAAATCACCAGGTAGCCTATTGTTCTGGCAAAGATCCGTTGCAGATTGCTAAACTGTATTTTATATGGATAATATGAATGCAGGCTACTCAGTTTTTTGACAAACAAAACCAGAGAAAATGAAACAAGTGCTTTATGGTCACTAATCGGGAAATGTGCCTTTGCTCGCCAATGCTGATGTCTGGTCATTGGTCAAACGTCTCTGGCTGCATGGAGAGTAAGTGTCCCACAAAATGAATGACAAAACATTACACAACCTGGCCAGATCATTTCAAGTCATCAGTCTCAAGGCAAAGTTGAGATCCACGTCTTGAGTTTCCAAATCCAGTCTCAAGTCATCAAATTTGTGACTTGAGTCCGACTCAAGTCAAAGTCATGTGACTCTAGTCCGCACCTCTGTTGCTTTTCCCATGGTGCATAGCATTATCAAAACCATTGTTCACTGAGGCCTCCCATAGGTACATTCAAATATTAAGCAAATGTACCTCAATTGTATTATTGTGAAAACTGCATATGATGCAAATCCTATTTCAGTGATATTAAGCAAGGTTAGCCTCCCTCACTTCTGCCATATCAAGTTGCCAAAGGACACTGTGGTGGGTCTATGTAAACTTGGTGACCTCTCTGACTGGGAATACTTCCAGTTTTCATTTCAGAATATTTGCTAATAGGGGAGACCGGGGATGGTTGTAACACTTTATTATATATACAAACTGCAAATGCATGGTGTTGTCTTAAATACAAGGAGTGAAGTGTTACAATCTACCCCATGATCTGGGTTAGTTGTAAAAGTGCTTGAGGTGAATTGTAACAGATTGAAAAAGTTCATAAATCATGACATGCAACACATTTTTGAACGCCTTCATTGAGACCATGAGAGCAACATTGCCATGTTTAACATTTTGTTTGGCAGAAATAATAATAAATATAAATAATAAAAATGTTAATTTGTATTTTTTTTTAACTAGGCATGTTATTTAACCCTCCACTAAATGGTCTTTCTCAACCAGACAACAACTAGGCTAAACTAAACACCTGAACATTTCTGGTGTGTGTGTGATTTGTATGTTGAACATTTAATCAGTCACAGTTGCGACAGTGGTACAGGCTTGGTGCCTACATAATTTGCATTCCTAGCACTGCAACCAGACCTCCTCGGACTTGGAATTGTTAAAGTGCTCCATGCACACCATGCAGAACTTTTCCTCGATG
Organism: Oncorhynchus mykiss; assembly: GCF_013265735.2. Classification (NCBI taxonomy): domain Eukaryota; kingdom Metazoa; phylum Chordata; class Actinopteri; order Salmoniformes; family Salmonidae; genus Oncorhynchus; species Oncorhynchus mykiss. The sequence continues at coordinate 13,166,191 of NC_048584.1, read as the reverse complement.
AAGGAATCTGAATCTTCTGGTTCAATCTGCTTTATTTATTTATTTATTTCTGAAGCAGGACAGTTTTTGTTGTTGTTTGGTGTGGTTTGTTTTGGCTTTCTTCTTTCGATCTGTTTTTCTTTTAGGAAGAGCAACATTTGTTTTGCCTTCCGAGTGATTGAATGGGTACATCAACTGGGTTGAAATCAGAAGAGTAATCAGGCGTTTCCACCTGGCCTAGAGAGTTGGCCTGGAAGGCAGCTGGAGAGGTGGCCTGGAAGGCAGCTGGAAAGATGGCCTAGAAGGCAGCTGGAGAGGTGGCCTGGAAGGCAGCTGGAGAGGTGGCCTGGAAGGCAGCTGGAGAGGTGGCCTGGAAGGCAGCTGGAGAGGTGGCCTGGAAGGCAGCTGGAGAGGTGGCCTGGGAGGCAGCTGGAGAGGTGGCATGGATAGCAGTGGGCACAGTGGGCATAAATCAGCTGCCCTCAAGAGATACTCTTGACAACTTCTGCTCCTGCTCGTCAACGAAGACCCTGTTTCCCCTACGGTAGCCTACAAGCTCTCTCGACCCCTTCTCCAGTGGTTTCTTTCTCTCTTTGCAGAATCTGCACAGCATCACATGACATATGCCATACAACTTTGCAACTGATCTGATTGATTCCCCCTGCTCTGTTACATCATTTTACGTTATTTTCAAAGTGTGGAGAGGTCCTCCCCTGTCTGTCTTTCTCTTCCATGATCTAGGCATGCTGAAAGTAAAAGAAAACATGTACCAAAAACATCCAGTTTTAGTCGGGGTTAATTGTAACATGTTACAACCAACCCTGACCCTTGCAGCCATTAGCTAGCTTCCATTTTAGCTAAATGTTAAAACTTTACCATTGCTAACTTGCATCAAATATCTCTACACAGACTGGTTATAAACCTGATATAAGTTTGGTGAATGAAGCTACACTTTTATACAATCACAAAAACACATTCGGTCAAAATAATGACTTTCTTACCTCAAAATCAGATTTCTGTCAATAGAATTTGCAGAGTTTATCACAGTGACTTGCTTTTTCACATAAGGATTCAGGACTAAACTGAGCATGTGCACAGTGAATCATATGATTCTACCTCGCTCCTGATTGGAGGAATTGCAAGTGTTACAACTGTCCCGTGTCACCACCATCCCGTTTTACCCTACACTCCTTTGTATAGAAAAAAAAGGCAAACATGAGTGGACATATAAGTTTGTCGAATCGTAATTCTAAGAATGTATCGCCTTTCACTATTTTCAGTAGATTGTCTGAGTGTACTGTGTACTCTTGACAATCAAATTATAACCAAGAACAATATGTCCTGGGGTGCAAAACAAAACATGATTTCTGCTCTGTAACCTCTCCTCCTTACTCATTCTGGACCGAAGTGACAGTCAGGGCAGTGACAGGGGGGAAACATAATGCTGAGTTCCAAGAACAACTCTTTTTAGAAGTCAGACACAATGTATTGTGTTGATTCAGGACATACTGTATTTTGTGGTCTAAAACACAATGTTTTCCTTTTTTAAATTTTTTATCAGGAGCCTGGCCTATAATAACCTGGGTACATTACCCAAAGATGTTTTCAAGGGCATGGATGCTTTGGTGAAAGTGTGAGTATTTTTTTATTTTCTTCACATAACCAGCCGCTTAATCTGCAACATCGCCATCTAAAGTGTACTTATGTAAAACAAAAAAAAAGTGTTTTATTTTCATTCAAAATATTCAGGTTTTGATTTATGCATACTGTGTTAACCTGTTTTACCAGGGATCTGAAAGGGAACAACCTGGAATGTGACTGCAAACTAAAGTGGCTGGTGGAGTGGATGCATACCACCAATGCGATGGTTGATCAGATCTTCTGCAGTGGGCCCCCGCTTTTTCAAGGGAAACTGATCAATGACCTTGTGCCCGGGTCTTTTGACTGCATAACTGCAGGTGATTGGTGCAATTATTTAAAATAAAATAAAATGTTATTTGTCACATGCGCCGAATACAACAGTGAAATGCTTACTTACAAGCCCTTAACCAACAATGCAGTTAAGAAAAACACATGTAATTAAGGAAAAAATAGATGAGTAAAAAATAAGAAATAAAAGTAACAAATAATTAAAGAGCAGCAGTAAAATAACAATTGCGAGGCTATATACAGGGGGTACCGGTACAGAGTCAATGTGCTCGGGCACAGGTTAGTCGAGGTAATTGAGGTAATATGTACATGTAGGAAGAGTTAAAGTGACTATGCATTGCACACCTTGCAATGTTAATCTCCTTAACCACTGCTGCTTCATGCTATTCAGCAGTGGCCATTACACAATAGACTCAAAGACTGTAAATTAATTACAAGTCAGAATAAAGTGAAAATGATAACACTAATACTGTAGAGTATGTACCTAGAGTAGCCTACAAACACTAAAAACAGTCACCAAGGAAGAATGCCAGTAATGTTGCCTTCTCTGGTAGTGATGGTAATCCTTATCAACTTCGACTTCAAGTCATCTGCCCTGGGCTCTTTGTGTACCTCTGACCCAATCTTCGGGCTACCCAAGAGGAAATGCAGGCGAAAAAGAGAAGAGCGGGCATCCTGGTGGGACTAAGGCGAAGGGAAAACCGGCGACCACTTCCCTGTATTCTATTGGCCACTTGATAATAAGATGGAAGACTGATCGCAGCTTTCCTGTCAACGGGACTCTCGTAACTGCAATATTCTGTTTTTCTGAAACATGGCTTTCAGACCCCCCGCAGCTATCCAACTCAGTGGATTCTCCATTTACTGAGCGTACAGGACATTGGATTCAGGGAAATCAAAAGGGGAGGGGTAAGTCTCTTCATCACCAACAATGTATTGTTCACCCGTCTTGGAATTTCCACGATGGTGAAATGCAGACCCTCCTACCTCTCGAGAGTGTTGATGTATATATTCCACCTCAGGCCTACTACAGCAACAAGCTGGCACTTAACGAACTGTACGAGGCTGCTTTTCTTGGTGCCAGTAATTTTATTTCCGTGTCACTAAGACACTTGATTCCCAACTTCTATGAACACGTCTCCTTTGCCACTAAGGGCGATAAAGTCCTAGACCACTGTTACTCAACCCACATGCAAGCATACAAGGCCCACCATGATGCCCCTTAGGCAAATCAGATCATGACTCATGCTTCCTGTTTACAAACAGAAGCTCAAACAGGAAGTACCTGTGATGCGTTCCGTGGACATTTATTTACAATGACGGTAGATAAATGATACCCAAAGCGGAAGCTATACTGCAGGACTGCTTTCCTAGATCTGACTGGAATATGTTCTGGGACTGCACCGATAGCATCAACGAGCTGGCAACCACAGTCACCGGCTTCATCAGGAAACGCATTGCAGACGCTTTCCCCACAGTGAAGGTTTGCTGCTTCCCCAATCAAAAGCCCTGGATTAACACTGAGGTAAGTGCTAAAATAAAGGACAGAAATATTGCACACACAGGGCTACCACAGCCAACCCCGGCACTATGGCTGACACGAACACGTACAAGAAGTTCCGCTACAACCTCCGCAAAGCCATCAAACAGACGAAAGGACAATATGGGAATCCTATTACACCGGCTCTGACACTCGACGTATGTGGCAGGGGCTACAGTCCATTACAGATTACAAAGGAAGGCCTAGCCGTGATCTGCCCAACGATGCCTCTCTACCAGACGAACTCAATGCATTTTATGCACGCTTCGATAAAAACAACACCAAGCTGTGCATGAGGGCCCCCGCCATTTCATTGGACTGGGTGATCTCGCTCTGAGGCCGACGTGAGTAAAGCTTTTAATCTGTTCAATACTCGCAAGGCCACGGGGCCAGACGGTTCTCATAACGTCTGGCATCTTCACAGTCATTTTCAACCTCTACTGATCCCAGTCTGTAATCCCCACGTCTCAAGCTGACCACCATCATTCCTGTTCCCAAGAACTCAAAGGCTACCTATCACAATGACTATGGCCCTGTAGCACTCACATCTGTAATCATAAAATGCTTTGAAAGGTTGGTCATGGCACACATCAACTCCATCATCCCAGACACCTTAGTCCAGGTGTCTCCAAAAAAGTTTTAAATTATTTATGTCTATCTTCAATCTACACAAAAACAGGTTTTTCTACAATTTTGCATTATTTACTAAAAATAAAAAATAGAAATACATTATTTACATAAGTATTCAGACCCTTTGCTATGAGACTCAAAATTGTGCATCCTGTTTCCATTGATCATCCTTGTGATGTTTCTACAACTTGATAGAGGAGTCCATCTGTAGTAAATTAAATTGATTTGATATGATATGGAAAGGCACACACATGTCTATATAAGGTCCAACAGTTGACAGTGGATGTCAGAGCAAAAACCAAGTCCACAGGTTGAAGGAATTGTCCGTAGAGCTCCGAGACAGGATTGTGTCGAGGCACAGATCTGGTGAAGGGTACCAAAAAATGTCAGCAGCATTGAAGGTCCACAAGAACACAGTGGCCTCCATGATTCTCAAATGGAAGAATTTTAGAACCACCAATACTCTTCCTAGAGCTGGCCGCCCTTGCCAAACTGAGCAATAGGGGGAGAAGGGCCTTGGTCAGAGAGGTCACCAAGAACCCGATGGTCACTGACAGTGGTCCATAATTCCTCTGTAGATATGGGAGAACCTTCCAGAAGGACAAACATCTCTGCAGCACTCCACCAATCAGGCCTTTATGATAGAGCGGCCAGACGGAAGCCACTCCTCAGTTAAAGGTACATGACAGCCCACCTGGAGTTTGCCAAAAGGCACCTAAAGGACTCTCAGACCATGAGAAACTCTGGTCTGATGAAACCAAGATGGAACTCTTTGACCTGAATGCCAAGCTTCACGTCTGGAGGAAACCTTGCACCGTTCCTACGGTGAAGCATGTCGGTGGCAGCATCATGCTTTGGGGATGTTTTTCAGTGGCAGGGACTTGGAGACTAGTCAAGATCGAGGGAAAGATGAACGAAGCAAAGTACAGAGAGATCCTTGATGAAAACCTGCTCCAGAGCGCTCAGGACCTCAGACTGGGGAGAAGGTTCACCTTCCAACAGGACAACAACCAGCCAAGACAACACAGCAGTGGCTTCAGGAATAGTCTCTGAATGTTCTTGAGTGGTCCAGCCAGAGCCCGGACTTGAACCTGATCGAACATCTCTGGAGAGACCTGTGCAGCGACGCTCCCCATCTATCCTGACAGAGTTTGAGAGGATCTGCAGAGACGAATGGGAGAAACTCCCAAAATACAGGTGTGCCAAGCTTGTAGCGTCATACCCAAGAAGACTCGAGGCTGTAAACGCTGCCAAAACATTTCTAAAAATATTGTGTATTTATTCCTCGTGTTATTATTTATTATTATTTTATTTCTCTCTGCATTGTTGGGAAGGGCTCGTAAGTAAGCATTTCACTGTTAGTTTATGAAGCATGTGACAAATTCGATTTTATGCTTAGTCTAATACAGTGAAAACAAACTTAAAGATACCAAAAACGTTTTAGTCCAATCAACATTGCTAAATAACATGTGGCAGTCCATGGTGTTGATTTCTCTCTCTGTGTGTGTGTGTGTGTGTGTGTGTGTGTGTGTGTGTGTGTGTGTGTGTGTGTGTGTGTGTGTGTGTGTGTGTGTGTGTGTGTGTGTGTGCGTGTGTGTGTGTGTGCACCGTGCGAGCAAGAAGAAAAAACATGTTGACTCACCCTACTTGTACATTAGATGAATGTCCAGGGCCGACTCTAGCCTTTTGGGTACCCTAAACTAGAGTTGGTTCAGTGAGTGACATACTAAGAGAAAAACTGTTGAAGGATGCAAAACCACATGTAAAAAATTGCACCTGGTGTATTCTACTATTCTTATTCTCAATAGTAATTTGAGACCATGACGGAGTTCCAAAAAATGAAAATTAAGTGACCGCTTATTTTGCTTATGCCTGTAGCCGGCCCTGTGAATGCCAATGCCTCCTCCTCTCTTTCATGTTGGCAAAACGGTCTATGACTGTCAGTATACGCAGTACATGCACCTTTAAAAAAGATAGCTCAGATGTGCGAGTGCCTTTTGAATTTTGTATTGTGGAGTAACTACAATATTGTTTTTCCATCCTCAGTTTTTTCCTATCACAGCCATTAAACGCTGTAACTGTTTTAAAATCACCATTGGCCTTGTGGTAAAATCCCAGAGCGATTTCCTTCCTCTCCGGCAACGGAGTTAGGAAGGACTCCTGTATCTTTGTAGTGACTGGGTGTACTGATACACCATCCAAAGTGTAATTAAGAACTTCACCATGCTCAAAGGGGTATTCAATTTTTCTTCTACTTTGACATTAGAGTATTTTGAGTGGACAATAAAATGACAATTTAATCCATTTTAGTCTCACTTTGTAACACAAACAAATGTGGAAACAGTCAGGGGGTGTGAACACTTTCTGAAGGCACTGTACTTGCATTCTTATGTTCAACTTACATCATACATCTTGTTTTTTTATTCAATTTTCAATTATCTACATTATTATTGCTTCATTTTTGGGAAATAGCTCTCAAGTAAGAATTTCACTGTACTGTCTTACACCGGTTTTGCACTTGTCGAATAAACATTGAAACATGAAATCTGTTTTGTATTGCAGAGTTTGCCTCTTATCAGCCACTGATGTTTGAGTCCATTTCAGTGGAGTCCTTTATCTTTGGTATGGATACATTTGTTGTGTTTGCCCAGCCCTTTACTGGAACGTGCAGCTTCCTGGAATGGGATCACGTTGAAACTGTTTTCAGAACCTATGACAGCATTCAAAGTGAGCAATGTTTATTTTATATCACGAGATGTCGAAATGATATGCCATGAATACAGTGGCGTACTATATCTTGTGCATCCTAAAAATGTATAGTGTATATGTATTTAGTGTTTCTCGCAAATGTTGACTTCATGTTCCTATGTTCTAATACTTTGTTTTTGGTCCTTGTTTTACAGGTACATCCACTGTGGTATGCAAACCCATGGTGATTGATAATCAGCTGTTCATCTTCGTAGCCCAGCTCTTTGGTGGCTCTCACATTTACAAGCGGGACATTTCAGCCAACAAATTCATCAAAATCCAGGATATTGACATCCTAAAAATCAGGAAACCTAATGACATTGAGACTTTCCTCATAGACGGTGAGTCCTTCTTCGTGATCGCAGACAGCTCCAAGGCCGGTTATACCACAGTGTACAAGTGGAACGGCTATGGGTTCTACTCTCACCAGTCCCTCCATCTCTGGTACCGTGACACAGACGTGGAGTACCTGGAGATCTCTGGAAAGCCCCATCTGATCCTAGCCAGCAGTTCCCAGAGGCCTGTCATCTACCAGTGGAGCAAGAGTCTGAAGCAGTTCGACAGGCGCACTGATATCCCCGAAATGGAGGACGTGTATGCGGTCAAGCACTTCAAGGTGAAGAGTGATCTTTTCATCTGCCTGACGCGTTTTATTGGGGACTCCAAGGTGATGAGGTGGGACGGCGCCATGTTCAAAGAGGTACAGACAATGCCTTCGCGGGGCTCCATGGTCTTCCAGCCAGTCTCCATCGGCAACTGGCAGTACGCCATCCTCGGCAGCGACTACTCACTGACGCAGGTCTATCAGTGGGATTTGAAGAGGGGCCAATTTGTTCACTTCCAGGACCTGAACATCCAGGCACCAAGGGCATTCTCTGTGGTGTCCATTGACAACAGAGAGTTTCTGCTGGCCTCCAGCTTTAGAGGGAAAACTCAGATATACGAGCACATAATGATTGACCTGAGTAATAATTAATTAATGAAAACAATTAAGGAGTGTGTAGTTGATAAATGCAGTATCACATAACACTGGAGGGGATGACTATACTGTAGGGCTATATGCATGATATAGTCCACTAATAAGAATTCCTGATGAATGCCTTGCTAGAAACATCTACTGTATCCCTTTCTTTCACAGCACTCTCCTCTTTTCTTCCTTGTAGACAAAGCAATTGTTGACTGACTGCAACTAAGCCCTATACTACGACAATAGCTGTGCTTTAGGTAAAGAAAATAACGAGAATACATTCAAATGTAACTCAAATGTTAAATTGAACATTTCATTGACAAACAATTTGCCAAATAAAATGTTTACGTTTTTATAATGAGCCAATTAATTTATACGATACCGCATTTTGTATGTAGAGGGGACCACTCCAATCATGTTATATCTTTCATATGGAGCTAGTTTTAGATTTTGAAATTACATTTTGAATTTAACCTACTGTAGGCCAAGATATATAACTGCAATACTACAAAAAACATGTGTATTCTAATCTGTAGTAAGAGTGTATTTTGTTTTTACTTTAGCTGTATTTTATGTGTAGTAGGCTAGTAATAAACACATTTCATAAAACCATAAATGCGTTATCTTCATGTCCTTGTTTAATAAAACACCACAATTGCATTAGCCTACACTAGTGGCGGTTGGTGGGAGGAGCTATAGGAGGACGGGCCCATTGTAATGGCTGGAATGGAATAAATGGAACAGTATCAAACGTATGGAAACTGTGTTTGACCCTGTTCCAAAAACTCCATTCCAACCATTACAATGTGCCCATCCTCCTATAGCTCCTCCCACCAGCCTCCACAGGCCTACACATATTCAAATCTTGATCATTCTATAACAAGAACAGCACTTTAGTTTAGTACCCCAATAATGTCCACTATTCTTTCATATTTTTTGAATAAGGTGAAGGTTGAACCGTTTTTTGAACTAGACCTGTATTTAGGGTAACGTTTTGGTTGGCCAACTGGCTTGCCCCTTACCGGTATGTCATTTGCTTGAGCGCGGCTAGAAGGGATCCATCTTTTGACAAATTAACGTCAAAAGTGTATTTTTTTGTGAATTTTAGCTACCCCTAACTCTTTTCCTACCCCAAAACGAATTCTCCTAACCTGCTACCAAAAGTCAAATCTGAGGTTAATTTGACAAACGCTGGATCCCTTCTAGCCATGACCCCGGAGAGCTGCCCACTGGAGCTGTCCCCCGTGGTTAAAGTAACTATTGCATGCTACTACAGTGGCCACTAAGGTTACATATTAAACCGGTCTGACAACTCACTCACCCTCAGACATAAAGGGTGTAAAATACATCCAAGGCATGCTCACCTGTTGCAGTTGCATTTTACAATGGGGGATTTGAAGGACAGTAATAGTATAGACGACAGAGTTCTATCGGCCGTTCCCTTTAGACAGGGGGACATTAAAGTTGTATTTCACAAAGTTGGCGATGACGACGAGGATGAACACACTACTGAGAGGATTAATTTACAAAGTAACAGTCATGATGAGCGGGGTAATGAAGAGGCAAGGACTAGAACAGTGGAAAGCAGTGCGAAGCAAAGATTATGTCCTCCCTTGTGTTGTAGAATTGGCGGCGGCGGGGATCCCATCTCAACGGACGCAGGAGACACAGTTGCCAAAGGTAGCCTTCAAGCTAAAACTAGAGATAATTTATATAATTTAGCTAGCTATCTTTAGAGGTCTACCAACGTAACCACTTGAACACACTTGTTTGCGGTTTATTAACACAGTCCATTATATGACTGGATCTGCTTCCATCTAGGTAAAGTTGTATGACCTTTTGAGGTAGATGGGAATGAGAAATTATAACCAGCGGAGTAGCCAATGACGACCTCCGTAGCAGCACGTTATGTAACGGACCTAATCGTGGTTCTCTAATTACTATACTGGTAATAAACATTGCCTCACAAACTCTTTCAGATTAAACTAGCTAATATTCCACATTGCATCATTGTGGCTGCTTCACCCCCACTTTAATCTGTCTGATTATGAATTATTGAATGGTAATCCGTTTAAACATTTTCATCATCCTCAAAGGTGATGATCAGGCAATTTCCCACCAGGATGAATTATATTATTATATTATACCTCTAGGATGGTGGGCATTTATTTAAAAACATATAATTTAATAGACAGGGAGGGGTCTCCAACCTTGTCTATCATTTTTTATAACCTTTTCTACTTAAAAAATGTGTAGTAGCTACTTATTTATATTTTTATATATAGCTTTCAAATAGGAACATTCTTGTCTTCTTCTCTACCCTGCAACTCTTCCCCTCTTCCCCGGTAACAAGAGGTTGCTCTGTTATACCTGGTAAAATACACAAAGTGTACAAAACATTAAGAACAACTGCTTTTTCCATGCCATTCACTGAATGGGAAAGACAAAAGATTGAAGTGCCTTTGAACGGGGTATGATAAGTAGGTGCCAGGCACACCGGTTTGAGTGTGTCAAGAACTGAAATGCTGCTGGGTTTTTCACGCTCAACAGTTCCCCGTGTGTATCAAGGATGGTCCACTACCCAATGGGCATCCAGCCAATTTGACAACTGTGGGAAGCATTGGAGTCAACATGGGCCAGCATTCCTGTGGAATGCTTTCGACACCTTGTAGAGTCCATTCCCCAGCGAATTTAAGCTGTTCTGATGGCAATGTTTTGTACACTCAGTGTAATGGCTAATAAACGGCATTTGGAATGACAGGCCCCATAAAAGAATCTTCTGTGTTTTCCCAAATTCTGTTCTCAGTAAAGAAAAAATCCTGGTATGGGACTTTTCTGTTTTTTACTCTCATATTACACTTATTCATAGAGAAACAACAAAAATGTATGTGCGTTAGAGACCTCTCTAACACCCAGGAAGCTCTCCCATTCACCAGCTCTGCAAGTGTTTTAATATCAAAATACGTTCTGTACTCAACAAATATGTTTCACTGAACAACTATCTTCCTTTACTCCCGTTACGGCCAGTAGAGTGCCTTCAGAAAGTATTCATACCCCTTGACTTATTACATATTTTGTTGTGTTACAGTCTGAATTCAAAATGTTCTCACCCATCTATACACAATACCCCATAATGACTAAATGAAAACATGTTTTTAGACATTTTTGCAAAATGTATTGAAAATGAAATACAGAAATCTCATTTACAAGTATTCACACCCCTGAGTCAATACTTTGTAGAAGCACCTTTGGCAGTGATTACAGCTTTGAGTCTTTCTGGTTACGTCTGTAAGAGCTTTCCACACCAGGATTGTGCAACAATTTCCCATTATTCTTTTCAAAATTCTTCAAGCTTTGTCAAATTGGTTGTTGATGATTGCTAGACAACCATTTTCAGGTCAAGTAGATTTAATCAAAACTGAAACTCGTCTACTCCGGAACATTCAGTGTCTTCTTGTGTTTTAGGTTATTGTCCTACTGAAAGGTGAATTCATCTCCCAGTGTCTGGTGGAAAGCAGAAAACCAGGTTTTCCTCTAGGGTTTTGCCTGTGCTTAGTTCCATTACATTTATTTTCTATCCTGAAAAACTCTGCACTCCTTAACAATTACAAGCATACCCATAACATGATGCAGCCACCACTATGCTTGGAAATATGGAGGTTGGTACTCAGTAATGTGTTGTATTGGATTTGCCCCAAACATAATACTTTGTATTCAGGTCAAAAAGTGAGTAACTTGCCACATTTTTTGCAATATTACTTTAGAGCCTTGTTTCAGTCCATGTTTTGGAATATTTGTATTCTGTACAAGCTTCCTTCTTTTCACTCTGTCAATTAAGTTAGAATTGTGGAGTAACTACAATGTTTCCTATCACAGCCATTCAACTCTGTAACTGTTTAAAGTCACAATTGGCATCATGGTGAAATCCCTGAACTGAGTTAAGAAGGACGCCTGTATCTTTGTCGTGTATGGAGACCCTCGATTTAAGGTATGATTACAAAATGGGGAAGGAAGTCACACAATGGTGTTGTCTGTTCTCAGATGAGTAATGCTCTTCTGTGTCCTTCCACACTGTTTTCCATATATCTAGTCATATATATTTTTTTCTTTTTTATTTTACCTTTATTTAACTAGGCAAGTCAGTTAAGAACAAATTCTTATTTTCAATGACGGCCTAGGAACTGCTTTGTTCAGGGGCAGAACGACAGATTTGTCAGCTCGGGGGTTTGAACTTGCAACCTTCCAGTTACTAGTCCAACGCTCTAACCACTAGGCTACCCTGCCGCCCGATATATATACACCATCCAAAGTGTAATTAATAACTTCACCATGTCAGCTGTCTGCTTTTTTTAAATTTTTAGCCATCTACCAATAGGTGCCCTTCTTTGCAAGGCATTGGAAATCCTCTGTGTTTTTATTTTATTTATTTATTTAACCAGGCAAGTCTGATAAAAACAAATTCTTATTTACAATGACGGCATACACCGTCCAAACCCGGACGATCCTAGGCCAATTGTTTTGATACAGCCTGGATTCAAACACTGAGATGCAGTGCCTTAGTCACTAGTGGGCGATGGCACAAGAACATCCCGGCCAAACCCTCCCCTAACCCGGACGACGCTGGGCCAATTGTGCACCGCCCAATGGGTCTCCCGGTTGCGGCCAGCTACGACAGAGCCTGGACTCGAACCAGGATCTCTAGTGGTACAACTAGCACTGCGATGCAGTGAAGACCACTGCACCACTTAGTAGGCCTCAAAACATCTTATGTTAAATTCAGGCTGGAATAAAACAAAATGTGGAAAAAGGCAAGGGGTGTGAATAATTTCTGAAGGCACTGTATGTATGTACTTCCAAAAAAGGTCTAAATAAAAATGTACAAGTAACCGGAAAAAAAAAATGCATATGTAATTCACATATTTCTGCCACGCACACGTCGGAGGTCTACAACAGCTCAATACATTGGTGGTGCCGAAGAGGCATTTTTTTCTGTTGCTTGTACATTTATATTTATACCTTTTTTGGATGTCCATACTGGCCGTAACGGGAGTAAATGAGATATATTTGGTGAGTAAACAAACGTTTTTTATAATGCTTGCAGAGCTGGTGAATGGGAGTTTGAATCTGAGCTTCCTGGGCGTTAGAGAGGTCTCTCAGACAGAGATACTGGGGCAACTGACCTGGTTACATACAAATAGCCAGCTATACAGCCTAGTGCACACCAAACGTGCACACCAAACAGACAGAGGAAATATTGCTGGAAATTAATTGGCAGACTGTGTTACGTTTGACTTTTTAAGACAAAAGTGCCTAACCAGGGATGTTGTCAATGTGACTTTGATTGGATAGTAGCCGGGAGCTTTATGTTTATGACAGATGGAACACATGAAAAAATGAATGTACTTTCAGAATAGATTGGCCGAGCTATTGATACAGTAGGTGCGCTGCGAGCTACTGGTAGCTTGCAATCTACCTGTTGGAGACCCCTGATTTAAGGTACGATTACAAAATGGGAAAGAATGAGCACCTACAGTGCCCACAGGGTGTTAATCAAACTCACAAGGAAGTCTAACAATGGTGTTGTCTGTTCTCAGATGAGTAATGCTCTTCTGCGTCCTTCCACACTGTTTTCCATATATCTAGTTAGTACAGGCTAAAATGGCCCCTTCTTATACTTCCTGTTCAATTTGAGTCTCCCTCTATTTAGGGGACATTGGTTCATTGCCCTCTTTCTATGTTGGCAATAAACATGAGTAATCAGTAGGTACAGTGTGTGACAGGCCAACTCCCAGGTAGATATATCTAATAATATTCAACACCTCAAATCACCCTGCAGCTTTCAATTTGTCAAGAAGCTGCCAGTAACTAAGCTTTAGCAGGGATTCTTTTCAACAAAGTTGCATTTGATATCACATTTGAGTACTGTACCTCTTCCCCATCTCAGACAAACAACTATTAAATTACTTCCCTCTTAGTAGGTTAATGTTCAGTTCCATTCAAGCTATTTTAACCAGTTCATGTGTCCTTCTCCCTCTGTCCTCAGAGAATAAACATTGTCCAGGACTGGGCCTGTTTTATGGCCTGCTGGCAACAGTATTCTTCTCCATTATAGCTCTTCTGGTGAAGACAATAGATGGAGTCCATGCTGTAGAAATCAGTGCCTTTCGCTGCTTCTTCCAGATGCTGTTTGTGATGCCTATGCTTATCTATTACAAGTAAGTTATTACATAACTGTATTTATACTATATTGGACCACTTGACCCCTTGAACCTTGATAATCCCATACAAATATTTAACCTATCAATTTTCTGTTTTTCAGGACTGGCTTCCTTGGACCAAGAGACAAGCGGATCTATTTGGTGATGAGAGGGTTCTTGGGTTCCAACGCCATGATCCTATTGTTCTATGCAGTTCAGCAGATGCCCCTGGCTGATGCAACAGTCATCATGTTCAGCAACCCAGTGTTCACTGCCTTGTTAGCCTGGATCTTCCTCAAAGAGAAATGCACAATCTGGGACTGTGTCTTCACTGTCTTCACACTGGCTGGTGTCATAATGATAGCCAGGCCTCCCTTTATATTTGGTGCTCGTAGAGAGGGAATAGAGGGAGACTACACCAATCATCTCAAGGGGACTATTGCAGCCTTCGGTGGAGCGTTAGGAGCAGCCTGCACTTTAGTTATACTCAGGAAAATGGGCAAAAGCGTCCACTACTATCTGTCTGTGTGGTACTATGCGGTCATTGGTTTCATTGAGTGTGTCATCACTTTGTTTATACTTGGTGAATGGACCATTCCATTCTGTGGGAGAGACAGGTGGGTCCTTATGCTGATAGCAATCCTGGGTATTGCTGGCCAAACGTTCCTCACCAAAGCACTTCAGATTGAGAAGGCCGGCCCTGTGGCCTTGATGAGGACCGTTGACGTGGTCCTGGCCTTTATTTTCCAGTTCTTTTTTTTCAACCGTAAGCCCACCATGTGGAGTCTCGGTGGGGCATGTTGTGTGGTCGTCAGTACCTGTGGTGTGGCTCTAAGGAAGTGGTACAGCAACACACACCCAAGAAAGAGCCGCGAACCACGCATCAGACAAATATTTGATTCCAGGAATAAATGAAAGGTTATCAATTAACATGATGTTAATGTTCAGCAGTCAAGAGTGTTATTTAAACCAAAGAAGCAATATTACATCCAAATGTTACTGTGAGGTTTTGAGCACAAAACTGGAAATGTTTTAGTATTTACATCAACACACTTAGAAAAGAGGGTTCTTTGGTAAGGGTGATGGTTCTATGTGGAACCATAAGGACTCAAAATAACCATTTGAGCTCTTCAATGGTTCTTTGCCGTTCAGAAAACGGTGCTTTAATCTTTTAGTGATAATTCAAATGTAGGGGAGGTGGCTCATTCTAATATTTTGGGGCGTGGCTTTCTCACAGCTCTTTTTGTGCAGCCGAGAGTGAATGTCATTCCAGTTGACATAATCTGTTGTATTATGTCACTGCATGTTAAATATGACTGGCCAGTAATAGTGTCTTGTGAGAGACTTATGTAAGGCCTCGTGTCAACTGTTGACTAAATCTCAATTATCTCCTCAGGGACCACCCAGCCGGTCCAGAGCTAGCACACCTGATTCAACTTGTAAATGAACACAATATTAAGACCCATGTCATTTTAAAGGTAATATAATATGGCTAACCCTCTTTATAGCACCATAAAGGTTCCATTTAGAACCTCATGAACATGGTAGAACCTTCAAAAAGGGTTCCACTATGGTTACAAGACAAATTACCCTTATTTGGCAGTGGCACTATATACGGTGCCTTCAGAAAGTATTCATACCCCTTGACTTATTCCACAATTTGTTGTGTTACAGCCTGAATTCAAAATCGAAACCCCATAATGACAAAGTGAAAACATGTTTTTAGAAATATAAGCAAATTGATTGAAAATCAAATACATTAATAATTCATTTAACATAAGTATTTACACTCCTTTGCTATAACACTCCAAATTGAGCTCAGGTGCATCCAATTTCCTTTGATCATCCATTAGATGTCACTACAACTTGCATGTCTGAGCAGAAACTATACCAAGAAGTCCAAGGAACTGTCCATAGATCTCTGAGATAGAATTGTGTTGAAAAATATGGAACTACCCAGACTCTGCCTAGAGCAGTCCGTCTGACCAAACTGAGCAAACAGGCAAGAAGGACCTAGGTAAGGCAGGTGACCAAGAACCCAATGACCACTCTGATAGAACTACAGTTCCTTGGCTGAGATGGGAGAACCTGCCAGAAGGACAACCGTGTCTACAGCACTTCACAAATCTGGGGTTTATGGGAGTGTGGCCAGACTGAAGCCACTCCTGAGAAAAAGGCACGACAGCACACCTGGAGTTTGCCAAAAAGGCAAGTGAAATACAAAAATATTATTTGGTCTGATGAGACAAAAATTTGAGTCTTTGGCCTAAATGCAAAGCGCTAAGTCTGGAAAAAAACAGCAATAACTCATCACACATTGAACACCATCCCTACCTACCGTGGAGCATGGCGGTAGCAGCATGCTATGGGGATGCTTTTCAGCGGCTGTGACTGGGAGACTGGTAAGGATAGGGAGAACAATGAATGGAGCCAAATACAGGCAACTCCTTGAGAACCTGCTTCAGAGTGCAAACAACAGACTGGGGCAAAAATGTACATTCCAACAGGACAAATGACCCCAAGCATACAGCAAAAGCAATGCTGAAATGGCTTCAGAACAAGAATGTGAAAGTCCTTGAGGCCCTCAGCTAAAGCCCAGGCTTGAATCCCATTGAAAATGTGTGGAAAGACTTGAAGATTACTGTTCACCGCCACTCTCCATCTAACGGAGCTTGAGAAAATCTGCAGGGAAGAATGGGAAAAAATCCCCAAATATAGATGAGTATGTCTGTATCAGCTTTGCACAAGACGACTCAAGGCTGTAATCATCACCAAAGGTGCTTCTACAAAGTATTGACTCTGGGGTGTGAATACTTATGTGAATTAGATATGTCTGTATTTCACTTTCAATACATTTGCAAAAGTTCTAAAAACATGTTTTCACTATTGTGTGTAGATGGGTGAGAAAAAATATCAATTTAATCCATTTTGAATTCAGACTCAAACACAACAAAATGTGGAATAAGTCAATGAGTATCAATACTTTCTGAAGGCACTGTAGAACCATTTTTGCACGTGTACTGAGTGTCACGGTTTTCTTCCTGGGAAGGAGAGGCGGACCAAAACGTAGCGTGGTTATAGTTCATGGTTCTTTAATAAGTAAACTCAAACATGAACAAACTACAAAACAATAAACGTGAAAACCGAAACAGCCCTATCTGGTGCAGTAAACACAAAGACAGGAAACAATCACCCACAAAATACCCAAAGAATATGGCTGCCTAAATATGGCTCCCAATCAGAGACAACGATAAACACCTGCCTCTGATTGAGAACCAATCTAGGCAACCATAGACTTACCTAGACACCTAAAAGAACACAACCCCATAAATCTACAAAAACCCCTAGACGAGACAAAACACATAAATCACCCATATCACACCCTGGCCTAACCAAAATAATAAAGAAAACAAAGATAACTAAGGCCAGGGTGTGACACTGAGGTTAATCAGCTAAGCTTATATTAGCATATATTTCTATTTAAAATGGGCTGATGTCCTTTATTTTATTACACTGCTGGTCAGAATAGTTTTTTTGTGGAAATGTTAAGTGTGACATTATTTTTTACAAAATGCAAAGATTTTTAAAATATTTGCTTTGTGCGATGTGTCACAGCTAGCAATAATATTTTGTTGACCCATAGACAGATGACTTTATGCATCTCACATTTATGCTGCCTACAGTAGTTAAATAGTATAATATGATGGAAACTTGACATTTACAGTACAAATAGCTTTATGACAGTATACCCCAAAAAACAACTTGTTGTGCCTTCCTTTTGAAATGTGTACTACTAATTTAGAACTAATCACTTGACTTTGCACATTTCTGTTACATGCCGTGTCAGTTGTGATGCTTTGTATACGTGTTATACTCCTAGTTATGCCAGCGTGACTGCTGTTTTATAGTATTTATTTATCAATAGAAATCAAATACATATTTCTCTATCAAAAGCACTTTCTCAGACTGATTGAATGTATGACTTGTTTATCAAATATGTGGAAAAAATGCTTCTTAACATTAACTGTGTTCAATCATTTAATTGTAGGTCTACATAAATTGGTTATAAACAACAGTATGAACAATTTAAATGAACCATTTAATTGTTCAATGTAATTCTGAGCCTACTGTGCCCTGCTCTTTCATATATTGTTTCTACAACTTGAAATAACTTTACTTCTTTATGGGACCATAATTCACAACATGTTTGTCCTCAATTAAGGTGGACACTGAGACATATAGGATATCTAAACCTTTGTGTGGTTCATGTTCGATTTGATTTGATTGATACGGATTTGATTGACACTGAAAAGTTGGATGCATTTGCACAAAGGAGAGAGCATAACAGATGAGTTTTTTTAAACTTATTTTTTGACAGTTGAATAGAATGTTACCACCTTCATGCCTTGCTAAATCCTTTTTTAACTATGTAATTATTATACTACTATTTCAGATTGTTTTATTGGAGTTAAGGATTACTCTAAAAGTTGTATATTCATACACAATGCCGGATGTCATTTTTGAATTCTAAAATAAATGACATATACATTTCACCTATGTGTCTTGATCTCTTGAACTAAGGACGTTTTCCGTTTTCCATTTGATCATACATGAGCATGGCTGCAATTCCTGTTGTGATTTAACAGATCGGACAGAATGATGTTTACGCCAATGTTGCCCACAGTTGTTCCAACCTGGCTAAACAAAGTACTCAGTTATGAACAATGGTAGAAACAAGACGACACTATAGCTTTTCACAAAACACTGAGTCAGAGACTCTAAGGGGAACCATTGTCATGTTACCCTACGTTTGAGGTTTTGGACTTTGCCATGACCTTTCCATGGTTCTCCCTTGACCCTTCATTGAACAACAACGCTTGTGTATTGTTGTATTGTAGAGGGGACAGATAACTTGATACGGTATAGATTATTTTCTGTGTAACCCATGTATAAAATGTGTAACCAGCAGAGGGCAGAAGGAACTTTAAAATCATGCAACGTGTTCAGACTAATGATGTATATAAACTCTGGACTGCAGATACTATTCACTGAGTAGCAGGCTAGTGATTGCTTTGCAATGCTTGCAGTTAGCCACTGATTCCTTCCAAACCAGTCATTGTTGAATTTGCAATTGTATGGTCCCAATTCTCGGTTTATGGGTCTCTTTTCCAAGCTTAAAATTATAAACATTCCACATTGGCCATGCTGTCAATCCATTTCTGCTGTGCTCAAAACAACTGTTAACTCAGAATTGGGAAATCTGACTTCAGTGAGTTCAAGACAACTGGGAACTCAGGAAAAAACTAGCTCAGACTGGGAAAATAAGTTTTGAACGGTCATCCAACTCGGAATTGTAAGTCAGGAACTCAGGCCTCTTTCTCAGGCCTCTTTCTAAATCCAGAGAACACCAGACTTTGTGGACAAAGTTTGATGACGAAATTTTCCCACGAACGACCGCCTTGCCACTTTACTGTTCAAGTGAGCACAGCACAACAAGGTGAGTCCAAACATGTATTGTATGCTGCTGCATAAATTATGTAATATGCCAGGGAGATATGTACAGTGGGGCAAACAAGTATTTAGTCAGCCACCAATTGTGCAAGTTCTCCCACTTAAAAAGATGAGAGAGACCTGTAATTTTCATCATAGGTACACTTCAACTATGACAGACAAAATGATTTTTTTTAAATCCAGAAAATCACATTGTAGGATTTTTAATGAATTTATTTGCAAATTATGGTGGAAAATTAGTATTTGGTCAATAACAAAAGTTTCTCAATACTTTGTTATATACCCTGTTGGCAATGACAGAGGTCAAACATTTCTGTAAGTCTTCACAAGGTTTTCACACACTGCTGCTGGTATTTTGGCCCATTCCTCCGTGCAGATCTCCTCTAGAGCAGTATTGTTTTGGGGCTGTTGCTGGGCAACACGGACTTTCAACTCCCTCCAAAGATTTTCTATGGGGTTGAGATCTGGAGACTGACTAGGCCACTCCAGGACCTTGAAATGCTTCTTACGAAGCCACTCCTTCGTTGCCCGGGCGGTGTGTTTGGGATCATTGTCATGCTGAAAGACCCAGCCACGTTTCATCTTCAATGCCCTTGCTGATGGAAGGAGGTTTTCACTCAAAATCACACGATACATGGCCCCATTTATTCTTTCTTTACACGGATCAGTCGTCCTGGTCCCTTTGCAGAAAAACAGCCCCAAAGCATGATGTTTCCACCCCCATGCTTCACAGTAGGTCTGGTGTTCTTTGGATGCAACTCAGCATTCTTTGTCCTCCAAACACGACGAGTTGAGTTTTTACCAAAAAGTTATATTTTGGTTTCATCTGACTATATGACATTCTCCCAATCTTCTTCTGGATCTTCCAAATGCTCTCTAGCAAACTTCAGACGGGCGTGGACATGTACTGGCTTAAGCAGGGGGACACATCTGGCACTGCAGGATTTGAGTCCCTGGCGGCGTAGTGTGTTACTGATGGTAGGCTTTGTTACTTTGGTCCCAGCTCTCTGCAGGTCATTCACTAGGTCCCCCCAGGTGGTTCTGGGATTTTTGCTCACCGTTCTTGTGATCATTTTGATCCCACGGGGTGAGATCTTGCGTGGAGCCCCAGATCGAGGGAGATTATCAGTGGTCTTGTATGTCTTCAATTTCCTAATAATTGCTCCCACAGTTGATTTCTTCAAACCAAGCTGCTTACCTATTGCAGATTAATTCTTCCCAGCCTGGTGCAGGTCTACAATTTTGTTTCTGGTGTCCTTTGACAGCTCTTTGGTCTTGGCCATAGTGGAGTTTGGAGTGTGACTGTTTGAGGTTGTGGACAGGTGTCTTTTATACTGATAACAAGTTCAAATAGGTGCCATTAATACAGGTAACAAGTGGAGGACAGAGGAGCCTCTTAAAGAAGAAGTTACAGGTCTGTGAGAGCCAGAAATCTTGCTTGTTTGTAGGTGACCAAATATTTATTTTCCACCATAATTTGCAAATAAATTCATTAAAAATTCTACAATGTGATTTTCTGGATTTGTTTTTCTCGTTTTGTCTGTCATAGTTGAAGTGTACCTATGATGAAAATTACAGGCCTCTCTCATCTTTTTAAGTGGGAGAACTTGCACAATTGGTGGCTGACTAAATACTTTTTTTGCCCCACTGTATACTGTAGCTAAGAAAGTAATACTAAGTGTATGTTGTGAAGTAAGCTGATCGAAGCCCATGTGCCTCACCCTAATAATTTGGTCCCTTTCCCCTCTTAATTAATTTTGCCTACTGTTCTGACTTGGTGGTGCACATGTAGCCTATAGCCTGTTTTAGAGAAATATAATCATCAAATATTATAAGAGCTTTCATTGTCTGCTTATATGCCTCCTTTATTTATCCTACGGTTCTGACATGGTGTACAGGGAGAATACTGGAAGAACGGCTCATGTTCTGAATTCAGTCGCTGTACATTTTCAAAAGAGCTGAACAAATAGTTGTATTGCCTGAGTCCGTCCAAGCTCTTAATCGAAATGACTGATTGCCTCTTATCCTCTTGTCATCCCTTTATGCCATTGTTTGTACATCTCAATTGTCAGTAGAAACCACATTTGCTTAAGCAATCCAGCCATATCAGCTAAGTTTTTTAAAAAGGCAGTAAATGAGGCTGAAAGAACTGTTTCACTGCCAGACAAGGCTCCACTGATAGCCAGGTGTAACATTGGTAAGATGCTTTTGTTGGGACAGCTTTATGTAGGCCCTAAAAGTTTGTGGGCACCGTTTGTAACCGTTATAGTGCAATTAATGTATTGTTTAGTGTTGTGTTGTGTAGTGGCTTTGCTGGCACGCATCCCCATATTTGGGGGGGGGGGGGGGCTACCAAGATTTACATGCTAAAATTGCCACTGATGTAATCTCCCTGAGGAGGATGAGCTGGCCAATCAGCAGTCTAGAGGAAGGATGAGCTAGCCAAACACTACTTGCATGAATATTTTTAATGACCAGTATACGCCCACAGAAAATATGCTTTTTAACATACTTATAACAATTTTTTGGAGGGAAAACTATTTCTCTCATATTGAAGGGAAACTACTTCATTCATATTATGAGTAATTATAGGTCATATTTCATAGAAATCTGGAAACATTGGGCAGTTACTTTAAGTATTTGTTTGTTGTAGTGGAGACAGTAACATCAGTACTATAAAATAAATTATACTGTCAGGATAATGTTTTTAGATATTTTTTATTTTACATCTTTAAATTTAAGTATGCATTATGTGTCTGTAATAGAATACAAGTGTCAAAAACAAATGTAGATAGTAATACATGCATTTCTATATCTTCCTAAATATTTAAACGGTGGGGGTGTGCCTGATTTTGCTTTTGTTTGTTTTGGATCATTGTCTTGTTGGAAGACAAATCTCCGTCCCAGTCTCAGGTCTTTTGCAGACTCCATCAGGTTTTCTTCCAGAATGGTCCTGTATTTGGCTCCATCCATCTTCCCATCAATTTTAACCATCTTCCCTGTCCCTGCTGAAGAAAAGCAGGCCCAAACCATGATGCTGCCACCACCATGTTTGACAGTGGGGATGGTGTGTTCAGCTGTGTTGCTTTTACGCCAAACATAACGTTTTGCATTGTTGCCAAAAAGTTCAATTTTGGTTTCATCTGACCAGAGCACCTTCTTCCACATGTTTGGTGTGTCTCCCAGGTGGCTTTTGGCAAACTTTAAACAACACTTTTTATGGATATCTTTAAGAAATGGCTTTCTTCTTGCCACTCTTCCATAAAGGCCAGATTTGTGCAATATACGACTGATTGTTGTCCTATGGACAGAGTCTCCCACCTCAGCTGTAGATCTCTGCAGTTCATCCAGAGTGATCATGGGCCTCTTGGCTGCATCTCTGATCAGTCTTCTCCTTGTATGAGCTGAAAGTTTAGAGGGACGGCCAGGTCTTGGTAGATTTGCAGTGGTCTGATACTCCTTCCATTTCAATATTATCGCTTGCACAGTGCTCTTTGGGATGTTTAAAGCTTGGGAAATCTTTTTGTATCCAAATCCGGCTTTAAACGTCTTCACAACAGTATCTCGGACCTGCCTGGTGTGTTCCTTGTTCTTCATGATGCTCTCTGCGCTTTTAACGGACCTCTGAGACTATCACAGTGCAGGTGCATTTATACGGAGACTTGATTACATACAGGTGGATTGTATTTATCATCATTAGTCATTTAGGTCAACATTGGATCATTCAGAGATCCTCACTGAACTTCTGGAGAGAGTTTGCTGCACTGAAAGTAAAGGGGCTGAATAATTTTGCACGCCCAATTTTTCAGTTTTTGATTTGTTAAAAAAGTTTGAAATATCCAATAAATGTCATTCCACTTCATGATTGTGTCCCACTTGTTGTTGATTCTTCACAAAAAAATACATACAGTTTTATATCTTTATGTTTGAAGCCTGAAATGTGGCAAAAGGTCGCAAAGTTCAAGGGGGCCGAATACTTTCGCAAGGCACTGTATATATAAACCATTTGTTCAGACCAATGACATAAATAAACCCTCGGTTGCAGATGCTGTTGTGTAGTTGCCATGGAGAGGCTTTGAAGCCACCAGTCAGCCATATTGGCACTCTCTAATAGAGCAGTCCCCTATAGGAATTTCTGGAATTCTACAGTATTTCAATTAAATGTTTCAAGGACAAAATTACATGTATTTAAGTATTGTTTTGATATAGTGGGGACAGTAACATTAGTAGCAAAAAAAATTAAGGAACATTTTTAGGTTTAGCTCACATAATATAATGTAAAAGTATGCATTAAGGTGTCTTTAATATAATAAACATGTCAGAAACTAATGTAGACATTAATAAATGCATTTCTATAGCTCCCAAAATATTTTTTACAATTGAGGAGTGCCAAGATGGCTGCACTGTGGCTTCAATACAGCGCCCCTGTCAGTCATCCAGGGTTTATACACATCATTGGTTCAACAAACTCCTCATGCATAGATTTTTTTCTAAACAATTTAAACATATGGGTAACATTCATTTGTTTATGCCTGTGTAGTAACTAATTACTTTGGTAACATTGTTAATGCATAATAATGTAGTTATAGCTTTGCAATTGCGTAGCAGTTTATGTTATTACACAAGCGGAATAATTGAAACAGTCCCCGCTGTGTAATTGCAATTAAAATGATATTACTGAAGTGGTATGTGTTAATAAAATAGGTAGGCTTAAATAGCATATTCATCTTGTTTTAAACTTAATACAAGTTAAGCAATTATCTTTAAAAGAACTGCTGAACTGTTTGTGCAGATATCGTAAAGACTGGTACCTAAAAAGGTGAACAATAGCAGCAGCATTACCTTGAGACCTCTTTAATATTAGACATTGCGCACCAGCTGTTATTGACAAAAAGACACCACCACCACTCGTCTAACCAGACGTATCTGTTCTGTCTTGCCGATGCACGGAAAACCCGGCCAACTGTATATTATCTGTGTCGTCATTCAGCCACAACTCATGAAACATAAGATATCCAGTTTTTAATCTCCCGTTGGTAGGATAGTCTAGAGTGGATATCATTCAGTTTATTTTCCAGTGATTGCAAGTTGGCCAATAGAACAGATGGTAGTGGCGGGTTACCCACTTGCCGACAAATTCTCACAAGGCACCCTGATCTCCGCCCCCTGTATTTCCATCTTTTCTTCACGCGAACGACAGGGATTTGGGACTGGT
Organism: Oncorhynchus mykiss; assembly: GCF_013265735.2. NCBI lineage: Eukaryota > Metazoa > Chordata > Actinopteri > Salmoniformes > Salmonidae > Oncorhynchus > Oncorhynchus mykiss. The sequence continues at coordinate 13,141,475 of NC_048584.1, read as the reverse complement.
CTCGGAGAAGCAGTATATCCTTCACGTCGGGCTCATTAAAGAAAAATCTTTGTCCAGTGCGAGGTGAGTAACCACTGTTCTGCTATCCAGAAGCTCTTTTCAGTCATAAGAGACGGTAGCAGCAACATTATGTACAAAATAAGTTACAAACAATGCGAAAAAACACACAAAATAGCACAATTGGTTAGGAGCCCGTAAAACGGCAGCAATCCCCTCCTGCGCTATTCTTCTGATCACTCTGGCCTTGGCCTAACACACCTGAAACCAATAAGATCCTAAAGCTGAGTGGGGTGTGATGGGTTGGGGTGGGGTGCTACAGGGCTGTGGACCCATAGGGGCAGAACGGGGTGACCTAGCTATATTGTGTCCAAGTAAGCTGATCTAAAAAATAAATGACATGTCCCCTCAACTTCTAAAACCAAAGTTGTGGCCCTGACTGAATGACACGTTTCCTCAAAACAGCACGCACTGTACTTCAACTGCCGTAGCAGTACATTTGCTCCAATTTGGTGGGTGTGGTGAGGTGTGGCTTGATCAATATAGGTGTGACCAACACCTTACCACTGCTACACCTTGCTATCAGCGGAGCCTTGTCTGGCAGCGAAACAGTTCATTGAGCCTCATTTACTGCCTTTTAAAAAAAACATAGCTGATATGGCTGACTTGCTTAAACAAATGTGTTCTAATGACAATTGAGATGTACAAACTATGGCATAAAGGGATGACAAGTGGTAAGAGGCAATCCGTCATTTCGATTAAGATATTAATGAGCAAGCTTAGACGGACGCAGTCAATATAACTATTTGTTCAGCTCTTTTGAAAATGTACAGCGACTGAATTCAGAACATGGGACGTTCTTCCAGTATACTCCCTGTACACCAAGTCGGAACCGTAGGATAAATAAAGGGGGCATATAAGCAGACAATGAAATCTCAAACAATATTCGATGATTACATTTCTCTAAAACAGGCTATAGGCTACATGTGCACCACCAAATCAGAACAGAAGGCTAAATTAAGGCACATAGGCTACTAACACCTTACTTCACAACATACACTTAGCATTACATTCTTCAAATCAAATAAAATTTTATTGGTCACATACACATGGTTAGCAGATGTTGATGTGAGTGTAGTGAAATGCTTGTGCTTATAGTTCCAACTATGCAGTAATATCTCACAAGTTATCTAACAATTTCATGACAACTACCTATTACACACAAGTGTAAAGGAACGAATAAGAATATGTACATGTAAATATATGGATGAGCGATGGCCGAGCGGCATAGGCAAGATGCAGTAGATGGTAAAGAGTACAGTATATACATATGAGATGAGTATTGTAGGGTATGTAAACATTATATAAAGTGGCATTGTTTAAAGTGACTAGTGATACATTTATTACATCCCATTTTTTATTATTAAAGTGGCTAGAGATTTGAGTCAGTATGTTGGCAGCAACCACTCAATGTTAGTGATGGCTGTTTAACAGTCTGATGGCCTTGAGATAGAAGCTGTTTTTCTGTCTCTCGGTCCCAGCTTTGATGCACCTGTACTGACCTCGCCTTCTGGATGGTAGCGGGGTGAACAGGCAGTGGCTCGGGTGGTGGTTGTCCTTGATGATCTTTTTGGCCTTCCTGTGACATCAGGCGGTGTAGGTTTCCTGGAGGGCAGGTAGTTTTCCCCCGGTGATGTGTTGTGCAGACCTCACTACCCTCTGGAGAGCCTTACGGTTATGGGCGGAGCAGTTGCCGTACCAGGTGGTGATACAGCCCGACAGGATGCTCTCGATTGTGCATCTGTAAAAGTTTGTGAGTGTTTTTGTTGACGAGACAAATTTCTTCAGCCTCCTGAGGTTGAAGAGGCGCTGTTGCGCTGTTGCGCCTTCTTCACCACGCTGTCTGTGTGGGTGGACCATTTCAGTTTGTCCGTGATGTGTACATCGAGGAACTTAAAACTTTCCACCTTCTTCACTACTGTCCCATCGATGTGGGGTGCTCCCTCTGCTGTTTCGTGAAGTCCACGATTATCTCCTTAGTTTTGTTGACATTGAGTGCGAGGTTATTTTCCTGACACCACACTCCGAGGGCCCTCACCTCCTCCCTGTAGGCCATCTCGTTGTTGTTGGTAATCAAGCCTACCACTGTAGTGTCGTCTGCAAACTTGATGATTGAGTTGGAGGCGTGCATGGCCACGCAGTCATGGGTGAACAGGGAGTACAGGAGAGGGCTGAGAACACACGCTTGTGGGGCCCCAGTGTTGAGGATCAACATTGTGGAGATGTTGTTTCCTACCCTCACCACCTGGGGGCGTCCCGTCAGAAAGTCCAGGACCCAGGGCGGGGTTGAGACCCAGGGTCTCGAGCTTAATGATGAGTTTGGAGGGTACTATGGTGTTAAATGCTGAGCTGTAGTTGATGAACAGCATTCTTACATAGGTGTTCCTCTTGTCCAGATGGGTTAGGGCAGTGTGCAGTGTGATTGCGATTGCGTCGTCTGTGGACCTATTGGGGCGGTAAGCAAATTGGAGTGGGTCTAGGGTGTCAGGTAGGGTGGAGGTGATATGATCCTTGACTAGTCTCTCAAAGCACCTCATGATGACGGAAGTGAGTGCTACGGGGCGATAGTCGTTTAGCTCAGTTACCTTAGCTTTCTTGGGAACAGGAACGATGGTGGCCCTCTTGAAGCATGTGGGAACAGCAGACTGGGATAGGGATTGATTGAATATGTCCGTAAACACACCAGCCAGCTGGTCTGTGCATGTTCTGAGGACGCGGCTAGGGATGCCGTCTGGGCCTGCAGCCTTGCAAAGGGTTAACGCGTTTAAAAGTTTTACTCACATTGGCTGCGGTGAAGGAGAGCCGCAGGTTTTGATAGCGGGCCATGTCGGTGGCACTGTATTGTCTTCGAAGCGAGCAAAAAAAATGTTTAGTTTGTCTGGAAGCAAGACAGAGCTACAGTATACATATCTCCCTGGCATATTACATCATTTATGCAGCAGCTTACCATCCATTTTTTGGACTCACCTTGTGCTCACTTGAACAGGAAGGCGGCGCGGCGGTCCTTAAATGGGCAAATTTGCACAGTATAGGGGATTTAACAAACACTTAAAATATAGGCTGTGTTTTGTGTAGGTTTACCCTGGTGTGACGCTTTGATAACCGTGTACACTTCTCTAGGACAAGAGGATTTTTAATCAATATAGTCACCTGTATTTACCCCCCAAAAATGAAATGTTAATTAGCTGCTCATGTGGCTATCATAAAGAACTACAAATGCCATGATGTCTGGACGAGACTGCCGAATTTAGGCAAAGGTAAGAATCTCTGGATAATTATCTATTGTTAGTTAAATTTAGCAATTCATTAATTACCTACATTTATTTAAATAGTACATTTTGTGAACTGTCTTGAGCAAGTTTTACATTTACAGGTCTATTTTGATGTGAATTAGTATTTTCAATTCTGAGAGTAAATAGATCCGAATATATTGATAAAAGTCACCTTGCCCGAGTGAGATTTGCATGGTTATCAACACATCACACGGGGGTAAGCTGACAAGAAACACAGCCCTTATTGTAAGTGTTTCTAAAATTCCCCATGGGAAAAATAAGTGGTGGAAAAAACGATTGGAATAATTGTTTTGTTTGACCGGAAGGTTTTATGGGTATTACGACACCACCACTGTGGAGCTCTATAGTTAGGGGGTCTAACCAATATACAGATTCCCAATGCTAGATTGCCTATTTAAACTGCATACTATTTACAACGTACTGTTTAGTAAAAACGACTGTAGTAAGCAAAAAATATCAGCATGCTAGGCTCATCCCACTGAGAATGCATAATCTAATGCACAATTCCGTTGTTTCCCACCAATCGTTAATTTTGGTACAGCTTGTCCCTTCAGCTATTGTCATACACGTGGGTCTGGAAAGATAAGTATCTTCCTCAATAGTGCGCTGCAAAATCCTACTAGATGAAAATCCGAAATGTGTATGAAATCCTGGAATTAAAAGCATACCACATTTTCACATACTATAAAACGTTATTTTATCGCATACTATTTAAAACGCAAGTATAAGTATTTGGACAAGGCCACTGTCAAACTAATTGCCTCGTGAAACGCTAGCCACAGACATTCCAATGTAGTGACAGTGCATTGAATTTGCATATCTTAACTACCCAGCGGCTATTGTCCAACCGCCATCGCAGCAAATGGGCTACCAACTACCAACACAACAGCAGCAGGTCCTAATCAATGCTACTAAGGGGTGGCCTTTTCATCTCATTCGGCAACTTTCACGGTTTCGTGATTCGTCGTGGGGGATAAAAGTCCTATAACTTTTTCATTGAATCGTTTTTGAGGACTGTTTACCGTGAGTTTCCACTACATTTGCCTACATTTTTGGTACGTTATGCACATTTTCTGGGAGATGTAGCTAAGTCTTGGCTAAATGTAGAGAAAGCAAGTTGGAGCGCACATGCATATGCATACACGTGCCAAGGCATGCTTCAAATGACTAGTGATTCCTTACTGCCATTGTAACTATCGATTTTCATAATGTTTATGGGTACAGACTTATCACGATGCTCTGCTCTTGTATATCTCATCTTGGTGATTATTTTAAGTCCATTCATTGAAATGAATTTGTTAAATGAACCTCAGTCTGCACAGATGAGTTATGTAGGCCTAATTGTCTGATTTCATTGTTGACTCAGAAATGAATAATTTGCTCAGGACCGGGTGTAACAGCCAATGCTATCCATGTTTGAATTGACTTAGTCATCCAATCAAAGTTTATTGGTCCATACACAGTTTAGCAGGTGCATGAAACTGCCTATGTTACTTACTCCTAACATTGCAGTAAAATGTTTGTATACAGTACCAGTCAAAAGTTTGGACACCTTCTCATTCAAGTTTAGTTTTTGTTGTACTATTTTCTACATTGTATAATAATAGTGAAGACATCAAAACTATGAAATAACACATGGCATTATGTAGTAACCAAAAAAAGTGTTAAACAAATCAAAACTATATTTGAGATTCTACAAAGTAGCCACCCTTTGCCTTGAAGGCAGCTTTGTACACTCTTGGCATTCTCTCAACCAGCTTCACCTGGAATGCTTTCCCGTCTTGCAGGAGTTCCCACATATGCTGAGCACTTGTTTGCTGCTTTTCCTTCACTCTGTGGTCCAACTCATCCCAAACCATCTCAATTGGGTTGAGGGCAGGTGATTGTGGAGGCCAGGTCCTCTGATGCAGCACTTCATCACTCTCCTTGGTCAAATAGCCACTTTACAGCCCGGAGGTGTGGTTTGGATCAATGTTTTGTTGAATAACAAATGATAGTCCACACTAAGCGCAAACCAGATGGGATGGCGTATTGCTGCAGAATGCTGTGGTAGCCATGCTGGTTAAGTGTACCTTGAATTCTAAATAAATCGCTGACAGTGTCACCAGCAAAGCACCATCACGCCACCTCCCCCATGCTTCATTGTGGGAACCACCAGAGATCATCTGTTCACTTACTCTGCATCTCACAGAGACACGGCGGTTGGAACCAAAAATCTCAAATTTAGACTGAGCCATTGGCGATTTTGGCATGTAAATCTTGGTGGGGTAAAACTCCCCCCCCCCCCCCCCAGTTTTTCTTTTTTTTGGGGATGCATGCCAGCAAAGCCACTAAACAATACGTTAATTGCACTATAAAGGTGACAAATGATGCCCACAAACTGTTAGGGCCTACATAAAGCTGTCCCAACAACAGCATCTTACCAATGCTACACCTGGCTATCAGCTGAGCCTTGTCTGGCAGTGAAACAGTTCTTTCAGCCTCATTTACTGCCTTTAAATTCTTTTTTGCTGATATGGCTGACTTGCTTAAACAAATGTGGTTTCTAATGACAATTGAGATGACGACAAGCAGATAAGAGGCAATCTGTCATTTCGATTAAGAGCTAGGACGGACATAGTCAATATAACTATTTGTTTATCACTTAATGTACAGCGACAGAATTCAGAAACATGGGTTGTTCTTCCAGTATTCTCCCTGTACACCAAGTCAGAACCGTAAGATAAATGAAGGGGGCATATAGGCAGACAATGAAAGCTCTTATAATATTCAATGATTACATTTCTCTAAAACAGGCTATAGGCTTCATGTGCACCACCAAATCAGAACAGTAGGCAAAATTTAAGAAGGGGGAAAGGGACCAAATTATTAGGGTGAGGCACATGGGCTACTAACGGCTTACTTCACAACATACATTTAGTATTAGTTTCTTAGCTACAGTGTTACATATGTCCCTGGCATATTACATTAATTTATGCAGCAGCATAAAATACATTTTTGGACTCACCTTGTCCTGTGCTCACTTGAACAGGAAGGTGGCGCGGCAGTCCTCCGTGGGCAAATTTTGTAATCAAAGTCTGGTATTGTCTGCATTTATGGCACTTTCAAAACAACTTGGAACTCGGGGAAAAAATCAAGGTTAAATCATGATGACGTCAGGTCGTAGCTTTAGAAAAAGGTCGGGTTTACAATTCCGAGTTGGATGACCGTTCATAACCTTTTTTCCCAGTCGGAGCTCGTTTATTCCCGATTTCCCAGGTAACTTGACTTCAGGGAGTTCAAGACCTCATAGTTCCGAGTTAAGTTGTTTTGAGCGCAGCACAAATCATACTTCATTGACAGCATGGCCAATGTTGAATGTTTATCATTTTAACTTGGAAAAGAGCCCTTAATCCCAGATTTGGGACCACACAGACACTCTACTGAATAGCAGGCTAGTGATTGCTTTGCAATGATAGCAGTTAGCCACTGGCTGTCACTTATTCCTTCCAAACCACTCATTGTTGAATTTGCGATTTCCAACTTGTTGCCTAATGTTTATGTCCAATGGCAGATGAGCACTGATACTTTTTTATCTATAATTTCTCTTCTTATGACAAGGTTTAAAAATGATTTGCAAGTAGATTGTCAATTTGATTCACCTGGAATTCACCTGGACTGCTAGCTAAGATTTTTGAATGTATGTTGACGACATGATCAGTCCAATCAATGCTACTGTACATATATGTGATTTGATATCATTTTATCTGTGGCCAATGACCTTGTTCCTTCATGGATGGGCACTTCTATTGTAACTCTATGGCAGCATCCAAAGGACTTTTCTAGCTCTACCATTAGACTTGGCGGTGATGTAGTGTCCCCATGGGTGACAGAACATTGAGCCAAACACGGCGCAATGTTCCGTATTTTCTGCTGGCTTGCCCCACCACAACAGAAATCACTGAGCTAGGCTGAAACACCTGCATTTTGGAGCTGCCTTACTCAAGAAAACAAGAGACCGTGTTTGTATGCAACTTTTTAAACTAAATTATATATTTTTTACATTGTTTACAAATTGATATGTGACGCGTATTAATGCCAAAATAATATGCAAAACAGGCAAGCCCCACCTGCTCTGAATGACGGGTCGGCTCTGGACTCGTCAGACCAAAGGACAGATTTCCACCGGTCTAATGTCCATTGCTCGTATTTCTTTGCCCAAGCAAGTCTTCATCTTATTGGTGTCCTTTTGTATTGGTTTCTTTGCAGCAATTCGACCATGAAGGCCTGATTCATGCAGTCTCCTCTGAACAGTTGATGTTAAAATATGCTGTTACTTGAACTCTGAAGCATTTATTTAGGCTGCAATCTGAGGTGCAGTTAACTATAATGAATTTATCCTCTACAGCAGAGGTGTCTCTGGTTCTTCCTTTCCTGTGGCAAACCTCATGAGAGCCAGTTTCATCATAGCACTTGGTTTTTGCGACTGCACTTGAAGAACTCTAAGCTCTTGACATTTTCCGAATTGACTGACCTTCATTAAAATAATGATGGACTGTCGTTTCTCTTTGCTTATTTGAGCTGTCATAATATGGACTTAGCCCTATTTGGTAAAATACCATCTTCTGTATACCACCCCTACCTTGTCACAACACAACTGATTGGCTCAAATGCATTAAGAAGGAAAGAAATTACACAAATTAAGAAGGAAAACCTGTTAATTAAAACACATTCCAGGTGACAACCTCATGAAGCTGGTTGAGAGAATGCCAAAGGTGTGTAAAGCCGGCAAAGGGTGGCTACTTTGAAGAGTCTCGAGTATAAAATACATTTAGATTTCTTTAACACTTTTTTTTGGTTACTACATGATTCCATATGTGCTATTTCATAGTTTTGATGTGTTTACTGTTACTCTACAATGTAGAACATAGTAAAAATAAAGAAAAACCCTTGAATGAGTAGGTGTGTCCAAACCTTTGACTAGTACTGTATATTTTTAAGAAATGTCGGAAACAAATCTAACAACCCAAATATCACTAACAGTACAGTATGCAATCTATACATATGTAAACGATATGTTGCCTGTAAAAAAAAAAATCAGTTGACGTTTTCAGGAATAAAATTCATATAGTCCCGTTCTTACCACATGCTTTGGCTGGGATAAACCTTTTCATACCTAACGTGCACATGTCGGCAAGTTAAGGAGTGGAAAGAGGCGTGGGCCGATACGGGTGCACGTCTATTTTAATAAATTCATTTTATTCATTTTATACACTTGTTTAGGCAGGTCCTAAAAGATGACTAATGTATTTTCTACAGACAATTTGAGCATATTTTGAGTTGAATTATGTTACTGGTTTGTGCAGCCAATGTACTACATGGCTGTGTCATGCACATGAAATCCATAGTTATTTTGTTCATTTAACAGACAACAACTTACCCTGATCACAGTCAACACACAGCCTAAATTGTATAGTAGGCTAAGAATATAATGGAATATAGAATAATATTTTTCCCACAACTTCCCACGTCAACGTGGGCCATGGGCTCCCTAGTGGCGCAGTGGTCTAAGGCACTGCATCTCAGTGCTGGAGGTGTCATTACAGATTCTGGTTCAATTCCAGGCTGTATCATAACTGGCCATGATTGGGAGGCCCATAGGGCGGTGCACAATTGGCCCAGCGTCGTCCAGGTTAGGGTTTGGCCGGGGTACGGTGTCATTGTAATGAAGAATTTGTTCTTAACTGATTGACCTAGTTTAAATAAATAAAGTTTTTTTTTTAAGGGTTAGGGTTAGCCTAACCCCTTCCTACCTGTACTCCTCTGATAGGGTGTAGAGTCTTACATTGCCATTTCATTATCAATATATTTTCAATCTCTAATCCATAAAATAGCAATCTGTATTTTCAAAAGCATGTCTCATTTAGCACTAATAACTGTAGAGGTAAGGACCGAAATTGACCATTTATAGGCTATATAAAATAGTTTTGAATATGTTCATATCTGCTGTCTCTGCAGTGTCTTCTCGGTGACCTGACCTGATTCCCCCTCCCCAATTTCTATTGCACCAAGCTGTGATTTGCAGTTCAAGAGCTCTGTTTGTATAGTCATAATTGCAGCTAAGCCGATAACAAAGGAACTTTGATCAGTTGACGTGTGGACTGAGGCGGTTGAGTCCCAAACTCTGCAAGGGATAAGAGGAATTTAAGCTATTAGTGCTTCGCCTTTGCAATATTCTGTATGGGGGCCCAATGCTCATTTCCATTGAGTGTTAACGGAGAGGTTCACTATTTTACAACTTGATGTTAGATAGTTCCTCACCCTGAAAGTAGTATATGGGCCAAGTCGAAACTGAACCATGGACTACAGTTCTCTTTAAACAGCCACCACAAACCTCAGCGAACCTTAGCCACTACAAGCTACCAATTAATGGAACTGATGGGGGCATGTGAGCATGATTTAAAAAAAAAAAAACAATGTCCAAATCAACTCCATATTTGGTTTGATGTTTCTTAAAGGTGATTTGGCCATAAAAAAAACATGTTGCTTGCTTTCCCAGCTTTCCTTTGCTTTCAAGATTAATGTTTTTCCTCATCTGATCTGTTAGTTTAGTGTGATTCATGGATCATAGACGTTTCCAGTGGATTGGACACCTACTCATTCAAGGGTTTTTATTTGTACTATTTTCTATATTGTAGAATAATAGTGAAGGCATCAAAACTATGAAATAACATATATGGAATCATGTTTGTTAAACAAATCAAAATGTATTTTAGATTCTTCAAAGTAGCCACCCTTTGCCTTGATGACAGCTTTGCACACTTGTGGCTTTTTCTCAACCAGCTTCACAAGGTCACCTGGAATGCATTTCAATTAACAGGTGTGCCTTAAGTTAATTTGTGGAATTTCTTTCCTTAACTGATTTGCTCAAACGTATTGTGTTGTGACAAGGTAGGGGTGGTATACAGAATATAGCCTTATTTGGTTAAAGACCAAGTCCGTAGTATGGCAAGAACCTCTCAAATAAGCAAAGATAAAGGACAGTTCATTACTTGAAGACAGAAAATATCAAGAGCTTTGAGTTTCTTCAAGTGCAGTTGCAAAAACCATCAAGCTATGATAAAATTGGCTCTCGTGAGGCCCGCCACAGGAAAGGAAGACCCAGAGTTACCTCTGCTGCAGAGGGTAAGTTCATTAGATATAACTGCACCTCAGATTGCAGGCCAAATAAATGCTTCGCAAAGTTCAAGCAATAGACACATCTCAACATCAACTGTTCAGGCCTTCATGGCTGAATTGCTGCAAATAAACCACTACTAAAGGACACCAATAAGAAGAAGAGACTTGCTTGGGCCAAGAAACATGAACAATGGACATTAGACCGGTGGAAATCTGTCCTTTTGGTCTGAGTCCAAATTTGAGATTTTTGGTCCAACCGCCGTGTCTTTGTGAGACGCTGAGTAGGTGAACGGATGATGCGGTTCCGCATGTGTGGTTCTGTCCCGAGAATTAGGTTCTCAATGTTCATAAACCAATTCATTTAAATTACTCAGTCTGTGACCAGGATTTGTAATATACTGGTTGGAATGAAAACAGAGGCCCAGTCCACAATAGTACAATATTTATTCACGGGAACGTTCTGGCGTGCACAGTACAAAGACCTTCGTTTTATAGCGACACACATACTTCCACACCAAACATTAGGTATCCTACGCCCACACTGTCCTGCTACCCAGCCGACAAAGATTAGGGGAGTCCGTGAGAATAACTTCTTCCCGCCCTCCCTCAAGATCGGGAGAGACCCTGGGAAGTTCTCAGTACCCCCAGCCAAGGTCTGCACCGAATCTTGCTCAGACAGTCTGTTATCAAGGTACTAGACATATTGTCACCAAAACATTAATTCTGACTAAGAACTACACTCCAGGATATAATTCTACTAACTAAAACCACACACAGCATTAAGATAATCTAATGATTCTAGTCAATTTCATACAATATGGTTTCAGAGTTATAGTTTCAGAGTGTAATATTCTAATAATTTATTAAAGCATAACCCATTAATAGGTTCCCACCGTGAAGCATGGAGGAGGAGATGTGGGGGTGCTTTGCTGGTGACACTGTCAGTGATTTATTTAGAATTCAAGGCACACTTAACCAGCATGACTACCACAGCATTCTACAGCGATACGCCATCCCATCTGGTTTACGCTTAGTGGGACTATCATTGTCCTGTTGAAAAACCAATGACACAAACCACACCTCCAGGCTGTATGAGGGCTATTTGACCAAGGAGAGTAATAGTGCTGCATCAGATGACCTGGCCTACACAATCACCCAGCCTCAACCCAATTGAGATGGTTTGGGATGAGTTGGACTGCTAATGTAATATATAAAAAAAAAAAAGATTTTTTTTTATTTTTATTTATTTATTTGGTTACTACATGATTGTAGTGATGCACCGATATTACATTTATGGCCGATACCATATTCAATATTTTCCTTGACAAAAAAACAATACCGATAATCGATATTTAACATTTTAGCGGCCTTTCAAGCATTCTAGTACAGTTAAATAGTTACACACACATGTACGCAGAGGTCTTAGGCACTGCATCTCCGTGCTAGAGGCGTCACTACAGTCCCTGGTTCGAATCCAGGCTGTATCACATCTGGCCGTGATTGGGAGTCTCATAGGGTGTCGTCCGGGTTTGGCCGGGGTAGACCGTCATTGTAAATAAGAATATGTTCTTACCTGACTTGCCTAGTTAAATAAAGGTTACACACCCATTGACCCAAAAGTTTTCTTGGCATTTACGGCTGTCCCCATTACCAGTAAAACATAATTGAAATCTATTTCTTTCACTTACTTGCTGTGCTGTTTTGTTGTTCAGTCATTTTCATTCTCAACCAGGATTTCGCCCTACATGTCAAGCAGTGAAGTTTCAGCTCTGTCTGTCCATGGCCTCTCTTCCTCGGCATGCACTGTCACTGTCCAATTCCATCTTGTCCAGCTGTGTATGTAACATTTCACGTAAACCCTGTTTCTTGTCTGCATCGAAGTAGCGGTCCTTGTACATGGCATCGAGCATGGTGGCGACACAGTAAAGAGAATGCCAACAATTGCTTGTTCACAGCCTATGTCGGCAGTTTTGTTGAGCAGGCGTTTCAATGCCATGACAGAGGGTATCGCGTTTGCTGTAGACGTAGTTGATGAGCTTATTTCTCCAGTCAGTTGTTCGAATGGAGCTAGCTAGTGTGTTCATGTTTCAAAAATGTTCTCAAATGCCATTGAAATGGCGGCATCAGTATGACAACCAGCACATTCATGAGCATGCAATACGACTTTCCTCAGTACAAACTTTTAATTAATTTTTATTTCACCTTTATTTAACCAGGTAGGCTCGTTGAGAACAAGTTCTCATTTACAACTCCGACCTGGCCAAGATAAAGCAAAGCAGTGCGACACAAACAACAACAGTTACACATGGAATACACAACCATAGTCAATAACACAATAGAGAAAAAGTCTATATACAGTGTGCAAATGAGGTAAGAGAAGGGAGGTAAGGCAATAAATAGGCCCTAGTGATGAAATAATTACAATTTAGCAATTAAACACGAGTGATCGATGTGCAGAAGGTGAATGTGCAAGTAGAGATACTGGGGTGCAAAGGAGCAAAACAATAAATAACAGATTGGGGATGAGGTAGTTAGATGGGCTTTTTACAGATGGGCTATGTACAGGTGCAGTGATCTCTGTGAGCTGCTCTGACAGCTGTTGCTTAATAAAGTTAGTGAGGGAGATATGGGTCTCCAGCTTCAGTGATTAAAAAAAAAATAAAAAATTAGCAATTCGTTCCAGTCATTGGCAGCAGAGAACTGGAAGGAAAGGCTGCCAAAGGAGGAGTTGGCTTTGGGGGTGACCAGTGATTCTTGAATTATAACCTTTTACATGCTTCATGAGCTTAGTTTAACTGTGAAACCCCATCAGAACCCCAAATATATTATATACTCAATGACAGTGAATTTAGGCCTAAACTTGTTTTACTCCAATGCTTTGTAACATAGTATAAATAAACTCTGCATAGCCTCCAAAGGCTTTGTTGTTTAGGTTTGCCCCTTTTAATAAAGAGATTTAAACACTTGGTACTTGTTTTCTGTCATTGTGATGACAGCTTTTCATTAAAGGGCACAGAGAGTCGGGCAGTCAACTGAATTCCATTGTATTGAGAATTGCTGCAACTTCCAAACTAATGGATTCTTTCATTGGTCTAAGTTCTTTTAATTTTTCTTACATAATTTGACATTTATCTGTAAAAATAGGCTGTTGCTCTTCAGACACCTTGCTTTACTGTGTGTCTGCTGTGTGGGAAGTTGGCGGGTTACTAGGCCTTGACTACTAGATAAATTCACCCAGGATCAATGGACCCAATTCTCCTCCAACTTTTCTGAACTGGTCCTCCCTTGTGCAGGCCTGACATTCCAATTACCCACGCCTTTTTTACAGCAGGATTTTCTGCTGCAGTCCGCAGTAGTGGATGTGAACATCAGCTGTTTGTTCACCTGCACCTGCCCACAATGGCTAATAACCCACCCACAACTGCCCGACTATACAGTGAGCTCAAAGTTTTGGGACAGTGACAATTTTTTGCCTCTATACTCCAGCACTTTGGATTTGAAATGATACAAGGACTGAATTTAAGGTGCAGCTTTAATTTGAGGGTATTTTCTTCCATATCGGGTGAACCGTTTAATCATTTTTACCTAGTCCAACATTAGGGGACCAAAAGTATTGGGACATTCACTTATGTGTATTAAAGTAGTCAAAGGTTTAGTATTTGGTCTCATATATTCCTAACACACAATGATTTCATCAAGCTTGTGACTCTACAAACTTGTTGCATGCATTTGCTGTTTGTTTTGGTTGCGTTTCAGATTATTTTGTGCCCAATAATATAAATTAATATTAAATCATTTTGCCGATTGACATTTAGCGATTGACAATTTGGCGCACTAAAAGTTAGTGCGGAAGCCTAAGCTTCAGGGCCTAATGCCAGATAGCCTAAAAATAATGAAAGGAAAATCTAAATGTAGCTTATAGATTGCACAAGAATGATGCGTTTAAAAAAAATGAGTCTTTATTCAATCCAACCGCCACCCACCTGTCTTCATCCATACAATATTTTATGACCCTAAACCAGCCTGCCCGTGGATGTAAACGAGGGGACTGGTTATGAGTCAACCTGCGCTTCAGTAGTGGATGTTGTCCAGGCTGGAGACAGACGAAAGACTTCAGAACCCCCCCCCCCTGTCCATTGGTGTTAATGTGAAACACAAATGACAAAACCCAAATAGTGTATGCAGAGACAACAGAACTAGGTTGTTATAACTGACATTCGAACAGCATGATGACAGTCTCTACAAAGATCAAGTATCAAAGGAACTTGGCTTGTGTTACAGTATGTGATTGTGTCTGTTCTGGTGCTAATCTGTGTTTCCCTTTTGTCTTCTGCTTTTCTCAGATCCAGAAAGCAGGCATGGCTGTTGGACTCTGGAGGAGCGAGCCAAAGCGTCAGTGACTGCCTTGTCACACACCCCACTCTGAAGAAGGGATATGCATGCTCTCAACACCAGACAGATCTCTCAGGAAATTCCTAATTTTGCCAAGGGTCACCTGTTCTCCGGGCTGGTTTGTACACCTGAAAAAGCTTCTATTTTCACTTCTGTCCGGAGGAGTATGACTGGCTGTGTATGTTCCTGATAAAGACCATCCCTATCCTCCACCTTTTAAATAGCCTGTGATCTGAAGCCCCGTGCCAGGAAGGTGGGACATTGAGCGTCACTATGGCATCTGAGGACATAGCAGCTGCTGTGGGTCGTGGGACCATGCTGGAGTCTGCCGTGTCAGCCGAGACCAGAAATGACTTTATCACTTCAGACTACAGCATGTCTTGGAGTCCAAGCAAAGCACGCCCACGTTCTCACCAGCCAGAAGTTAGCAACCAGGGCAGCAGAGGCTGCTGCTGCTCACCCCTCCCTCTGTCTCTGAAGTTATCTTATGACACCGGGCAGGGGATGTTTTTGGATGCAGGATGCAAATGCTGGGATTACTCTAACCCTAAACATGCTAGTGCCTTAGACCAGCTCAGCGCCACGTCTCTGGGGGAGCGGAGGATGGGAGGGTTGGGTTTTAGGGCCTGGAAGGCTGGTTGCAGAAGGACCTGGCACCCCATCGTATCAGTTAGAGGGCACGGCGCGGAAACTCTGGCCATCAGCCTGCGGGTTTGCAGGGGGCTGCTCGGCTACTCCGGAGTCAGACTCTCGGAGGTAAGCACGTTTGTTCTTCAACCTCAGGCTACAGGTTTCATGTAAGAACCCTCTTATCAGAGCTCTGTGCAGCTGCAGCGGCTTTCTGTTATAAAAGTGTCGGTTTAGGTCCCACACACGAAAAATCTACTCCATCAGATTGTAACGCTATCTTGAAACATAATGCAAATATTTCTGTAGTGTGCAGTATTTTGCTCATTACTAGGCATCAGCAATTCAATCCCTCTCAACAAGAACAACAAATCATTGGTTCACAGAAAAAAATACGATGTTTTTAGTTTTTCTTCTCTGATTGAAATGTTCCACCTATTATACTCTGCAGGAAGAGTAAGCGGAACCACAGTCATACTGTCGTTTTGTCCGCAGTCCGCAGCAGTGGAACAATTATTTAGGGCCAGTTAGTTCAGATCCCAATATTACTGAGCCTGAGCTACCATTCTATTGAAGTTATAGCCATGGAAATCTGTAATATCCACAGAGCGGGAGAGGCCCGGTTCTGTGTTAAGGTTCATTTGTGTTGTGAGGACTTTTTGGAGGACTTTTTGCGACGCTGAGAGGACCTGTCACCGAGCGTTTAGATGACTAGGGCCGGAGAAAGTGCAGTTATCTGACTTCAACCTTCCTTGTCAAATAAACCACTGCCATGGACGTTTAACGGACACCACTGTGTGTACATACACTAAATACGACAACGGAGTGAACATCTGAGAGAGTCTGTGGTAACCAACCCGGCCACTGCAGTGGTTAGAAATGAAGGGTTGTTATGGGTCATTTGTAGTGCAATATGGGCTGCATTTATCTAAGGCTCGCATCTTTGCAAATAGGGAGGCCATTGAAAAGGGTAATCATCACAGCACCTGTCAACTCAATCTGCGCTATTCCTATGGTGTTACTATAGGAACAAAACAGAATGCTCACTGAATCTTGTGCTTTTCTCTGCCTAAACCCCCTGGAGTTTTTAACTATACAATAATTTAAGTGGAGTTTCATGCGAGAAATTCCAAGGTATCCTGTGTTTATTTCCACAGCAAATTAAGTGAGCCAAGACACACAGGATTATATGGTGAAGGGATCTTAGCGGGGCAACACTGGAGTAGTGAACTCAAGAGTGCGGAAAGGGGCAATTCACAATAACGGAATTACGCTGAGATGTACAGTACCAGTCAAAGTTAGGACACACTTACTCATTCCAGGGTTTTTCTTTATTTGTACTATTTCCTACATTATAGAATAATTGTGAAGACATCAAAACTATGAAATAACACGTATGGAATCATGTAGTAACCCTAAAAGTGTTAAATCAAAATATATTTTATATTCAAGATTATTCAAAGTAACCTTGATGACAGCTTGGCATTCTCTCCACCAGCTTCATGAGGTAGTCACCTGGAATGCATTTCAATTAACAGGTGTGCCTTAAGTTCATTTTGTTGAATTTCTTTCCTCAATGTGTTTGAGCCAATCAGTTGTGTTACAAGGTAGGGGTGGTATACATAAGATATCCCTATTTGGTAAAAGACCAAGTCCATATTATGGAAAGAACTAGAGGTTGACCGATTATGATTTTTCAACGCAGATTCCAATTTATTGAAGGACCAAAAAAGCCGATACCGATTAATCGGACATATACAGTTGAAGTCATAAGTTTACATACACTTAGGTTGGAGTCATTAAAACTTGTTTTTCAACCACCCCAAAAAGGTCTTGTTAACAAACTATAGTTTTGGCATGTCGGTTAGGACATCTACAAGTAATTTTTCCAACAATTGTTTACTGACAGATTATTTAACTTATAATTCACCGTATCACAATTCCAGTGGGTCAGAAGTTTACATACACTAAGTTGACTGAGCCTTTTAAATAGCATGGAAAATTCCAGAAAATGATGTCATGGCTTTAGAAGCTTCTGATATGCTAATTGACATCGTTTGAGTCAAATGGAGGTGTACCTGTGACTGTATTTCAAGGCATACCTTCAAACTCAGTGCCTCTTTGCTTGACATGATAGGAAATTCAAAAGAAATCTGCCAAGACCTCAGAAAAAAAATTGTAGACCTCCACAAGTCTAGTTTATCAATGGGAGCAATTTCCATATGCCTGAAGGTACCACGTTCATCCGTACAAACAATAGTACGCAAGTATGAACACCATGGGACCATGCAGCCGCCATACCTCTCAGGAAGGAGATGCGTTCTGTCTCCTAGAGATGAACGTGCTTTGGTGCGAAAAGTGCAAATCAATCCCAGAACAACAGCAAAGGACCTTGTGAAGATGCTGGAGGAAACGGGTACAAAAGTATCTATATCCACAGTAAAACGAGTCCTATATTGACATAACCTGAAAGGCCGCTCAGCAAGGAAGAAGCCACTGCTCCAAAACAGCCATAAAAAAAGCCAGACTACGGTTTGAAGTCATAAACAGCGCTGTGAGGCAAGCATTGCTAAGAGCTGCTGGAAAACTCAGTAAAATTTGAATGAATCTTACGAGCCTGCTGCCGCCTACCATCACTCAGTCAGACTGCTCTATCAAATCATAGACTTAATTATAATATAATAAACACAGAAATACGAGCCGTTGGTCATTAATATGGTCAAACCCGGTAACTATCATTTTGAAAACAAAACGTTTATTCTTTCTGTGACATACAAAACCATTCCGTATTTTTATTGAATGGGTGGCAACCCTAAGTCTAAATATTGCTGTTACATTGCACAACCTTCAATGTTATGTCATAATTATGTGAAATTCTGACTAATGAGTTCACAACGAACTTGTGAACTTACCTTGGTCCTTGCTGCACTCGCGTAACAGGTGGTCAGCCTGCCACGCAGTTTCCTCGTGGGTGGAATGCAATATAATCTGCCATAATTGGCATCCAAAAATGCCGATTTATGAAAACTTGAAATCGGCCCTAATTAATCGGCCATGCCGACCTCTAGCAAGAACAGCTCAAATAAACAAAGAGAAACGACAGTCCATTACTTTTAAGACATGAAGGTCAGTCAATCCGGAAAATGTAAACAACTTTGACAGTTTCTTCAAGTGCAGTCATAAAAACCATCAAGCGCTATGATGAAACTGGCACTCATGAGGACCGCCACGGAGGATAAGTTCATTAGAGAACTGCACCTCAGATTTCAGACCAAATAAATGCTTCACATAGTTCAAGTAACAGGCACATCTCAACATCAACTGTTCAGAGGAGACTGCGTGAATCAGGCCTTCATGGTTGAATTGCTGCAAAGAAACCACTACTAAAGAACACCAATAAGAAGAAGAGACTTGCTTGGGCCAAGAAACACGAGCAATGGACATTAGACCGGTGGAAATCTGTCCTTTTGGTCTGAGTTTAAAGATGTTCGGTACCAACCTCTGTCTTTGAGCGACGCGGAGTAAGTGAACGGCTGAGCTCTGCATGTGTCATTCCCACTGTGAAGCATGGAGGAGGTGTGATGGGGTGCTTTGCTGGTGACACTGGCAGTGATTTATTTAGACGCGTAACCAGCATGGCTACCATAGCATTCTGCAGCGATAAGCCATCCCATCTGGGTTGTGCTTAGTGGAACGATCATTTGTTTTCAAACAGGACAATGACCCAACCCACCTCCAGGCTCTGTCAGGGCTATTTGACCAAGGAGAGTGATGGCGTGTTACCTCTGACCTGGCCTCCACAATCACCCAACCTCAACCCGTTTGGGATGAGTTGGACTGCAGAGTGATGGAAAAGCAGCCAACAAGTGCGCAGCATAAGTGTGAACTCCTTCAAGACTGTAGGAAAATAATTCCAGGTGAAGTTGCTTGAGGAAATGCCAAGAGTGTGCAAAGCTGTCAAGGCAAAAGGTGGCTACTTTTGAAGAATCTCAAATGTAAAATATATTTTGAATTATCACACTTGGTTACTACATGATTCCACATGTGTTATTTCATAGTTTTGATGTCTTCACTATTATTCTACAATGGAGAAAATAGTAAAAATAAAGAAAAACCCTTGAATGAGTAGGTGTGGTTAAACTTCTGACTGGTATTGTATGCCAAACAAACCATGCAACTCAATGCACAATGACTAATTTGAACGATTTACACAAAAACAAAATTACTTGATAAAATGTGCAGATACAAAGTTAGCAGAATTAACTGAGGGATATTTTATTGTAATTCTGTTACCAAACTTTGTACCTGCACAGTTCTTCCTGTAAATGTGTTTTTGTACAATTTTCTGTGGAATTTGTTAAAAGTAGTGCTTGTGCATGGCGTTCTATTGTTTGTTGAACTGTCAAATCAATTGTTTTTGTTTGATTCACATTTTGTGAAGTGAAAAATCGAAGTCTCAGCGTATATCAGTTACCCTGAAATTGCCCACCGGAAAAGAGGGTGAGAGAGAGACCCAGCTTTTCTCTGTTTAGTTTTTGCTGGGCTAGTAGGTTAACAAAAGTTAGTTGAGTTGGGCAGCAAGCTAGATTGTAGTTGAAAGCTGGTAGCTCATCTTTGTAACTAGTTTGAATGTTAATTTGCATGCTGTGGTAATTGACAAGAGATCAACCTCTCATGCAAACTGTATTAGTTACTTGCAAGTTTCCATGATTTTATTCAAATGAGACCTTCTCAACAGCTTTATTTGTTTCTCTGTTGAGAAACTCTACATAATCAATTCAGTTTAACAGCCCTGTAGTGCAGTGTTTGTTTATAGAGACCAGACCACTGCTTTGACATTCACCACCATTAATATGATTTTAATAATTGAAAGATATATTTATATTTTTGTTCTTTTACCCCTTTTTCTCACCAATTTCGTGATATCCAATTGGTAGTTAGTCTTGTCCCATCTCTGCAACTTCCTTATGAAGAGGCCGAGAGCCATGCGTCCTACAAAACACGACCTTGCCAAGCCACATTTGCTTCTTGGCAATGTGTCGGAGGAAACACCGTCCAGCTGGCGACCGTGGTCAGCTTGCAGGCGCCCGGCCCGCCACAAGGAGTCGCTGGCGCGTGATGGGACAAGGGAATCCTGGCCAGCCAAACCCTCCCCTAACCCGGACGATGCTGGGCCAATTCTGCTCTGCCATGCGTCATAGGTCTCCTGGTCACGGCCGGCTGTGACGTAGCCTGGGATTGACCCCGGGGCTGTAGTGACGCCTCAAGCACTGCGATGCAGTTCCTTAGACCACTGCGCCGCTCGGGAGGCCGACCATGAATGTGTTTACCTGTAAAACAGTCCCAGCTCACGTACACCCAGGATCAAACATCTTCAGGGCGAAGACGGTGCTTTTTACGGTTTGCTTTTCAGGGCTGTACCAATTAGACCGGACCGACTCCTTTTAATTTCCCCCCAAAGCAGTTTTTCATGCCAACATTCAGCTCTAAGTTTGCACATGTATAGCCTCCTGGCAACAGATGTTTTACTATTGGCCAGAGGGAATGGCGAGAAGGGTAGGTTGCTTCACAGAAAGTAGCATGTAAGAAAATCGGCCCACCCACTGGGGAGCCAGTCCCAGCCAATCAGAATTAGTTTTTTCCCCACAATCAGAAATACTTTCGGCCCCTGGGCAGGTGTGGTTACACGTGGTCTGCCGTTGTGAGGCTGGTTGGACGTACTGCCATATTCTGTAAAACGGCGTTGGAGGCGGCTTATTGAGAAATTAGCATTAATTTCTCTGGCAACAGCTTTGGTGGACATTCCTGCAGTCAACATGCCAATTGCATGCTCCCTCAAAACTTGAGAAATCTGTGGCATTATGTTCTGTGACAACTGCACAGTGGCCTTTTATTGTCCCCAGAACAAGGTGCACCTGTGTAATGATCATGCTGTTAACTTCTTGGCGCACCCATCCCGTTAGCGGGATCATTTTCGTCAACATCTGCTGAATTGCAGAGCGCCAAATTCAAATTAAATTACTAAAAATATTTATTTTCATGAAACCACAAGTGCGATATAGCAAAACACAGCTTAGCTTGTTGTTAATCAACCTGGCATGTCAGATTTCAAAAAAGCTTTACAGCAAAAGCTATCCAAGCATTTATGTTAGAACATCTCTCTCAGCAGTCAAAACATTACAAACAGCTAGCAGCAAAGTAGATTGGTCAGAAAAGCAATAAAATGAATCACTTACCTTTGCTCTTCAGATGTTTGCACTCACGAGACTCCCAGTTACACAATAAATGTTCCTTTTGTTCCATAAAGATTTATTTTTATATCCAAAATACCTCCATTTGGTTGGCGCGTTTTGTACAGAAATCCACAGGCTCGAGCGGTCACGACGGGGCAGACAAATTCCAAATAATATCCGCAAAGTTCGTAGAAACATGTCAAATGTTTTTTAGAATCAATCCTCAGGTTGTTTTTACAATAAATCATCGATAATATTTCAATAAGAGAGAGAGAGAGAGAAAATGTCTGCTCCAAGCTGTTGCGCATGCAAAACTCTGCTGGCACCCAGCCATCCACTGACACGATGTGATCCTTCTCGCTCATTTTTCAGAAGAGAAGCCTGAAACTATGTCTAAAGACTGTTCACACCATGTAAAAGCCATAGGGAAAGGAATCTGGTTGATATCCCTTTAAATGGAGGGAAGGCATGCAATGGAACAGGGAGATTCGTTTCTCTTAGGCACTTCATTGTTGGAGTTTCCTCAGGTTTTCGCCTGCAATTTAAATTATGTTATACTCACAGACAATATTTTGACAGTTTTGGAAACTTTAGAGTTTTCTATCCTAATCTGACAATTATATGCACATTCTAGCTTCTGGGCCTGAGAAATAGGCAGTTTAATTTGGGTACATTTTTTTCATCCAAACATCAAAATACTGCCCCCTACACTCAACAGGTTAAATCAGCTTCTTGATATGTCACACCTGTCAGGTGGATGGATTATTTTGGCAATGGAGAAATGTTCACTAACCCGGATGTAAACGCAGGGGTGCACAAAATTTGAGAAGCTTTTTGTGTTTATGGAAAACTTTTGGGATTTTTAATTTCATAAAACATGGGAACAACACTTTATATGTTGCATTTAGATTTTTGTTCAGTATAGATGGCACACAGCTGATATAGTATGTGAATAAAAGGATAGGCTTTGCAGTTTTACCTTGTATTAAGTGGGATATCCGACAGGATCTGACTAATATAGCGACGACGTTATTGAAATCTGAACTTTGAAATGACGCATTAACTACACACACAACTATACACACAATTCTCTTTATTTGGGGTCTTTTTTCAGTCTTGGCTCGGCCCAGCGCCCCTTAACTACAGGAACTCAGTCTGCTGTTTGATTCACAAAAACAACAGTCCTGACTAACCTTCATGGCCGTATCACTTCCTGTCTGTTGGGTGTCAGGAGAGCAGAATGACAGGATTCCGCTGATAAGGACACTCACTAGCACACCACTGTCACTTGCGAGAGAGAGAGAGACTCTATGGCCTTACTCATAAGAAAAGTATGAAGAAACAGGGATAGGAGTCAGTAGTATCGGTGCAGATCAGTTGTAGCTGGAAGTTGCTAGCTAGTAGCTTCCTGCTTCCATGAACCTAATCCTTGAATACAAAATCTTAGGGGCTCTGCTGTTTGACAAACTCTGATTAGGTGAAGTGTAATGGATACCAGGAAATTAGAAAGATATGCGCGCGGGCACACACACAAAGTCCAATAGGACTCCTCTGTAATTAGCTTTCAGGGTCTGGGACCATCACTAGGCCACTGAATAGCTGATTTGTAGAGGCAGGTGGTAGAGCCATTCTCTACCTGCTCCATAGCATTATGTTGTGCTATTCCAGTGGAATGTGACGAGGCGGCGTGTTTTTTTCCCCCAGTTGGGTGATGCAGAGATTAGGGGAGTGTAACACTTCAGTTTGTCCAGATGCCCTCCTACACAAAAAAAGGGTGAGTAGTAAACACATCACTATTTGAGGAATCTCCTATAGGACGGCCTGGGGCTTTGTTTTGAGGAAGGGGCTTTGTTTTGAGGAAGGACCTTCAGCTAGCCTATCCGTAAGACAAATATCCACTGCATATTTATTTCCTTATCTATTGATTGAGTCAATGATTCCCTGCACTGTAACTGTTTTTAAAAGGATTTTGATGGAACTGTGATCATGCAATCCTCATTCTGCCATTCACTATGTTTAGGAATTATCCTAAATATGCAAGATAAATTATCATAGAGGCCCCATGATGTATTGTATTGTGAGTACAGTACTGATGTGGGACCCCCCCCATCTCGTCTACCGCGAGGTCCAGAAAGAACATCCCTATTGTCATGTCCTGTGGAGAGCTTGTGTGTGTGTGTGTGTGTGTGTGTGCTCCACTTTGAGAGTTAACAAACCTTGTTAGAGGCTGGAGGAATATGGTTTATTAAACTACTCCCTAAGGGTGTGTATCCTCCACCCTTGGTCAGTGTTTTCTTTAGGCATTACATACCTCATGAACTGGAGCCTCGCAGTTCCTCGTCACTCACATGTTACCAAAATGACTACATTATTTACCATTCATTTCTACTGGGCAGAACATCATCTGAAACACAGCCAAAACAAATGTATCCAACAAGTTTGTAGAGTCACAATCTTGATAAAGTCATTGTGAGCTAGGAAAATTGGACCAAATACTAAATGTAACTTTGTAAGTGAATTTGTCTAAATACTTATGACCCCTTCAAATGAGGGAACTATATACATAAAGTGCTTTAATTTCCAAACGGCAAAACAGATACAGCTGTCTTCAGAACATATTCACACCCCTTAACATTTTCCACATTTTGTTGTGTTAAAATTGATCAAATTGAGATTTTGGCCCTGGCCTACACACAATACCCCATAATGTCAAAGCGGAATTATGTTTTTAGAAATGTTTCTGAATTAGTAAAACATTTAAAACTGATGTCTTGAGTCAGTAAGTACTCAACCCCTTTTGTTCTGTCAAGCCTAAATAAGTTGAGTAAAAATATGCTTAACAAGTTGCAATGTGTTTTAATTTGATTTTTGAATGACGACCTCTTTACCCCACACATAGTTACTTGTAAGGTCCCTCAGTCCAGCAGTGAATTTCAAACACCAGGCAGGGCACCTATTGCTATATGGGTAAAAAAGCAGACATTGGATTTCCCTTTGAGCATGGTGAAGTTATTAATTACACTTTGGATGGTGTATCAATACACCCAGTCACTACAAAGATACAGGCTTATTTCCTAACTCTGTTACCAGAGAGGAAGGAAACCGCTCAGTGATTTCACCATGAGGCCAATAAAACAGTTACGGAGTTGAATGGTTGTGATGGGTAAAATAACTGAGGATGGGATCAACAACCGTTGACTCCACAATACTAACCTAATTTACAGAGTGAAAAGGAAACCTGTACAAAATAAAAAATATTCCAAAACATGCATCCTGTTTACTACAGAGCACTGTAGTACTGCAAAAAATATGACAAAGCTCATTAACTTTGGCAGCGATTTAAAGGTGATTCTAACATGTATAAACTCCAAGGGGTTGAATACTTATCTAATCAGGACATGAGTTATTTTTCATGAATTGTTAACAAATATAATTATTGTTCCACTTTGACAGAACACTTTGTGTAGATCGGTGTCAAACAAGGACAACTCAATTTTAAACCCACTTTGTAACACAACAAAATGTGGAGAAAGTCCAAGGGTGTGAATATTCTCTGAAAGCACTGTAACAATCTCCCTCTAGTACAATATGTTGGCTTTTTACTAGAGCGATTTTACAAGTCATTTGATTTCGTAAATAGAATTTAGTACCTCATTGAATGGATGGTTTACAAGAGCACAGGCTGTGGAAACTGAGTTCTCGTAAGCCAGCAGCATGGCTGCTATTGGGTGCCATCTAGTGACCACATGCAGTATTTTTGGACGACTTCTCAAGTTTTGCTGGCATTTGAAAGCTTAGATTGTGAAAGAACTGGCCCCAAGGCAAATTTCTTGGTCAGATTTCATGTCCTTCCTTTTACTTGGACAAATGTGGTTTTGTGTGTATGAACGGTGAACACCGTTAGGGTGAGGCTGTATACTGGAAGTATTGCCTCAGCCTGATACTCCTTATGCTTTATCAGTTCATTTTATCAGCAGATTTTAGGCTCCTTTATTCAGCATTGTGATCTATCCTGTTAGTGTACTTTCACCACATGGTGGCAGTACTTATGTAATCTGAACCAGAACCTCGGCTCCTCAATCGCTCCATGGAAACAAAAGGAATTATCTCCCCTCCTAAAATGATTACGCGAATAATCTATATCACCACCATGTCAAGGGAATAGTGTTCAACGTATCGAAGGGCGTTGTACCTAATTTAATTACAGTAGTGTATTTCATTTGACAAAGTATTGATCAAAGGCATTGATGTGGAAGGAAGTCCTTTGTTCATGGGATCACTTAGGTGCTTACAAAGCATGGAATGGGTGAGTTTTCCCACTTTAATTAAGTGGATGGACTAAGGGTCTGTGTTTAGGTAAATGTCTTCACCTCCTGCCACACAGCTACTGATGGAGGTTGCAAGACAAAAACACAAGTGAAAAACATGAAAATATGTTCATTTGGGGTCAGGGTTAGTATAGGCTTTTGAATTCTGAATATATCATTTGAACAGAAAAGCTGAAACGTAATGGCTCATGGTGGATATTGTGTGACGTTCTGTGTTGCAGTGTGAACAGTGTCAAAGCGTTTCAACAAAGAAAGCTGACATTTATTAAGGGCTTTTTCTAAAGGTTTCTCATGCCAAATGTGGGCATAGCTGGTTAATGACCAGGATCAAGTGGTCCGACGTTCCAGGGTGGCATGTTCCATCAGCTTCCCACAGTCTCAGGGGACATTAGTGGGCAGCCATATTGCATGGGTGGAGAGATGATTGGCCCACACACTTATTATCAGAGACTTGCTTTAATTAGACATACCAAGTAGGTTACTAAATAAACATAGTGTTAACTTTGTGCCTTGAAGCCGCCCCCCCTCACCAGATAGCATATGAATGCACCGTGGTGAAAATGTTTAGAATTACAGGAAATGAGCTGTAAAACGTCAATGTTTTAAATTTTTTTTTTACATGTGTATAATAGCCTGAGATTTAGCTATACAACTGCAAATCTTTCTCTGCTCCATGGCAATGCGTGTAGAATTGCAGGAAATTTGCTTTACAACGGCAGCATTTTGTCTTTGCTCCATTTGCAAAATTTGTCAAATTGTAGGGTGTTAACTGTCACGGAAAATGTGCAGTACGCCCACTGCAAGTGCTTATCCCTGTGATTTTCAGGAAGGTGTGTCTCCAACATCAGTGTTATCTAACAGCTTGTTCTGTTAAAGGGAAAATGAGTGTCATTTTTAAGCTTGTTCAGATTTAAGCTTGTTCAGATCCTATGGATACCTCTTTTATGTCTCTGCGTGCAGTAAGGGAAAAGGGGAGATACCTAGTCAGTTGTACAACTGAATGCCTTCAACTGAAATGTGTCTTCTGCATTTAACCCAACCCCTCTGAATCAGAGAGGTGCGGGGGGCTTCCTTAATCGACATCCACGTCTTCGTCTGTATCACAACTAAAGTAGCCAAAAGAAATCTTAAAATAAGGCACATTAGTCCGCTTTACAGTGGGTGTTGAGTCTAACTGGCATACATTCGCAGCAAGTTTGGGGAAGAGAATTTTCACTATTAAAAATGCACCTTTTTATAATAAAAGCATTATATGCATTAATTGATTTTTGTGGTCACTTTTGAGTATGTGTTCCATTAGAAAACACATCTTGCTTATAGCCTACTATCGTGTGCTCATTGCTGCGCTTATAATGTGAAGAAATAAACTTAGGCTATCAACATTTTAAGCTAAAGGTTCTGTTGTGTCAGCCTCGTAGTATATTTTTATGCTAGTGGTTGTAATAATTTGGAATCTATCGCATCACACAACTGTCCCAGACTGTTTGGAATATTTATTTCTCGCACATAAAAGAATAGGTGATTTTATTTATTTATTTTTCCTATGGGGGATAGTAGATTGACATAGGCTCGTGCTTTTGCTGTTCGTTTAGGCCGACTCGTTTTGTTGGCTGACGAATGGTAAATGTGGACAGTTCTTCCAATATGCTCCTCGGAATTGGTTAAGGATGCGCATAGTTGTCCCCGATGTGTCGGTCTTCACTTGTAGCCTGTGAGAAAGACCCGATCGATCACATGACAGAACCATGTGAGTGGTGCTTTGGCACACAGCGGGGAGAAGGGAATTATAATGGCCACTGGCCACAAAATGCATGATTTTATTTGGGGGATTATGGCCACACAACGGGGATGCAGCCGGGAAATTGTAAGTGAGAGACTGAAATGTGTACAGCCTGCGCAAAAAAAACAAAGCAGAGCTCATGCCTTTTAATGTTAACTAGCTAACTTCCATTCATGGGCAACGTTAAGCTAGCAAGCAAGCATTTTAGTCAAGTAGTCTAGGACAACAAAAAAGCAATTGTGTACTGTATGATAGAGTGATACTGTTTCATCAACATGAGAGGATGGCATTGGTGTTTCTCTACAAGTAGGGTGAGCCAACATGTTTTTCTACTTGCATGAACACGCGCACACGCAATATGCTTTGTGGACTTCTCTGGACAGTGGTTGCTATCTGGTTTTGTGATACATCAAAGGTGTGGTTGAATTTATTATGCCACTGTCTTGGCCTATATATCACGGTCGCAAGGCATGTAAATTAACTGCATTGCTTGCTCTATAACCTGTTATCACAACCCAGGTTGTAATATGGCTTAAAACAAAATTGGGGTTGGGGAGTGATTTTTACCCACGCACCGCTACTGACTGTCAGCAACGGATGTGTCTGAAATAGGTGAATTCACTCATTTGAAGGGGTGTCCACATACTTTTGGGTGTATGTAGTGTATATGGCAGATATATTCGTGACATTTAAAGGGTAATAACGGTTACATTGCTCATTAGAAGATAGGTGACTAGGCCTCCCGAGTGGTGCAGTGATATAAGACACTGTATCGTAGTGCTTGAGGTGCCACTACTGACCCGGGTTCGTTCCCAGACTGTGTCACAACCAGCCGTGACCGGGAGTCCCGTAGGGCTTCGCACAATTGGTCCAGCATTGTCTGGGTTAGGGGAGGGTTTTGCCGTGGGGGCTGTAGTTGGCTCATTACACTCTAGCGACTCCTTGTGGCGTGCCGGGCATCTGCAGGCTGACTGGTCGTCAGTTGAACAGTGTTTCCTTCAACACATTGGTGCAGCTTGCTTCCGGGTTTCGGAGGACGCATGACTCGACCTTCACTTCTCCCGAGCCCATTGGGGAGTTGCAGCAAGGAGACAAGATTGTCATTGGGGAGAAAAAGGGGGTAAAAAAAAATGTAAATGTATTAAAAAAAAAGATTGCAGGTTCTAGTCTGCTAAGTACTAAACCGTACTGTATTGAAAGGTTACTTTCTCTTGTACACTATAAGACTTGCGAAATCACAAGTAGCCTACTGGATATCTGGAATACTGTAAGTATGCAAATTGTAGCAGAGGGCCAGCTAGATAAGACATGAGAACGAGTTGATGAGCTGGTGTAGTTCTGTGGTGCTGGGAGCCCCAGTGAGACACCCTCTCTCTGCCTGGTAATAATGGGTTTCAGGATGGCTCTGGAGTCTGGAGGGAACCAAACTCTGCTTTTTCTCTCAACTCCTACAGTTCTCTAGGCTGTGGGGTTCAACACGCTCTGTTACTCAATGTGACGCTACACCAGAACATAGTTAGGGTTTCTCATGCAATTTGTTTGGGGTTTAGAATAATAGCTTGTTGTTTTAAAGGCCCAGTGCAGTCAAAAACTTGTCTTGCCCAGTGCAGTCCACACTGTTGAAATAATTGTTTCTGTGATGATAAAGCCCTTTTAGTGTAACAGCTGTTTGAAAAGACCACCTGAAATGTCTGCCTGTTTAGGTGGGATGGAGTTTTGGCCAGCCTGGTTAATTAGTTATTAGACCAATAAGAAAGTGTTCCAAACTTCTCTGCCAATACCGACTAGTTTCCACTCAGACCACTCCGACAGTCCTAGCAAATAGTTGGAGGAGGATTTGCTCTTTGCTAAGAAGCATTTTTTGATTCTGTTACATTTTAATTGAAAACAATAACTTAATTGTTAGACCGAAATGATTTGATATTGAGAAACGGCTGCATTAGACCTGTAAGTCGCCTCGCTCAAGCTCACGCACTCTCACAACATGCGCACACACACGCCAATTAAGCCTGAACTTGTTCAAACGTGTACAGTTTTTGGTAGGAGCAGTGGTGTAAAGTACTTAACCCCAAAAAATACTTAAATATTTTTTTACTTATCTTTATTTATATTTTTGACTACTTTTACTCCACTACATTCCTAAAGACAATATACCTTTTTTTTTCTTTTACATTTTCCCTGACACTCAGTAGTCGTTACATTTTGAATGCTTAGCACAGTGTGCACTTTTGGGGCTATTCTATTGGTTCCATTGCAAGAGGCAAGATCAATCAAGTACAGCTAATGTATCTTTTATGATTTTAAATCATTTTTGAACCCAGGTCTGGTTAAAAAGGACAAGAGACTAGCCAGACATGATTTATTACATATAAAGTGTCACACTGTAGCCCCTGACCATCAGAGTTGTCCTTGTATTCTTGAACAGTTCAGACAACTGTATATTTATAAGCTGTGATATGTAGTTTTCTGTGGCAATGAAATAGAGAGGCAGAAATGAGAAGCAGCTAATTGACTTGCTAAGTATTAAAGAGTAGTGGTCCCCAATTGCATTCAGCCGCGGGCCAATAGTGTTTGACAAAAACAGAATCATTTCCAACCTTAATTACATTAGGATACGATCACATATGCCTCCATTTATGTATGGGAATACTTTGGAACATTTTCTACATTCAAATCACTTTCAGCTGATTTTCTTAGTGATTTTTAGACTTACGTCCAACAATTTTACTCATACAAATTTGGGGGCCAAATAAAATCACTGGGCCTCCTATTGGGGAACCCTGTTATAGAGGGTCTTCTTATCCTGGATGATGTGGCTTTAACGAGGCAAGGATGGTGTTATTGGAGTAATGATATTGAAACATGATCTACCTGATGATTTCAGGATTTCTGTTATGAATATTTAGTCAGCCCTTGGAAGATACATTTACCATAACTGGATGAGTCATTTCTTAATACATTCAAAACCAACATGCAGTTCACAAAATCAAACGGTCTGGCTGTCTCTTCTGAGGAGATTTGAAAGTATTCAGTGCTGCTCTGACTTCAAAGGTCTGTGAACTGACCTAACAGAGCACAGTGTTCCATTCCCTTATATCATGCTGTCTCCAGAGTTGACAACCTCTTAAACTACAGTCTGGCAATGGTGCAGCTCCTGCTCAGGCCCTCCATTCAAACCATTTGATCCAGTCCATCCCTTTTCATATTGTCACCATCTGAGAGTGCTGTAGATCTTGTGAAGTAGCAGGGTCATTCTGCTCAGAGGAAGGGCTAGTAAATGGTTTTCCTGAAACCGCCTGGCAGAATAGTGCTCCGGGGTTACTAATGGCAGCTGGATTCACAGAACCGTTTTCAGAGTAAGATGAAGTGCTCTTGGAAGAGACTGAAATGAATTGGGAAGAGGTGGCCGGCCTCTAAGGTCAAGCTGTTGCTTTAGACTTTTTCCTTCGATGCAAAATTGCTTTTGGACAACATTATAAAAACATCCTCTGATCTTTTCACGTTTTACATAAGATTGCCAGGATTAAATGTGTTAAAGTTAGTCACTTTAACACCTTTGTTTATACCAAAGTCTCGATAAATACATTTCTTCTCTTCTGTCCACAGATCCACCATGTGCTGAGTGTTGACAACCTGGTCCACCCATGCAGGAAGCTCCTAGCCTTTGCCAGATGTGTGTGTCTTAGGGTGGAATGGCCTCCCTACCTCTGCCCGGCTCAGCCTAGGTACGGGTACCGGGCCAGCTCCCAGAAGACCTCTGTGTATGCCTGTCTGACCGGGGCCCTGCTGGAGGCCACCGCCGCCATCGGGGCCCGCAGTGCTCTGCCCAGAGTCACTGTGTGCTCCACTGGCCACGCCATGCTCAAAGGTAAGAGGGGGGCGGTTATAAAGGGCGCAGTGCTCTAAGGCACGGCATCTCCGTGCTAGAGGCGTCACTACAGACCCTGGTTCGATTCCAGGCTGTATCACAACCGTACGTGATTGGGAGTCCCACAGGGCAGCACACAGTTGACACCGCATCGTTAGGGTTTGTCTGGGGTAGGCCGTCATTGTAAATAAGAATTGGTTCTTAACCGACTTGCCTAGTTAATTGAAGGTTAAATTAAATTATTTGTCACGTGCGCAGAATACAGCAGGTAGACCTTACCGTGAAATGCTTACTTACAAGCCCCTAACCAACAATGCAGTTCCAGAAATATAGTTAAGAAAATATTTACTAAATAAACTAAAGTACAGAGTCCATGTGCGGTGGTACATCATAGTTTGTTGAGGTGGACACCAAGGAACTTTGAAACTCTCGACCCGCTCCACTACATCCCCGTCGTTTTTATGGGGGCCTGTTCAGCCCTCCTTTTCCTGTAGTCCACGATCATTTCCTTTTGTCCTGCTCACATTGAGGGAGAGGTTGTTGTCCTGGTACCACACTGCCAGCTCTCTGACCACCTCCCTATAGGCTGTCTCATCATTGTCGGTGACCACTGTTGTCATCAGCAAACTTTAATGATGCTGTTGGAGTCGTGCTTGGCCATTCAGTCGTGGGTGAACGGGGAGTACAGGAGGGGACTAAGCACACACCCCTGAGGGGCACTGGTGTTGAGGATGTAAGCGAATAAAAGTTACTCCAAAATGACACACTAAATTATTTAGCTTTCATTTCTTTTGGGTAATAAATCATTTGAAACAACTAAAATTAACTGCAAATGCATTCAACAAGTGTGGAGAGTCACAAGCTTGATGTAGTCGAATACTACATTTGACTACTTTATTTATACAAATCTTTAGTGGTGTCAATTGTGACCACCTCCCTTTTTTAGAAAAATAAATCAACTTGTTAAACAAAATACATTTTTCTGGGCAATTGTATTAGTATAATATAATTTCCATATTTTTTGGGGAGCATACAATATAGCTCGCTATTTGAATGTTGCTCATTTTTATCTAGGGTGTCAATTTCGTACCCCACTGTATATCTGAAACATTTTACAACCACCAGTAAATCAATGGAACACTTCTTTTCTCAGTGATTTCCCTCCACTTTTGAAATGAGTCATACTGAGCTTTTAGCTGACGTGTTTAGATACTTGACTCCCTTCAGCCTTCGTATGCAAACGGCTCACACAGAGAGGAGCATGGGTGAGAGGAGAGGGAGGAGTGTAGGGGCTATGTGTTTCTCTGTGAGTTGGGGGGGATAGCTGGTGGTAGGGATAGTGGGGTTGTGGGCTGGCTGCAGGTGTTGCTGGTGCATGGCTGAGATTGTGTGTGTGTGTGTAACCTCGGGGAGAAACGAGAGCTGGAGAGGAGCTTCCGCCCCTGGGCTGCTTAAATGTGGACAAGTGCACGTCGCCGGTGCTGTGTGAACAACCACTTAGCTAACAGTAACGACAGGGCTGCTCCCGCCGGCCGCTGCTCAGCCATGAAGCACTCCCGCAGGATGGAACTACATTGTGAAGACAGACGGGATTGCTTTAATGCTTTCATCTTACGGAATTGACTATACTGCGAGTGGGTGGACTATACTGTACGGTCAGTGTGTGGAGGCTCTCTTCACTTAAGTTACCCATCTGCCTGCCCCTGCACCTTAGCAGCCTGCTCAAGTTTCTGTGAGATATCTTCAGTTTCTATAGCCTGCCCCTGTGTTTTGTCACTTGCCTGTGTGACTAGTCTCCACAGGCTGATTTCTGTCTCCAGTGCTGTCACTGACTGTTGCTACTCCTGTCGGTCTGTCCGTAGCTAGTTTATCAGGACGGTTTTAAACACAGTTTATTGCAATTCTACGTATTTTTCAATGGGACCGAAAGTCATTTTTCCAGTTTTAAAGCTACAGTGCCTTCAGAAAGTATTCATACCCCTTATTCCACTTTCTGTTATGTTACAGCCTGAATTCAAAAAATATTTTTTTTCGCACTCATATACACAATAACCCATAATGACAAAGTGAAAACATGTTTTTTGAAATATCTCATTTACGTAAGTATTCACACCCCTGAGTCAATACATGTTAGAATTATCTTTGGCAGCGGTTATAGCTGTCAGTCTTTCTGAGTAAGTCTCTTAAGGGCATTGCCCACCTGGGGCTTAATGTATCAATATTGTGTAGAAACTATTCTAAAATACTACTTATGAACTGAATTTACAATGTTCGTATGCATAGAAAACATGTGATTTTATGTATAAGCACACTGGTAGAAGAGAACCATTGCTAAATACCAATTATTCTCAGTGCTCATGCGCGACCTTGGCTATTTGCATTTTGAAACGCCCCTAATTAACCATATATGGTCAATCATCCCTTTAAAGCCTGTGGGGAATATACAGCCCTGTACCATGAAATACAACGATGCAACCCAAAAAGACTCTACGATTAGTTTTCTTTTCGGAGACTGAAAAAGAGGCGCTGGTGTCAGATTGAGTACAACCGAAGGGTTTGGCTTCTCAGTTGTGGCTTGACCAGTAAAACTAAAAACATAGCTACAAAGAAAAGACCATTAAGACGATTAGTTGCTTTAGAAATGGCAAATATACTTCAAATGAGTAGGCAACACACACCAAAAAGCCATCCATCCTCAACAGCTCCCTCCTGTAGGCATATAGGCCAACATTGCTGTTCTGCTGAATGAACGAGTTGTGCGTACCACCTTGCCACCACATTCAGCAGTGTCTTTTGCGTGTCACATAACCGATCACCTGCACATTAAGAGTGGAAGCCTTTTCTGTTCACATAGTTTATTCATCGCCAGTTTTGCGATGGTGCTTTTATAGCTGTGGGTGCCGTCTATTGCTCTGTTCATATTTCGGAACGCATTGATGGCAAAGAACCCCCTCTTGACTTCAACCTGTTGTGTGATAATGTATGTTAGTTTTGTTGCTTGCATCCAAAGAATTGGCTCATCGAGGGCTGTGAAGATGCCAATCGACAAGCTCCCGCTGAAAAGTGCTGTTGCCAAAAACCTGAGGGTGGATAGCACTGGAATGGCACGTGTATGCTTTTTTTTAAAAAGTAGGTCTTAAATCCTTGCAAAGATCCTGTAAGATTGGTTTTGGAAAACAATATCTGTACTTTCTGCAAAAAAGTCCCACCAGTCTCTAAAATACGCTCTCTGCCAACTGCAGAAAATCTGTAACTAGGCCACTCAGGAACGTTCTTGGTAAGCAACTCCAATGCATATTTGGCCTTGTGTTTTAGGTTATTACCCTGCTGAAAGGGGAATTTGTCTCCCAGTGTCTGTTGGAAGCCGAATGATCCAGGTTTTCCTTTAGTATTTTGTCTGTGTTTAGCTCTATTCCGTTTCTTTTTATCCAAAAACACCCTCCATAGTCCTTGTAGATGACAAGCATACCCATAACATGATCCAGCCACCCCCATACTTGAAAATATGAAGGGATACTCAGTGACGTGTTGGATTTGCACCAAACATAACGTTTTGCATTCAGGACATAGTTCATTTCTTTGCCTCGTTTTTGGCTGTTTAACTTTATATCCTTGTACAAAACATGCATTCTGTTTGTAGACTTCATATTCACTTTGTCATTTAGGTTAGTATTGTGGAGATACATCCTCAGTTTCCTCCTCTATCACAGCCATTAAACTCTGTAACTGTTTAAAATCACCATTGGCCTCATGGTGAAATCCCTGAGTGGTTTCCTTCCTCTCCAGCAACTGAGTTAGGAAGGATGCCTGTGTCTTTGTGACTGGGTGTATTGATACACCATCCAAAGTGTAATTGATTACTTCACCATGCTCAAAGGGATATTCAGTATCTGCTTTTTATTTTATTTATTTTTTACCAATCTTCTAATAGGTGACCTTTCTTTACAAGGCATTTGAAAACCTCCCTTGTCTTTGTGGTTGAATCTGTTTGAAATTCACTGCTCGACTGAAGGAACCTTACGGATAATTGGATGTGTGGGGTACAGCGATGAGGTAGTCATTCAAGAAAATCCATGTTAAACACTTATTGCACACAGTGAATCCATGCAACTTATTATTTGACTTGTTAAGCATGTTTTTACTCCTTTAGGCTTACCATCAGAAAGGGGTTGAATGCTTATTGGTTCAAGACATTTCATCTTTTCCTGTTTTTATTAATTTGTAAACATTTAGAAAAAGGCCACTTTGACATTATGGGGTATTGTGTGTAGGCCAATGGAAGAAAAACGAAATATCTAATCCATTTTAAACTCGGTCTGTAACAATAACAAAATGTGGAAAAAATTCAAGAGGTGTGAATACTTTCTGAAGGCACTGTAATTACCTGCGATTCTACACATTTTGCCATGACTTATGCCATGTTAATGATATCTGAGGGAGAGTGACTAAGAAAATCAAGGGGGACGCCTGGAGGTTAGGGCATCTGGGCACATGCCATGCATGCTTGGTCAGTGTTCGGCCATGGTTACTACAAGTTTAGATAGCTGGCTAGACTGGTAAATTAGCCTAAAGATTTTTTGCTGACATGGTTAA
This sequence comes from Oncorhynchus mykiss, assembly GCF_013265735.2. Taxonomy (NCBI): domain Eukaryota; kingdom Metazoa; phylum Chordata; class Actinopteri; order Salmoniformes; family Salmonidae; genus Oncorhynchus; species Oncorhynchus mykiss. The sequence continues at coordinate 13,105,146 of NC_048584.1, read as the reverse complement.
TTCAGTGACTGACATAACAAGAGAAACTGCTGATGCACAACTACATTTCGAAATTGCACCTGTATCCTAATAATCTAACTCAACAGTGGGTGGGGGTCGCTATAATTTCTTAATCCGGCCCTGATTGTCATCACAGCAGCGGTGAGTAACGTCAGACTTCATGTTCAAGGTTCTGTGCTCTGCTCGGGTCAATATACTGTAAATATCCAGGTGATTCATCATACCGTGTGGTTCATGCTACAGTAATTGAAAGCTTCTTAGTTGGTGGCACCAACACACGATTTGGTAGCACCCACAAAAAATTGCGGTGCACACACAATAGAAAAAATAGTCATCTTTATAAAGTCATTCAGTGCTTTTATTGAGGGTCAATAGACTTCTGATATGGCTTTCGATAAATGCGTTGTTTAATCTAACCTGTTCATGCAGGAATGCATGGTTCAAGATATTTTGATGTGTAATACAATTCATGTCAATCAATGGATTATATGTTGACAAATAAGCATTTATTGTTATTTTATTGTTAAAATAGGGCTCCAGAATTCAGATTTTTCCTATGTTCAATAGATATAAATTTGCCTACATCTTTATGTGCACTAATATCATAGGCTAAGTTATTTGGGGCTAATTCACCATCTGAGTAAGTGGAAACTTAAAACACATTAGCTAGATCGCTAATTCTAAACTTAATATCCACTGATATTGAGCTCAGGTGCATCCTGTTTCCATTGATCATCCTTTGTTTCTACAACTTAATTGGAGTCCACCTGTGGTAAATTCAATTGATTGGACATGATTTGGAAAGGCACACACCTGTCTATATAAGGTCCCACAGTTGACAGTGTATGTCATAGCAAAACCAAGCCATGAGGTCGAAGGAATTACCAGTAGAGCCCCTGAGACCGGATTGGGCCGAGGCACAGATCTGGAGAAGGGTACCAAAAATGTCTGCAGCATTGACCATCCCCAAAGACACATAGTATTCTTATATGGAGAAGTTTGGAACCACAACGACACTTCCTAGAGCTGGCCGCCCGGCCAAACTGAGCAATCGGGAGAAGGGCCTTGGTCAGGGAGGTGATCAAGAACTAATGGTCAGTCTGACAGAGCTCCAGAGTTCCTCTGTGGAGATGGTTGTCCTTCTGGAAAATTCTCCCATCTCTGCAGTACTCCACCAATCAGGCCTTTTATGGTGGAGTGGCCAGATGGAAGCCACTCTTCAGTAAAAGGCACATGACAGCCAGCTTGGAGTTTGCCAAAAGGCACCTAAGGACTCTCAGACCATGAGAAACAGGTTTCTTTGGTCTTATGAAACCAAGATTGAACTCTTTGGCTGAATACAAAGCATCATGTCTGGAGGAAACCTGCCTCCATCCCTACGGTGAAGCATGGTGGTAGCAGCATCATGCTGTGGGGATTTTTTTCAGAGACCGGGACTGGGAGACTAGTCAGGATCGAGGGAAAGATGAATGGAGCGAAGTACAGAGAGCTCCTTGGCGAAAACCTGCTCCAGAGTGCTCAAGACCTCATACGGGGTCAAAGGTGTACCTTCCAACAGAACAATGACCCTAGGCACACAGCCAAGACAACGCAGGAGTGGCTTCGGGACAAGTCTCTGAATGTCCTTGAGTGGCCCAGCCAGAGCCCGGACTTGAACCCGATCGAACATCTCTGAAGATGCCTTGAAATAGCTGTGCAGCGACGCTCAATGTCAAGTGGTCTGAAGACTTTCCTAATGCACTGTACATGCACATATTACCTCGACTAACCTGTATATAGCCTCGTTATTTTAATGTTATTGTTATTTTAATTTTACTTTGACTAAATAAACTAATCTTTTTCTTAACCCTTGTTTTTCTTAACTACGTTGGTTAAGGGCTTCTAAGTAAACATTTCACGGTAAGGTCTTAACCTGTTGTATTCCGGTCATATGACAAATAACATTAGATTTGAAATCTAATTTACCCCTTGTTGTCAATTATGACACTAATGTTTCTGACCCATATCGATGATACACAGAACCAACTTTTCAGGTGTTAAAACTGCCTAAGCGGCAATTGACCCTTAGAATTTGTGTACAGTAGGCCTTATTGTCTCACTGGAAAATACAACTATATCCCAGAGTTAGGTGTTCAGAAGACTGAGGCAGGTTTTCCTTAAACTTTTTACCTGGGCTTTTCTCCCTTATATGTATTGTTATTCTGACAAATTCCCCAGTCCCTGTTTCACTCTGCGTTGTATTCGATTTGAAGTTTGACATTTAGGCCAAAAACTTTTATTTGCCGTTTTGTAGTATTGTTCAACAGCCATGTTGCAAACAGAATGGATGATTTGGAATGTTTTTGTTTTTTTAACAGACTTCTTTCTTTTCACTTTGTCATACAAGCCAGTAATGTTGAGTGAATACAATGTTAATCCATGCACAGTTTATCAGCTCAGCCAATGAATTCAGTGGCTTTTTAAAATTATCTTAAACCTTGTAGTGATGTCCCTGAGCAGTTTCCATTCATTTTTTTCCCAGCTCAGTGCGGAAGGATGGCCAGATATTTGCGGTGTTTGGGTGATTTTAGATTTTTTTGTTCAATTTAAACTTTATTTAACTAGGCAAGTCAGTTAACCTCGTAAGGACCAGACCCTTTTTTTTTCTTTTCAATTTTCACCTAAAATTACATACCCAAATCTAACTGCCTGTAGCTCAGGACCGGAAGCAAGGATATGCATATTCTTGATAACATTTGAATGGAAACACTTTGAAGTTTGTGGAAATGTGAAATTAATGTAGGAGAATATAACACATTATATATGGTAAAAGATAATGCAAAGAAAAAAATGTTTGTTTTTCTCCATCTTTGAAATGCAGGAGAAAGGCCACAATGCATTATTCCAGTTTAGGCGCAGTTTAGATTTTGGCCACTAGATGGCAGCAGTGCATGTGCCAAGTTTTAGACTGATCCAATGTATTTCTGTTCAAAATGTTGAATCAAGTCTGGCCAAATGTGCCAAATTGGTTTATTAATACATTTTCAAGTTCATAACTGCACTCTCAACAATAGCATGGTATTATTTCACTATAACAGCTACTGTAAATTGGACATTGCAGTTAGCTTAAATTCTTGTTAATCTTTCTGCCCATATCAGATTTGTCTATGTCCTGGGATATGTTCTTGTTACTTACAACCTCATGCTAATCACATTAGCGCACGTTAGCTCAACCGTCCCGCAGGGGGGGGACAATGACGGATTACACCGGCCAAACCCGGGCGATACTGGGCCAATTGTGCGCCGCCCTATGGGATTCCCAATCACGGCCGGTTGTGATACCATCAGGATTCGAACCAGGGTGTCTAATGACGCCTCTAGCACTGAGTTGTAGTGCCACTCGGGAGCCCAAGTGGGAACCCACCACCCATAGAGGAATTACAATACTGGACCATACTAAAAGGGATATTCAGTTATTCAGTGTTAACAAATTATTTCTTAATCTCCCCTGATCTACGCCTGTCTAAAAATCTATTCTATACATGCTTTTTAAAGCTCATTGGTGTGTCTGAGGTTCAATCATTGTTTGACATTCATTGGTCCAAAGGGACCTTACAGGGAAAGTTATTCTTAAATCACAAGAACTACTACTTTTGCAAATAGATGTGTAAATCAATGGAGAATGAATCACAATTGAATCACTTTTTAGATTGAAATTTAAGGCAGCAGAATGTGAACTGTGCAAAGGTAGACTTTCAGTAGGTACTATAAATGTGGGATTCTGAGGGCACTGAAGTTTAATGTCTGAACTACGGAGTTTAAGACATGTTTGTTATGAAAGGCCGTGGTGTTCAGCTTTCTCACCATGTTTAATATTACCTTGGCATTGACATTGAAGTTAACATTTTTAGTTGACTATGTACATCTGTCTGTCTCTCAGAGCGTCAGATGTGCAGCATGTTAGTGTCGAGCGCCCTTCCGCCCAACATGATGGACATCAGCAAGGAGCTGGCTGAGCTGTGCCACCTGATCCAGTTCCCCGAGGAGATTGCTCGGATCCTGACGGAGCAGGAGCAGCAGCTGTACCGACGCATCTTACCCCTGGACTACCTCTGCTTCCTCACTAGGGACCTGGGCAGCCCCGACTGTAGCAAGCACCTGCACCCCAGCCTCGAGGACTCGCTGTCGGGCCCGGCCTTGCCCACGCAGACCCAGAGGAACTCTGTGGAGGACCTGGTCACACGATTCAATGAGGTGAGACTATTGTAGAGAGGATATGCTAATGTTACTATGCTTTGAGTGGTCAATAACAATCCTTGTCCTAAATATCTAATGGATGGGATTCAAATAATGAAGGTCTTGATGGTTAATGAAGTTGGGTCATGTGTGTTTAGTGATGGGCTAGAACAAAAGCCTGCGCACATTGTTGCTCTCCGGGACCAAGATTGGTGATCACTCTTGTACTAGATTATCAAGGTTCTCACTTGACAGTAATGTTAGAGTTATAATTTTTTGTAGAATTGACCACCTCGTGCTATAGTGTATCTTATTCTGACAGTTTTTCTCATACTTGTGGTGATTACACTAAACTCAGCCCTTTGAGCTACTCCCTACGCTGATTGATTTTGAGATTTAACAACTATGAAAAACGTATCTGCCACATCGGAATAAGGTCAGTCCCAAGCACGGAGTACCGAGCGGAGGAGTGGAAATGTCATCTTTAGGTTGCATGTCTTAACATCAGCTGGCTTTCATTAAGTGAACAAAGCAGAGGGAGTAAAAAATACAATTCCCCAAATGTGCATCCTGACCATTTTTGGTTATGTGGCAGAGCTCGAACCAAATGAGTGACTCTTCCCAATAGAGAACAAGTCTGACAACCTCCACAGCATGATGAGATGGACTCACTGTGTGCTGGGTTACCTGCTGTGTCCCAGTTTCCCAAACTGGAGCAGATAAACTGGGGGAAGTTATTGGATGGTTTGAGCCTGTAGTAGCTGTCTGGAGTGGTTATTTCTGACAAACACAATATGCTCCTATGGTGAGTTTGTAATAACTCTCTGTCAACCTTCAATATGTAAAAGTTTCATCATGGGAATCCTGAACCCTAATAATGCTATAGCACACACAACAAATGAATCAAGTTTGTAAGTACATTGTGTAGGTTTTTATTCACTGATCAAATGACGCCAATAGGATGTAATCAAAGTGCCGCTTGGTTTTCAGTCCAGTCGATTATAGGTTGTCATTCTGATGCAACCCTTGTGTTATTATCAAAGGGACACCACATAACAGCTAGAGCCTATTTTAGATCACCACCGATCTCTCACCATTTAATACTGACTTAGCACAACTCCCATCCTCCCATCGATATCTAGAATATCAGCTGCTCTGCGCCTGCCTCTAATCTACTTGGCCTACCAGTGCTTTCAAGTCCACCGCCAAAACGGTTTATAACGCTGAGAAACATAACTTATTTGAATCCAAACGGACATTATAGCTATCTCATGTACTGCAAACACTTGGAGAGGGAGAAAAGGAATGTTTTCGCTTCTCTATCACTTTGGTACTGTCTCTCAGTGACGGTCGTTCCTGGAAACGAGGGAGGAGGATGTATGGGTGGGTGATATCTGTAATGGGGCTGTAACTTTATTTAGTGTCTCTGAAGTGTTTTCTCTGGAGGAAATCAAACTGTTTCAAACCCACAGTTTGGTACGTATTGCAGTTTTAGGGTACCGTTTTCGGTACAGCCGCAAAATAAAATGCCATTGATCCAGATCTGATGCTGCGTTTGTAACTTTGTAGGAGGTGGGAATTTACCAGTTGTGAAGCCATAAATACTAGTTGGATGCGTTCATGTGATTTGGACTTGTCAACCATAAACTAAAAGTACAGCTGTCATGCTGGTTAACAAATGATAGTTAAAAAAAACACTAATAGTTTGCATTTTATAAATGTTTAGTTGCATTTAAATGTTGCAAATGCTGTTAGACGCCATTTCCTTAGTAGGTGACATCCGAGGTCACCATGTGGGAGAAGAGCTTGCTTAGGATGATAGATTTTCCCAATAGTACTTGTGCAAAAAACTAAGCAGAGCTAATGGCTTTCATGCTCCTTTTTTCAAATCATCATTAGTCGCATCATGCAGCCTTAGAATGTATTACAAATCTAAACAAATAGTCCAACATTTGTATCACATCTAAAGTTACATAATGCTAAATTAAGCATAGGTGTACCTGTTTCTTTGTTAACTGCTCAACATAGAATAGCCGCATGTGTGCACTGCCTCAAACGTTTGGATAAAATATTTGTTATATTTTATTCAGCTATTTTCAATTGTATTCTTCATACTGTAAAATAATGCCACGGAATTCAAAGATAAGTTTGTTTGCTAAATGAACTAGTGTAGCCCATAGCCAGATCAGGGCCTAACATTGCTACAACGCAGAGTATGCTATTCTGTTCTTCTGAAATAGACTACCTTTTTTTCTTCATATCATGTTTCTTTAGAACTGTCTAAAATCAATAATGGATTTATTGTGATGGTGTAGGCTATATTATTTATTATATTAATTAATTATATATTATTTAATATACTTTTTTTAAATGTAGGTGTTCCAAAGGTCTGCATCAGTGGTATCATGTCTGGAAGCCAGGAGATGCTAAATGTGTTAACTTCTCTGGCACAAGTGGGACGGTAGCGTCCCACCTCGACAACAGCCAGTGAAATTGCAGGGCATCAAATTCAAAACAACAGAAATCCCATAATTAAAATTCCTCAAACATACAAGTGTTTTACACCATTTTAAAGAAACTTCTTGTGTCCAATTTCAAAAAGGCTTTACGACGAAAGCACACCAAACGATTATGTCACAGAAAAACACAGCCATTTTTCCAGCCAAAGAGAAGAGTCACAAAAAGCAGAAATAGAGATAAAATTCATCACTAACCTTTGATCTTCATCAGATGACACTCATAGGACTTCATGTTGCCTACAATGTGATTTTCTGGATTTTTTGTCTCTCATTTTGTCTGTCATAGTTGAAGTGTACCTATGATGAAAATTACAGGCCTCATCTTTTTAAATGGGAGAACTTGCACAATTGGTGGTTGACTAAATACTTTTTGGCCCCACTGTATATACAGTGGGGAGAACAAGTATTTTATACACTGCGGATTTTGCAGGTTTTCCGACTTACAAAGCATGTACAGGTGTAATTTTTATCATAGGTACACTTCAACTGTGAGAGACGGAATATAAAACAAAAATCCAGTAAATCACATTGTATGATTTTTAAGTAATTAATTAGCATTTTGTTGAAGGATCAAAAATATTTTTACCAGTCGGAGCTCGTTTTTTTCCACATTCCCAGTTGTCTTGAACGCACTGAGTCAGAGATTTCTGAGTTCCCTGTTGTTTTGAACGCGGCATCAGATTGTAACTATGGTACCTAAGGGTTGGCAGCTCAGACCCTCCTTTCCAGGGGTTTTATTTTTATTTAACTTTTGTTCATAAATTTATTCATAAATCCCCCATCGTAATATTTCCTGCATCATATCCCCCCTCGACGCCTTCCCCCATTTTTTTTTTTTACCACACATGGAATTGAAAACCCCCCTAAAATGGTTTCATCCCTGTTTAGCTTTCATGCTGCAGTTAGGCTAGGCTTGTATTTGGTGTGATGATCTGTGAGGTGATAACATTATATTTTCCTTGTGATTTGTCAAAAACGGGTAACAACTTGTCAAGTGATTTGCTCCGGTTCTTGTATGCACTGTAACAAGTACATTGAAGATTTTAATATGCTGGAAAGTGGCTAAACTAAGTAAAGATTTTTCAGGCAATGGGACAGCTATCTTTGACTTTGTATATTTGCGTCTTATAGTGAATGGCATTCTGTGATCAGGGAGTTTTTGCTTGTCTAACATAAACAAACATGGCTGCCATCATAAAGAATTTAGCTGCTGTCAGCTTAGCTGATGCACATCTCTTTTCTAAACATTATTATTATTCATCCCTTGTGCTCACCAGATATGTGGTACATTGTAAACTAGTCTAGATGCTACGTCGCTAACACATGTTTTGTTTTTTTGTCAGCGCAACATGTTATTTAGACTGGTTTATGGAATAAGTTTGGATGTGTTCCGTGTGATGTTTGGATGATAAAGTTTGCGTTTATCTTTTACAATAAAAGGTGCAATAAAGTTCTGAAGACTTATCTCCCATCAGTACAAAAACATTGTTTGGATGCTTTTCAGACAGCAATGCTGTTTAGATGCGTTTTGTTGCATCATACGTTCTGTTGATACTGTTCCAATCACTTATTTGTGATGGTACGCTACAGGGACCTCTCAACAATGATCACAAATATGTGATCGTATGCGTCAAAGGGTTAACCAATGACAGGCATTCCGCATTTAACCCCATCCCTTTTTTGTTTTTTTTGTTTGATGTGCAAAAACAAATAAGCCATTTTCAGTGTGTTCTATTTCTATTCAAAAACAAATAAACAAGCCATTTTCACGTTCCCGATTTGCCCCATTTTAATCAAGAAAACAAATTATCTAAATGTACACTGACCATAATCTTACCTCAGGAATCTTGACATAATGTTGTCCAGGACATAGGCTAATTATCTTGACCGCAGTAACAATAGACACCCAAATGTTCTGTCAATTCTCCAGCTCAACAATAATTCCAGCACTTTGGCTGTTGTTCAATCGCATGCAGTATCACACCCGCTCTGTATCATTTGACTTTCATTAGGGCTGTGGCGGTTACTGTCATGCAAAAATCTGCCTGTCTCATGGTATTTGACCATTAATTAACATTTAACATGTTTAGCATCTCCAGACCTCCATGCATACAAGCTGCTGATGTATCCCTTTGGAACATCCTACATTTAAAGGTATATTAAATCAATATACAGTCATGGCCAAAGGTTTTGAGAATGACACATATTAATTTCCACAAAGTTTGCTGCTTCTGTGTCCAGATATTTTTGTCACATGTTATGGAATAGTGAAGTATAATTACAAGCTTTTCATAAGTGTCAAAGGCTTTTATTAACAATTACATGAAGTTGATGCAGAGAGTCATTATTTGCTGTGTTGACCCTTCTTTTTCAAGACCTCTGATATCCGTCCTGGCATGCTGTCAATTAACTTCTGGGCCACTGATGGCAGCCCATTCTTGCATAATCAATGCTTGGAGTTTGTCAGAATTTGTGGGGTTTTGTTTGTCTATCCACCTCTTGAGGATTTACCACAAGTTCTCAATGGGATTCAGGTCTGGGGAGTTTCCTTGCCATGGACCCAAAATATTGATGTTTTGTTCCCCGAGCCACTTAGTGTTACGAGAATTTTCAATGACGATAACTTAACAATTATTTAAGCTTTGACCAATCCCCGAGGTTTGTAAGACCCTGGGTTTAATAATAATTAGGCAAAGACTCAGATTCTGCAAAAGGTCCGTAAACTTTATTCAGAGAACGTTCTAAAGTCCACCAAAATGTGAGCAGTCTTTATAACCCCCCATATACATACAAACAGTAGGTGGGCTGTATCATTTTCCACAGTTCACATTCCTCGTTTATCACTATTCAACCAAGCTGGCAGTTCCATGCCGTTCCCTTCCTCCCTAGATTAGAGGGGCCTTGACAGGGCCTCTTTCCTGTCGTAAGTTCCAACCAGGTCAGGTCATGTATAGTTCAATTGTCCTCTGTTTTCTCAGTCACACATTTCTCACCCTTACATTATTGGATTATTATGCTAATACATTTCACATAATCTAATAATTACATTTCAGGGTGCAATTCCTTAGTCATTACTTTAAACATAGAAATTCCCTTATCGCTTAATTATCACTTTTGCCTTATGCCAAGGTGCTCCATCATGCTGGAAAAGGCATTGTTCGTCACCAAACTGTTCCTGGATGGTTGGGAGAAGTTTTTCTCCGAGGATGTGTTGGTACCATTCTTTATTAATGGCTGTGTTCTTAGGCAAAATTGTGAGTGAGCCCACTCCCTTGGCTGAGAAGCAACCCCATACATGAGTGGTCTCAGGATGCTTTACTGTTGTCATGACACAGAACTGATGGTAGCGCTCAACCTTGTCTTCTCCGGACAAGCTTTTTTTCCGAATGCCCAAACAATCTGAAAGGGATTCATCAGAGAAAATGACTTTACCCCAGTCCTCAGCAGTCCAATCCCTGTACCTTTTGCAGAATATCAGTCTGTCCCTGATGTTTTTCCTGGAGAGAAGTGGCTCTTTGCTGCGCTTCTTGACACCAGGCCATCCTCCAAAAGTATTCGCCTCACTGTGCGTGCAGATGCACTCACACCTGCCTGCTGCCATTCCTGAGCAAGCTCTGTACTGGTGGTGCTTCGATCCCGCAGCTGAATCAAATTTAGGAGACGGTCCTGGCGCTTGCTGGACTTTCTTGGGCGCCCTGAAGCCTTCCTCACAACAATTGAACTGCTCTCATTGAAGTTCTTGATGATCCGATAAATGGTTGATTTAGGTGTGACCTTACTGGCAGCAATATCCTTGCCTATGAAGCCCTTTTTTGTGCATAGCAATGATGACGGCACGTGTTTCCTTGCAGGTAACCATGGCTGACAAGGGAAGAACAATGATTCCAAGCACCACCCTCCTTTTGAAGCTTCCAGTCTGTTATTCAAACTCAATCAGCATGACAGAGTGATCTCCAGCCTTGTCCTCCTCAACACTCACACCTGTGTTAACGAGAGAATCACTGACATGTCAGCTGGTCCTTTTGTGGCAGGGCTGAAATGCAGTGGAAATGTTGTTTTGGGATTCAGTTCATTTGCATGGCAAAGAGGGACTTTGCAATTAATTGCAATTCATCGGATCACTCTTCATAGCATTCTGGAGTATATGTAAATTGCCAGCAGCAGACTTTGTGAAAATTGATATTTGTGTCATTCTCAACTTTTGGCCACGACTGTACACCATCACAATAAATCCATTATTTATTTGAGTCGGGTCTGAAGAAACATTATGATATGAAGAAAATGTATTTCAGAAGAACAGAATGAGTTGTAGGCCTATGTTATCTGGCTATACTCCATGCCATAGGCTGTAGGCTTTTTCATTTAGCTGACAATATATGCTTTTATTGTATTGTATGATTAATGTAATTGAACTTAACTGAATGAAATAGAAAGGATATTTTCCCATTACGGATCGAGTGCGTTTATGAAGTGGCTATGTTGAGCTTAAAAGTGATCATTTGAAAAAGGTCCTATTTGCTAGATTTAGAGTTTTGGGTACTTTAGTTGTGAATATGATACAAATCTTAGAACGTCTTAGAAATCCAGACATCTAAATGCTGCATGCGGGGACAGGACTCTACCCTAAATGCCTGATTGGTGGAGTGCTTTAAAGATGGGAGAACCAAACTCTGGCGCTCTATCAGAGTGACCATTGGGTTCTTGGTCACCTCCTTGACCAAGGCCCTTCTCTCCTAATTGCTCAGTTTGTATTATTTTGAATGTACCCATGTTTCCCATTGATGTCCTATACTTATTCACTTAAAAAAGGTAAATTATTATGACTTGTATTGTAACAGCTCCAAACAGATGCTCGCTGGCACCCTAGTTTATAGAAAGACCCATAACTGCGTCAACATATTTGAGGTGTTGGCAGCTGCATAGGCTATTCTTGATGAGCATGGCGACATACTGTTTTCATTTTATCCAGAACTTTCTGTCCATCGGTTGTAATTTCCTGGGAAGCCCCCCACCACTCAAATAATCTACTGGGAAGCCCCCCCACCACTCGGCGTCATAGTCCTACAGAACTAGTTCCTGGCTGCGCCTCACAAAAGGACAGTTTGAAATGCGCCAATTAGAGTTTCAATTTTGTTGTTGAGGTGCACGTGAGCTCTAGTTGAATGGAATAGCCTGCCATGTTTATTTACTCTAGGCATAGGACTGCAATGCAGACCTAGTGTTTTTGTTGGAAATATATTTTTATTGTAAACTGAGGTCCCTGTTCAGAATGGTACAAATACATGTACCATTACACCCCTAATCAGGGTCCTGCCTGTGGAACTGTTTATCTAACCATCATTGTTTCGGGGGGGGGGTGGTTAGCTACAACATGACAGCTGGCAAATATTTGCGCCAACTGTTATGTCCAGGCCACGGTTTCTGCCAGCACTTGGATAAAGCCAATATAGCTTTTGCCTTAGGCCTACTATTGTGTTGGATTTATGTGCCAGTGAAACAAACAAGACCTGGTGCAATCAGGAGTTTCATGACTTGTTGTGGTGCCAACTACCAGCATCTTTTTGTATTTGGTTGGAGATGGTGACAGCGAAACCTGGGTTGAATTTAGGCTTATTTCCGTTTCAATGAGTTCACCTTGGTTCATCATAAATCATGCTGTGTAGAACATTAACCTGTGCAGTGAGAAACACTAGTCCTCGTCCTTGGTCTTTCACTCTAGGGTTATGTCCAAAATGGCACCTTATTCCCCATATAGTGCACTACATTAGACTAGAGCCCTATGGACCCTAATAAAGGTAGTGCACTATGTAGAGACTTGAAGTGCAGCCTGGCTTTTACAGATCATTGGCAGGTCATGAAGTAGTCTGTTTTAACACCGAGGTGCTCCAGAGGTGAGCTTGTGGGGTCCATGTTCTAACTGAGATTTGCTGCATCTAATAGGTGAGCTTGTGGGTGACCTGGTTAATCCTGACTGCGGGTACCATGGAGAAGAAGAGAGAGATGTTCTCCTACCTGGTCCATGTAGCCAAGTGCTGCTGGAACATGGGCAACTACAACGCTGTCATGGAGTTCCTGGCTGGACTACGGTATTTATGACTGACAACACTATAGTACAAATACATTTATTACACATCTAGCTTAGTCTTCCTACAGTATCTGTAAATTGTCATATTCAGAACGCAGCTATTGAAAGTCTTTCTGGATAAGTGTCTTCTACAATGTACAAAAACAATGTAGTTAACTTCTTTGGTACTGGGGGGCAGTATTGAGTAGCTTGGAAAAGGTAAGGTGCCCAGAGTAAACTGCCTGCTACTCAGGCCCAAAAGCTTGAATATGCATCTTATTAGTATATTTGGATAGAAAACACTGAAGTTTCTAAAACTGTTTGAATGATGTCTGTGAGTATAACAGAACTCATATGGCAGGCAAAAACCTGAGAAAAAATCCAACCAGGAAGTGGGAAATCTGAGGTTTGTAGTTTTTGCCTATCAAGTATACATGGGGTCATATTGCACTTCCTAAGGCTTCCACTAGATGTCAACAGTTTTTAGAACCTTGTTTCAGGCTTCAACTGGGAAGGGGGAGAGAATGAGAGCTGTTTGAGTCAGGTGTCTTGCAGAATGCCATGAGCTAAATTATGCGCGCGGCCGTGAGCGGTAGCTGCGTTCAGACAAAGGAATTGTCCGGTTGACATAAGAGAAGATTTATGATAAAAACATCCTAAAGATGGATTCTATACATCGTTTGACATGTTTCTACGAACTGTAATAAAACTTTTTGGACTTTTCGTCTGGACTTGCCCGCACCTCGTGAGTTTGGATTTGTGAACTAAAAGCGTGAACAAAAAGGAGGTATTTGGACGTAAATTATGGACTTTATTGAACAAATCAAACATTTATTGTGGAACTGGGATTCCTGGGAGTGCATTCCGATGAAGATCATCAAAGGTAAGTGAATATTTATAACGCTATTTCTGAGTTTTGTGACACACAGCCATTTTCCAACCAAGGAGATATGTTTTTCTGTGGCTAGGTGCTGACTTAATATAATTAGCAATTTCACTGGCAATTTCACTAGCGTCCCACATATCCCAGAGAAGTTAAGATGTGGTTAGATCAATATGGAATTATTCTCTGCTCCAGGTCTCGTAAAGTGCTGAAGATGTGGCAGTTCATGGACCAGTCAGACATTGAGACCATGCGCAGCCTGAAAGATGCCATGGCGCAGCACAAGTCTTTGTCCGAGTACAGGAAGGTGGCACTTAACATCCCAGGGTGCAAGGTGGTGCCCTTCTGTGGTGTCTTCCTCAAAGAGCTGAGTGACGCGTTGGATGGAGCAGCCAGCATTATCAGCCTGCGCCACTCACCGCATGACTTGCCAGAGGTAAAGTGGGCCAGGCTTGTAGCAGTGGCTGAATAAAGCTCGGTGTACTGACAACACCTGCTATCACCCTAAAGCTTTGAACACCGCTTTGATGGATCTTCCGGATCCTGTTTTCGCTTTGTCATTGATTTTGTGTGGGCGTGTTGGCGTGTGTTGGTGTGTGGCGTGTGTGTGTGTATTGATAAAAAATGTAATCAATTTTAGAATAAGGCTGTAACGTAACAATGTGAAAAAAGGTATATGGGTCTGAATACTTTGCTGGCTTTTCCGAAACAAGCAGTTTGACTATATAAACATGCTATGTACACTTTACATTTAATTGCTTATATACCTGTGTAGTAACAGTTATTACTACAGTAACCGGTTCACTGTGTTTCTCTTTGTGTAGTTTGTGACGGACTACGGCGGGCAGGAGCACTTCCTGCAGAGGGTGGGGCCAGACGGACTGCACAGCCACGTGAAGGAGGCCACGGTCAGTAACATCCTGCAGATCATCCGCTCCTGCAACCGCAGTCTGGAGACGGAGAACTGGGACCACCACAAAGGCTTCACCTCTCACAGGAACTATTTCATGGACAGGAACCAGTAAGTGACCAGGATCAGGAAGGCTCTGATCCCCAAATCCTAACCTTGACCTGTAGGGGGAAAACACAAAACTGACCTAAGATCTGGGCTAATCCTAAAGTGTCGGGAAGAATAGAGTCCGTCCATTCCTCTCGCCATTATACTGTGATGGCCTTCATCTGGTCTTTCCCTCTACTTGATGACACCACTCTACTGCATATTTAATTTCAGGTTATCTTGGGACTGTGAGTGTTGCTGATATGAATTCTTTGAGTCAATTTAAATAAATGCATTAGGCTCTAATGTATGGATTTCACATGACTGGGAATACAGATATGAATATGAATATGGAATAGAATACAGATATTAATTTTTTTGTTAAGGTAAGTGTGAGGATCAGAAAACCGGCGTGAACAACGTTTGCCTCATGCAGCGTGACGCATCTCCTTCATATAGAATTGATCGGTCTGTTGATTGTGGCCTGTGGAATGTTGTCCCACTTTTCTTCAATGGCTGTGCGAAGTTGCTGCATATTGTCGGAAACTGGAAAACGCTGTCGTTAAACAACAATCCAGAGCATTCCAACGTGCTCAATGGGTGACATGTCTGGTGAGTATGCAGGCCATTTGAAGAACTGGGATATTTTCCACATCCAGGAATTATGTACAGATCTTTGCGACATGGGGCCATGAATTATCATGCTGAAACATGAGGTGATTGGGGAGGATGACTGGCACAACAATGGGCCTCAGGATTTCTTAAAGGTGCTTCTGTGCATTAAAATTGCCATCGATAAAATGCAGTTGTGTTCATTGTCTGTAGCTTATGCCTGCCCATACTGTAACCCCACCGCCATCATGGGGCTTTCTGTTCACAACGTTGACATCAGGAAACCACTTGACCATACAATGCCATACACGTGGTCTGAGGTTGTGAGACCGGTGGGAAGTACTGCCAAATTCTCCAAAACGACGTTGGAGGCAGCTTATGGTACAGAAATTAACATGAAATTCTCTGGCAACAGGTCTGGTGGATATACCTGCAGTCAGAATGCCAATTGTATTCTCCCTCAAATCTTGAGGCATCTGTGGCATTTTGTTGTGACAAAATGGCACATTTAAGTGGCCTTTTATTGTCTGTGCTGCGATGCTCCACATCCAACCTGACAGCGCTTTAGAGGATCTGTGGAGAAGAATGTGAGAAACTCCCCGAATACAGTTGTGCCAAGCTTGTGGCATCATACCCAAGAAGACCTGAGGCTGTAATCTCTGCCAAAGGTACAGGTGTGCCAAGCTTGAGTAAAGGGTCTGAATACGTATGTAATTGTGATATTTCTGGGGGTTTTTCTCCTAAATTTTCAAACATTTCTAAACCTGTTTTTGCTTTGTCATCGTGGGGTATTGTGTGTAGATTGAGGGGGGGGAAACAGTTTAATCCATTTTAGAGTAAGGCTGTAAAAGTCAAGTGGTCTGAATACTTTCCTAATGCACTGTATATTTTTGTTCAGTGTAGTTTCCTGACCCTGATGGGAGATCGGTTTGTCCTCTGGGTGGAAAAGGCCTCTGATTTATGACTCCAGGGGGCCTCTGGATCCAGTCAATGGATTTCAGTGGAAGTTCTCAACAAGGCTGATTTGGAGGGAAGATGAGGGCGAATGTGACAGCCGTCATCCTTCTTTTACTCTTCTGTTTTACTATTTGTAGCTAGACACTTCCAGACTTTTTCTCTCTGTTCTTCCTCCCGCCACCGTAGCTCTTTCAGGAGCAGGTCTGATTCGAACCACCGTAAGGTATTAGACTGCCGTTTTTTAGAGGTTTCCCACTAACTGACTTTGCTTTAATTGTATGAGTAGAATTTGCTATTACAATTGCATGGTGCTTTTTTATGCTTGTTCAACTGTGCTAAATGTTTTAAATACAGTTGAACTGTTTTGAGACTGTTGCATTCAATGGATTTGCTATCCTCAAAGTGATATTCTTTAGGAAGATAACATGGCTGGGATGTGTTACACTCATTGAATAGAAGGTGGTGATGAGACAATTTCCTCTGTCCTACAGAAGAGACAGAAGATTGAAGTGTTGACAACTATTAACTCTTCTACAAATATCTATTGTTTGATGTTCTGCTTCTCTATTTCACGTCCTCCCAATTCTTCATCCTCCCATCAGGTTTGTGGAGGGCGACCTGTCTGAGCAGGCTAAAGAGGTGGCATTCCAGGGCACCGAGGAGACCCACCGTTCCTTTAGCCACGGCACAGAGCTCATCCCCTGGTACGTGCTCTCCCTCCAGCCTGACATCCACCAGTTCCTCCTGCAGGGATCCACCGTCATCCACTACGACCAGGAGAGCCACCTCACCGCTCGCTGCTTCCTCCGCCTGCAGCCCGACAACTGCTTTCTGACCTGGGTTAATCCCCAGAGCGGCAGCCCCCCCACAGATCCCCCAGGCCTGGGTCAACCCGTTGTGAGCGGCCTGGCGGAGGGCCTGCTGGACATCTCTGTGGTCAAGGCTGTGTTCATGGGCCACCAGGGGGTGGACATGTTCGCTGTGTGTCTGCAGAACAAGCTGTGTAACACCATGAGGGCCGAGGAGAATGGGGTCAGTCTGCTCTACGGGCTCCATACTACAGACAACAGGCTACTGCACTTTGTGGCCCCCAGGCACACAGCCAGCATACTGTATGAGGGCCTGGTGGAGCTGGTCAACGCCATGAGGAAGCTGAAGAAGTTCCCAGATAAGAGGCTGCACTGGCTCAGGAGGCAGTACATCCACCTCTATTGGGTAAAAAACAACTACATTTAGATTGTAGTGGATAATATGGAATGGCAAGTATATTGACTCAGTCTAGAATATACAAGTATGTAGAATTCATTTGTTTTGTCTAATGTCCTGTGAATCAATACTCAAAAGGGAAACAAACAGTGTGCCTCTAACATGAGCACAGATGCAAAGAAGATCATTTTGACTCACTTAATGCCAATAAGCCTTGAGTGAGCAATCTCCTCACTGCTGTGTGGTGTGTTTGTTGTCTCCCATCCACAATAGGAGGAGGGCAGGTTTGAGGGTCCCACCCTAGCTCAGGCCATCAAGCTGTTTGGGGGGCGGTGCTGGAACATGGGCACAGAGAAGCCCAGCACGCAGAAGAACAGCTCCACCACCAAGAAGAAGAAGAATGCTCTCGTCAGGGTTAGGATAAATATATTTTTTTTAAATAGTCTTAGTTTGAGGAATATAGTCTTACATTTTTCTAAGTTTGTGTCATTGACAGTGTGTTTCATAAATCACACAGAAATACAGCGGGGATGCTACCGATGACGAGACGAGCCAACGTAAAACCAAGAGCTGCAAGGACACCCTGTGCAGAAACGGGCCGGAGCTATATGACAGCGTGCACCAGGAAGAGTTAGGTAACCTATCTATTAGTATTTTATTAGGATCCCCATTAGCTGTTTCCAAGACAGCATGTTCTGGACTTGGGGCTGTGAAGAGACCCCTGGTGGCATGTCATGTACTTATTGAACAGACAGTTTGGCTGTTTCAATACGTCGATATCACTAACAAAGACTAAGGCCCTATAGTACTAATGTAGTTTGAGGAGTTAGCGAGGTAACTTTGGTCAGCTCTGAGGTCAACTTGGGATAACCAGTACCACGGAAGTGGCTAAACTTTTAGCCAGGTACATTTCTATGGCAGCGGATCCTTCAGATCTAACCTGCTCCGTGGCAGGCTACCTTCGGGGCTAACTATTGCCTGGAATTTATTTTTTATTTAACCTTTATTTAACTAGCAAGTCAGTTAAGAATAAATTCTTATTCACAATGACGGCCTATCCTAGCCAAACCCTAATCCGGACAACGCTAGGCCAATTGTGCGCCGCCATATGAGACTCCCAATCACGGCCGGTTGTAATACAGCCTGGAATCAAACCAGGGTCTGTAGTGACTCCTCTAGCACTAAGATGCAGTGCCTTAGATCGCTGCGCCACTCGGGAAGCCCAACGTTGAATTGCATAGAATTCTATGTCGGGCAGAAATTAGCGTTTTGAATCAGGAAAGTTTACCCTCACGACCTCTACAAGCCAGAATGTTGAATAAAATTATTTTTTAACATACTTTACCGGTTGGCCCTTTTGGTGGTAGGAATGTGAGACAATATATCTACAGGAAAGTATCATTACATTAACACTGGAAATGCATTCAGATTTCTAGCAACTCAAGCAAATGTTTTTTTTATACCTAAAATTCCAAATCAAATGGCTAAATGATCCTTGGTATGACCATCTTAAAACAATTCCATATATCAGTTTAGTAGAACCCACACCCGTGCTGCTCTGATCTGGGCACCAACTTTAATTTACTAATGTTGTTCTTTGCAGTACTTGACCAAAGAACTGGGCAGCAGTCTAGAAGTAATTAAACTAGGGCCTGTAGAACGATTAGGGCCTCTAGGTCGATTGTGATGTAAAGAAAGCACAGCAGTCCTTTGTCAAGTACCGACCTTTCCCCATCTTGGCAACCGTTGAATCGATATGTTTGGAGAATGTCAGTTTACAATCTAGGTTTACATCAAGCAGTTTAGTCTCAACTTGCACAATTGCCACATTCATCACTAGATTTAGATTAGGTTTATTACACGATATCTCACAATTATTCAGAGACATCTATAAGTCTATGCTAGGTAAAGCTCCACCTTATCTCAGTTCACCGGTCACGATAACACCCACCCGTAGCACACATTCCAGCAGGTATATCTCACTGATCATCCCCAAAGCCAACACCTCATTTGGCCACCTTTCC
This sequence comes from Oncorhynchus mykiss, assembly GCF_013265735.2. NCBI lineage: Eukaryota > Metazoa > Chordata > Actinopteri > Salmoniformes > Salmonidae > Oncorhynchus > Oncorhynchus mykiss. The sequence continues at coordinate 13,085,669 of NC_048584.1, read as the reverse complement.
TTCCAGTTCTCTGCTGCCAGTGACTGGAACGAATTGAAAAAAAAAAGTTGGAGACTTTTATTTCCCTCACCAAATTTAAACATCAACTATCTGAGCAGCTAACCGATCGCTGCAGCTGTACATAGTCCATCTGTAAATAGCCCACCCAATCTATCTACCTCATCCCCATACTTTAAACATTTTTATTTACTTTTCTGCTCTTTTGCACACCAATATCTCTACTTGCACATCATCATCTGCTCATTTCTCACTCCAGTGTTAATCTGCTAAATTGTAACTATTCACTCCTGTGGCCTATTTATTGCCTTCCTCCTCATGCCTTTTGCACACACTGTATATAGACATTCTTTTTTCGACTGTCATTGATTTGTTTATTGTGTTATTGGCTTGTTTATTGTTTACTCCATGTGTAACTCTGTTGTTGTCTGTCACACTGCTTTGCTTAATCTTGGCCAGGTCGCAGTTGCAAATGAGAACTTGTTCTCAACTAGCCTACCTGGTTAAATCAAGGTGAAATAAAAAATAAACATGCAACTAACTCTCATACACTCCCCTATGTATTTATTTGGATGGTGAAACTAAAATATTTCATTTGGCTTTATACTCCAGCATTCTTTGAGGCGACGGTAAAGAATGTCACCTTTTATTTTAGGGTATTTTTATTCATATCTGTTTTACCTTGGGCTGTGACAGTCATGGATTTTGGATTATGCTGATTGGCTAGCCAGATCTCCGGTCCACGGTCTCCGTAATAACGGTTTGAATAGTAAAAAAATATATCCACTACCAGTCAAAAGTTTGGATACACTTACTCATTCCAGGGTTTTTCTTAATTTTTACTATTTTCTACATTGTAGAATAATAATGAAGATATCAAAACTATGAAATAATATATATGGAGTGATGTAGTAACCAAAAAAGTGTTAAGCAAATCAAAATATATTTGAGATTTGAGATTCTTCAAAATAGCCACCCTTTGCCTTGATGACAGCTTTGCACACTCTTGGCATTCTCTCAAGCAGCTTTATGCGGTAGTCACTTGGAATGCATTTCAATAAACAGGTGTGCCTTGTTAAAAGTTCATTTGTGGAATTTATTTCCTCAATGCGTTTGAGCCAGTCAGTTGTGTTGTGACAAGGTAGGGGGGTATATATAAGAGAGCCCTATTTGGTAAAATACCAAGTCCATATTATGGCAAGAACAGCTCAAATAAGCAAAGATAAACAACAGTCCATCATTACTTTAAGACATGAAAGTCAGTCAATCCGGAAAATCTCAAGAACTTTTAAAGTTTCTTCAAGTGCAGTCGCAAAAAACCATCAAGCACTATGATGAAACTGTCTCTCATGAGGACCGCCACAGGAAAGGAAGACCCAGAGTTACCTCTGCTGCAAAGGATAAATTCATTGGAGTTATCAGCCTCAAATTGCAGCCCAAATAAATGCTTCAGAGTTCAAGTAACAGATGCATCTCAGCATCAACTGTTCAGAGGAAAATGCGTGAATCAGGCCTTCATGGTCGAATTGCTGCAAAGAAACCACTACTAAAGGACACCAATAAGAAGAAGAGACTTGCTTGGGCCAAGAAACACGAGCAATGGACATTAGACCGGTGGAAATCTGTCTTTTGGTCTGAGTCCAAATGTAAGATTTTTGGTTCCAACCGCTTTCTTTGTGAGATGCAGAGTAGGTGAACGGATGATCTCTGCATGTGTGGTTCCCACCGTGAAGCATGGAGGAGGAGATGTCAGATTGTGGGGGTGCTTTGCTTATGACACTGTCATTATTTAGAATTCATTGCACACTTAACCTGTATTCTGCAGCGATATGCCATCCCATCTGGTTTGTGCTATCATTTGTTTTTCAACAGGACAATGACCAAACACACCTCCAGGCTGTGTAGGGGCTATTTGACCAAGGAGAGTGATGGAGTGCTGCATCAGATGACCTGGCCTACACAATCACCTGACCTCAACCCAATTGAGATGGTTTGGGATGAATTGGACCGCAGAGTGAAGGAAAAGCATCCACAAGTGCTCAGCATATGTGGGAACTCCTTCAAGACTGTTGGAAAAGCCTTCCTCATTTTAATTCTTATTTACAATGATGGCCTAGGAACAGTGGGTTAACTGCCTTTTTCAGTTAACTGCAGAACAACAGATTTGAACCTTGTCAGCTCGGGGATTCGTACACACACACACACACACACACACACACACACACACACACACACACACACACACACACACACACACACACACACACACACACACACACACAGTGGGGCAAAAAAGTATTTAGTCGGCCACCAATTGTGCAAATTCTCCCACTTAAAAAGATGAGGCCTGTAATTTCATCATAGGTACACTTCAACTATGACAGACAAAATGAGAGAAAAAATCCAGAAAATCACATTGTAGGATTTAATGAATTTATTTGCAAATTATGGTGGAAAATAAGTATTTGGTCACCTACAAACAAGCAAGATTTCTGGCTCTCACAGACCTGTAACTTCTTTAAGAGGCTCCTCTGTCCTCCACTCGTTACCTGTATTAATGGCACCTGTTTGAACTGGGTCCATGGCCAGGAGACCTTAATCCCATTGAGAACTTGTGGTCAATCTTCAAGCGGTGGGTGGACAAACAAAAACCCACAAATTCTGACAAACTCCAAGCACTGATTATGCAAGAATGGACTGTCAGTAGTCCGGATGTAGCCCAGAAGTTAATTGACAGCATGCCAGGGCGAATTGCAGAGGTCTTGAAAAATAAGGGTCAACACTGCATATATTGACTCTTTGCATCAACTTCATGTAATTGTCAATAAAAGCATTTGACACTCATGAAATGCTTGTAATTATACCTCACTATTCCATAGTAATATCTGACAAAAATATCTAAAGACACTGAAGCAGCAAACTTTGTGGAAATTAATATTTGTGTCATTCTCAAAACTTTTGTCCACGACTGTACCATCCTTATGTTTTATAGGGAGGGATACAAAAATGGGAATATTTGAGATATTAAATAGTGTCAGATTTAGTTTCCTTTGGAATGTTCTAGTTCACTGTGTTTGACCATTTATACTGTGTGTGTGTGTAACTCTGTACTTTATTGATTCCATAGAGGACGGCTTCCCTGGACCCCTCCCCCAACCGTGCTGCAAGAGCCCTGGTTCCCTGACCTCTGGCTCCCTGGCTTCCTCCCCCATCCTCTCAGGCAGCACCAAGGCCCAGCCAGGGTAAGACTCAAAACCTGACCCCAGACCTGTTCCTAATGGTAAACACTGCCTATCTATCACTCCATGGTTTATAATTCATCTGTAAACCTAGTGTCAAATACTTACATGTAAACCTACTCATACCGTGAACCTTGTACCAAGCACTTTATTTACTCATAATCTACAATATAAAATATCATTTTTAAAATCTAGTGTTTTTAAGTTGGAACAGTCACCAATCCCTCTCCTCGTGTCCCTGCGTAGTGCATGGAGCAGCAAGAGCTGGCACGGCCTAGGGAAGGGCTACTTCAAGGGCTTCCAGGACCTCATGAGCTCTGACAGCACTATGAGCTTCATCGAGTTCATCGAGCTCTTCAAGTCTTTCAGGTGCTCCATGCAACTTCCGAGCTCCTCTCTTTACCGTATACGGTCTATATAGGGATAGTAATTATATACAGGTAGTGATTTAAATTCAACATGTCTCTGTTAATCATTCCCACTGAGAATTCCTTCTGCATTCCCAAAGGACAAGAGCACAATTATGTGCTGTGTATATCATCCCTACACTATACAACACAGGCCTGCTGTACTTTCATAATACATACAGGATGGAGACATTGCATTCCATTCAGAAGAAGCTTTGACAAATCCAACCAATCTTTCCGAAGGTTGTTTTGTAAATGACATACTGGGTTCTTCTGAGGTTTCTCTCAGTTGATAAGACTAAGGCTAAACACCGAAACATGTAATAATTGCAAAACCATAACACTGTCCACTCCCATTGTCCCCCAAGAGTGGATAATAATTTCCCTCTCTTGTCAGTTGAATGTGAAAGCCCTTGTTCTTGTTTTGATGTGCAGCATTCGGAGCCGTAAAGACCTGAAGGAGCTGTTTGACACCTACGCCGTTCCTTGTAGGAGCTCCGGCCCAGAGTCTGCCCTCCTCTACACCACCCTGAGGATTGACGACAAGGAAACGGGACTGCAGCCTGACCTAGGTATGTCTCTCACATTGTGCTAATGTAACCCCATGTGTTTGTCTGTGAGTGGTTTGTATTTGGTACTGTTCAGTCATTGTTTAAAAGTAAAATAAAAAAGCTAAAATATAAGGTCAGAACGTGTATATACAACACCAGTCAAAAGTTTGCACACACCTACTCATTCAAGGTGTTTTCTTTATTTTTACTATTTTCTACATTGTAGAATAATAGTTAAGACAAAACAATGTAATAACACATATGGAATCATGTTGTAGCCAAAGAAGTGTTATTTATATACATACATACATACATACATACATACATACATGCATAAACGTCCCTTTTTCAGGACCATGTCTTATAAAGATCATTCGTAAAAAACCAAATAACTTCACTGTAAAGTGTTTAAAGACCATTTCCCATGCTTTTTCAAAGAACCATAACCAATTAATGAACATGCACCTGTGGACTGGTCGTTAAGACACTAACAGCTTACAGACAGTAGGTGATTTAAGGTCACAGTTATGAAAACTTAGGACACTAAAGAGGCCTTTCTACTGACTCTGAAAAACACCAAAAGAAAGATGCCCAGGTTCCCTGCTCATCTGCATGATCTTGCCTTAGGCATGCTGCAAGGAGGCATGAGGACTGCAGATGTGGCCAGGGCAATAAATTGCAATGTCCATACTGTGAGATGCTTAAGACAGCACTACAGGGAGACAGGACGAACAGCTGATTGTCCTCGCAGTGGCAGACCACTTGTAACAACACCTGCACAGGATTGGTACATCCGAGCATCACACCTTCAGGACAGGTACAGGATGGCAACAACAACTGCCCGAGTTGCACAATCCCTCCATCAGTGCTGACTGTCCGCAATAGGCTCAGAGAGGCTGGACTGAGGGCTTGTAGGCCTGTTGTAAGGCAGGTCCTCACCAGACATCACCAGCAACAACGTCGCCTATGGGCACAAACCCACCCTTGCTGGACCAGACAGGACTGGCAAAAAGTGCTCTTCACTGATGAGTCGCGGTTTTGTCTCACCAGGGGGGAGGGTCGGATTCGCGTTTATTGTCAAAGGAATGAGCGTTACACCGAGGCCTGTACTCTGGAGCGGGATCGATTTCGAGGTGGAGGGTCCGTCATGGTCCTGGGGCGGTGTGTCACAGCATCATCGGACTGAGCTTGTTGTCATTGCAGGCAATCTCAACACTGTGCGTTACAGGGAAGACATTCTCCTCCCTCATGTGGTAGGTACCCTTCCTGCAGGCTCATCCTAACATGACCATCCAGCATGACAATGCCACCAGCCATACTGCTAATTCTCTGCATGATTTCCTCCAGACAGGAATGTCAGTGTTCTGCCAGGGCAAGTGAAGAGCCCGGATCTCAATTCCATTGAGCACATCTGGGACTTGTTGGATCGGTGGGTGAGGGCTAGGGCCATTCCCCCCAGAAATGTCTGGGAACTTGCAAGGTGCCTTGGTGGAAGAGTAGGGTAACATCTCACAGCAAGAACTGGCAAATCTGGTGCAGTCCATGAGGAGGAGATGCACTGCAGTACTTAATGCAGCTGGTGGCCACACCCGATACTGACTGTTACTTTTGATTTTGATCCCCCCCCCCTTTGTTCAGGGACACATTATTCCATTTCTGTTAGTCACATGTCTGGAACTTGTTCTGTTTATGTCTGTTGTTGAATCTTGTTATGTTCATACAAATATTTACACATGTTAAGTTTGCTGAAAATAAATGCAGTAGACAGTGAGAGGACTTTATTTTTTTGCTGAGTTTATAACCATATACAATTTCAGTAGCCCATGTCTTGTGATAAACTGTCCCGTCTCCACAATAGATTAGTCCACTCAGACAGGCGGGAATCAGACAGGTGTCTTGTACACCATGATTTTTGGTGCTATTGTTTGTTTAAAGAAGTGTCGGTCGACCAACAGCCTATCGACCAGTCGATTAAATGGGGTCAGCCCTATCATAATGTTACATGCTGATTTAGATCAGTAAGCAACACTGGGGAGTATTGGATGTTAATGTCTTAGTTAGGGAATTAATTCTAAAGATGCAGTTTTCCTGTCCTCCACCACAGACTTGCTGACCCGTAATGGATCGGACCTGGGCCTCTTCATCCGAACACGCCAGCAGACGTCGGAAAACCAGAAGCAGATCTCGGACGCCATTGCTGCAGCCAGCATCGTGACCAATGGGACGGGCGTGGAGAACGCCTCTCTAGGAGTGCTTGGGCTGGCCATCCCACAACTCAACGACTTCCTGGTCAACTGCCAGCGGAAACACCTGACCTACGATGAGATCCTCAGCATCATCCAGGTGGGTCTCATGACTTGTCCAGCAGGCTGAACTTGGATGTCTCCTACGGTCTGAAAACATCTGACATAATTTGATTTTGGGAATGTAATGTCCCTTCAACTTGGCAGACGTGTAACGCAATGCATTGCGACATACTGTACAGAACACAGACGTGATAGAAGTAAGACTTGGAGTATTATATTCCTGTGATGTATTGTTGAATTGTTTTCCTTTGTCTCCCTCAGACATTTGAGCCTTGTGTAAGCATACGTCAGATGGGTTGGATGTCCTTTGAAGGTTTTGCCAGGTACCTTAATTTCCCCTGAAAAATGATGTTCGTTAACTCGTCAGAAAATCGTCAGAGGAATTTTGAAATGACATTCATCACCAGTTTTAAGTAGTGACCTTTTTCCTCAAATCCTCCCCAGGTTTTTGATGGACAAGGAGAACTTTGCATCTAAGAACGAGGAGTCTCAGGTGAATGCGGAGGAGCTCCAGTACCCAATGTCATACTACTACATAGAGTCCTCTCACAACACGTACCTCACTGGACACCAGCTCAAAGGAGAGTCCTCCGTGGAGCTTTACAGCCAGGTGAGATCACCACTATCATCCTTTTAGGTAATTGACGCAAACAAACATATTTTCTCCCGGAAAAGTGCCTTTTCTAGTTTAGGTTTGTCAGGGATTTCTAAGCATCGGATCAGTTTGTCATCTTCGGTTTGCCGTAAGCAGGGCTAGGAGTTTTTCCAGATTGTGACCTGACCAGGAAAACCTCTGGGCTCCTACTGTACTATAAGATGGATTATGTTTTGGTGTCTGTCTTGGGATGTGGTTGTTGTGTTGTCTAGGTGCTGCTGCAGGGCTGCAGGAGTGTGGAGCTGGACTGTTGGGATGGAGATGACGGATCACCCATTATTTACCACGGATACACCCTGACCACCAAGATCCCCTTTAAGGTTAGTCTGTAACCCTGCCACAACCTTGTCGCACTGCCGCTATTGTCCTTATGTCACTGTTTGGCCAAGATACAGTACAATGACAGCATACCTCTTTTATAGCATGCGTAATACTGCTTAGATGCTGGAATTATTGAATAAATAGGACTGTAGTTATGCCTCGTACTGTAACCCATTTTCTTCTAGGATGTGGTGGAGGCGATCAATCGCACTGCTTTTGTCAACTCGGACATGCCGGTCATCCTGTCCATTGAGAACCACTGCTCTCTGCCCCAGCAACGCAAAATGGCTGAAATCTTCAAGGTACCTCCTTCTGGCTCCAATGGACATGATCAGTACGGATTCTAGCTGACACTGTCATGTGTTTTATCCCTAAGAACCTCATTACTTCATCCCTTCCTCCTTTGGAGACCACTCTGATGGTGCTTTGATGAAACACCTTTGATTTTAGTGTGGTCAGCCCACTTGATCTGTTTATTTGTGTTTGAAGGCGGTGTTCGGAATCAAGCTGGTGAGCAAATTCCTGTTTGAAAGTGATTTCTCTGATGACCCGCTGCTCCCCTCCCCCCTGCAACTGAAGGGAAAGATCCTCCTCAAGAACAAGAAGCTGACAGCCCACCAAGCTCCTGTTGACATTCTCAAACAGAAGGTGAGACTGTAGGCTCGGCCCTAACGTATGTAACGTTTGTCACCTCTGGGTCTGCATGGAAAATGGCCCAGGAAAACAAGGAAAATATTCAAGAGGCAAAAATGCATCTCTCTCACACCAGTATCCAACGGACTGACTATTGAAATGAGTGTTAGTAACCAGGTGTCCATCCAACCTTTTTTAATGCGAGTAAAGTAAAAAATGTCACAACAAGGCTGATGGAAACAGCAAATGTGTTAGAAAACTTTCCAAATGCCGGCAAAACAAAATACGATCTTTTGAGTCTAAAATGAATTCTGTGAGAAATGAAGGTGGAAATGCCTTTTATGCGCAAATATTGATATTGTAACCATCTTATCGAATGTAAACGTGGAGTCACGCAATGATACTTTGTGATCCTCCCTCTACGACTCGGAAAGCGTGCGGTTTATTTGACTACAGATCATTTATGATGAACTTCACAGGGAGGTGAAAGTGCACGCGATGATGATGCTTGATGTTCCTTTCTATTAAATATCAAGGGTCCTATTCCGGTGACATGATCGATCCCTGGCTGCCATTTGACATGTAAAAAATCGTGCTCTTTTGTCCTTAATAATCTAATGTAGGCTGTACCTACACTATATCTGCGAATGGTTGGCTGGAACGCACGTTCCAATACCAGAGTGGGCACATAGAAAATGCTATACAACATTTTTATTGACAAAACCGTCAGTAGAGGGGGCCTCCCAAGCGGTGGAAGGCACTGCATCGCAGTGCTGGAGGCGTTACTACAGATCCGGGTTCATTCCTGGGCTTTGCCACAACCGGGTGTCCCATAGGACGGTGCACAATTGGCCCAGCGTCGTCCGGTTAGTACTCCGTACTTTGTTGAAGCACCTTTGGCAGCGATTACATCCTCGAATATTCTTGGGAATGACACTACAAGCTTGCCACGCCTGTATTTGGGGAGTTTCTCCTATTCTTCTCTGCAGATCCTCTCAAACTCTGTCAGGTTGGATGAGGAGCGTCGCTGCTCAGCTATTCTCAGGTCTCTCCAAAGATGTTCGATCGGGCTCTGGCTGGGCCACTCAAGGACATTCAGAGACCTGTCCCGAAGCCACCCCTGCGTTGTCTTGGCGTGTGCTTAGGGTCATTGTCCTGTTGGAAGGGGAATTTTCAGCCCAGTCTGAGGTCCTGAGCACTCTAGAGCAGGTTTTCATCAAGCCCTCGATCCTGACTAGTCTCCCCGTCCCTGCCGCTGAAAAATATCCCCACAGCATGATGCTGCCACCACCATGCTTCACCGTAGGGATGGAGGCAGGTTTCCTCCAGACATGACGCTTTGCATTCAGGCCAAAGAGTTCAATCTTGGTTTCATCAAAGAATCTTGTTTCTCATGGTCTGAAAGTCCTTAGGTGCATCTTTTATCCTCTCAAGAAGTCTGTCATATCTCTATAGTACCCAGCACACCCCCTCAGGTCGTCACACATACAGTGCCTTAAAAAGGCTCCCCTTAGCTTTTTCCACATTTTGTTGATACAGCCTAAATTTAAATTTGAATAAGTTTGGATTTTGTGTCACTGGCCTACACAATACCCCATAATTTCAGTGGAATTATGTTTTTTGAAATGTAGTATTATACACACACGGCCCCTCGCAGTCGAGGATGACGTCAGTCAAGCTGTCTTCGGAAGTGACTGAGGAGCCTAGTCCTGGAAGCACTCAGAAAGATAATGGCCCCATGTAAGAACAAGCTTTTATGTCTGTTGACATGGTGCAATGACTACAGGACTTTCCACTAATCATGCTCTGTTCTCTCAGACTCACCAGCTGGCCCACATAAAGGCACAGACCGGCAACGGGGCTCCTGGTAACCACGATGATGACGATGAAGAGGAAGAAGACGAGTATGACGATGACTGCGAATCCCTGTCTGATGGTGAGAGAGACTCGCTTTTGCTGTGGGATAAACACTAACATTGTGTACAACACGTACGCTGAGCAGGTCAAAGCTTCGGTCTCTTGTGGTTTCAATGACGTCCTCGCTAACTACTTTCTCACTCACTCCGCCCCTATAGTACGTCTCTGTAACAACGTATGGTTGTTATGAAGGTTAATGACGTAGGGGTGTGAGATCTTGAATTTACTCTTCTTTTTAACGCCTCCCTTGATTCCCTGTTATTAACATAAGGGAATCCTCCAGTGGATTTACAGTAGCTCTACTTGGAGGTGTGTTTGTTTTCCTGTGCTCCTTCCTCCTATTACTCTGTCCCTGACTGTTCCTCTGTGCAGCAGCTGACGTCTTTCCAGATTCCACTGCCTCTTATAGCCTTGAAGGTAAACTGAACGACATAAGCGGTCTTATCCTGCATATACAGTACCAGCTCCACTGCGTGGCTCCAGCTGTAGCTCTCCGTCTGTGCAGTGAGCTTGTGCCGTGGGCCCGGGTACTGTACACTTTGCATGTTTCCCTCGCTTACCTGCTTGCTGGGGTGAAATCAAGGCTTTTACTGTACCAAGTGGGGGTTACTGGGTAGGTTAGAATTCTAGAACTTGACATTGTGATTGAGGGTAATTGTATTATTAAACTGCAGAGGGAGTAAGGTTAAAGCAGAAGAGCATGTGGTTTGTGGGTTGATGGCTCATGATCTGATTGGTTCTGTGTTGTCAGTACACACAGGGCCAGTGTAGTGTAAATACATTCCCACCCCACCCATCTGCACTGCTGTGTATGTACGTCCTGACCTTGCTAGTGACACTGGCTCATCAGAGAGAGAAAACCAAGACATCTGGATTATTAGGCCCCTGTGTGACCCTGAAGAAACATGGAGCGGTGGGGGTGAAAATCACTAGCCCACTCCACTACCTCTGTGGATAGGCTCTCACCAGCCACCACACGTAACCAGAGCAGTGTGAGACAGACAGACAACACGACACTGAAACTGCACTGAACCAGTGTGATTCCTGCAGTAAAATAACTGTCATGATGCAGTGGTGGAAATGCAGTGGTGGAAATCATATTTGAGTGATCCATTGCTGACATCAAATCTGTGTTTACAGTCGTGTATTGTATCCTGCTGTGTGTGGGCGAGAGAAGAGCTGAAGGCTCAAACTCCCAGCTCTTTGTTTACAGACATTGCGTTGCATTTTGGGATTTGTGGAGGGCCACTGTTTTTGTCTGAATAGCATTTCCCCAATTCCCAGCATTGCAAGCATGTGGACTGTTATGGGATGGAATTCTTATCTCAGTTTACCGGTAATGGTTTCACAAGGAAGATTAAATGTGAAGCCATTGAATAACATTACATTGGAAGCAGTCATTTGAGTAATTCAAGCTGTTCTGTCTGACTCCCTCACTCAAAGACAATGGTTTTGTTTCTCAGATAACATCCTGAATGATAAACCAGAAAGGAAGTCATCAGGTGACAAGGAAGACCATCCCATCACTGATGAGATGGCCAAGAGGATGAAGAAAGCAGACAATGCTGTAACTAAGTACAAAGGGAAGGTGGGTTTCACCTCTGACCTCTAGTCTCTGAGCCAGGAGAGACCATAGAGATAAAACTGATCTTAAATATTAACTACGAGACACCAGGCCTACAGTATATAAACGCTTGACAAATGCACCCTAAATGTATATTTTTCCCTAGAAGTAATCCCAGATCTGAATCACTGACTCTGCTCCTACCCCAGGTATTTGACATAGAGCTGGAAGAAGAGTTATATCCCCCCCAGAACAAGAAGGAGAGTCGACAGATCGCTCAGGAGCTCTCTGACCTCATCATCTACTGCCAGGCCGTCAAGTTCCCTGGTAGTCCTCCTTTAATTCAGTTCAATTAACTTTACTATATGGCTCATTCCAGCATAGAAATGGTTTATGTTCAGAATGTAGCGCAGTGTTTTTATTCTGCCTGGTGATTTTCCCAACTGAAAGAGAGAACGATGAATGTTCACAAAGGAGTTAAACAGGGCTCTGAATTGATTGTAAATTAGAATCGGGTGCACATCTTCTAGGGGTATAATTCTCCAGAACACAGCCAGAGCAAACAAGCAACATTAAACCAGCGTGAGAAAGGGAAAGGAGGGGAGGAAGCGTGATGGTGCCCTTAAGCCACGGCCTTGTCTTACACTCTCATCCGTCGCTTTCTTTCTGTGTGTGGGGGGGAACAGGCCTCTCCACCCTCTCTCATTCAGCCTCTGGCAGAAGAAAAGACAGAAAGAACAAGAAGTCCGTCTTTGGCATGGATCCTGGTCGTAGTGGAGGCAGCCCCAGGGAGGCGGTACCAGGGAAGGGTACGTATGGCCGAGCCTTTGAGCCAGACCCATAGACCTAGACCTGGAGCTGGGGGCGAGATGTGTAGGGACAGGTAAGGACACCCACATACAGACTCGGTCAGATTACCCCCCCCCCCCCCCCCCCCCCCATTGGAACCAGCCTGTTAAAGGGATGGTTGGTTTTCCTTTATTGACATTTTAGCATTTGTGGCACAAATCTTATTCAAGTCATGCGACCAATATAAGCATTTTGTTTCGCTCGACATGTTCAAATCATCTATAAGTGACTGAGTTTCACAGTAAATTTTTAGATACTTTCGTGTGATTTGGACATGCTAATATTGGTCCCATGACATGAATGGGTTTTGTGCCACAAATGCTCAAATGTTAGCATGTGGAAACAGTGCCAGGGAAACTAAACCAAAGCATGGATTGCTGTCAGACCTTGTCCATAGACTGCTTACAAAGTAAGGAAACCAATGTCATGTTGGAAGTTGGGTGGACTATCCCTTTAACTTTTCCATAAAATGGCCCTCTTAGTGTGCACACGCTGCATTACAGAGTATAGTGAAATATGCTGAGAGAAGCTGTGGAGTTTTTAAAGGGTTTGTAAAAAGGGTTGAAATGGGATTGTTAGAAACTGCATATCTTGGAGGCATGTTTTTTCTGTCTCAGGACTGACTCTTGGCATAGAGTTTGAATAGCTGTGTAGCTAATGCCTCTTTCATGATCCATCATAACCCTTCGAAAGGTTCAGGTAACTTCCGAAGTAAAGGAAACCCTTTACTCTATGGCGTTGGCCCACAACCAGCCACCAGAACAGCTTCAGTGTACCTTGGCATAGATTATATAAGTGTCTAACTATTGGAGGGATGAGACAACATTCTTCCATGAGAAATTCCATCATTTGGTGTTTTGTTGATGGTGGTGGAAAACGCTGTCTCAGGCGCCGCTCCAGAATCTCCCATAAGTGTTCAATTGGGTTGAGATCTGGTGACTGAGACGGCCATGGCGTATGGTTTACATCATTTTCAGGCTCCTCAAACGATTCGGTGACCACTTGTGCCCTGTGGATGGGAGGGCATTGTCATCTAGAGGTGTGAACATTTAAACGTTTATTTGCCACGGATATAAGGCACTTCATCATCGTTAACGGTTGGAAAAATGCCAGTGAGTGAGACAGGGAAGTGACAGCACAAAGTCCTGTATGGCTTTTATTGACAATTACATTGATGCAAAGAGTCAATATTTGCAGTGTTGACCCTTTTTTGTCAAGACCTCTGCAATCCGCCCTGGCATGCTGTCAATTAACTTCTGGGCCACATCCTGACTACTGGCAGCCCATTCTTGCATAAGCAATGTTGGAGTTTGTCAGAATTTGTGGGTTTTTGTTCGTCCACCCACCTTTTGAGGATAAGGTCTGGGCAGTTTCCTGGCCATGGACCCAAAATATCGATGTTTTGTTCCCCGAGCCACTTAGTTATCACTTTTGCCTTATGGCAAGGTGCTCCATCATGCTGGAAAAGGCATTGTTCGTCACCAAACTGTTCCTGGATGGTTGGGAGAAGTTGCTCTCGGAGGATGTGTTGGTACCATTCTTTATTCATGGCTGTGTTCTTAGGCAAAATGGTGAGTGAGCCCACTCCCTTGGCTGAGAAGCAACCCCACACATGAATGGTCTCAGGATGCTTTACTGTTGGCATGACACAGGACTGATGGTAGTGCTCACCTTGTCTTCTCCGGACAAGCTTTTTTCTGGATGCCCAAACAACTGGAAAGTGGATTAATCAGAGAAAATGACTTTACCCCAGTCCTCAGCAGTCCAATCCCTGTCTGTACATTTTGCAGAATATCAGTCTGTCCCTTATGTTTTTCCTGGAGAGAAGTGGCTTCTTTGCTGCCCTTCTTGACACCAGGCCATCCTCCAAAAGTCTTCGCATCACTGTGCGTGCAGATGTACTCACACCTGCCTGCTGCCATTCCTGAGTAAGCTCTGTACTGGTGGTGCCCCGATCCCGCAGCTGAATCAACTTTAGGAGACGGTCCTGGAGCTTGCGGGACTTTCTTGGGCGCCCTGAAGCCGCCTTCACAACAATTGAGCCGCTCTCCTTGAAGTTCTTGATGATTAGATAAATGCTTGATTTAGGTGCAATCTTACCGGCAGCAATATCCTTGCCTGTGAAGCCCTTTTTGTGTAAAGCAATGATGACGGCACGTGTTTCCTTGCAGGTAACCAAAGGTTGACAGAGGAAGGACAATGATTCCAAGCGCCACCCTCCTTGGGAAGCTTCCAGTCTGTTATTCAAACTCAATCAGCATGACAGAGTGATCTCCAGCCTTGTCCTCGTCAACACTCACACCTGTGTTAACGAGCAAATCACTGACATGATGTCAGCTGGTCCTTTTGTGGCAGGGCTGAAATGCAGTGGAAATATTTTTGGGGGATTCAGTTCATTTGCATGGCAAAGAGGCACTTTGCAATTAATTGCAATTCATCTGATCACTCTTCATAACATTCTGGAGTATATGCAAATTGCCATCATACAAACTGAGGCAGCAGACTTTGAAAATGAATATTTTTAACATTCTCAAAACTTTTGGCCACAACTGTACAATGATTGCTCTGCAAGTACAAAGTGTGAGCTCTCCTACACCGTACTATGTGGAGTTAACAGATTGTTGGGCGTCTATGAACATGCTGTCATACATCACTGCAACGAGCCATCACATTGATGAGAAGTGGGACATGAAGTACTGACAACTGAGAACATGGAGGGGAGGGACACAGCAGAGAACCTATAACGGCATTACGTAGCATCGTTGCTGAGTGGGTGGGGGACAGCAGTAAGGGTGAGCGCCGTCTGGTAGGTAACCAGGGTAGATTGAACTGCTTTGCAGGACCATATCTGAATCGTGAATTCACTTCATTTTATGATTTTTTTTTCTTATGGTTTAAATCACGTGTCAAACTCATTCCATGGAGGGCCGAGTGTCTGCGGGTTTTCACTCCTCCCTTGTACTTGATTGATGAAATAAGATCACTAATTAGTAAGGAACTCTCCTCACCTGGTTGTCTATCTTCATTAAAAAAAATGGCAGTTTAAACATTCAGAAATGTTTTACATTTGCCACATCCCAATTGTCATCCTATAGGGCCAAAGGTAGTCAAATAACGGCCTGACCAGCATTTTTATACATGACCCTAAGCATGATGGGATGGATGTTAATTTCTTAATTAACTCAGGAACCACACCTGTGCGGAAGTACCTGCTTTCAATATACTTTGTATCTCTGATTTACTCAAGTGTTTTCATTATTTTGGCAGTTACCTGTACTATTTGGGTTAGTTAAATGTTAGTGTTACATTGTCTTACTATCCTGGGAAAAAGCTTTTCTTTTGAAAATGTGTTCAAATCGTTATTCGAGCTGTCCTTGTTTCTGCTTCCTTTTCACTGCTATCGCTCTGGATAAACGTATCCGCCAAATTACTAGATTGTAAATGTGTAACTGTTGCCCCCTCTAGGTAGCGTGGAGGGCATCCGTCTGAGCTGGGAAGAGCAGACATCGCCCGTGCTCAGCCCCAATGCCTCAGTGAGTGCCGTCATCCACACTCCCAAGTGCTACCACATCTCCTCTGTCAACGAGAACACTGCCAAGCGCCTGTGCCGCCGCAACTCAGAGAAGCTAATCCAGCACACCACCTGCCAGCTGTTAAGGACCTACCCGGCCGCCACACGCATCGACTCAGCCAACCCCAACCCTCTGCCCTTCTGGCTACACGGCATGCAAGTGGTGGCTCTCAATTATCAGACTGATGGTAAGGACATGGAGAGGAGTCTTACTGATAAGGTTGGTCCAGTTTAGTCCCTGTTTACTATGCTCAATGGAGATTCTTCATTGCAAGTTATTTTTAGTCCAGGACCAGGCTGGGATGTTTTCTGGGTATGAGGAAATAACCCCTATATACTAAACAAAAATAGAAACGCAACATGCAATAATTTCAAAGATCTCACATAGTTACAGTTCATAGGAGGAAATCAGTCAAATGAAATCAATAAATTAGGCCCTAATCTATGCATTTCACATGACTGGGAATACAGATATGCATCTGTTGGTCACAGATACCTTTAAAAAAAATGGGCCTCACAATGGGCCTCAGGATTTCTTCAAGGTATTTCTATGCATTCAAATTGTCATCGATAAAATGCACTTGTGTTCATTCTGTAGCTTATGCCTGCACATACCATAACCCCAACGCCACCATGAGGCGCTCTGTTCAGCAAACCGCTTGCCCACATGACTCCATACACGTGGTCTGCGGTTGTGAGGCCTGTTGGATGTACTGCCAAATTCTCTAAAACAACGTTGGAGGCGGCTTTCAATTCTCTGGCAACAGCTCTGGTGGACATTCCTGCAGTCAGCATGCCAATCGCACGCTCCCGCGAGACGTGTGGCATTGTGTTGTGCGACAACACTGCGCATTTTAAGGTGGCCTTTTATTGTCCCCAGCACAAGGTGCGCCTGTGTAATGATAAGGCTGTTTAAACAGCTTCTTGATATGCCACACCTGTCAGGTGGATGGATTATCTTGGCAACGGAAAAATGCTCACTAACAGGGATGTAAACAAGTTTGTGTACAAAATATGAGCGGAAAAAGCTTTATGTGCGTATGGAATTTTTCTGGGATCGTTTACTTCGGCTAATTGGAGCAATACTTTATATGTTCTATTTTTGTTCAGTGTCGTCCTTAACTAGGTAATTTTGTACCCTGGTCAGGTGACATGGTCAGGAAAAACTCCGGGCCCTACTTACAACTTATGAACTCTTAACTTTTCAAGAAACTCTAGTTGCCTATTCATTGGAAATGGCTTGGACAGGGTACAATATGACCGTGTGGAGATGTATTGGGGAAACACTGGGTTATGTTATCTTGCATGTCATTGCTCATTTCTCTGTAAGGGGGAGCTCTGACCTGGGCAGCACTGAGTCAACTCGGTACGCTGGACATGGTCGTGATGCTGATAGGCCGTCATTGTAACTAAGAATTTGTTCTTAACGGACTTGCCTAGTTAAAGAAGTAAATAAAACATGCATTTTACAGGCTTGTCTGTTTTACACCTTTATAAAGCCTAGTTGCAGATTTGCAAGCTATGTTTCTCCACTCACCTGTGCCAATTTTCAAACTAAAATTAGGATAAGTGATGCTTGTGAAACAATGGATGGTCTGCTGTTGTCTGTTTCCTTACTCTTTCTCCTCTCTCATTCTCTCACCACCTTCTCTTTCACTCTCTCTGTCGCCACCTCTGCTCTCTCCAGACCTGCCCATGCAGTTGAACACAGCTCTGTTTGAGGCAAATGGGCATTGTGGATATGTCCTGAAACCTCCAGTGCTGTGGGATCGCTGCTGTCCCCTCTACCAGCAACTCTGCTCCCTGGAGAGAGACGTGGAGAGCATAAGCCCAACACTCTACTCTCTGACTGTGAGTACACACAAACACACCCACTCCCCTCCATATGTATTTGGACTGCTAAAACCATTTTTGGCTCTACTTCATAGGCTCGATACTACTTTTGGATTTGAGATCAAATGTTTCATATGAGGTGACAGTACAGAATGGCACCTTTTTACGTGAGGGTATTTTCATACAAATCTGTTATACTGTTTACAAATGAAAGCACTATGTATCTTGTCCCCCCCCTCCCATTTAGAAAGAGTATGTGGACAAATTTGCTTATCGTCAAAAGTTTAGTATTTTGTCCCATATTCCTTCCACGCAATGAATACATCAAGCTTGTGACTACAAACTAATTGGATGTATTTCCAGTTTGTTTTGATTGTGTTTTGGATTCTATTTTGTCTAATAGGAACTGAATGGATATGAACATATGGAGGGGAGTGTACATGGATGCACACAAGCAAGCATGCGAACATACACTTTTTATAAAAAAAATATCTATTTTACCCTTATTTTTCAAAGTATGTTGACTGAGAACACATTCTCATTTACAGCAAAGTCCTGGGGAATAGTTACATGGGAGATGAATGAGCCAATTGGAAGCTGGGGATGATTAGGTGGACATGATAGCTAGATGGGGAATTTAGTCAGGACATCGGGGTTAACACCCCTATGATAAGTGCCATGAGCTCTTTAGTGACCACAGAGAATCGGTACAGCTGTTTAACGTCCCATCTAAAAATGGCACCCGACACAGGGCATTGTCCCCAATCACTGCCCTGGGGCATTGGGAAAGTTTTTTTTGTACATTTTAGACCAGAGGAAAGAGTGCCTCCTAATGGCCCTCCAGCAGCATTTGGTCTCTCATCAAGGGATCATCCCTGCTTAGCTTCAGAGGCAAGCCAGCAATGGGATGCAGGGTGGTATGCTGCTGGGAGTACACACACACACAATCTCTCCCCCTCTAGGGATACACAGACACTCAACCCATCAAAAATGAATTTTAAAATGTAGCCAAACACACTTCAATATTACCCATATACTGGTCTCTCTCACTAACTACCCTGCTGGGTATACACACACACACACCACACACTTACCCAAAGCACTGCCATCGGGCTCTTCAACATGGTTTTGATGGGTTTATTGGAGATATTTGCACCATATATACAGTATGATTTCTCTATTTGAGACAAGGACACCACCCAATTAATCTTCCGCAATAGTGAATGGGAAAAGAGGTCGTAAAACGAGTTGTGTAAACAGATGTTTAATTTCTTATAAAATCTGTCAGGAATATGACATACAGTAAGTATGATAAAGTATTAAGTAAAACAGAGTAATGTAATTACACGTGTAATGCCAAGTATCTGTCTTATAGTGGATTGAGATTATTAAATACAGTTTTGATATACAGTATATAATGAATAAAAGGTGTCCTTTCCCCCTCTGTCAGATTGTGTCTGGGCAGAACGTGTGCCCAGCCATCGGCGCGGGCAGCCCCTGTGTGGAGGTGGAAGTAATGGGCATGCCCGTGGACAGCTTCCAATTCCGCACCAAGCCCATCCACCGCAACTCGCTCAACCCCATGTGGTCAGAGCACTTCCGATTCCCCGTGCACTTTGAGGACGCCTGCTTCCTGCGCATCGCTGTGGTCGAGAACAACAGCTACCAAACCACTGCTCAAAGGATTCTGCCCCTACGGGCCCTCAAACCAGGTGAGGGAGAAGATGGGGTGGAAAAGGGGAGGAAGAAAGTGAAGACTTTAAACTTCTATTTACACTTGAAACATTCCTGACAATTTTTTTCTCAAGTATACACATCAATAGCATGTAACCTATTAATAGATAATTGAACAATGATATTTAGCAACATGCTATGTACAGAGTTTGCTAGCAGCATGTTGCCAGGTAATATACATTTCTACTCCCTGTTCTTAATGTCTGTGGTTGGTTGTCTGTTGTTCCAGGCTATAGACACATCCAGCTGAGGACGCAGCACAACGAGCCCCTGGAGGTGTCCAGTCTGTTCATCTATAGCCGCAGAGTAGAGGAGAGCCCCACCGGCACAGCCCTGCCTGCTGCCATGGTAACGCACACACACACCCCTGAGGAGCAGCTAGGGATTGCTTATATTATTGTATCTCTTCGAACAGCATCTGATGAGCTAATTAGCTAGTAACCTTAAAATACATGTAAGGACTATGTAAATATCTATCTACAACACTGTATTTCCCTGGCAGCTGTTTAGTTCTGAGGAGCGGAGGGCAGCCCAGCAGCACAAAGTGACTGTCCACGGTGTGCCAGGTCGAGAGCCTTTCACTGTAGTGTCTGTGAAAGAGCAGACCACCGCCGGACAGCTACTGGACACGGTCAGTCCCGGCACACCCACCCATAGGAAAATGTACCCACACAAACACACCAGACCCGCCACGCTCTCAGTTCATAGTGGCCTATCTATTTCTCCTCTCCCCACTTTAGTTGCTGATGTCCACAGATGGTGCCAGTGAGTACTTCCTTTGTGAGGAGAAGGTGTCACTGGGGAAGGAGCGCAGTGACCGTAAGAGGTGTCCTCAGCAGCGCCCCGTAGCCCCTGAGGAGGAGATCATCAGGGTTATCAACAGCTGGCAGCCCGAAGAGGGATATGTGGGCAGAATCTGCCTTAAAACCAAGGAAGAGGTACTACTTTATTCAACGGAAATTTCCCATGACTGCTGTAGAGTCGAGCTATTTTAATGAGAAACCGGTCAAGCAAATACTGTATTTTTTTTATCAATTTCTTCATTCTAAGTGCCCTGTCCTGGGGTCATATTATGAAATACACACTACTTTCCTTTCATATACAGTAGACGGGTTGGCTGACAACGTCATGAAATCGATGCGTGCGTGTCGATGGGGTTGTGATTCTGGACAGTCAGATAGCTAGCAACAATGACAAGAAGCTGTCACGTGGGGAATCGTAGATGGCTCGTTTCAGCTCGTTGCATCTTATTGATACCATGTCTTGTTTTTAGGTCTTCTGTATGCTAATATGCCAAAACATGTGCTAGCTGGATAAGAAACAACTGTAACAATTTGAGACAAGTGCTCATTGTGCAATTGAAATATGTTTTTATAATGATATGGAGAGGAAGTACAGCTTCAATATTGTCAACCATCCCTTGATTCTAAGCCAACCCTGCCTAAATTTGTCCACAGTTGCACATGCATTGGTTTTGTTGCTTATAGGGAAAATAAGTGGTGGGCCGAACCAATTTTTTTTTTAAAGTTGATGATCAATCCGTGTCGAGGGAGGAGCTGATTTTATTTTGTATATGACAGTGACTAAAATGTATTTGTGCTTGTTTTCTTTTATACTAATGTAAAGCTGTGTAACTGTGATGGACCACACACTCCATCACAGTAGGTGGTGGCATGCACCTTAAACAATTGTTTGCGGACCGCCATTATACCGAAGAAGAAATCATAAGCTGCTGTCGGTGTGTGATGATGATGATGATGATGATAAAATCTAGCTAGCTCCCAAAGACTAAAATAAGATAAATATATTGTTTCGAGTGCACTTGACATATGCAGACATATGATGCTAGAGTCTGACACAACTTGCTTAGGCAGGGAGGGAGAGACATTTTCCACGCTTCAGTGCAATAACTGTTTTCCAAAATTTAGATGGATCACCAGCAGAGTCTGAGATAAAACTTAGAAAGTAGCAGGATTTGGCTTTCTTAATTGAGGAGGTTCATCTATTTCTCAATTGCCTGAAAAGCTGCCAATCCGCTACAGTGTCAATTTTTCTAGCCTTGGCTCAGGCCTGATTTCTCATTCTAACAAGGTTTGAAAGTTCTAGAGAGACCAAAGGATTTGTTCTGTTTTTTACTCTAAGGCGTTTAACGGGTGCGTGTTTGTCTGCCAGAGAGATAAAAAAATAGATAACGTAGCTAATTCAGGGTCAGGCATGCAGCTGACTCAAAGTAATAGGCCAACACTTTTTTATGTATCTTTACAGTGGCTTGCGAATGTATTCAATCCCCTTGGCATTTTTTCCTATTTTGTTGCCTTACAACCTGGAATTAAAATAGATTTTTTGGGGGCTTTGTATCATTTGATTTACACGACATGCCTACCAGTTTGATCCGTGGGCTTCCCATTTGGACGAGCTGATCCGTGGGCTTCCCATTTGGACGAGCTGATCCATGAGCTTCCCATTTGGGCTAACCGTAACAGAGGGAACAGTGGAATTCAAGTGTATGGTCACAAGATTATTACTGTCAATACCACTGGCAATGATTATCTGTAGCAGTATGATGATAATAATGTGGGAATGGGAAGAATTACCTGAGCAGGGGTTGGGCTGTTGTTGAGTCAATGTTTTATATGAGCCTCCTCGGGTAAGTAACTTTACCCCTCCTATTTGGTTGCAAGCCATCCTTCTTGTTAAACTGGGGCCTCTCCCAGAAGTGGTCAAAATTGTCAATGTACTCAAAATCTACCGAGGAACAGTAGGATTTAAGCCAGTAGTGTAGCCAGAGTAGATGACTAAAGTGTTCCATTCCGCAACCTGTTGTTGGTTTCGGCCCGGAAATTAGAACCTGCTTGTCTGTCTCCTTTAAGCTGCCTGTGAGCACTCTGAAGTCAGCTTTTAATTGCTCCGACTTATGAAGATTGATGTAGTTTGTACCGACAGGAATTGACTAATGTGTGAGCATTCGGTTGGTCCATCACAGCAAGGACCTGGTGATCTATGTCCTGAACGTGGGCTGCAGGGAAGCCGAGGGTCCTTGCTTCCGTGACCACCCTAACTATGGAGCTTCCTAAAACTACCACTAGAGGACGAGAGTGTCCCTGCGAGGTGTGGAACGTGCTCTGGGGGCTGCTCCAGTGGATAGCCGGCTCAGTAACCCAGGACCAGATCCAGAGGAGCTTGCTCTCGGTACTGAGGTGGAATGGGAAGGACGGGTAGAGAGGCGAAGGGCCCTGTTGGAGACGGAGCTCAGAGCCTATGAAACTGTTAGATAGCCACAGGTCTGGACGAGAGGGCAAATGGAAGATACGTTGACATTTTCCTCTTCTACCTCTAACTCGACTCCGCCTTGTCTCCGGTGGTGTAGAGCAAGACGCAGTAGTTCTCTGGTTCTCGTCGGTGGGATGTTTAATACCGGAAAGTGGCCCATGTTAGTGTCCACATTAGCTACTGCAGAGGAGCCCAGTTTTGTAGAGCACCCCCTGGATTATCCCCTCGATCGTTTCGAATTGTCGCATCAAAAACAGCATGCAGCCTTGAAGTCTTTTTGGCCAGAGCAATACTTTTATTTAGGACCCCGTTCAATGATCCGGTCTTTTGAGGCAACGAACTGTTTACACTTATCACAAGTGTATGTCAGTAAATTCTTTCTTCTTTCACACGTCTCATATTTCAAGAATTTTGTGGCCATTTCCAGATCAGTCTACAAATCAGAGTAGTCAGAAACAGCCTTCCCGGCTACAAGAGCCATCCGCAAAGCGAGACAAGCTTTGCCGGTGACAGCAATGTAGCCTAGCTAGTCGTGGGCTAGACCTATCAGTTCAGTCAGGACAGTAAAATCCTGTCAAAAAACTGGGGGTTAAGAACAGCACTAACACATTGGTCCCAAAATAATGTTTTTAAAAGTATAAAACGCTGTGTCACCACTCAAACGTTCTGCTTCCTACTTTAAAAAAAAATATATTTAACCTTTATTTAACTAGGCAAGTCCGTTAAGAACAAATTCTTATTTACAATGAGGGCCTAGGAACAGTGGGTTAACTACCTTGTTCAGGGGCATAAGGACAGATTTTTACCTTGTCAGCTCGGGGATTTGATCTAGCAACCTTTTGGTTACTGGCCCAACGCTATATATAACCACTAGGCTACCTGCCGCCCCTACTTCCTGGTCATTTGACATGAATTAACCACTCATGTATGGGGACACGCTCCAGCAGAGACGTTAGGAAAAGGGTTCGGGTTAGGCTACAGTTGTCACGTTGGTGACGAGTTGTTGACAACTAGATGGCGCTGTACTCATCTAGCCACAACCGTACAAACCATCAGTGCCATAAAACCAGAACTACTAATGCTTATTATCCCTCGCATCCCATTCCTTCCCGACAGATTCTATGGTGCAAATTAGGTTTACGTAGATCTGTCCACTAGAGATTAATTGAGATATGTTTTCTCACGGAGAATGATAGTCTGCAGGATTAGAGAAAGCAGTTTGGTAATGAATGTTTGAATTTCATATACTTAACATTCAATGAATAACTTAATAATAACTTGATGTGGTTCAAATTATTAACTTTCCTCATAACCTTTTAAAAGTTGGTGTCAAAATCTGCCAATTCATTATTCTACTAACTATGACTGAGTGTGAGACATGTTTTACATAATGTCATGCATATGCAGTAGGGTCCGAAATTATTTGCACCCACTGACGTACCGGACATAATCGCAGCCCGTGCACCAGTCATCAATGACAATTTGTGTTTTTTTCCATATGTATACTGAACAGAAATCTGAATGCAACAAGCAACAATTTCAAATATTTTACTGAGTTACAGTTCATATAAGCAAATCAGTCAATTGAATTAAATAAATGATGCCCTAATATATGGATTTCCCATAACTGGGAATACAGATACGCATCTGTTGGTCATAGATACCTTAAAAATATATATACAGTGGGGCAAAAAAGTATTTAGTCAGCCACCAATTGCAAGTTCTCCCACTTAAAAAGATGAGAGAGGCCTGTAATTTTCATCATAGGTACACTTCAACTATGACAGACAAAATGAGAAGAAAAAATCCAGAAAATAACATTAAAGGATGTTTTTATGAATTTATTTGCAAATTATGGTGGAAAATAAGTATTTGGTCACCTACAAACAAGCAAGATTTCTGGCTCTCACAGACCTGTAACTTCTTCTTTAAGAGGCTCCTCTGTCCTCCACTCATTACCTGTATTAATGGCACCTGTTTGAACTTGTTATCAGTATAAAAGACACCTGTCCACAACCTCAAACAGTCACACTCCAAACTCCACTATGGCCAAGACCAAAGAGCTGTCAAAGGACACCAGAAACAAAATTGTAGACCTGCACCAGGCTGGAAAGACTGAATCTGCAATAGGTAAGCAGCTTGGTTTGAAGAAATCAACTGTGGGAGCAATTATTAGGAAATAGAAGACATACAAGACCACTGATAATCTCTCTCGATCTGGGGCTCCACGCAAGATCTCACCCCAATATGATCACAAAAATCCCAGAACCCAGAACCTACAATGTGATATTCTGGGTTTTTTTTCTCATTTTGTCTGTCATAGTTGAAGTGTACCTATGATGAAAATTACAGGCCTCTCTCATATTTTTAAGTGGGAGAACTTGCACAATTGGTGGCTGACTAAATACTTTTTTGCCCCACTGTATATTTTTAAAGTAGAGGTGTGGATCAGAAAACCAGTCTGGTGTGACTACCATTTGCCTCATTCAGTGCGACATATCGCATAGAGTTGATCAGGCTGTTGATTCTGGCCTGTGGAATGTTGTCCTACTCTTTAATGGGTGTGCAAAGTTGCTGTATATTGGTGGGAACTGGAGAACACTGTCGTACCAGTCGATCCAGAGCATCCCAAACATGATCAATGGGTGACATGTCTGGTGAGTATCCAGGCCATGGAAGAACTGGGACATCTACAGCTTCCCGGAATTGTGTACAGATCCTTGCGACATGGGGCTGTGCATTATGCTGAAACATGAAGGGATGGGGGGCATTTAATGGCACGACAATGGGCCTCAGGATCTCGTCATAGTATCTCTGTGCATAAAAATTGCCATGGATAAAATATAATTGTGTTCGTTGGCCGTAGCTTATGCCTGCCCATACCATAAGCCAACCGCCACCATGGGACACTCTGTTCACAATGAAAGACATCGGCAAACCGCTCACCCACACGACCCCATACACGTGGTCTGCGGTTGTGAGGCCGGTTGGACGTACTGCCAAATTCTCTAAAACAATGTTGGAGGTGGTTTATGATAGAGAAATGAACATTCAATTCTTTGGCAACAGCTCTGGTGGATATTCATGCAGTCAGCACACTCAAACTTTAGACTGTGGAATCTGTGGAATTGTGCACATTTTAGTGCCATTTTATTCTCCCCAGCGCAAGTTGCACCTATGTAATGATCATGCTGTTTAGTCAACTTCTTGATTTGCCACTCCTGTCAGGTGGATGGATTATCTTGGCAAAGGAGAAATGCTCACTAACAGGGATGTAAACAAATTTGGATTCAAAATTTGAGAGAAATGTCTGGGATGTTTTTATTTCAGCTCATGAAACATGGGACTAACACTTTACATGTTGTGTTTACATGTTGTGTTTATATTTTTGTTCAGTAATATACGAACATAACACACCCACATTAAACCACAAGTTCAAGTGATTATTGTTGCTCCTTAGAATTCTTGCTTTTATCAGAAATAACTCTGTGTGTGCGTGCGCACTCAGATGGCCCGTGAGGACAAGAGGAAAGGCATCTCGTTTGTCAGCGAACTGAAGAAACTGACGAGTTGCAGCCAGAGCGTCGTTGCCCTGGCCGCACAAGAGAGCAGCCACAGTAAGGATGAAAGCAGCAGGGCAGCATACTGTGTGCCTCTGACTGAGACCCGGGAGTGAGACGCTCAGTCTGCAGTGTGTGGATGGAGTCCCCAGAAGGTACGGAAGTCCCTACTGTTTCCTATTGTCTTTACAACTAGGGCTTTCCCTATTGGCCCTAGTAGCCCCCATCTTTTTTGTCTCCTCCTTCTGGCCATGCCTATAAATGTCTTCCACAGTCAGTTTTCCTTTTTCAATTTCTTAACTTTTGACATCTTAATTTATTTATACAATATTTATATAATGCTATTTTTATGTTTTACCAATTATTTATCGCCTCATTAATTAGGATAAATGACTCACTCGGGGACAATGTCGAAGTCTATGTTATCTGCAGTGTTTCAAACAAAATGTTGTTTATTTTAATATTGTATGTGTAGTATTTTATTATTATTATTGATACTTTAACTAGCATAACATAACAACACAATGACCTATAGATTGATATGCATTAGTATGTTTGAGTGGACAATGACCTGGGCAGTTGTGTATTGCATCATGCATATGAAGTACTGTATACTCCAGATATGTCTGTTGTGCTGTTGTCCACTACTTCCCTCTCCCTTTTGCAGGGTCTCCCTCTATAGGACTCGAAGGCCTGGGTGGTGGAGGGCTGGGCGGAGGCGGAGAGGCTCCTCCTGTGGGGTGGTGACCGTCCTTGGGAGCAGGGCCCACACCGGCTATCTGACCTCCAGACAGTGTATGAACTCCAGACAGTGTATTTAGTTGAGGTGCAGGAAGCAGCAGTAGCTGCGGCTACCAGCCTTTCTCTTGCTAAGAATGAGGGCATTGTGAATGTGGCCAACAAGCTGGCTTGTTGTTTGATTCCCTTTGGCTGCATTTACACAGGCAACCCAATTCTGATCATTTGCCTAGTTATTGGCAAAATAGCTGATCTGATTGGTCAAAAGGCCAATTAGTGAGAGAAAAAACGATGCAGGCCTTATGTCCCAATTTTCACAGTACTGTAATTTATAACTATATAGTTGTGTATTTGATGATATTCAGTGTTTTGCACGTAGTAGTTTTGCTGTTATATTCAGTATTTTTTTATCTCCATTTTTCCGATGGTTTATCTTGTTTGATATGAAAGTGTGCTTCAAAAGTATTGTGACGGTGACTGTTTTTGTTTTGACTCCTTACTCCCGCACTTTGGATTTGAAATTATACAATGATTATGAGTTTATTAAAGTGCGGACTGTCAGCTTTAATTTGAGGGTAAAAAATATTTTGTCATTTTGGAGAATCTAAGAATCTAATATGTTTCGAAACACTTCTACATGAATGTGTATGCTACCGTTATTACGGATAGTCCTGAATTGTATTGTGAATAATGAGTGAGAAAGTTAGACACACAAATATCATACCCCAAAAACAATGCTAACCTCCCCTGTTATTGTAATGGTGTGAGGTAAGCATGTCTTGGGGGTATGATATTTGTGCGTCTGTCTTACTCATCATTATTCATTATCCGTAATCATGGTAGCATCCACGTTAATGTAAAAGTGTTAAGAAACATATTCAATTCTTATTTACAATAAAAGTGACACCAAAATGACAATGCATGATTTACCATTCATTCCTATTGGTCACAAAATAATCTGAAACACAACCACAACAAACTGCAAATCCATCCAAGTTTGTAGAGTTACAAGCTTGAAGTAATCATAGCGTGCTAGGAATATGGGACCGAATACTAAACCTTTGACTACTTTAATACACTGGAGTACTCACTGTATGATGGTGTATGGTGTTTGATATGATATTTGAAAACAAAATGAGATTTTGGTTTCAAATTCAACTCGTCATTGCAGCAGGTCCAAGCGTATCAGCACTTGAGAACCCCATCACCTCTTGATGTCAAAAGCAAGAGGTTTTCGAATACCCAGGTATAATTTATTTTTGTAAAACATCAAATCAAAAGTACATTTTTAAAGGGGCAATCAGCAATTCCTACATCCATTTTTGGACTGATAAGTACCCATTTGATTCTTGAATAATATAACTTTAATTTAAAGGCCTCATAAGCTTAGTTCAACTGTCGTACCCCATCAGAACCCAAAATGTAAGCTTGTTTTACTCCAATGTTTGCAAACCAACAAAATGTAAACAAACTATATAGCCTTGAAACATGGTTTAAAGTTTAATTTTGATATCATGGTTGGTCAATCCTTGCATCCATAGCTCGGTCTATGAATTTGAGTGATTACATTTCTCCAGCCCCGTCCCTCAACTATCATAATGTCAATACAGGGTTTAGCGATTTCTGATATTGTTCCTAAGTTGTTTATTGATGAAATTGATGATAGTATTATACTGAGTTGTCTACTAGGTGTTTTAACCTATGCCCATTTCAGTCTGTTGTCCGAAACTTGTTTCAATGGGGGCCCATGTTGTTTCCCTCCTTAATTTAGAATGTGGATCACTAAGTGTGAGATTTGTATAACAGTCAGTCCGTAGTTTTTTTTCAACTTAGTTTTAAAACAAACTTATACTATGAAGGTGTGGCATTTCTAATGAATGATTTATATTGTACTTGGTGTCTGATTATTGGTACTGCAAAAGTGTCAACTTCCTTATAGATCTAGATAAACATTTAAGCCTCTCTCCCTGGGTCCATACAATTTCACAGCAAACAAAATGAAGGGCTTTTATGCAGCGTCTGTATGATATGTATAAATACTACAGTAGTTATAATATATAGTCCACTACACTCGTGCCCGTTTACGGGTTGAAAATGGCAGATTTAGTCACTGATAAGTGTCTAAATTGGAACACAGTGGCTGTACAGTAACATGCTATACATTACGTCAGAGCTCTGCGCTTCACAGCGCTGTGGGGGTTTTGACTGACAGCCATTCTGAACTTGAGCACCGCACGCGACAAGAAGCTGCTCCCACCCCTCCTGCTAATTGGGCAACTTTTGCAAATGTTTTGTTTCAGTGAGGGAAATGCTGTCAATCAAGAGGATTCAATGTATTTTGAAAGATGAGACGATGATTTATAATAAATACCGCTTTGATGTCATGCAAGCAAGCCAATGTGCACTTCACATTTCCATATCATGAAACTCATGTCATATACAGTAATGTTTGATCACTGATGTACAGTTACAATATGACATGGTGTCATACCCTGGGTTGTGCTGAACAGAATCTGTTTGTCTTTTGTGAAGAAAATTCGCTGTGGAACACGCACCTGAATGCACCCATGACTCTTTTCTATGCGCACCAAAATGACGATCTGTTTCTCTGAATTGGCCTGTGTAAGACTAACACTTTTTAAAATCGTATTTTATAACTTTGCTGGTCATGTTGGCAATCGAACAAGCTTATAAATGATGCCAACCTGACCCAGATTGAGATATATAATGGCCCATTTTTGAATTACGTAAACAACAGTAATTGTGTGATGGCGGGGATGTAGGGTTGTGTTCCAAACAAATGTGCTTGCTCTAGTTTCTCAACAGCACAGCTTGGAGGGCTCAAAAAAGCACATTATCGTTGAAGACTGAGTCAAAGTGCATTGAAATTACTTAGGAACTGTGCACACACCAGTTAGTCCTCTCACTCAAACCGTTGTCTTAGGTTGCACCTACCCCATATTTTCCAATAATATTCTTATGTTACGGAATGTATCCAGAGTATTTTCAGATTTAGGCATCAACAAACGCAGTGAAAAGTACAGAAAATGTAAAGTGTTTGGAGTCAGTCTTGTGTCAAGGGAACTTTCCCATAATCTTAATCTGTTGCCTTTCAATTGCTACCATGCTTATGCATGTGCTTTTCATATTTCTTTTGTAAGAAACATTTCAATTTAACCCAATCAATGTAGGCCAATTCCCACGAGTGTAAATGGTTAAATGTCCAATATCAACAAATGTACAACCAATGAATGGGGTTGAGGGCATGGCTAAAATTGGTACAGAATTGGCACCGGAGTGTGAAATGTGATGGTTTTCAGCTATTTTCCTGCCATTCTATCCAAATTGCAGGAAATGAACAAGTACCACAATGCCTACTTCCACATCGATGGTGCTGGAGTGGATCGGGTCGAAAGCTTCAAGTTCCTCAGTGTGTTCATATCACTAAGGAATTAACATGGTCCACACAGTTGTGCAAAAGCATTTCCCCCTCAGGAGGCTGAAAATATTTGGTATGATGCACAAAAAGTTATAATGCTGCACCATTGAGAGCATCTTCGCTGGCTGCATCACCTCTTGGTACGGCAACTGCAGGGCACCTGACTTCCAGGCACTACAGAGATTGATGAGTACGGCCCAGTACATCCCTGGGTCCGAGCTCCCTGCCATCTAGGACCTCTATACCAGGCGGTGTCGAGGAAGATCCAAAAAATTGTCAGACTCCAGCCACCCAAGTCAGACTTATTTCGGAAACACTTTACTTGATACTCAGCGTCACAACATTATGACAGTCATAACCATGACTGCGGTAAATAAAATTGATTGGACATGATTTGGAAAGGCACAACTGTTTATATAAGGTCCTAAAGTTGACAGTGCATGTCAGAGAAAAAAACCAAGCTATGAAATCAAAGGAATTGTTCGTAAAGCCCCGAGACCAGATTGTGTCGGCACAGATCTGGGGAAGGGTACAAAAAAATGACTGCAGCATTGAAGGTTCCCATGAAGATAGTGGCCTCCATCATTCTTAAATGGAAGAAGTTTGGAACCACCAAGACTCTATTTTCTACAGCTGTCTGCCCGGCCAAACTGAGCAATCAGGGGAGAAGGGCCTTGGTCAGGGAGGTGACCAAGAATCCAATGGTCATTCTGACAGAGCTCCAGAGTTCCTCGGTGGAGATGGGAGAACCTTCCAGAAGGACAACCGTCTCTGCAGGACTCCACCAATCAGAGCTTTATGGTAGACTGGCCAGATGGAAGACGCGCATCAGTAAAAAGCACAGCCCTCTTGGAGTTTGCCAAAGGGCACATAAAGTACTCTGAAACAAGATTCTCTGGTCTGATGAAACCAATATTGAAATCTTTGGCCTGCATGCCAAGCGTCACGTCTGGAGGAAACCAGGCACCATCCCTACGGTGAAGCATGGTGGGGGCAGCATCATGCTGTGGGGGTGTTTTTCAGCGGCAGGGACTGGGAGACTAGTCAGGATCGAGGGAAAGCTGAAATTAAGCAAAGTACAGCGAGATCCGTGATTAAAACCTGCTCCAGAGTGCTCAGGACCTCAGACTGGGGTGAAGGTTCACCTTCCACCAAGACAACGACCCTAAGCACACAGCCAAGACAACGCAGGAGTGGCTTCGGGACAGGTCTTAGAATGTCCTTGAGTGGTCCAGCCAGAGCCCGAACTTGAACCCAATCGAACATCTCTGGAGAGATCCTGAAAATAGCTGTGCAGCAACGCTCCCCATCCAACCTGACAGAGCTTGAGATGATCTGCAGAGAAGAATGGGAGAAACTCCCAGCTACCTCAATTACCTCGTCCCCTGCACATCAACTCGGTACTGGTACTCCCTGTATATAGACATGTTATTTTTACTCGTTATTGTTATTTAGTGTATTTATTCCTCGTGTCACTATTTACATGGACATCTATTTATCTTTAATTCTGCATTGTTGGAAAAGTACCCATAAGTAAGTGTTTCACTGTTAGTCTACAGCTGTAGTTGAAGGTTTTCCAGCACACAGCTTTGACCTGCTACAGTATTGGATTATTCACACACCACACTAAGACATTATCCCATTCCACTAACATTTCAAGCTTTTATTTATTATATGAAAGCAAGCTTTTATACTTACAGTTGAAGTGGGAAGTTTACATACACCTTAGTAAAATACATTTAAACTCAGTTTTGCACAATTCCTGACATTTAATACTAGTGAGGAGTTTGAAGGTAGGCCTTGAAATACATCCACAAGTTCACCTCAATTTGACTCAAATGATGTCAATTAGCAAATCAGAAGCTTCTAAAGCCATGACATCATTTTCTGGAATTTTCCAAGCTGTTTAAAAGCACAGTCAACTTAGTGTATGTAAACTTCTGACCCACTGGAATTGTGATACAGTGAATTATAAGTGAAATAATCTGTCTGTAAACAATTGTTGAAAAAATTACTTGTGTCATGCTCAAAGTAGATGTCCTAACCAACTTGCCAAAACTAGTTTGTTAATAAGAAATTTGTGAAGTGGTTGAAAAACGAGTTTTAATGACGCCAACCTAATTGTATGTAAACTTCCGACTTCAACTGTACAAGACCACCAGGCTTGATTGAGTGAGCTGTTCTGTATTGTAGTAATGTGGTGCCTGCCTATATTTCCTTAATCCTTTACTTTAGCAATACATGTAATTGAGAAGAAAAAAAATGTAAATGTTTTGGTCAGTAAGTGCCAAACATAACTACAGGCGGTGGTGTGTTGGACACATTCACTAGATGTCTGTATGCATTCCTGATATTATCAAACCATTAGCTTACCAGTGTAATGGTGAATTAAGTGCAGAACCACATGTTTTGCAAACATGGTCTTCTTTTATCAATGGACAGTTCATTATCTATGTCAAATGAAGATGTAGCTTAAAGTTCTGTTTATTCCTTTGTTGGGTAACGTAATGACAGTCATAATCACTCAGTCATGTCATAACACTGTCATGAGCCACATTTAACTTAAGAAATGACACTTTGACACTTTCATGAAGCATTATGACCATCCTGTGTCACTTTACTTGGACTAACAAAATAAACTTTAAGACACTGTCCAAGAAGCATTATGACATAATCATATAAGCCAGATAGGCCTATCACGTACATGCCCTTATATCCTGCTCCTGAAATCTGCTTTTTTTAGGTGCATGTCTGACATTGTGTACACTATTACAATAATATGGTGAATAAAAAAAGTATATATTTAACATGTCAACCGTATGTTTATGGTATAATGGAATATTTTGCCTTGTGTGGTACGTTTTGTGAGTTGACACTTGTGTAGGTGTCATAACCAGCCATAAAATAATGGAATATCACAACAGATGTTATGACCTTGTCATAACGTGTTATGGCGCTGTGTGTCAAGTATTTATTTTGCCTAAAGATGGTGACACTACACACTTACAATAGGCCTAAATATCTAAAAATACATGCAGAAATTAACATCCCATCATGCTGGTCATGTTTAAAAATGTGTGTGTACACACACACTGAACAAAAATATAAACACAAAATGCAACAATTTCAACGAGTTAAAGAATAGATAAGGAAATTAGTCAATTGAAATACATTCATTAGGCCCTAATCTATGGATTTCACATGACTGGGAATGCAGATAGGCATTGGTTGGTCACCAATACTTTTTTTTTTAAAGGTAGAAGCATGGATCAGAAAACCAGTTAGTATCTGATGTGACCACCATTTGCCTCATGCAGCGCGACACATCTTCATAGAGTTGACCGGGCTGTTGATTGTGGTCTGTGGAATGTTGTCCCACACTTCAATGGGTGTGCGAAGTTGCTGGATATTGGCGGGAACTGGAACATGCTGTTGAACACCTCGATCCAGAGCATCCCAAACATGATCAATGGGTGACATGTCTGGTGAGTATCCAGGCCATGGAAGAACTGGGACATTTACAGCTTCCATGAATTATGTACAAATCCTTGCAACATGGAGTCCATCGAAGATGAGCATTTTTCCACTGAAGTCAGTTACAACACATAACTGCAGTCAGGTCAAGACCCTGGTGAGGGCGACGAGCACGCAGTTGAGCTTCTTGAGAAGGTTTCTGACAGTTTGTTTAGAAATTCTTCACTTCTGCAAACCCCCAGTTTCATCAGCTGTCCGGGTGACTGGTCTCAGATGATCTCACAGGTGAAGCAGGATGTGTAGGTCCTGGGCTGGCGTGGTTGCACATGGTCTGCTGTTGTGAGGCCGGTTGGACACTGCCAATTTCTCTAAAAAGACATTGGAAGCGGCTCATGGTAGAGAAATTAACATTCAACTCACTGGTAACAGCTCTGGTAGACATTCTTGCAGTCAGCATGCCAATTGCACGCTCTCTCAACTTGAGACATTCGTGGCATTGTGTTGTGACAAACCTGCACATTTTAGTGGCCTTTTATTGTCCCCAGTACAAGGTGCATCTGCATAATGATCATGCTGTACAATCATCTTCTTGATATGCGACACCTGTCAGGTGGATGGATTTTCTTAACAAAAGAGAAATTGTTCACGAACAAGGATGTAAAAAAAAAATAGTGCATATGGAACATTTCTGGGATCTTTTATTTCAGTTTATGAAACATGGAACCAACACTTAAGTTTTATATTTTTGTCACACACACACCCTTCAGAAAGTATTCATACCCCTGGACTTATTCCAAACGTTGTTAAAGCCTGAATTCAACAGACTTTAATACCCCATAATACCAAGCAAAAACTTTTTTTTATTGAAAATGAAATACAGATATCTAGCTTAAGTATTCACACCCCTGATTCAACACGATATAATTATATTTGGCAACGATTAAAACTAAGCCTCAGAGCTTTCCACACCTGGTACAAAATAATTGTAAAATGCTTCCAAGGTCTGTCAAGTAGATCATTGCTAGACAGCCATTTTCAGTTCTTGCCATAGATTTAATACAATTTAAGTCAAAACTGTAACTAGGCCACGCAGGAACATTAATAGTAATCTTGGTAAGCAACTCGTGTATATTTGACCTTGTGTTGAAGTGTTGTTGGATTTGCCCCCAACATAACACTTTGTATTCAGCACAAAAAGTGTAATTCTTCGCAGTTGTACTTTAGTTTATTGTGAACAGGATGAAAGTTTTGGAATATTCTTTACCCTGTATAGACTTCCTTTTCACTCGTTTGGGTTTGTATAACTACAATGTTGTCGACACATCCAGTTTTCTCCTTTCACAGCAATTAAACTGTTTTGAAGTCACCATTGGCCTCATGGTGAAATCCCTGAGCGGTTTCCTTCCTCTCCGGCAACTGAGTTAGGAATGAAGTTATTTACTCTGGATGGTGTATCAATACACAAATACGCACTACAAAGATATAGGTGTATATCTTTGTAGTGCGTATGTGTATTGATACACCATCCAGAGTAAATAACTTCATGCTCAAAGGGATACTAAATGTCAGCTTTTTAAAAATGGATTCTTACCCATCTACCAATTCGTGCCCTTCTTTGCAAGGCATTGGAGAACCTCCTTGGTCTGAAATTCACTGCTAAACTGAGGGACCTTACAGATAGAGAGAGGTTGTCATTAAAAACAATAATGATATAGAGTGAGTCCATGCAACTTATGCACATTTTTAATCCTGAACATAATTAGGCTTGCCATAACAAAGGGGTTGAATACTTGATTTAAGCTTCTATACATTTCTAAAAACACAATTCCACTGACATTATGGGGTATTGTGTGTAGGCCAGTGACAATCTCAATTTAATCCATTTTAAATTCAGGTTGTAACAATGTGGAAAAAGTCAAGGGGTGTGACTACTTTCTGAAGGTCCTGTAGGTCAGGGATATGAGTAATCAATGAGGCAGGTGGTTTAACTCAACACTTAATTGTATCCATTCTAGTCAAAGAGCAAAGAGAGCAATCAAAAAGCAATGTTGCCAGCATACGGTTGTTATTTTGCAGTCCATTTAGAACTAAGATACAGGGCACAAAGGAAATTGGGTGTTTTCCGGTGGGGTCTGAATTATTATGTGCTGTTGGTCTGTGGTAGAACTGCAGAGAAATCCAGCGACATAGGATCCTCTTCCTCCGCTGAGAGAACACGATCAATCTGCTGCTTTAATTTATCATCCAGCAGGGCAAGGCCTATCGTGAAATAATCCTGCAACAAAATGCAGTGTTTAGAGACAAGATTAGCACAAAGACAATTCAGTCAAGTGGGCCTAATAACATTATGGAATATATACAGTGCCTTGCGAAAGTATTCGGCCCCCTTGAACTTTGCGACCTTTTGCCACATTTCAGGATTCAAACAAAGATATAAAACTGTATTTTTTTGTGAAGAATCAACAACAAGTGGGACACAATCATAAAGTGGAACAACATTTATTGGATATTTCAAACTTTTTTAACAAATCAAAAACTGAAAAATTGGGCGTGCAAAATTATTCAGCCCCCTTAAGTTAATACTTTGTAGCGCCACCTTTTGCTGCGATTACAGCTGTAAGTCGCTTGGGGTATGTCTATCAGTTTTGCACATCGAGAGACTGAAATGTTTTCACATTCCTCCTTGCAAAACAGCTTGAGCTCAGTGAGGTTGAATGGAGAGCATTTGTGAACAGCAGTTTTTAGTTCTTTCCACAGATTCTCGATTGGATTCAGGTCTGGACTTTGACTTGGCCATTCTAACACCTGGATATATTTATTTTTGAACCATTCCATTGTAGATTTTGCTTTATGTTTTGGATCATTATCTTGTTGGAAGACAAATCTCCGTCCCAGTCTCAGGTCTTTTGCAGACTCCATCAGGATTTCTTCCAGAATGGTCCTGTATTTGGCTCCATCCATCTTCCCATCAATTTTAACCATCTTCCCTGTCCCTGCTGAAGAAAAGCATGCCCAAACCATGATGCTGCCACCACCATGTTTGACAGTGGGGATGGTGTGTTCAGCTGTGTTGCTTTTACGCCAAACATAACGTTTTGCATTGTTGCCAAAAAGTTCAATTTTGGTTTCATCTGACCAGAACACCTTCTTCCACATGTTTGGTGTGTCTCCCAGGTGGCTTGTGGCAAACTTTAAACAACACTTTTTATGGATATCTTTAAGAAATGGCTTTCTTCTTGCCACTCTTCCATAAAGGCCAGATTTGTGCAATATACGACTGATTGTTGTCCTATGGACAGAGTCTCCCACCTCAGCTGTAGATCTCTGCAGTTCATCCAGAGTGATCATGGGCCTCTTGGCTGCATCTCTGATCAGTCTTCTCCTTGTATGAGCTGAAAGTTTAGAGGGACGGCCAGGTCTTGGTAGATTTGCAGTGGTCTGATACTCCTTCCATTTCAATATTATGGGATGTTTAAAGCTTGGGAAATCTTTTTGTATCCAAATCCGGCTTTAAACTTCTTCACAACAGTATCTCGGACCTGCCTGGTGTATTCCTTGTTCTTCATGATGCTCTCTGCGCTTTTAACGGACCTCTGAGACTATCACAGTGCAGGTGCATTTATACGGAGACTTGATTACACACAGGTGGATTGTATTTATCATCATTAGTCATTTAGGTCAACATTGGATCATTCAGAGATCCTCACTGAACTTCTGGAGAGAGTTTGCTGCACTGAAAGTAAAGGGGCTGAATAATTTTGCACGCCCAATTTTTCAGTTTTTGATTTGTTAAAAAAGTTTGAAATATCCAATAAATGTCGTTCCACTTCATGATTGTGTCCCACTTGTTGATTCTTCACAAAAAAATACAGTTTTATATCTTTATGTTTGAAGCCTGAAATGTGGCAAAAGGTCGCAAAGTTCAAGGGGGCCGAATACTTTCGCAAGGCACTGTATATATATGGACAGAGAGGGAAGTACTACTGTACCTTCTTCTTTGTGGAAGGCGCTACCACTGGAGGATTGAAGGTCATGTCTTTAGCTCTGTAGTCCTCAAACAGCTCCACTGGGTGCCTGAGAGGTGTTAAAGGTAATTTACACCCAACAGAGGCTAGCGCTTTTACATACTGCACATGCACACATCTTTGGTTAATATCGCACGCACCGTAGAGAATGTCTTCAGGGTTCAAACACATTTTGACAGATGGAATTTCATTACCTTTAACCAAATTGCCAAGACAACAATTGGCAGCGTCTCTATGTATGTATAAAAAAGTAAGCACGACACTGGGAGGCTGCGCTCTGATCCCATGTACCATCTCCTGTCGTTGTGCAAGGCACTTACACCCCCCCCCCAAAGTACAAAACCTGTTAGGGAACTATAGAAGTGTATTAATTCAACCATTAAAAAAAACAAAAACAAGCACACATGACTTAAAAGCCAAACATGCACGAGTAGAATCAGAGGACAACACACAGTCTGGGACTTATTCCCATTGTGGTCCTCTACTGGGGCTGCAGGATTTGATCAAGCCCTGCTCAGACACATCAGAGACAGAGGTCCGGTTGAACAGATCATTTATAAAAACGTGGTTTTGTTGGCGGGGGACTGGAATAAAAGCCTGCGTACCCATTGGCTCTACTGGAGGATGGTTGACCACCCTTGATGTATAAAATTACAACCAAACACGTTATGCCTTTTGAAATAATTTGCTCATTCAATATATCAAAGATCAAATGGCTATGGTAGTCTACAAATCTTTTTATTCAGCTGAAGCAAGCCCACAAATGTTCTTCAGGAAATGTACCTTTTCTAGTGTAGTCATATTTAGCTATCTTAGAAGTGTATACTTTGAAGGGTGACTAGTATCTTGAGTTGCCATGTCCCAATCAACAAAACAAGTTTTGAAGCCACATAATCCGAAAGAAAGGCTACACCTAATATTTTTTCCTAAAATTACTGTTCGATTCACAGCAATTGAACCAAACCCCAACTAATACAACGATCGTATTGGTTGGGGTTTGGTTCAATGGCGAAGTGACTCATTCGTTGTGTGGCCTTACTTGCGAGTGTCGGAAGAGAGTTTTTGGGGACACGACGAAAACAAATACCGTAATTGCTGGACTATAAGCTGCTACTTTATTCCCACACTTTGAACCTCGCGGTTTATACAATGATGCGGCTAATTTATGGATTTTTCCCACTTTCACAAGATTCATGCCGCCAAAAAACAGCACCGTCACATAATGTGACGGAAATCGAGCGCGCTCAAACTTCCCATCATTCTGATTACGGTAGTCATTTTGTCACCCTCATCATGGCAAAGACACGGAGAAATGCATATGATGCAGCTTTCAAGTTGAAGGCGATCGATCTGGCTGTTGGAAAAAGAAATAGAGCTGCTGCATGGGAGCTTGGCCTTAATGAGTCGATTATAAGACTTTGTAAACAGCAGCGTGAGGAACTGACTCAGTGCAAAAGGACAACAAACCTTTCAAAGGGAAGAAAAGCAGATGGCCCAAAGTATTTGCAGCCACTCGACATCAGCGTAAATCGTGCATTTAAGGTGGCGCTCCGTGTTCAGTGGGAGGCTTGGATGACAAGTGGGGAGAAATCCTTCACTAAAACAGGACGCATGCGAAGAGCAATTTATGGTCAAGTCTGCCAGTGGGTCCTGACAGCGTGGAGCATTGTCAAAAAATCCACTATCATCAACGGGTTTCGAAAGGCTGGACTGCTGCGTGTTGAAGGGGCAGCATGAGCTCAGCGGGGTATTTGCCTCCGGATGAAAGTGAGAGCGACAATGAAAACGATCCAACATCGAATGAAGCAATTCTGAGGCTATTCAACTCCGACACCGAAGGAGATGACTTCAGTGGTTTCAGTGCACAGGAGGAGTCTTGGTAGGCTACTGTTTTAATTTTTGTTACAAGCCGTGTTTCGTTAAAGCCTATTTATTTTTGTTACAAGCCGTGTTTCGTTTAAAGGCTGTGTAAAGTTAATTTGTTTCAATGTACCGGTAGGCACCTGCGGCTTATAGACATGTGCGGCGTATTTATGTACAAAATACATATTTTTTAATAATTCAGTGGGTGCGGTTTATATTCAGGTGCGCTTAATAGTCCAGCAATTACGGTAATAAAGCGTTAACTAGACAAGATATGTACAAGATATGTTTTGAATTCGCTGTCTCGTTATTAGTCTGTTCTCCATCATATTTTATAGGCCTACCTAGGGTGACCACATTTACAAATGCGGGACAGTGTAGCCTACATAAATAAAAACTCAAATCCCCCTCATGGTGTAGATTTTTTTTAGGCATCGGGAACGCAAATAAAAATGACATTCCTCAAACTTTGTACCGACAGATGTCTTGAATGTTATTATAGAATTGGCCAGTGCATAAAATTCATCCTCCAATTGCAACGTCTGCCAATGCCCACACATATTGACTCAAGAAATTTCAAAATAAGCCTTCATTGAATGATATTTCACTTTTACTGGTGAAACGTCCAAACTGCATCTGCATGCCAATCATTTGATCTCAATCAGTTTCATGGGAATATGCATTTGGGTCTTCTTGAATTAATATTTTGTGAGCAAATTAGAGCAGATGGTAAACTAATATAGCCTTCCTGGATTTTGTTTCAATCAAAGCACTTTCTGCCTAGTGGCACTCGCTGCTGAGTTTTGGCCACATTAGATTTATTTAGTTACTTTTCAGCTTAATGTCCTAAAATCTTTTTTAATTAGTTACACCCCCCAAAAAACACCTAACATTACACTATGCTACTAGATTTGGTTCGGTTGTGTAGAATACTAAATAATGATTGTGATATTCCAAGACATCAATTCAACACCATTGTGTGAAGTGGCAGAGCCACGCTCTTCGTCAGAAGCATGCTTTTTGTAAGTTTCAGTTAGGCCTAACTGTTTGAGCTGGAAACGTTCCAAAGTTGAGCTGAAACAATAAAATGTTATTGGTTGACATGACATTGGCCTATGTCTTGTCTTGCGCTGCGCAGAATATCAGATAAACAATGATTGGAGAAGTGTTAACCTGTTAGAGCTCTAGGGGCGCTATTTCATTTTTGGATAAAAAACGTTCCCGTTTTAAGCGCAATATTTTGTCACGAAAAGATGCTCGACTATGCATATTCTTGACAGTTTTGGAAAGAAAACACTCTGAAGTTTCAGAATCTGCAAAGATTTTGTCTGTAAGTGCCCCAGAACTCATTCTACAGGCGAAACCAAGATGATGCATCACCCAGGAATTAGCAGAATTTCTGAAGCTCTGTTTTCCATTCTCTCCTTATATGGCTGTGATTGCGCAACGAATGAGCCTACACTTTCTGTCGTTCGCCCAAGGTCTTAGCAGCATTGTGACGTATTTGTAGGCATATCATTGGAAGATTGACCATAAGAGACTACATTTTCCAAGTGTCCGCCTGGTGTCCTGCGTCGAATTCGGTGCGCAATTGCCAGCTGCTTCTACTTTACCATTTGATTCAGGGGAGAAAGCATGTGTCCAAGAACGATGTATCAATGAAGAGATATGTGAAAAACACCTTGATGATTGATTCTAAACAACGTTTGCCATGTTTTCAGTCGATATTATGGAGTTAATTTGGAAAAAAGTTCGCGTTTTGAGGACTGAATTTTCGGATTTTTTTTGGTAGCCAAATGTGATGTATAAAACGGAGCTATTTCTAATACACAAGGAATCTTTTTGGAAAAACTGAGCATCTGCTATCTAACTGAGAGTATCCTCATTGAAAACATCAGAAGTTCTTCAAAAGGTAAATTATTTTATTTGAAGGCTTTTATGTTTTTGTTAATGTTGCGTGCTGGATGCTAACGCTAATGCTAACGCTAAATGCTAACGCTAGCTAGCTACTTTTACACAAATGATTGTTTTCCTATGGTTGAGAAGCATATTTTGAAAATCTGAGATGACAGTGTTGTTTACAAAAGGCTAAGCTTGAGAGATGGCATATTTATTTCATTTCATTTGCGATTTTCATAAATAGTTAACGTTGTGTTATGCTAATGAGCTTGCTGATAGATTTACACAATCCTGGATACAGGGGTTTTTTCATAGCTAAACGTGACGCAGAAAACGGAGCGATTTGTCCTAAACAAATAATCTTTCAGGAAAAACTGAACATTTGCTATCTGAGAGTCTCCTCATTGAAAACATCTGAAGTTCTTCAAAGGTAAATGATTTTATTTGAATGCTTTTCTGTTTTTTTGTGTAAATGTTGCCAGCTGAATGCTAATGCTAAATGCTACGTTAGCCATCAATACTGTTACACAAATGCTTGTTTTGCAATGGTTGAGAAGCATATTTTGAAAATCTGAGATGACAGTGTTGTTAACAAAAGGCTAAGCTTGAGAGCTAGCATATTTATTTCATTTCATTTGCGATTTTCATGAATAGTTAACGTTGCGTTATGGTAATGAGCTTGAGTCTGTATTCACGATCCCGGATCCGGGATGGGGAGATCAGAAAGGTTAATCACCACCAGTACCACACCCGTTATGATACATGTTTTCATTAGTGCAACATGACTGCAAGAGACAGGTTGGAATGTCTACCTGCAAAAGGGACAAATCAACCTTTTTTTCTAAATTAGTGGTGTTTGAATTTGTTGATCAAACGCGAGTGAGATGAGGGCAGTGGGAAGGTAGACACCTAAAATGGCGGGTAATTCAAGAAAGGCCAGTACATTGCAATGCATTTACAAAATAATACATATCGGAGCAGTCAGCATTGCACATCAAGACGCTAAACTTCAACACGTTTCGACTACTCGAGTCTTCCTCAGGCAGCTTTGTGGAGGGAAGAGGACGTGTCTCTAGAAATAGAGGTGGGGACAGGGAAATAACTACCCAAAAGGTATGTGGACACCACTTCAAATTTGTGGATTTGGCCATTTCAGCCACACCCGTTACTGACTTGTATAAAATTGAGCACACAGCCATGCAATCTCCATAGACAAACATTGACAGTAGAATGGCCTTAAGAGCTCAGTGACTTTCCACGTGGCACCGCCATAGGA
Organism: Oncorhynchus mykiss; assembly: GCF_013265735.2. Lineage (NCBI taxonomy): Eukaryota > Metazoa > Chordata > Actinopteri > Salmoniformes > Salmonidae > Oncorhynchus > Oncorhynchus mykiss. Next base: position 13,042,548 of record NC_048584.1, on the reverse strand, counting down.
TGCCACCTTTCCAACAAGTCTGTTTGTAAAATTTCTGCCCTGCTAGAGCTTCTCCGGTCAACTGCAAGTGCTGTTATTGTGAAATGGAAACGTCTAGGAGCAACAATGGCTCAGCCGCGAAGTGGTAGGCCACACAAGCTCAAAGAACGGGACCGCCAAATACTGAAGCGTGTAAAACATGTCTGGCCTCGGTTGCAACGCTCAGTACTGAGATCCAAACTGCCTTTGGAAGCAACGTCAGCACAATAACTGTTCGTCGAGAGCTTCAGGAAATGGGGTTCCATGGCTGAGAAGCCGCACACAAGTCTAAGATCACCATGTGCAATGCCAAGCATTGGCTGGAGTGGTGTAAAGCTCGCCACCATTGGACTCTGGAGCAGTGGAAACGCATTCTCTGGATGCGGAGGAGTATTTCTATCTGTAACTAAGCCCTTTTGTGGGTCGGCTCCCAAGTGGGTCTAATTTATTTATTTAAATTGACCGATTTCCATATTTGAAATAACTTGTTGCGTTTTATTTTTTGGTTCAGTATACAAAACAAATCTACAACATCACGTCAGTGTATAGACGCAACAAACGTGGGACATGATTGTTTGGTTGTAGGATGCGGGACTCTCTGGCACAATTTGGGACATGTGTCACCCTAGGCCTTCTGCTGTAATGTCCGGCTGTCACTCTCTTCCCTTGAACAACGGCCAACTAGTCTCGCACACATGCAACTAATGCGCGCGAACACAGGCACACTAAAGTGTCCTTCCCATCCTGGATGATATGTAGATTTTTTTATTTGATTGATAAAAGAAAAACGGTGCCTAAATAAATTACATGAATAGAAATTCTAATTAAATTACTAAAACTTTTTCTGGCCTGGATTTCTTTGGACTTTTCCAGGATTTTCATGACCATACAAACCCTGGGATTGTATGAGTATTTGTAAAAGAACTGGAGGAGCAGCAACTGGCTTTTCAGAGGATAAATGAAATGTGAGATTTGAAGTTTGGGGATCCTCTCGTTCTTACCTTCTTGCAAGTTGAACGATTAGCGCTCCAGATCCTTCACTGGGAGCCCCTGCACAGAGGTGAGTGGCAAACCTCCTGACCACTGGGTGGTAATGTCTCTGCAACACAACAACAGCAACGCCATCAGCTATACCTGTGTGTGTGTGTGTGTATTTGTTTTTGTTTTTTTGTGCGTGTGCTTTTTGCGTGTTTACCTTGAGTGTGTGTAGCTCCCACAGGGCAGTGTTCTGAGGGTTGCAGTACTCTGGCTCATCCAGCTCAGGAAGGAACACCCCACTACCCTGAGCCTCATTGTCCAGGAGGATGTCACACTTGGGGAAGGTCTGCGAAGAGAGGGGGAGCACAGTCTTATTAATCACACACACACACACACATATATATGGTCACTCTTCATGGACTCTCTCACACACACAATCTCTCTCCATAATACACGCAGATGCACACACGATAAACACTTACATGCATCAACGTCCTGTTGGATGCCAGGATTCCCACGGTAGCGTTGGGCAGTGTGTGCAGACTGAGCGTGCTCAGTCTCTTGACGAAGGCCAGGGCACGCTGCAGGGTCACCTGTTTCCTGCGCTTGGTCAGCATCACGTCGAGACAACGCAGCACGATGCTGATGTCATCATTAGATGCACCTGGGAAGAGCATCCACATTATTTAAAGGCCCAGTGCAGTCACAAACTAGATTTTCCGGTGTTTTATATACATTTCCACACTGAGGTTGGAATAATACTGTGAAAATGATACTGCCCTTTCAGTGTAAGAGATTTTTCAAATACACCCTGGGGGGGGGGGAGTTTTGGCCTTCCATGGTGACATCACCATGCTGTAAATTAATTAACAGACCAATAAGAAAAAGTTCCACAGCTCTCTGCCAATAACGGCACATTTTCCCCACTCGGACCACTCCCAGACAAATTCTTATTTGAGAAATCGCTCTTTGCTAAGAAGTTATTTCTGTTTCTTTTTGACCATTTTAATTCACAGTAAGGTATTTAATAGTACCCAGAAATGATATGATATTGAGATACAGAACAGCTGCACCTTTTAACACTTATGAACAGTCACTCCAGGTACAGGTGGACCTTCAGAGCACAACGGATCTAGTGTCAACGAGCCAGACATGGGTTTAAATAAGCTCTTGGGTGGTTTGACTTACCAGCATTGAGTTTGAGCAGCGTCTTGTACAGGTGGCTGTAGAAATTCAGTGGGTCAATATTGAGGACATCACCTATCCGCAAAAGAGGGAAATTAATTAAAAGGAACAGTATACTACGTCAACGTTCGTGATCCGGGACTGAGATAAATTACTGCGAAACAACACATTTAAGTTCTACGTGGTCCGTCTCCTAAATCAGCATTTTTTAGTGTCTGACATCACGCACCATATTGCCGCAGCAATATGTAGCTAGACATGTTTGAGTCGCATCGGAGATCATTTTAGCTAACCCTAAATATTTTCCTAACCTACCACATTAATTCTCCTATTGACCCTCCAGGAGATTGGCGCTAAGATGGATACAAACGTTTGAACAATTCAAAAAAATCCCGTGACACCCGAACGTCACGTGACCCTAATACGATGTAAGCATACTGTGTCTAGAACACATAATCAGCAATTTACATCGCCATGATGAAGTATATACATTTGCTGTATATACATATCGCTGATGGGCTAAATTTCTCAAAACCAAGTGAAATCTCAAAAATAGTGTCCTGACATATACATCCAAAATATGGATTTGGTTCAAAAAAGTGAACCTATCCTTTAAGCACATACAGTATGTAATATACACAGTATTCAGTGAGGTTAGACCATCACCGACCTTGACCAGAGAGAATGTTGAAAGCTGTCTGAATGCAGTGAAGGCTTTCCCGATAGGTCAGATCCTACAAAGAAAAAAGGTCATTAGCCAATGATACACGATGATGTGAATAGTATTTTGATAGGATTGGTAGAATATGTATACTCACTCCTGATTGGATAAGATGTTGAAGAACGTTCAACAAGTCATCAAAGAACTCCAGGTTGATTAGATGGGCAAACCTTATGAGAAAAATATTTTGTCTTAAAAGAAAGCCTCCATATTTCATAAACAAATATTTCCATTTGTCAGGAAGTGACTCATGTCTCTGGGAACAGGTAGCCTCTCTTACTTTGCTAGACCTTCTAAAACGGAGGGAAGCAGGATAGACTTCTGAGCTTTCTTCAGTATTCTGAAGTATATCAAGAACACTATGTTCAAGGTCTCTGTGTGCTAGGAGAGAGAGAACAATTGGAATGACGGTTAGACCTTTTGTCGTGAGAAGCGCGAAAGTGTTTTCACAAAAACAAATTGAGTCATTTCAGGCCTGTTGTAACTTTGGGGAATAAACACTCACCAGTTTGAGCTTCTTGTCTTTGCTCTCTGATGCCTCAGCCTCTAGCAGCTCTTTCTCTAGTTTCTCTTCAGCCTTCTTCCACTGTAAGGATGACAGGACACATCCATTACACTCTTCTCACAGACACATCAAAAAAAAATTACACTCACAGATTGTACACAGACAGACACAATACAAGCAAGGCAAACTGCAGTCAGCTTGTGCAATACGTTAGGAAATAAAGAACATTGTGTTCTTCATTTCACCTGCCACAATATTACGATGCTTACGGTAGTCGCCAGTCACGTGGTATTTTTTTTTTTACAAGCACACAACAATGAGTCACTCACTATTGTGCAGCATGCGCCAGGTGATCTAATTACTGTATGGATTTCACAACTAAATGTTTGCCAGCTAGATCTCATAACTATTACGAGAATTGTCTGAAAACGGTGCCCCTTGTGTTCAGTGCCGGTATTACCAACTATCCCGGTATGGCACAAGGTATGACAATCTGGATACCTCCCAAGCCTAGTACAAAACCAAAAGATATTGATAGTTTTAAGTCCGTAATTTTGTGCAATTGATGACCAATCCGAGCGAAAAACACTTTAACCAGGTGCTGTAGACTAGAGTGCCCATAGGGTTGTGCAGCAGGCTGAACGTTTGACGTCCCTACACACAGGTGCGTGGGCTACTGACCTTCCTTTGCATCCTGGACAGATTCTTCTTTTTGTCTTTATAGTTCATGAACTTCTTTTTGGGAGCTGTGTCATCTGTATCTTTCTTCACCTCCACCTCTTTTATCCTCAGGCAGAGGAGAACCTTGAGTAGCTGTGGGGGTGAAGAAGTGGGAACATTTTAGATGTATTTCTTTAAGAGCCATGTCATAAAAATAAAAAAAATAAAAAAACTTGAATAGTAGGTGAATAGTACCTCTGGTCTGACGTCATAATTTCTGCTTTTAACCAGTCCGGAGATAACTTTGACTGTCCCAAGTGAGGCATGGCCCTGTTTGTCCTGCTTCAGTAGCTTCTTGACTGCTTCACAGCACATGTCAGACACCTGGACAGACAACATAACGCCAACTCAGTCAGACAAGAGACAAACACAACCCTTCATATATCTAAGATAAAACCGCGGCCTTCGATTGATAGCCAAATGAATCTTAATTAAGAGAAACCCGCCTCTACAGAGCCCACTCCCATTGTAAAGTCTATAGCTAATATTGTAGTGAACACCACGTGACAAGATGTAGAACTACGGGCTTGATACGGAGCCTCCCAGACTCACCCTCTTGACAGGGTCGTTCATCAGGGGCACCACCGTGACGATGATGTTGTTGTGGAAGTTGAAGTGTGGCAGGGCCACCAGCAGCTCACAGATACAGCGGATGGCCACCTCAGCCAGGCCCCTATAAGACTGCAGTGACACAGCCTCGCTCCTCTTTCTCTTCTTCTGCTTCCAGTCTACGGGGCAGGGGGTGCACACAGCAAATAGTTACAACCAACAGCAGCCACTCATTAATATCAACTAGTCACAACAAGTCATCAATGTCAACCAGTCATAACAAATAGACAAATTGGCTGACACCACGAAGATGATGTGCGCGCGTTGATGTGGACCGGAAGGTGTGCGTTGTGATTCTGAACGGTCAGATAGCTCGCAGCAATGTCAAGAAGCTGCCGTGTGGGGAATTGTAGGTGGCTCATTTCATCTCGTTATTGATATCCTGTCTTGTTTTGAGGTGTTTTGACTGATGTCATGTCCATTAGCCAGTCCCAGCAAACATTAGCCAGTCCCAGCAAACATTAGCCAGTCCCAGCAAACATCAACCAGTCCCAGCAAACATCAGCCAGTCAGAACAAGTCATCAATATCAACAAATAGAGATAGAAGTGGACTACCTTTGACCGTTTGCTCCAGGTTCTCCAGGTAGAACTTGTACTGGCTCACCAAGCCCTCCTCAAACTCCCTCAGTTGCTGGGTCTCTTTCTTCACCTTTGAGGCTTTCTCAGTCTCTGTCAGGGGTCTGATTCTGTAGGAGGGGACGATGTCCTTGAAGACCTCCATCAGAGAGACCATGACCAGCTTTCTGACCGTAACGGCCACATAGGGGTCGGTCTCCATCAGCATGGCTCGCAGCTCTTTCAGCTTCTTGATCTGAACAAAGATGGAAAGTTCAGACATTGGCTTTACACAGAAAACATCAATACCAAGAACAGTGAAACAAAACATTTCCTAAGTCTACTTCTCTCTGCTATGTGATTATTGGTCTATGTGACATAAAATAATAATATTTTGCCATGGGGACTAGGAAGCAAGAGTAGCCCGAGGAGTCTAACGCACAGTTCACACGCCAAACTTATGGCGAGTCGAACTGAATAGAAGTAAAGAGCGGGTTGGCACGGTCGAGAGCTTTTCCTGACGTACCAATTGGTGTCATACAACAGCTCTCAACACCGCAGACTTCCTTGTTGGTATCAGGTCAAATTCAGGCATAACAGCAACCTCTTCTGTGTTAAAGAAAGCACAATTTGTTGACTTCTGTGATCGAAAAAGCCTTGGTTTCATGCATGTCAACATCAGAAGCCTCCTCCCTAAGTGTGTCTTACTCACTGCTCTAGCACACTCTGCTAACCCTGATGTCCTTGCCGTGTCTGAATCCTGGCTCAGGAAGGCCACCAAAAATTCTGAGATTTCCATACCCAACTATAACATCTTCCGTCAAGATAGAACTGCCAAAGGGGGAGGAGTTGCAGTCTACTGCAGAGATAGCCTGCAAAGTAATGTCATACTCTCCAGGTCCATACCCAAACAGTTCGAACTACTAATTTTGAAAATTACTCTCTCCAGAAATAAGTCTCTCACTGTTGCCGCCTGCTACCGACCCCCCTCAGCTCCCAGCTGTGCCCTGGACACCATTTGTGAATTGATCGCCCCCCATCTAGCTTCAGAGTTTGTTCTGTTAGGTGACCTAAACTGGGATATGCTTAACACCCCGGCAGTCCTACAATCTAAGCTAGATGCCCTCAATCTCACTCAAATCATCAAGGAACCCACCAGGTACAACCCTAACTCTGTAAACAAGGGCACCCTCATTGACGTCATCCTGACCAACTGGCCCTCCAAATACACCTCCGCTGTCTACAACCAGGATCTCAGCGATCACTGCCTCATTGCCTGTATCCGCTACGGAGCCGCAGTCAAACGACCACCCCTCATCACTGTCAAACGCTCCCTAAAACACTTCTGTGAGCAGGCCTTTCTAATCGACCTGGCCCGGGTATCCTGGAAGGACATTGACCTCATCCCGTCAGTTGAGGATGCCTGGTCTTTCTTTAAAAGTAACTTCCTCACCATTTTAGATAAGCATGCTCCGTTCAAAAAATGCAGAACTAAGAACAGATATAGCCCCTGGTTCACTCCAGACCTGACTGCCCTCGACCAGCACAAAAACATCCTGTGGCGGACTGCGCTAACATCGAATAGTCCCCGCGATATGCAACTGTTCAGGGAAGTCAGGAACCAATACACACAGTCAGTCAGGAAAGCTAAAGCCAACTTCTTCAGGCAGAAGTTTGCATCCTGTAGCTCCAACTCCAAAAAGTTCTGGGACACTGTGAAGTCCATGGAGAACAAGAGCACCTCCTCCCAGCTGCCCACTGCACTGAGACTAGGTAACATGGTCACCACCGATAAATCCATGATTATCGAAAACTTCAACAAGCATTTCTCAACGGCTGGCCATGCCTTCCGCCTGGCTACTCCAACCTCGGACAACAGCTCCCCCCCCCCCCCCGCAGCTACTCGCCCAAGCCTCTCCAGGTTCTCCTTTACCCAAATCCAGATAGCAGATGTCCTGAAAGAGCTGCAAAACCTGGACCCGTACAAATCAGCTGGGCTGGACAATCTGGACCCTCTATTCCTGAAACTATCCGCCGCCATTGTCGCAACCCCTATTACCAGCCTGTTCAACCTCTCTTTCATATCGTCTGAGATCCCCAAGGATTGGAAAGCTGCCGCAGTCATCCCCCTCTTCAAAGGGGGCGACACCCTGGACCCAAACTGTTACAGACCTATATCCATCCTGCCCTGCCTATCTAAGGTCTTCGAAAGCCAAGTCAACAAACAGGTCACTGACCATCTTGAATCCCACCGTACCTTCTCCGCTGTGCAATCTGGTTTCCGAGCCGGTCACGGGTGTACCTCAGCCACGCTCAAGGTACTAAACGATATCATAACCGCCATCGATAAAAGACAGTACTGTGCAGCCGTCTTCATAGACCTTGCCAAGGCTTTCGACTCTGTCAATCACCGTATTCTTATCGGCAGACTCAGTAGCCTCGGTTTTTCGGATGACTGCCTTGCCTGGTTCACCAATTACTTTGCAGACAGAGTTCAGTGTGTCAAATCGGAGGGCATGCTGTCCGGTCCTCTGGCAGTCTCTATGGGGGTGCCACAGGGTTCAATTCTCGGGCCGACTCTTTTCTCTGTATATATCAATGATGTTTCTCATGCTGCGGGCGATTCCCTGATCCACCTCTACGCAGACGACACCATTCTATATACTTCCGGCCCGTCCTTGGACACTGTGCTATCTAACCTCCAAACGAGCTTCAATGCCATACAGCACTCCTTCCGTGGCCTCCAACTGCTCTTAAACGCTAGTAAAACCAAATGCATGCTTTTCAACCGTTCGCTGCCTGCACCCGCACGCCTGACCAGCATCACCACCCTGGATGGTTCCGACCTTGAATATGTGGACATCTATAAGTACCTAGGTGTCTGGCTAGACTCTAAACTCTCCTTCCAGACCCATATCAAACATCTCCAATCGAAAATCAAATCAAGAGTCGGCTTTCTATTCCGCAACAAAGCCTCCTTCACTCACGCCGCCAAACTTACCCTAGTAAAACTGACTATCCTACCGATCCTCGACTTCGGCGACGTCATCTACAAAATTGCTTCCAACACTCTACTCAGCAAACTGGATGCAGTTTATCACAGTGCCATCCGTTTTGTCACTAAAGCACCTTATACCACCCACCACTGCGACTTGTATGTTCTAGTCGGCTGGCCCTCGCTACATATTCGTCGCCAGACCCACTGGCTCCAGGTCATCTACAAGTCCATGCTAGGTAAAGCTCCGCCTTATCTCAGTTCACTGGTTACGATGGCAACACCCATCCGTAGCACGCGCTCCAGCAGGTGTATCTCACTGATCATCCCTAAAGCCAACACCTCATTTGGCCGCCTTTCGTTCCAGTTCTCTGCTGCCTGTGACTGGAACGAATTGCAAAAATCGCTGAAGTTGGAGACTTTTATCTCCCTCACCAACTTCAAACATCTGCTATCTGAGCAGCTAACCGATCGCTGCAGCTGTACATAGTCTATTGGTAAATAGCCCACCCATTTTCACCTACCTCATCCCCATACTGTTTTTATTTATTTATTTTTATTTTTCTGCTCTTTTGCACACCAATATCTCTACCTGTACATAACCATCTGATCATTTATCACTCCAGTGTTAATCTGCATAATTGTAATTATTTGCCTACCTCATGCCTTTTGCACACAATGTATATATAGACTCCCCTTTTTTTCTACTGTGTTATTGACTTGTTAATTGTTTACTCCATGTGTAACTCTGTGTTGTCTGTTCACACTGCTATGCCTTATCTTGGCCAGGTCGCAGTTGCAAATGAGAACTTGTTCTCAACTAGCCTACCTGGTTAAATAAAGGTGAAAAAAAAATAAAAAATAAACAACGTTTATTGTACTAAAAAGGCAAAGAAAGACGACTCGCACACCTGTGCAGTGCGGAAGTTAATGTTTGCAACCATGAACATGATCCGTTTAATGTGTATCGGTTAACGTAATCTGTCTTCAGATTTCATAACTCCCTTTTACTAAGGAAGCCCGAAGTCTCCTCATCCCTAAAATAAACCACGATAGATAAGTTAGCATGGCGATATTATGTGCAACGCAGACGTTCCATTTTCTCCTGAGATTGAAAAACTAATTGTATGTTGATGTAGTAGTGCCCATCGGTTTGAACGTGTTGAAGTCGTGTTTTTACTGTCAGTTGCTGGTTTTAAAAAACACCAAAAACTCCACTAACCATGATCCTTTTAGTGTTTCTGCCGTCACAGAAACAGACCCTGGGTCTGTTCTAACATCTCCACCTGCGAATCCAGGGTCATCATTGTGCTTCCGTTGTGGGTGCGGTAGCGAAGCAACCTTTATTTGCATGCAATTAACATATGTATCACCATTTCTCCCGACAGTGGAAAAACTGCTCTGGCGCGCAACATGAAGCAAGAGGCGTGCTTCACATGCACTGTACTGAGCTGTCGTCAGAGGTCCGACAAGGCGTACCGCGTGGTTTCAGACGGCACTCAATTCCCGCTCTTCCAAAGAGAAAGTGATGTATTTTTTGGGGTTCGGTGCGGAGATGCAGGGTTGTTCGAACCAGGGCTTACGTTGGTGGTGGGGTCTGAGAGGATGTCTGATCCCAGACTAGCGATTCGTAGTTTCCTGTTGGTCAGCTTCTGTGTGCGGAGCGTCAGCTGCTCCTGAGGGGTCAGGGCCGGCCCGGGCATAGCCTCATCCTCTGTGGAAACATACCAGCAACAGAGACAAGCACCTCATCTACTGATCAGGACTGGGCTACCAATAGTTGGTCTAACAATACATTCTACACAGAGAGGATGACTGACTCAAGTCAATAAGGGGTTCATGGTGCTGGTACCGTTTTCAAATTGCTCCATGCCAGTCGGGGCATCTCCTTCCTCCTCCTCAGCCTTTTTTTCTACAACTAAAAACAAGACAAAGCAATCCAACGCAATTGTATCAATAGAGCTGTAAATTCTAAAAAACTTTTAAACAATAAGACTTAGGTGGAAATGTAAACTTACAGGTGAAGATGTTCAGGGATAACACATATTAATCATCCTACCAGGTTTCTCCATGCTCTGAGGGATGAGGCCTCTAATCTTGTCTTTGATTGGCAGGAGGTGAATGACCTCCTTTTCCTCTGTTAGCTGCATCTTTCTGGGCATCTTCTCATAACTCTCTGGCCCCTGCTGCTCCCCCTTGCGCTTTTTGGCATGCACTGGACCACTGCAGGTATTCAAGTAAGGTTAAGTGAGGAGAGAAGTTAGACATAGCTATACATTTCAACATGTGTATTATGATCTACTTGTGATGGGATGTACATGAGATTGACAGAAAGATGGTACATAATAGTGATGGGGGGATACAGTTACATATCAGATATCATTTGAGACGATATGTGCGCTAGATGGCTGTACCTGCACCAAAATGGCAGTAGTTTTCCTTCATAGCTTGTTCTCCATCTTATTTTTAAGTAGGGCGCTAATTTGTTTTCTGCACTTTTATTTCCATGACTGATAAACTCGTTTTCTATAATCTCTCTTGTCCCTCTGCAGCAGACATATGGTGAGCAATCCCTTTGGAACATACGATCGTAATAAAATAACAATATCGAATCGCAATACATATTGTATCGGCATCTAAGTATCGTGATATTTTTCACATTATTGACAGTATGAAGCTTGGTGGGAGAAAGGGGACTCACTCAAGTAGCAGAGCAAAACTATAAACACGGATGTTACACATGGACTGACGGACTACATTTAACAAACCGAACATTGAAATAGCGTTACAGAAGGCAAGTACAACCCCAAATCGGTCCGTCAATCAATCAATACCGAAATATTAAGATACGGTATACCGCCCAGCCCTACATGTGTATACAGACCAGCCCTACAAAAAGACTGTATGGACTGTGTAATTACCTTGACGACAGGTCTCTGGTAAGGAAGGAGGCTTTCTGAGCCATTGCCTTGATCTGCTCCAGGTCATCTTCCTCCATCATGTCCATTGGCAGGGACTCCACAAACTCCTCCTCCTCTTCATCCTCTGTAACAGAAACCAGACAGGGACATGTAATTAACGACACCAAACAGGACTCAAAAAAACAATAGACGATAATAACTTTATATAGGTTACGTAATTATTTTGATGCCATAGTGTGGAACAGTGCACGAATTGGAAACCAAACTATACTGATTACAGTACATGCATCATTCAGCTTGAGTGCTAGATGTCAGGGCCTAGATGTTAAGCTATACTACTGTATGGGTGGGTCGTCATACTGCACACACCTGGCCTCTTCTTGTAGCGCTCCAGGGGGAGGGGGGTCTTCAAGACAGCATCTTTGATAGCTGCCCGGAGCTTCTTCTGCTCCTTGCGGTGTTTCTTGTCGGTGCTCTCTTTCTTGAACTGACGATTCTTTAGCTTGTTGTCAAGCTTCACATTGCTCGTCTTCAGTAGCCTGCGAAAGCTCGGCTTCCTCTTCTTACTCCTTGGCTGTTGGTGAGAAAAGGTCGTCAGTGCTTTGTATTCATAAGGACAACCTGGGTGATGATTTGGGGTTGAATAGTTACGAGCTAGTACAGCTAGACTTGACTATGGTATGACATGAATGCATGTCAAGCAATGTGAATTCTTATATAAGCAAACAACACATAGCTTGGGTTCCTCTCTGGTGAAAATCACTGTCAAACCTGCAAGTTGCAACTAGTTAGCTAATAGTTCGTGTAACGTTATTTCTATGTAGTTGAAGCAATGGTGACAGGCTGTTTACAATAGCCCAATTTCTCGAAAATATGTGGATAACATAGTGTCCACTAAAATAATGATGAGTAACAGTAGTTGAAAAACTGTTCAGTGTAAATTACAGACATTCTGCTGACAAAATGAGTAACTACATAGATAGTAACGCTGCTAGCTAGCTAATGTCTATCTAGCTAGCTATCTAGCTATAACACGATGTACTTACCGGAGCCATCGTAAAATACTTATTTTAAAGATGGAGCGCTTGTTTAAGTCGATATCAAATACGTTGTCTGAAGTGTATTACAATAATAGTTAGCTATCAACTGTAAAATGTTCCCACACGTGCGTTTCTTTCCTTTTCCGGAAGTATATATTTTTTTCAAAGTAAAGATCATGGAAGTGTGTTCTCTTCACGGATGAAAAAATAATCTAATAAAAATAAATGCCACCTAGTGGTCGGGAAGACCTGTTTGCTTGGGTGTGTTGTGGGTGCGTACACCGGCAGTAAGGAAACACTGACTGTCTGGGAATAAATAGACAATATTTTAAAAATGCAATTATCATATCTTTGATTTATTCACATAATTCATAACTTCTGGTCTGATACAGTATCACAGAGGTACTTTTTAAAATTCATTTCAAATATATTTACAATTGTTCTAACATAGTAGTATGAAAACTGTACAATAGAGCATAGAAAAAATGCAAAAGAAACAATATACAACTTTTTTTATATCCAATATATAAGATATGAAAAATGTCCTGTAGAACCATGAACTACAGCATTGATTAAAACATATGTTGCATCTCAACATATAAGTCAAATGTAAAGTAACAAAAGATGCGAGCAACATCACAAACAATGTTTTAAAAGTAAATTATGTTTCATGAATAGGTGCTTTGAAGGGTCTCATTGCTCTTTCATTCACAACAATATTAGAGCTTCACTGTGGATTCATTCACACACAAAAGCAAAACAGAAACTTCATGTGTCACACGTTCTCTTTTGCACTTTCTATGGGTCTTTCGGAAACAAGTGCTTACTGCTCACTGTAATGAAAACCTATTACTGTTAGTTTAGTTGAGCAGAAACTATTCAATGTCAAGCTTCAGAGACTTAAGAAATGCATGGGCTGTGTCACTGTTTTCATTTTGTTCCATGTTGTTATATTGGCTTGGTCCATTAAATCATATACTGTAAATCTATGCTTGGAGGTGCATTTTCATTAAATATCTTATGTTAGTGAGATAAAATCCACAGGTGTAACTAAGGGCCTCACTCAAATAAGAAACTCCAGACTTTTGTGATGGGACTAGATAGATGTAATGAATTGGGTCTAACTTCAGTATGTCATCATACAGTACCAGTCAAAAGTTTGGACACCTATTCATTCAAGGTTTTTTCTTTATTTTACTATTATTTTAGAATAATAGTGAAGACATCAAAACTATGAAATAGCATATATGGAATCTTGTAGTAACCAAAAAGTGTCAAACAAATGTATTTTACATTTGAGATTCTTCAAAGTAGCCACCCTTTGCTTTGATGGCAGCTTTGCACACTCTTGGCAGTCTCTCAATCAGCTTCATGCGGTAGTCACCTGGAATGCATTTCAATTAACAGGTGTGCCTTGATAAAAGTTAATTTGTGGAATGTCTTTCCTTCTTAATGTGTTTGAGCCAATCAATTGTGTTTTGACAGGGGTGGGGGTGGTTTTCAGATGATAGCCTTATTTGGTAAAAGACCAAGTCCATATTATGGCAAGAACAGCTCAAATAAACAAATAGAAACGACAATCCATCATTACTTTAAGACATGAAGGTCAGTCAATCTGGAAAATAACAAGAACTTTGAAAGTTTCTTCAAGTGCAGTCACAAAAACCATCAAGCGCTATGATGAAACTGGCTCTCATGAGGACCACCACAGGAAAGGAAGACCCAGAGTTACCTCTGCTGCAGAGGATAAGTTCATTAGAGTTAACTGCACCTCAGATTGCAGCCTAAATAAATGCTTCAGAGTTCAAGTAACAGACACATCTCAACATCAACTGTTCAGAGGAGACTGTGTGAATCAGGCCTTCATGGTTGAATTGCAGCAAAGAAACCACTACTAAACAACACCAATAAGAAGAAGAGACATGCTTGGGCCAAGAAACACAAGCAATGGACATTAGACCGGTGGAAATCTGTCCTTTGGTCTAATGAGTCCACATGAGATTTTTGGTCCCATCCGTCGTGTTTTTGTGAGACGCAGAGTCGATGAATGGATGATCTCCATGTGTAGGTCCGGCCGTGAAGCATGGGGGAGGTGTGATGGTGCTTTGATGGTGACACCGTCAGTGATTTATTTAGAATTCATGGCACACTTAACCAGCATGGCTACCACAGAATTCTGCAGCGATACGCCATACCGTCTGGTTTGCGCTTAGTGTTACTATCATTTGTTTTTCAACAGGACAATGACACAACACACCTCCAGGCTGTGTAAGGGCTATTTGACCAAGAAGGAGAGTGATGGACTGCTGCATCAGATGACCTGGCCTCCACAGTCCCCCGACCTCAACCCAATTGAGATGGTTTGGAATGAGTTGGACCACAGAGTGAAGGAAAAGCAGCCAACAAGTGCTCAGCATGTGTAGGAACCCCTTCAAGCATTCCAGGTGAAGCTGGTTGAGAGAATGCCAAGAGTGTGCAAAGCTGTCGTCAAGACAAAGCATGGCTACTTTAAATCTAAAATCTATTTGGACTTGTTTAACACTTTTTTGGTTACTACATGATTCCATAAATGTTATTTCATAGTTTTGATGTCTTCACTATTATTCTAAAATAATAGTAAAAAAGAAAAACCCTTGAATGAGTAGGTCTGTCCAAACTTTTGACTGGTACTGTATATTCATGATATACTAACATAAACACTCTAAATTCAATAAAATTGCCAATGGTGTTCAAGGCCTCCATCTTCAAGTATGAAATTCTTTGAGGTCCATTTACCATGATCCATCTAAGGTGATCAAAGCCTCTCAATTAAAGAGAGGAACATGATCATTCAAATGTTCCACTGCTGAATCATAAACTCTTAAGTGCTGGGTTGCAATTCCTGTCCATGTCCTTGTTGTCCTTTATCAACGCGTGAAATACCTGGAGAGGAGAGAGCAAATCTTAGCATAAAACTGCAACTGGTCATTCTTTTTAGGCAAACACAATAAATAAACACCTGTAGGTGGTGCTGTGTAGCCTACATTTCCACAACAACAAAAAAGCAGACCATCATACAGGTTCTTTCCAATTTATTTCTGTAACTGACATACACCGAGTATACAAAACATTAAGAACATCTGCTCTTATCGATGATATACAGTAGACTGATCCCTTATTGATGTCACTTGTTCAATCCACTCCAGTCAGTGTAAATGAAGGGGAGGAGACATTAAGCCTCGAGACAATTGAGACACGGACTGTGTATGTGTGCCATTCAGAGGGTGAATGGGCAAGCCAACATATTTAAGTGCCTCTGAACAAAGTATGCTAGTAGGTGCCAGGTGCACTAGTTTGTGTCAAGAACTGCAGCGCTGCTGGGGTTTTCCACGCTCAACAGTTTCCTGTGTGTGTCAAGAGTGGTCCACCACCCAAATGGCATTCAGCTAACTTGACACAACTGTGGGAAGCATTGGAGTGAACATGAGCCAGCATCCCTGTGGAACGCTTTCGACACCTTGTAGAGTCCATGCCCCGATGAATTGAGGCTGTTCTGTGGGGCAAAAGGGAAGGTGTTCCTAATGTTTTGTGTACTCAATGTACATTCATTCACCTGTAGGTGGTGTAGTATATGAATTGTTGGACCCAACAAGTGCGAATCTATGATAAAGATGTCTTCCATATAGCAGTGGCTGAGTTATGTGTAATTTCTAAACTGCTCCTTGCCACACAAGTGGCACGTGACGGACGGGCAGACCAGGGACTGGACATAACTACAGGCTATTTTTGAGGAATTCTGGGAGGATGATCCAGTTCACTCAATAGGCTACAGAAATGGCTTCAACCCAACCACATAATAACATTATTGTATGTTTATTGTCACTCCGCTCAAACGTATCCATTTTCTCACTTTCATGTCTTCTTCTGTTTAGAGGAACTGACCTGGGACCATTTTCTGTTTCCATTGAGCATGGGCGCGGCCGCAATGCAGGCGAACAGCCTATCTGAGCCTATATCCTCAGGGAGGCGTGTCAGAAACTGGGCGCTGCGGATGAAATCCAACTGTAGGAGCACGTCCTCATACAGACGCAGAATCCCCAGACCCGTCCGGAACAGGAACTCCTCGCCGTCACGACAGAATACGTCCCACACGCGACACGCCACGTCCAATGGCAACGACTTACTGTACAGAGTGAAGATCCTGTACACAGACACAGAAGCATGCATTCACAAACGAACGAACGCAAGCAAGTTCACCACACACACACAAAAGTGGCAGTTAGCAGAATGGTGAATGCAGATGATTTAATCTAGAGCTGACAGTAGCTGTGCTCTTATAACTGTGAATACTGAGCTGATAGCATGACTGGAACTAAAAGTTGAAGGCCACACTAAAGAGAGCTGCTACATACCTTCAAATGTTCACAGAGATCCCATAGGTACTTACCAGTCTATGAGATAGAGATCTGGGGTGAGGTTGGAGCTCTGGAAGTGGTTAAATAGTCTTGGGAGGTTCTCTTCAAAGAACACCTCGAATGCAGCAAAGTATTTCAGCATCTAGAGAAGAAGAACGGTAGCGAGAGATTCAGTGACGACTAACTCAGTCCTGTTAAAGTCGTTTTTAGAGAGAGGACAATTTTTCCACAGTGGCCCCTGCGGAAGTGGGCCTCACCAGATCATGGTCCACTCTGAAAAAGGCCAGCTGACAGGGTTTGTTGAGCAGGTTGGCGAATGCGATGAAGGCATCAGCTTCCTCCAGGTTGAGGATTAACACTGCAGCTATGAAGGACATGCCCTGGACCTGAACGAGAACAGAGCCGCCATTTCACTTTACAACCCCTGCAGTATCGGAGATAATAAGGACAAAGAGTGCTGTTTGGACGTGTTACTCACATATCCCACGTCAGGTCTGTAACAGGTGTAGGCCCCCAGCACACTGTGGAGGAGATCATGATATGGCCCACCCTGTGGTTGAAGACAATCAGAGGATGAGAAATGCCATGGAGCGCACACACACACACACACACACACACACACACACACACACACACTCACACTCACACTCACACTCACACTCACACTCACACTCACACACACACTCACACACACACTCACACTCACACTCACACTCACACTCACACTCACACTCACACTCACACTCACACTCACACTCACACACTCACACACTCACACACTCACACACACGGGGTAAGATATTTACTGTACCTTCTGGAAGATAAAAAGAGGAGGGAATGTGCGGGATATGTCCAGCTTGATCAGGTCCAGACTGGACTCTCTGTCTGCCAGCGATGCCCCATCTCGGATCGAAACACGAACAAATTATGTTAAAAACATCATAAGAGAAAGGATAAAACGGAACCATTTCAGTTTGCTACAATAAACTGATCTCCAGCTTGTCTGACCTCTCTGTATCGTTGTTTGTGCATGATAGGCCGAGTAACTCAGCAATCAATGACCGATACAGAGACACTGATGCAGTGCCAATATTTTGTAACCTAAAACGATGCCAAGAGGAGACAGGCTGCAAATCTCTCTGTTCAGCTCTATTAAATCCTGTTGGATCCATCTCCTAAGGCTCTCGTTGGCAAAAAAACAGTCTTTCTAATGCGCTACAGATGTTAGCGCTTTGAATGTGTCACTATTGACTCTCAGTACTGGACCAATGGGCAGACAGTCTGACATGATGGTAGAAACAGGCGCTTTACAGATCACTGGAGGAAAAACAACAGAAAGCCTTTGCACCAAGCCTGCAAATGGCTCCTGAGTGAGGGGGATTTGTGCAGTAATGTGACGCCAATGTGGCGGCAGCACTGCTAAGTTTTAGTTCCACAATGTGTCAAGGACCTCAGATGTAAAAGCAACGAGAGGAAATAGCTTTGTCTCAAACAGGAAGAGAGGAGAATGGATGTGTGTGTGCGTTTGAGGCTGAGATTCACAGTCTTGTCCCCTGAGGGCTTCTCTCTCCCCCCCCCCCCCACCCACCCACCCACCCACCCCACCCCCGCCTCAGACCAACCGTCAGCCTCTGTTTCTGAACCCGTCTCACTGAAACTCCTCCATCTCTCCTTTGCTCTGGAGAGGAATATTTCATACAGCTCTGTAGAAAAGGAAAGAAGATTACTCTCTCAATGAGTCAGGACGTCTACTTTGCATTTTTCTGGAAACCACAAAGGCACTTTCTGGCAGTGAAACATGGAGGCAATCCAGAAATTCCTCCCACTCACAACACAACAGGCTGGTACATATACTCCAGCTGAAAGTGGGGAAAGTGCTTGTTTTAGAAAACAAACAATACCCGCGCACTACATTTTTAGATGTACAACGTTGGCCATGTTAATACATTCCAATGTACTTTACGTGTATTGACACATAACTTGACTTTGGATGTATTTTTCTGAATGCAAATCTGATCCTATTCTGCTATACTGAATTATGCTGAGTTATGACTATTGAAACACCATTACATACCTGGGGTGATGTTGAGCTCGTTGCCTATGGCCAGGCTCCAGACCTTTCCTCGGACGTTGGGGGGCAAGCCCTGCCACCAGAGCTCTCGCACCCGTCGAGTGTTACGCCTACAGGGGGACACAAACAGACTGGCATGGGTCTGCTGCACATGGGAGCCCTGACCTATGCCTACAAGCCTACTGACCGACTGGTTTACTGACCAAGTTACTGACTGGCTGATTGAGTCGACTGGTTCACTGACTGATTGGCTGTCTGGCTGGCTAATTAAATGGCTGACTGGCAGAAAAACTGACTGAGTTACGGACTGAATACTGTCCCAGAGGAGGCTCCTCAGAGGGTGAAGGACCGTCCTCCTCATAGCTAAAACCAAATCATTGATTAAAACACTGTTTTGCAATGAAAGTCTACAGTAACATCACCAGCACTCTGTAGGGTAACGCCATGGTGAAGCCACAGGACAGTTAGCTTCTGTCCTCCTCGGTGGTACATTGACTTCAATACAAAACCTAGGATGCTCATGATTTTCACCCCCTTCCATAGACTTACACAGTAATTATGACAACTTCCAGAGGACGTCCTCCAACCTATCAGGGCTTGCAGCATGAACTGACATGTTGTCCACCCAATCAAAGGATCAGAGAATGAATCTAGTACTGAAAGCATAAGCTACAGCTAGCTGGCACTGCAGTGCATACAATGTGGTGAGTAGTTGACTCAAAGAGAGACAAAGACAATAGTTCAACTGTTCTTAACAAATTAATTTCTTCCAAAATTAAGGAGAAGCAAGAGAGAGAGAGATTTGGAAGTATTTTTTAAAAACGTTCACTTAGCACATGAATGCAGCTAGCTAGCTAGTTTAGCCTACTCAAACACTCGGCTCAAACAGAGAGGGATGCTATGTTAGCCAGCTGGCTATGGCTATCCAACACTGGAACTCTTCCAAATCAAGGTAAGCTTTTATTAAGTTATTGCCACCGGGGCACACCGGTGTAACTGCTAAACTGATTTCTGACTGTACACTGTACTGCATGACTATGATGTGACAATGTAGGCTGTGTGTAGCGGTTAGCGGTCAATGGTCATGATTTGAAGGTTTGGCTTGGAAAGTTTTTTTTGCCTGGTCACAGACAGCTGATGTGTTGTGCACTGAAGTCCACAAGCAAAGGGGAAATGTGAGAGGAGGAGAGCGTGTAGATAGTTGGGAGAAGGAATTATATATACAACGAGCAAAGTGATCATGCTGTTTTTATGTGGCTACTATGAAAGTGAACTGTGTTTGCATGTGATCAGGGGTGTATTCATTTTGCCGATTCGGTTGAAAAATGTTTCTTAAACGGAAGCAAACGGAATGAAACGGGGATAACAATAACTGAATTTATCCAATAGAAACTCTCATTTGCAACTATTTGGACTAATGATTACACCCTAGATCAGATAGATGCAGACAATAATTTGCAAGGAGGTATTGAATGTGTCACTGTCTGTCATCTTGATTACTCAAAATTCTCTATCTGTGCACCTACGTTGTAAACTTTCATTCATAGGCTAGGTTGTAGCAACATCATGATGGGTAAAGGGAAAATTAGAGTATCATGTAATAGCCGAAACCTATCGATGTTACATTGAGCTGGGTGAATGGAATATGAATGACAGTCATCCAATATGCTGTAATAGAAACAAGGCCATGCTCATAAAAAATGTATCATCATCCCTCATCTTAAACGGCACCGACCGCCACTGTACTGTACTGACTGGATACTCTCCATCGCTTCCCCATGCCAGTGGAGAGTTGTTTAGCAGGAAGTGACTAGCTAGCTAACTCACATGTTTTCCCAGTTGGGCAGGATGTCGTTGTTCCAGACCACCATGGCGTTGGCGATGCTTTCCTCCTGCTTAAACCTCTCCTTCATCTCTTTCCTCTTCCTCTGGGCCTCCTTCAATTCTGTGGGGAGGGGGGCACAAATCCTTTGGTTACACTTCATAATAACTTTTAATGAATACGCCATTAGAAATGCTTATAAATGTTAACAGATGCTTATAAACGCGTTAAAAATATATATATCTTATTTTCCTTCTGCTTTACAATTGTTATCATGATGTAAAGTGGCAAAAGTATGTTCAAGTTCTGGCTTTAGCAACGGCTTCAACTGACAGAATGAGCCAAGTAACATCTGGAGGTCTATACAGTGGACAGGTCAAATGCGGCTGACCTCCATTGCACAGCCCTGAAAAGACAGTAAAATGGAAGGGGTGAGAGAGAAATGCATTTAACAGTACCTCTCTTCTTGGCCTCGGCCACCATCTCGTCATACTCCTGGCGGTGACGCTGGGCCTCCTCCACAGACTTGGCAGGAAGGTTCCTGCCGAGAGAGCAGAGGAGACACAGTATCAGTGTCTGTCAGTGTCAATTTCACCGTAATCAGTGCATATCACATAACCGAGGACACAAAATGGTTACTTTTAGTCAAGTTCAACACATTGAGGATTAAAGAGAGATTAACACCTACAAACAGAAAGACTGACTTTGCCTTGTAGACAGTGTGTTTGTTATGGTTCAGGCAACACACTCAGATTTCATATATCTATTCTTAATGAGGGCCTGAGGTCTTGGATCAGAGAGAGCAGCTGAGGTGACCAAGGAGTCTCACAGACAGAGAAACTCAACACCACTTGTTTTTGGACGCTGTGTGCTTCTCACTGTGTTCTTAATAGACACCACACCCTGGCCTGAGCCTAGTTGAAAATAATGTCGTGTGTGTAATATAGATCCAGTGCCTTGCAAAAGTATTCACCCCCCTTGGCATTTTTCCTGTTTTCTTGCATTACAACCTGTAATTTATATGGATTTTATTTGGATTTCGTGTAATGGACATACACAAAATAGTCCAAATTGCTGAAGTGAAATGAAAAAAATAACATGTTTTAAAAAATTATAAAAAATTCAAAACAGAAAAGTGGTGCGTGCATATGTATTCACCCCCTTTGACATGAAGCCCCTAAATAAGATCTGGAGCAACCAATTACCTTCAGAAGTCACATAATTAGTTAAATAAAGTCCACCTGTGTGCAAACTAAGTGTCACATGATCTGTCACACCATTTCAGTATTCATACCTGTTCTGTTCTGAAAGGCCCCAGAGTCTGCAACACTAAGCAAGGGGCACCACCAAGCAAGCAGCACTATGAAAACCAAGGAGCTCACCAAACAGGTCAGGGACAAAGTTGTGGAGGAGTACAGATCAAGGTTGGGTTATAAAAATAAATCAGAAACTTTGAACATGCCTCGGACCACCATTAAATCCATTATTACATTTTTTAAAGAATATGGCACCACAACAAACCTGCCAAGAGAGGGATGCACACCAAAACTCATGGACTACGCAAGTAGGGCATTAATCAGAGAGGCAACAAAGAGACCAAATATAACCCTGAAGGAGCTGCAAAGCTCCATAGTGGAGATTGGAGTATCTGTCCATAGGACCACTTTAAGCCATACACTCCACAGAGCAGGGCTTTACGGAAGAGTAGCCCAGAAAAAAAGAAGCAAACATGTTTGGTGTTCGCCACAAGGCATGTGGGAGACTCCCCAGACATATGGAAGAAGGTACTATGGTCAGATGCGACTAAATTTAGCTTTTTGGCCATCAAGGAAAATGCTATGTCTGGCGCAAACCCAACACCTCTCATCACCACGAGAATACCATCCCTACAGTGAAGCATGGTGGTGGCTGTGGGGATGTTTTTCACCGGCAGGGACTGGGAACTAGTCAGAATTGAAGGAATGATGGTTGGCGCTAAATACAGGACAATTCTTGAGGAAAACCTGTTTCGGTCTTCCAGAGATTTGAGACTGGGATGGAGGTTCACCTTCCAGCAGGACAATGACCCTAAGCATACTGCTAAAGCAACACTCAAGTTGTTTAAGGGGAAACATTTACATGTCTTGGAATGGCCTAGTCAAAGCCCAGACCTCAATTCAATTGAGAATCTGTGGTATGACTTAAAGATTGCTGTATATCTTCGGAACTCATCCAACTTGAAGGAGCTGGAGAAGTTTTTCCTTGAAGGGCAAAAATCCCAGTGGCTAGATGTGCCAAGCTTATAGAGACATACCCCAAGAGACTTGCAGCTGTAATTGCTGCAAAAGGTGGCTCTACAAAGTATTGACTTTTGGGGGGTGAACAGTTATGCACGCTCAGTTTTTTTTATCAGTTTTTTTTTCTTATTTCTTGTTTGTTTCACAATAAAAAAATATTTTGCATCTTCAAAGTGGTAGGCATGTTGTGTAAAACAAATGATACAAACCCCCTAAAAATCCTATTTTAATTCCAGGTTGTAAGGTAACAAAATAGGAAAAATGCCAAGGGGAGTGAAAAGTTTCACAAGCCACTGTAGGTCTAACCTTTCTCAAAACATTTGGCCTTTTCCCTCTGCAAGGACTGGAGGGCATAATAAACAAGAACAGAGGAACAGACAAAGAAATGGAAAGATGTGACAGAAATAAAGTGGAGAGAGAGTCAGAGGGAGAGATAGTGTGGACTTACGCAGGCCTGTCCTCCAGTATAAGAGCTGTGGTGGACAGTGGCTCAAACTCCAGGTTCTTCCTCCGGCCCTGTTGAGGCTGAGTAGGGGACGTCCCAGCTGACGTTCCCCCAGGCCCAGCCTTGCCCACCCTGGCCTCAAACTCCTGCAGATACATAAAAAACCTGAATCCCTATAGGTACTAGAAAACACAGCTCAAATACAGGTCAACTAGCCTCTTGGGTTTACATTTGAAAGGGAGGAAAGATAGTGGCTTTAGCCATGAGGGGTGACAGGATCAGCTGACAGGCTTGTGGAAATCACAAGGCCCATGCAGGCAGCAGCCTATGTGTCTGGGGAGGGAGAGAGAGAGAGGAATTAGAGAGAGAGAATGAGGGGACTAAATAGTGTGTGATGGTTGGGGGGGGGGGGGGAGAGAAAATGGAGGGACTGTGGAGTGTGTGATGGTTGTTGATGACTGTGGAGAGCGATCTGGAGAGAGGTTGAGAGAGAGAGAGCATCCTTAGGGTGTACAGTTGAAGTCAGAAGCTTACATACACTTAGGTTGGAGTCATTAAAACTCGTTTTTTAACCACTCCATACATTTCTTGTTACCAAACTACAGATTTGACAAGTCGGTTAGGACCTACTTTGTGCATGACAAGTCATTTTTCCAACAATTGTTTACAGATTATTTCACATAGAATTCACAGTATCACAATTCCAGTGGGTCAGAAGTTTACATACACTAGGTTGACTGTGCCTTTAAACAGCTTGGAAAATGATGTCATGGCTTTAGAAACTTCTGATAAGCTAATTGACATAATTTGAGTCAATTTGAGGTGAACTTGTGGATGTATTTCAAGGCTTACCTTCAAACTCAGTGCCTCTTTGCTTGACATCATGGGAAAATCAAAATAAATCAGCCAAGACCTCAGAAAGAAATTGCAGACCTCCACAAGTCTGGTTCATCCTTGGGAGCAATTTCCAAACGACTGAAGGTACCACGTTCATCTGTACAAACAATAGCAAGCAAGTATAAACACCATGGGATGACGCAGAAATTATACCGCTCAGGAAGGAGACGCGTTCTGTCTCCTAGAAATGAACGTACTGTGGTGCGAAAGGTGCAAATCAATCCCAGAACAACAGCAAAGGACCTTGTGAAGATGCTGGAGGAAACAGGTACAAAAGTATCTATATCCACAGTAAAACGAGTCCTATATCGACATAACCTGAAAGGCTGCTCAGCAAGGAAGAAACCACTGCTATAAAACCGACATAAAAAATCCAGACTACGGTTTGCAACTGCACATGGGGACAAAGATCGTATTTTTGTAGAAATGTCCTCTGGTCTGAGGAAACAAAAATAGAACTGTTTGGCCATAATGACCATCGTTATGTTTGGAGGGAAAAGGGGAGGCTTGCAAGCCAAAGAACATCATCCCAACCGTGAAGCACGGGGTGGCAGCATCATGTTGTGGTGGTGCTTTGCTGCAGGAGGGACTGGTGCACTTCAGAAAATAGATGGCTTCATGAAGAAGGAAAATTATGTGGATATATTGAGGCAACATCTCAAGACATCAGTCAGGAAGTTAAAGCTTGGTCGCAAATGGGTCTTTCATATGGACAATGACCCCAAGCATACTTCCAAAGTTGTGGCAAAATGGCTTTGGAGTGGCCATCACAAAGCCCTGACCTCAATCATACAGAAAGTTTGTGGGTAGAACTGAAAAAGCGTGTGCAAGCAAGGAGGCCTACAAACCTGACTCAGTTACACCAGACTAGGTCTTAGGTCTTAGGTCAGTTAGGATTAATTGTCAGGAGTTGTGAAAAACTGAGTTTAAATGTATTTGGCTAAGGTGTATGTAAACTTCCGACTTCAACTGTACATCATGAGTCATGTCTAAGGGGTCAATAAATGCCCCTGATATCCAATGCGTTTGTTTCGTGCAAGTTGGTGCATTGACTATCTAATAGACCAAGTGACTAGATGTATCACCATACATCCCTCAGCTCCACTACACAAAACAAGACTCACCTTTGACCTTTCACCATGCATGAAACGGCTACTGTATGGATGTCAATGGCTACATTGTCTTGTGTTGTGGCTCCTTCAAGACATTTATGGGTAGTAGTTACAAAAGGGGCTATCAGAAGAAAAGGCTGGTAAGGACGGGGGAGGGGAGTGGCGTCTCAGGAGAGTGAGATTGACCAAAACCAGTGAAGAATAACAGCCACCATAGTAAAAGTGGAGAAATAGGCACTGCTTTTTCACCATTTGATTGCTGCTATCCTATAGTACTTAGAAAAGGTCAGAGTTGAACTGTGTTTAACCAACACCAATGCTTTTCTAGAGGCACACTATCATATATAATCACCAAGTGTATACCAGAAAAGCATATAGATCTCTGGGACCATTTGTAATGTCAAAGTGTATATACAATCATCATGTAATCAACTGTGTTTATTAATAAATGTCAAGTCAAATATATCAATGTAAGGTAAACCAAAAAAGCAATTCTTAGTAATTTTCCCAATTTCACTATCATCAAAATCAATCAATCATAGCACATTTTTGGACTCATGCAGTAGTATTTAACCAATTAAGTAGAAGTTTGTTGAAAAATAATGTTAAAAAGTAACATCTACATTCTTAAGACAAGTTGAAAATGGTACAGTAGCTGCTTTCTGTCATGTCATTTTGATTTATAGCTGTGTAAAAACACTGGTTTTAAATGTCCAAATTCATAATCAATATGCTGAAATAAGTTGTGATACTGCATGTTGAAGACCAAGACATAAACATTACTCCCTACACACTTGTCACGCTTGTGTTCAAATTCTTTGTATTTTGCTAAATTAGTAACTTAAAAACTGCTCATGCATCAACATTTGTCAAGCAGCCACGCCAGACAGAAATTGATTAGCTTGTTCTACTGTAATCAATAGCGTGCACAGAGGAATCACTCACATGGATATTGTATGTAAATCAATGGTACTGGGACAATTGTCTGCCGCTACCATTTTTCGCTCTTCTGAAAGACAAACGACAACGAACTTGGGTATACTACCAGTCAATAGATAAGAACCTGTAGTGGCCATTTATCAACTCATCGCCCTGAGGGACAAAGTTTACGGTAGATGACCAATACGAAAAAGTAAACAACAATGGACAATTTAAAAAAATAATTACTCCACAGGTAGTTCCACATAGTGACAGCTTGACTGTCAAATCTGTGTATTTGTTTGTAGCCAGAGGCTTTTAGAAAGAGTGCGCCCTGATTCTCCCATTGCCATTTGAGTTTGAAAAGGACAACCACGTTCTTACATGCTGACCACAGCGCTTGAGTCGCATGCGCGAGCGTCGCAAAATAAATGTACACATATATGTTATTCAATTATCGCGCACGTCTACGTAGCCAGGCACTAAAAATAGAACTTGGTTCTATTTGTAAAGCACAACGTGCTGCAAGTCCTGCCTCTCCCATCTCCTCATTGGTTTTTAGCAGGATATACCTACGTGCCATCTCCTCATTGGTTTTTAGGAGCATATACCATCGTGGGTGATTGAAAGATGAACTGAGGTCCACACTCCAGTTCAGTCAGTTGTGGTAATGCACCTTAAAGTTGGTTGCCAACCGCCATATAAAGTCCAGAGAAGAAGAAGCCTGAAGGAGGAGAGATTACTAGAAACGAACTCGGTTGACCGTTTTATCTGTGGATTAATTGTCAAAGTAGAGGACCTTGTGCATTTCAGGTAAAATAACAACCCAATGTTTATTTAGCAACAGCAAGCTAGCTAGCTAGATTGCCATAAATCTTAAATGCTTTTCGACCTGTCCCCAAATTAATAGAATTGGTTCAGAGTTTGTTTTGATATTTCAACCTGCGTGTCCTGATCGCGTCTGGTGTAAGTGGACAAAATCAACTTGCGCGCATGCAGTCTGGTCAGCATTGCTAGACATGCGACAGACAAGCGCATATGATAAAATCAATGGTACCAAACCAAAGATATTCATTTATTTAAATCAATCGATTTAGTGTCATCTTGATGACTATAAATGTTTATATTAAGTTCACCAATCTGAGGTTAAAATGTGTAATTTCACTTTGTTGCTTGAGGTGAAAATGCAAGCTTGTGTAAGGTAGTAACACAAACTGCCCACATTAGGGAAATTAGCGTATTATTAAATAACTGAATATGGCAAAACAACTCAACATGTCAATTTCGGATGTTAGAATATGTTGCCTAGTCAAACAATTGCAACAATGACATCTATTTTTCACTCATTTAACCATTTATAGTTTTTTTTTTTTTAAATGCCCTCAAACACAATTTAACTAGGAGCTCTAATCTAGTTTCCAGTGTGTCTGTGTAGCTTCCTGAACGTCCGCTGTCCATAATAAGGAATACAGGCAAATCTAATAGATCTATCACATTTGAGAACGGATGTAAGGGAAAATGGATCACAACATTCTGGATTACAACATTTTGAGCCACAGAGTCTATGAGCTGCTGGAGCTATGGCAAGAGTCTCAGAGACCTTGTGATTGTCGAAGATTACTTTGATACTGCATTAAATTCTGATTATTTTTTCCCCCAGCATGCATTTTCCCCTACTCTGTTAGTACTAGGGTGGGCATGGACATGAGTTGTATGGTCAATGGAAATGGTTGCTTAGCAGCCCCATGCAGATAGGAGATTGAGAAGATGACTGAAAAGGAAACTCGAGAAAGTCCATACCCCTGCGCTTAAGAGATTTGGTGTGGACACAGACGCGAGACCATCTGGAGTACTCTCCTGATGAAAGAAGAACAACGTTTAAACTCAGTTCAAAAGTGTCTATCAAAAAAAGAAGAAGAATAGTGTCAAGTAATTCAGGGTAACCACTTTATTTAGATAGTCCATCTGTAGATGCTCTACAGACTATCAGTAACATTTCAACTAACTATCTATTAACCCTATCCCAAACCTTAACCCTTATCCTAGCCCTAAGCTTAACCCTTATTCTAAACCTAACTCTAACCTTAACCTTAGCAGATAGTTTGTTGATCGTATGACCACCTGTAGAGCATCTACCGATGGACTATTCGGACTATCCAAATAAAGTGTGACCCTTCAGTACACATCCAATCCACATAAGCAACTTTGCCCTTTGGCACTGGAAAAGAAGATAGGCAACTTTATTGAAAGGGCCTCTGTTGGAGATGCAATTCAATCCCTACCCCTGCAGGTAGAATAACTGCATGAAGAATCAACCCATCACCTGAGCTTCTATACGGCACATTTCTGGAACACATTACAGATGGACCCTCTGACACCTAGATCCCTACTCTAACCAGTGTAGCTCACTCTAGATGAGGTCACTCTCTTTTAGTCATAATCTCAGTAGGACAGTGAGGCTTATAAACGCTCATCTCTCATCTCGTCTGCAGCTGTATGTACTAGAGTTGAGTGCACTACTAATCCAGTGAAGGGAGACATTTAACTGGCTTCAGTGTCTGTTTCCATCCAGGCATGAAATCATGCATTAGTGCCTCCAATGACTGTGGAGACGGACCTGTAGCTGCATGGCAGAGTAGGGGAGGGAGACAGGGAGTGAGGAGAAGAGGGAGAGAGAGGAAGGAAGGACATAGCCAGGGGCTGAGGGCAGGAGACGACTGAGGCCAGGAGATAAGGGCATAATTCAAGCTCAATCGAGGCTCAACATATCAGGCAAGAGGCATACACCTTGAATAAGACCTACTCTTTACTCAGGCAGCTAGCCAGCCCCAGGGACAGAGCCAGGCCCCAGGGCCTGCCAGGCTCCAACCTGGATGACCTGAACCCTACTCTCTCGTCAGTGTTGGGAAGGAGTAGGCCAAGTACAGGCCGACTAAAGCCTTTGTCACACCACTATATATAAGCTCTGATGCCATTATTACCAGGCACTCTATTATAGGATTCTCAGAAGAAATTATATCTGACATTAAAGAATCTACTCGAGCTGTGAGCATGAGATGCTATCAGTATGCTACCTGGTCAGACAAGTATAGGTGAGTTGTCAGAATAGGGCGTAGGGAATGATTGTTATGCTGTGTCATTGCGTGTTGCACAAGGCTGCAATTTTACTGTGTCAGTTTCAAGTGGCAACTAGTGAATCGTGTGATACAAAACAAAAGGGCTGCAATGCAATGTATCATAGGTGAAGGAGTTGAACAGAAGGGGTGTAAATTACTTGGAGATTAAACAGTTGTAGTCCTTTACTTTCTTTAAAGCATTAAGCTATGTTAACAAATTGAGGTTAGGTACATAAGGCTGACATAATCCCTATTCATTAGGGTTAAGTCCTGACTAGCACGTGGGAAAAAATTATCTAGGCTAAATATTGAGCTCATGGCATCCACCTCGACTTTACTAGTACATTCCTAGATGACGCACTTGCTGGATTCCCTCCAGGCGGGGTCAGATAGCTTTCTCTCCCATACACAATACTTTACAGGAAGTTAGGTCAGTTAATAGGTCTGTGAATAACTACTGTAGCAGTGACATCGGGGCCAACATTCAAAAAGCTTCTCAGAGTAAGAGTGTGGATCTAGGATCAGTTTTGTCTTTCAAATAATAATGAATAAGATTATATGGACAGGGATGACCTGATCCTAGATCCGCACTCTAACTCTCATATGCTTTATGTATACGGGCCCAGGGCCTCCATGTCAATGAAATCCTTTTCATTATGATCTAAAAGACACAGCTGATCCTAGATCAGCACTCCTAATCTGACATGCTTTATTCATGAATATGGGCCTGGGACACCAACCTGCTGTATGGTCCTGGAGTCCTTGGGAGCGCTCTCTCTAGCGGGAACCTTCCCAAACAGCTTCCAACCAGGAACATTCTGAGACGGACCCTTCGGCTCTCTCTGCTTCTTGGGAAATAAACTCCTGACCAGACAGAAAAGCCAGGACAATGAGTGGGCAATTTTTAATGATGACACACATTTCATTCCCCCTGTCAGCTAAACGGTTTTGATGAGTCGACGTACTGAGAAATCAGGGTTATTAAATGTCTTTCTGAATCACTTCCTAGATCGGACAAAAGTCATACTGATATGGTCAGTTCAGTTGCCACTGAAGGAGTGATATGCAGCCACTCTTATTTAATCAATTGGATCAATTTCACCTGATCCTATGCGGGACCATAAACCTAGGGGTTAACACTTCACATGAAGGTTCACAAAGGAGCTATACGTAGCTCATAAACTGTTATTTATTATATTATATCAATCAAATGTATTTATAAAGCCCTTCTTACATCAGCTGATGTCACAATATTATAGCTACCAATCATGGCCTAAGTATTTATTAGAGATGTATAAACTATCTATGAACTAATAATGAAGTGTTTCTAATTCATTAGCACCTACTGTAAAGTGTAACAACCTAGGGGACGTCCGTGTGTGGGAACACCGTTACTACAGTATTCACTGCAGCTGGCTCCATTTCCACCAGGTCTCTGCCTGCTCTAAATGTTGAATGAGACAGAGGCCTAGTTCTAGTCGCTGGCTTTGTTTGTTATGTCCTGGTGTGCCGTTACAATACCAATACACAGTTTTGCAAGGCGAGGAAGATTAATGGCAGTGACTGCTGTTTTAAAGGGTTTAAATTGCATCAATAATATGGCTATACGGAGTATAAAAGGCACACCTTGATGTAAAGCGAAGTAAGCACATGGTGACAAAGTTTGTACCTCTCGTTCCTTGCAGAAAATGCAAATAATCTCAGCCAACAAATACAACAACTCATTTACCTGCCAAAATACTCAGCAATGCCGGGTCTTTTGGACTGTAAAGCCAGTTCTGAGGGGTCTGCCGAGACTACACTCAGGCCCTCTGGTATATCGCCTGGGGCAGACTGACGTCTGCTGGACTCAAAGGTGTTCCTGGAGCTCAGACTGACGTCCATGAATCGGAGGTCACTGTGGCCCTGGGCCCCCAGCTCCGCGAAGGTCTCCCCATCCTCCTCCCCTGGACTGAGAATGGTGGAGGAGTCATAGCTCACACTGTTGGGCACAGTCCTGGTCCTGAGCGCCTGAGGATGGGGTCTGGAAGAAAGATCATCTCCTAGGTGACCAGATGCTGAAGGTTCCTCTCCCTGAATGGTGTCTGGTTTAGCACTGACCCTACAGGGGTCTTTCGTTGGTGCTGGGCTTGATGGTAAACTCTGAGAGTTGAGATTGGATGTAGCACCACCAGATAGATCTCCTGCTACGTTAGCTTGTGTCCTAGGCTGGGCCCCGGCTCCGTCAGGTTCCACTCTGATATTGCAGGATTCGTGATGTCCCTCCCTTGCACTCATTGCAATTGAGGAGGGTTTTTCACACTGTGTGTTAGAGAGACATGTTGCAGCTCCATCCAAAATAATTGTTACAACTGTCTCTGTGTGTAACTTGGCGCTGCTGTGTCCTATAAATAATCCACCATTTGCCATTTTGGCCTCCTTGTCAGGGGTCATACTCCAGTTAATCGGTGGCCTAATAACAGCATCACTGCTGAGGGTGCTCTGAATAACACTGTCTGTGTCCCAATTCGAGAGCCCCTCTGGAACAGTCCGGGAGGCAGCTGTGCAGCTCAGTTCAAGCTGTCCATTGCAGGAGTGTTTCAATGACTCTACAGTCTCAGCTGCTGTCACAAAGTTCAATGGTGGATGACAGGCATCTACTTCTTCTGCAGAGGATTCCTTGTTCTTCTCTGCCAGTGAAATCCTCTGGAGCGCATTCCCGTCCATTTCCTCTCGATTCACTGCAGCGACAGCAGAGGTCCCTGCCTTGGCGCCTACCATTGTTGACACAGTAAACCCGTTTGTAGCAGAGTCACAACCTGGCTCAGGAATAACACAATTGCTTACAGTGCCACCGGATGGACTGTCAGTAACTAAAACCGTGGAACGGCCAATATCCTCTCCTGCTTCACCCGATTCCCTGCTGTCACTGCAACCCGTTGCGTCCCTGCTGACATGTTTAGAGATACGAGCTGCCGCTTCGGCGGTACCGTGAGACAGCGGCTGGGTGACATATGTGCTGCTGGTCCCCTTTTCGTTCACACCAACACAGAAAGCCGGTGGAGAAGAGACATTATATGCCTTTTCCATGTCATTCACACTCCCTACACCACTGCTCCATAACAAAAACGCTGTGGTGGCTGGTTCAGCTTTGCTTGCTCTTTCCCCGTTTTTCCTTGTCTAGCTATTATGCCTATCATGATCTCAGAGAGTATCCCTCCTTACAGAATGACGCATAATCAAAATACGGTTGCTATTCCGAGCGACGGTGGCAGGAAAAGGGGGAATATCAGTCGCCTGGTCGTGTATAATTTTTGTTATTAGAAAAACCGGCAGCCGCCCCCATTTGGGCGGTGAGCAGGAGCCATTTTGAGATTCCAATGACGTAGAAGGGGAGAGCAAATCACCAGCCACGCAGACGGAAAATATGGGATGAGGGGACATCTGCTGTCCATACGGAGCTATAACACGCCTGGTTTATCCGAGACTAGTTTTTTTTAAAGCACAACGCGCAAGTATTCAGGCTTCGTTGGTTCAGCACAAGTATCCCGTCTTTTGTAACGGAACACACAACAATGGAGGTAGGCTAAGACCTGGAAAGAGTTGATCACTCAATAGGCTACAGTTTAATTTGGTTCACTTCATATACACAGACCACCTGTAGAGCCCAGTTTAGTTTCAGCACCATGGACAGCGCCAATGAAATAAACCACTTGGGCAGTGGACACTGATTCGTCTTATTTACCTGTAGATGCTTAAAGGCATCTAAATAAGAGACTATGCCTAGGGACATTAAACGTTCACCCTGCTGCACAGAGGACAGACCCTATAGTCCTGGGCCTTAGCATCAAAAACGTGACGTGGCGGATTCACACGTTCATTTACCGTGGCATGTGCTCATAGGACCTAGAATAAAAATAATGTATCTTTCATCTCTGTGTTTCATAATTTTCCAAGAGGCTGAATCTCACCGGAGAAAGCATCGGAGTGAGCAAAACAGCGTCCCTCTGTCTCTTTATGTGTATGCCATCTATCTGATGCTATACGGTCAAAAAAAGAGTATGACATTGTTGCCGCCCCTAGTATTGAATGCAAGGAAAGACAGCGAGCCCATGGCCTCCCTTGATTTAAAAAAAACATATAAAATAATTGCTAATCAGACTTGAGTGAAACTGAGTGAGCTCAACTGTGAATGGGGCTGGAGCACCCCAAAAAAAGTGTAAAGGGGAGACAGTTTGGATTTGGCTTCACTGCAATCACATCACATCAAGAGAAATAGGTAATTGACAGAAAAAACTTGAATTGTTGCATCTACTTGTGTTGTTGTCCTCCAGTGGGTAGCTAGCTAGCTAAAATTTGCCATGGATGGAGATAGGGATTTGGACTTGTGGTTTAACTTAATTCTCCCTACTGGCCAATGATTATAACGCCAATTCTGATCCAACCATAAACTCCTACATTGTGCCCCTGGCCTGAGAGGATGGAAGTTCAGTATGTAACTAGATGTAGAAGGCTAATGTTAACTAGCTAATGTTGCCCGTGAAAGGAAGTTAGGCTAGCGAGCAAGCATTTTAGCCAGGTAGCCTAGGACAACAAAAAAGTAAAAGCGTGTACTGTATGACAGACTCATAGACGGTGAAAGAGAGGATGGCATTGGCATTTCTCTACAAGTAAGGTGAGTGAACATGTTATTTCTACTTGCACGCGCCAACATACACATACACACACACACACACATATACATACTCACACACACATATAAATCAGAACCATGGCAGGCCACATAATATTTAGCCTACGTTGATTGGTCTAAATGGTTTCTGATATCTCTAAGTTGTCAATGTATTAGACTAAGCAGAAGTGATTTGATGATGTTGAAATATTGAAGTTGAAATGGTACTAGAATAGTGGAGGCAGCTCCTGTTTTCTTTGTGACATGCGGTCACTCTCCGTGGTTCTAAATCAATAGTTGTTAAGTAGTCCAAAAATGTTGGAAACAATAACTTTCTTGACCATGGCTGTAGGTCATGTAACTGTTTGTTACATGCAATATGCTTTGTAGACTTCACCGGACAGATGTTGCTCTCCAGTTTTGTGATGAAACAAAGGAGTGGTTGAATTTATTCTGCCACTGTGTCTTCTTATTATCTCGGCCTTAGGCCTACATATCACAGTGGCAAGGCATATGCACTAACAGGTTATAGAGCGAACAAAGCAATTATCACAACACAGGTTGTAATATGGCTTTTTGTCTGGCTTGGCTTCCACAGTGATTTTACCCACGCGCTGCTACTGGCGCCAAATTTGGTAGAGATGCTATTTGGGATTTACAGTGCCTTCAGAAAGTATTCATATCCCTTGACTTATTCCACATTTTGTTGTGTTAGAGCCTGAATTAAAAATGTATTAAATATACTGTTTTTCTCACTCATCAGCACACAATACCCCATAAAGACAAAGTGAAAACATGTTTTTAGACATTTTTGAAAATGTTTTGAAAATGAAATATCTCATTACATAGGTATTCACACCCCTGAGTCAATACATGTTAGAATCACCTTTAGCATGAATTACAGCTTTGAGTCTTTCTGGGTAAATCTCTAAGAGCTTTGCACACCTGAATTGTACAATATTTGCACATAATTCTTTAAGCTCTGTCAAGCTCTGTTGAGCATTGCTAGTGTGCTAACTTTACAAGGAATATCCACAAGCTTTTCAATGTTCATTTACTTTACATACAAACGGTATACAGCCATATACAAACGGTAGAAAACAGGAGAGCGATATGCCCAACTCAACATGTGGTAGTGTCATGTTAATAATGCAACGACTCTGGAGGGTAAAGGTCACGGTCAACACCAATGTCCCTAATAACAATGCTCCCATGAATAGTAACAATACTATATTGCAGTTAAGTACACCACATATTCAGTAGGAATGATTTGTAGAGTAACCACAATATTATCGCTAGACAGCGATAAGTTAAGTCAAAACTGTAACTAGGCCACTCAGGAAGATTCAATGTGGTCTTGGTAAGCAACTCCAGTGTATATTTGGCCTTGTGTTTTAGGATATTGACCTTCTGAAAGGAGAATTTGTCTCCCAGTGTATGTTAGAAAGCAGACTGAACCAGGTTTTCCTCTAGGATTTTGAAAATAATAAAAGATAAAAGACAGAACTGTGCAGCCGTCTTCATCGACCTGGCCAAGGCTTTTGAATCTGTCATTCTTATCGGAAGACTCAATAGCCGTGGCTTCTCAAATGACTGCCTCTCCTGGTTAACCAACTACTTCTCAGACAGAAAGAGTTCAGTTTGTCAAATTGGAGGGCCTGTTGTCCGGACCTCTGGCAGTCTCTATGGGGGTGCCACAGTGTTCAATTCTTGGGCCGACTCTTTTCTCTGTATATATCAATGATGTCGCTCTTGCTGCTGGTGATTCTCTGATCCCCCCTATACGCAGACGACACCATTCTGTATACATCTGGCCCTTCTTTGGACACTGTGCTAACAAACCTCCAAACGAGCTTCAACGCCATACAACACTCCTTCAATGACCTCAAGCTGCTTTTAAATGCTAGTAAAACTAAGTGCCCGTCTAGCACCACTACTCTGGACGGTTCTGACCTAGAATATGTGGACAACTACAAATAGCTAGGTGTCTGGTTGGACTGTAATCTCTCCTTCCAGACTCACATTAAGCATCTCCAATCCAAAATTAAATCAAGAATCGGCTTCCTATTTCGCAACAAAGTCTCCTTCACTCATGCTGCCAAACATTCCCTCGTAAAACTGACTATCCTACCGATCCTTGACTTCGGCGATGTCATTTACAAAATAGCCCCCAACACTCTACTCAGCAAACTGGATGTAGTCTATTACAAAGCCATTAGTTTTGTCACAAAAGCCCCATATACTGCCCACCACTACGACCTCTTTGCTCTCCTTGGCTGGCCCTCACTACATATTCATCCCCAAACCCTGGCTCCAGTTATTCTATAAGTATTTGCTAGGTAAAGCCCCGCCTTATCTCAGCTTACTGGTCACCATAGCAACACCCACCCAAAGCACACGCACCAGCAGGTATATCTCACTGGTCATCCCCAAAGCCAACACCTTCTTTGGCCGCCTTTCCTTCCAGTTCTCTGCTGCCAATGACTGGAACGAATTGCAAAAATACTGAAGCTGGAGACTTATATCTCCCTCACTAACTTTAAGCATCAGCTGTCAGAGCAGCTTACCGATCACTGTACCTGTACACAGCCAATCTGTAAATAGCACACCTCATCCCCAAATGATTACTTACCCTCTTGCTCTTTTGCACCACAGTATCTCTACTTGCACATCATCAACTGCACGTCTATCACTCCAGTGTTTATGCTAAATTGTAATTATTTTCGCCTTCATGGCCTATTTATTGCCTACCTCCCTACTCTTCTACATTTGCACACACTGTAAATAGATTTTTCTATTTTTTCTATTGTGTTATTGATTGTACATTTGTTTATGTGTTGTTGTTGTTTGCGTGTTGTTTGTTTGTGTTGTTGTTTGTGTCACACTGCTTTGCTTTATTTTGGTCGGGTCGCAGTTGTAAATGAGAACTTGTTCTCAACTGGCCTACCTGGTTAAATAAAGGTGAAATAAATCAAATTAAAATAAATCTTGACTCGCTCATTTCCTTGACCATCCGGATCGATGGGCGGCTATGGGAACGTAAGAAGGAAAGGAGGTCCGATTCCACTCGCCCACCCAAGGATTCCACCTCGCCTCCGAGGCATCCCGGATGTCCCCGATGTCGCCGTTGCCGAGAGGACCCGAGGCTACCCGAGTTCCCCTGATACTCTCCAAAGTCTGCCGATTCACCTCAGCCGATGCAACTAGGCAGAGCTAGGCTGTCCCCAGCAGAACGTGTACACTGGCTTCACACGAAGAGTTGCCTGTATTGCGGGACTACTGGTAATTTTTTGTACTCCTGTCCACTAAAAGACCAGGCTAACCAGTAGGGGGAGTACTCTGGTGGGCCATATGGAAAACTTTTCCTCTCCCCTTACTCGCACCCCTTTCCATTGCCATTCTGCTGTGGGGGAACCAGTCAAACTCTCTCCGGGTACTCATCGACTATGGGGCCGATGAAAGTTTTATGGACGCTACGCTGGTGTCCGAGATGGGCATCCCCACTCACTGGAGCCCGTTCTGCCACGCACATTGCCTGAAGTCAGCGCAGCCTGCCCCAGGATGTGTTCCAGCAGGCTTGGAAGTTGCCCCGGACCTCTCCGCTATTCCCTCGGAGTACCAGGACATCCGGGAGGTTTTCAGTAAGGCCGACCGACCTTATGACTGCGGGATCGACATTCTCCCAGGCACCACACCACCGCAGGGACAACTGTACTTTCTGTCAGGTCCAGAGACCAAGGCTATGGAGACCTACATCGAGGACTCCCTAGCTGCAGGGTGTATCTGTCCTGCTGCCTCCCCCGCTAGCGTAGGGTTTTCTTTTGTGGAGAAGAAGGACAAAACTCTGCGCCCATGCATCGACGACCGGGGCCTCAATGACATCTCTGTGAAGAACCGCTACCCACTACCACTCATCGCCTCGGCCTTCTAGCCACTCCAGGGGGCCACCGTTTTCTCCAAGTTGGACCTGCGAAACGCCTACCACCTGGTGCGGATACGGGAGGGGGACGAGTGGAAGAAAGCCTTCAACACGGCCAGAGGTCACTACTAATATCTGATCATGCCATTTGGCCTTACCAATGGGCCAACTGTGTTCCATTCCCTGATCAGTGACATTCTCCGCGACATGTTGAACTGGTTCGTCTTCGCCTACCTCGAAGAAATCCTTGTTTGAGGCCACTCAGACCAAGAACACGTGCTCCACATCCGACAGGTCCTCCAGCGCCTCCTGGAGAACCCGTTTTTTGTGAAGCGGAGAAATGAGAATTCCATCGCTCCACCATCCCCTTCCTTGGTTACATCATAGCTGCAGGGAATGTACAGATGGATCCCGGGAAGGGGAGAGCGGTGGTGGATTGGCCCCATTCTGCATCCAGAGTGCAGCTGCAACATTTCCTGGGATTTTTCAACTTTTATCGCTGCTTTATCCTTGGCTTCCCCCCTGTCAGCACCCTGGGTTCCCCCCTGTCTGCACTCACCTCTCCCAAGGTTCAGTTCACATGTTCCCTAGCTGCTGACCGGGCGTTCCGGGACCTCAAGCACTGTTTCACCACAGCTCACAAATTGGTTCACCTTGACCCGTCCCGTCTGTTTGTGGTGGAGGCCAATGCTTCGGATGTCGGAGTGGGGACTGTCCTGTCCCAGCGTTCTGCCCTTGACCTCAAGCTACATCCCTGCGCCTTCTTCTCCCATCGCCTCAACGCCACAGAGAGGAATTATGGTCCTCAGTTCTTGTTCTGGTTCTGGAAGGCTTTCTGCACTTTCATTGAGTCGTAGGCCAGTCTGTCCTCCGGGTTCCACCGTTAGGCCAACTGCCAGTCTGAGCGAGCCAACCAAGACCAGTAGACCACTCTTCGCTGCCTTGCCTCTGCCAACCCCACCACCTGGAGACAGCAACTCGTGTGGATTGAATATGCCCGCAAAATCCTCCCCTGCTCTGTCACTGGTCTCTCGCCTTTCGAGTGTTCCCTGGGTTATCAGCCTCCGCTCTTCCCGGAGCAAGTGGAAGAGGTCTGCATACCCTTGGCCCAGATGTTTGTCCACCTCTGTCGCCATACCTTCAAAGAGAGCCCGGTTGGCTCTTCTCAAGACCACCTCCAGGTATCACCGACAAGCGGACCGCCACCGGACCCCGGCTCCTCGGTATCGTCTCAGAAAGAGTGGCTGTCCACTCAAGACCTGCCCCTCCGGGTGGAGTCCAGCAAACTTTCCCCCTGCTTTATAGGCCCTTTCCCCATCTCCAAGATTATTATCCCCTCTGCTGTTCGTCTTCTGTTGCCCCGTACCCTCCGTATACATCCCACTTATCATTTTTATAGGATTAAACCTATGTCTCACAGCCCTTTGTCTCCTGTTTCCAGGCCCACCCCTCTTCCCCATCTCAATGATGGCCAACCGGCGTACACGGTGAGGCGCCTCCTGAAGGTTCGACCGCGGGGCAGTGGATTCCAGTACCTGGTTGACTGGGAGGGTAATGGCCCGGAGGAGAGGTGCTGAGTCCCCTCCAGGGGCATCCTGGACCCAGGCCTCATCGCCGAGTTCCAACGCCGGCACCCCGGCCAACCAGGTGTGCGACCAGGTAGGACACCAGGTGGTGCCGCTAGAGGGGGGGGGGGGGGGGGTACTGTCACACCCTAATTTGTTCACCTGTCTTTGTGCTTGTCTCCACCCCCTCCAGGTGTCACCCATCTTCCCCATTATCCCCAGTGTACTTATACCTGTGTTCTCTGTTTGACTGTTGCCAGTTTGTTTTGTTTCGTCAAGCCTACCAGCATTTTGTCCTGTGCTCCTGTCTGTCTCTAGTTCCTCTTTTCAACCTTTCCCAGTTTCTGACCGTTCTGCCTGCCTTGACCCTGAGCCTGCCTGTCGTTTTGTACCTTGTTATACCACCCTGGACTACTGACCTCTGCCTGTCCTGACCCTGAGCCTGCCTGTCATTCTGTACCTTTTGGAATCTGCTCTGGACTACTGACCTCTGCCTGCCCTTCACCTGGTGTTTGCCTGCACCCCTGTTTCTGTAATAAACATTTGTTACTTCGAAAACTGTCTGCATCTGGGTGTTCTCCTGAGCCTTGTCACTCTCTCTCTCAACTGCATTATGTTATTCTTCATTTTCCTTTTAGCAGGAAGCTTAGATGGAAAGATGGAGGGGGAACAAAGGGAAAGAGTACAGAAGTTATCCAGCCTGTTGACTAAGAAATGTAAATAGCCTATGTTTTGCTGTCTATGTCTCTATCTCTATCCTTCTGTCTGGCTGACTGGCAGATTGCTGAGGGGCAACATACAGTGCATTCGGAAAGTATTCCGACTCCTTGACTTATTCTAAAATTGATGAGGATTTTTCTATTTAATCCATCTACACACAATACCCCATAATGACAATGCGAAAACAGGTTTATAAAATGTCTGCACAAGATTCTCTGATTTGATGAAACCAAGATTGAACTCTTTGGCTTGAACGCAAGTGTCAGGTCTGTAGGAAACCTGGCACCATCCCTACGGTGATGCATGGTGGTGGCAGCATCATGCTGTGTGATGTGTGATGGTTTTCAGCGGCAGGGACTAGGAGATTAGTCAGGATCGAGGGAAAGATAAACGGTGCAAAGTACAAAGAGATCCTTGATGAAAACCACTCTAGAGCTCTCAGGACCTCAGACTAGGGCGAAGGTTCACCTTCCAACAGGACAACGTCCCTAAGCACACAGACAAGACAACGCAGGAGTGGCTTTGGGACCAGTCTTTGAATGTCCTTGAGTGGCCCAGCCAGAGCCCGGACTTGACACCGATGGAACATCTCTGGAGAGACCTGAAAATAGCTGTGCAGTGACGCTCCCCATCCAACCTGACAGAGCTTGAGAGGATCTGCAGAGAAGAATGGGAGAAACTCCCTAAATACAGGTGTGCCAAGCTTGTAGCGTCATACCCAAGAAGACTCAAGGCTGTAATTGTTGCCAAAGGTGCTTCAACAAAGTACTGACTAAAGGGTCTGAATACTTATGTACAGTTGAAGTCTGAAGTTTACATACACTTAGGTTGGAGTCATTAAAACTTGTTTTTCAACCACTCCACACATTTCTTGTTAACAAACTATAGTTTTGGCAAGTCAGTTAAGAAATCTACTTTGTGCATGACAAAAGTCATTTTTCCACAATTGTTTACATACATATATATTTCACTTATGATTCACTGTATGACAATTCCAGTGGGTCAGAAGTTTACACACACTAAGTTGGCTGTGCCTTTAAACAGCATGGAAAACTCCAGAAAATGATGTCATGGCTTTAGAAGCTTCTGATAATTGACATCATTTGACATCATTTGTGTCAATTGGAGGTGTACCTGTGGATGTATTTCAAGGCCTACCTTCAAACTGAGTGCCTCTTTGCTTGACATCATGGGAAAATCAAAAGAAATCAGCCAAGACCTCAATAAAAAATATTGTAGACCCCCACAAGTCTGGTTCATCCTTGGGAGCAATTTCCAAACGCCTGAAGGTACCACGTTCATCTGTACAAACAATAGTACGCAAGTATAAACACCATGGGACCACGAAGCCGTCAACTGCTCAGGAAGGAGACACGTTCTGTCTCCTAGAGATGAACGTACTTTGGTGCGAAAACTGCAAATCAATCCCAGAACAACAGCAAAGGACCTTGTGAAGATGCTTGAGGAAACAGGTACAAAAGTATCTGTATCCATAGTAAAACGAGTCCTATATCGACTTAACCTGAAAGGCCGCTCAGCAAGGAAGAAACCACTGCTCCAAAACCACCATAGAAAAGCCGGACTACGGTTTGCAACTGCACATGGGGACAAAGATCATACTTTTTGGAGAAATGTTCTCTGGTCTGATGAAACAAAAATAGAACTGTTTGGCCATAATGACCATCGTTATGTTTGGAGGAGAAAGGGGGAGGTTTTCAAGCCGAAGAACACCATCCCAACCGTGAAGCACGGGTGTGGCAGCATCATGTTGTGGGGGTGCTTTGCTGCAGGAGGGACTGGTGCACTTCACTAAATAGATGGCATCAAAATGATGTGGATATATTGAAGCAACATCTCAAGACATCAGTGAGGAAGTTAAAGCTTGTTCGCAAATGGGTCTTCCAAATGGACAAGACCCCAAATATACTTCCAAAGTTGGGACAAAATGGCTTAAGGACAACAAAGTCAAGGTTTTGGAGTGGCCATTACAAAGCCCTGACCTCAATCCTATAGAAAATGTGTGGGCAGAACTGAAAAAGTGTGTGCAAGCAAGGAGGCCTAAACACCTGACTCAGTTACACCAGCTCTGTCAGGAGGAATGGGCCAAAATTCACCCAACTTATTTGGGGAGGTTTTGGAAGGCTACCCGAAACGTTTGACCCAAGATAAACAATTTACAGACAATGCTAACAAAGACTAATTGAGTGTATGTAAACTTCTGACCCACTGAGAATGTGATGAAAGAAATAAAAGGTGTAATAAATAATTCTCTCTCCTATTATTGTTACGGTGAGTGAATGAGGACCCAAAAGCGAATTAACTTAAACAGAGCTTCTTTAATAACCAAACATAGGTAGGCTCAGATAGACCGGCAGATTCCGACAGGACAGGACAAGGTTACAGCAAACATGACGATAGTCTGGTTCAGGCATGAAACACAACAAACAAGAATCCGACAAAGACAGGAGCAGAAACAGAGAGAGATATAGGGACCTAATCAGAGGGAAAAAGGGAACAGGTGGGAAAAGGGGTGGATGAGGTAGTCAGAGGAGACAAGGAACAGCTGGGGGAAAGCGGGGGAGAAAAGGTAACCTAATACGACCAGCAGAGGGAGACAGGGTGAAAGGAAAGGACAGAAAGACACAACATGACAATACATGACAGTACCCCCCCACTCACCGAGCGCCTCCTGGCGCACTCGAGGAGGAAACCTGGCGGCAACGGAGGAAATCCTCGATCAGCGCACGGTCCAGCACGTCCCGAGAGGGAACCCAACTCCTCTCCTCAGGACCGTACCCCTCCCAATCTACGAGGTACTGGTGACCACGGCCCCGAGGACGCATGTCCAAAATCCTGCGGACCCTGTAGATGGGTGCGCCCTCGACAAGGATGGGGGGGGGGGGGGGAAGACGAGCGGGGGCGCGAAGAACGGGCTTGATACAGGAGACATGGAAGACCGGGTGGACGCGATGAAGGTATCGCGGAAGAAGAAGTCGAACTGCGACAGGATTAATGACCCGAGAAATACGGAACGGACCAATGAACCGCGGGGTCAACTTGCGAGAAGCCGTCTTAAGGGGAAGGTTCTGAGTGGAGAGCCAAACTCTCTGACCGCGACAATATCTAGGACTCTTAGTTCTACGCTTATTAGCAGCCCTCACAGTCTGCGTCCTATAACGGCAAAGTGCAGACCTGACCCTCTTCCAGGTGCGCTCGCAACGTTGGACAAAAGCCTGAGCGGAGGGGACGCTGGACTCGGCGAACTGAGATGAGAACAGCGGAGGCTGGTACCCGAGGCTACTCTGAAAAGGAGATAGCCCGGTCGCAGACGAAGGAAGCGAGTTGTGGGCGTATTCTGCCCAGGGGAGCTGTTCTGACCAAGACGCAGGGTTGCGAAAAGAAAGACTGCGTAAGATGCGACCAATAGTCTGATTGGCCCGTTCTGCTTGACCGTTAGACTGGGGGTGAAAGCCGGAAGAGAGACTGACGGAAGCCCCAATCAAACGGCAAAACTCCCTCCAAAATTGAGACGTGAATTGCGGACCTCTGTCCGAAACGACGTCTGACGGAAGGCCATGAATTCTGAAAACATTCTCGATGATGATTTGTGCCGTCTCTTTAGCAGAAGGAAGCTTAGCAAGGGGAATGAAATGAGCCGCCTTAGAGAACCTATCGACAACCGTAAGAATAACAGTCTTCCCCGCTGACGAAGGCAGTCCGGTGACAAAATCTAAGGCGATGTGAGACCACGGTCGAGAGTGAATGGGAAGCGGCCTGAGACGGCCGGCAGGAGGAGAGTTACCGGACTTAGTCTGCGCGCAGACCGAACAAGCAGCCACGAAACGACGCGTGTCATGCTCCCGGGTGGGCCACCAAAAACGCTGGCGAATGGAAGCAAGCGTACCCCGAACGCCAGGGTGGCCGGCTAACTTGGCAGAGTGAGCCCACTGAAGAACGGCCAGACGAGTAGGAACGGGAACGAAAAGAAGGTTCCTAGGACAAGCGCGCGGCGACGGAGTGTGAGTGAGCGCTTGCTTTACCTGCCTCTCAATTCCCCAGACAGTCAACCCGACAACACGCCCCTCAGGGAGAATCCCCTCGGGGTCAGTGGAGGCTACTGAAGAACTGAAGAGACGAGATAAAGC
This sequence comes from Oncorhynchus mykiss, assembly GCF_013265735.2. Classification (NCBI taxonomy): domain Eukaryota; kingdom Metazoa; phylum Chordata; class Actinopteri; order Salmoniformes; family Salmonidae; genus Oncorhynchus; species Oncorhynchus mykiss. The sequence continues at coordinate 12,998,249 of NC_048584.1, read as the reverse complement.
ATCAGGCTTGGTGTTCTTAGAGCCCGGACGATAAGAAATCACGAACTCGAAACGAGCGAAAAACAGCGCCCAACGCGCCTGACGCGCATTAAGTCGTTTGGCAGAACGGATGTACTCAAGGTTCCTATGGTCAGTCCAAACGACAAAAGGAACGGTCGCCCCCTCCAACCACTGTCGCCATTCGCCTAGGGCTAACCGGATGGCGAGCAGTTCGCGGTTTCCCACATCATAGTTACGTTCCGACGGCGACAGGCGATGAGAAAAATACGCGCATGGGTGGACCTTGTCGTCAGAGAGGGAGCGCTGAGAAAGAATGGCTCCCACGCCCACCTCTGACGCGTCAACCTCGACAACGAACTGTCTAGAGACGTCAGGTGTAACAAGGATAGGAGCGGATGTAAAACGATTCTTGAGGAGATCAAAAGCTCCCTGGGCGGAAACGGACCACTTAAAGCACGTCTTGACAGAAGTAAGGGCTGTGAGAGGAGCTGCCACCTGACCGAAATTACGGATGAAACGACGATAGAAGTTCGCGAAGCCGAGAAAGCGCTGCAGCTCGATGCGTGACTTAGGGGCGGGCCAATCAATGACAGCTTGGACCTTAGCGGGATCCATCTTAATGCCTTCAGCGGAAATAACAGAACCGAGAAATGTGACGGAGGAGGCATGAAAAGTGCACTTCTCAGCCTTCACAAAAAGACAATTCTCTAAAAGGCGCTGGAGGACACGTCGAACGTGCTGAACATGAATCTGGAGTGACGGTGAAAAAATCAGGATATCGTCAAGGTAAACGAAAACAAAGATGTTCAGCATGTCTCTCAGGACATCATTGACTAATGCCTGAAAGACAGCTGGAGCGTTAGCGAGGCCGAAAGGAAGAACCCGGTATTCAAAGTGCCCTAACGGAGTGTTAAACGCCGTCTTCCACTCGTCCCCCTCCCTGATGCGCACGAGATGGTAAGCGTTACGAAGGTCCAACTTAGTGAAAAACCTGGCTCCCTGCAGGATCTCGAAGGCTGAAGACATAAGAGGAAGCGGATAACGATTCTTCACTGTTATGTCATTCAGCCCTCGATAATCTATGCAGGGGCGCAGAGACCCGTCCTTCTTCTTGACAAAAAAAAACCCCGCTCCGGCGGGAGAGGAGGAGGGGACTATGGTACCGGCGTCAAGAGCTACAGACAAATAATCCTCGAGAGCCTTACGTTCGGGAGCCGACAGAGAGTATAGTCTACCCCGGGGGGGAGTGGTTCCCGGAAGGAGATCAATACTACAATCATACGACCGGTGTGGAGGAAGAGAGGTGGCCCTGGACCGACTGAACACCGTGCGCAGATCGTGATATTCCTCCGGCACCCCTGTCAAATCACCAGGCTCCTCCTGTGAAGAAGAGACAGAGGAAACAGGAGGGATAGCAGACATTAAACATTTCACATGACAAGAGACGTTCCAGGAGAGGATAGAATTACTAGACCAATTAATGGAAGGATTATGACAAACTAGCCAGGGATGGCCCAAAACAACAGGTGTAAAAGGTGAACGAAAAATTAAAAAAGAAATGGTTTCGCTATGATTACCAGAAACAGTGAGGGTTAAAGGTAGCGTCTCACGCTGAATCCTGGGGAGAGGACTACCATCCAGGGCGAACAAGGCCGTGGACTCCCTTAACTGTCTGAGAGGAATGTCATGTTCCCGAGCCCAGTTCTCGTCCATAAAACAGCCCTCCGCCCCAGAGTCTATTAAGGCACTGCAGGAAGCTGACGAACCGGTCCAGCGTAGATGGACCGACAAGGTAGTGCAGGATCTTGAAGGAGAGACAGGAGTAGTAGCGCTCACCAGTAGCCCTCCGCTTACTGATGAGCTCTGGCTTTTACTGGACATGAAGTGACAAAATGACCAGCAGAACCGCAATAGAGACAGAGGCGGTTGGTGATTCTCCGTTCCCTCTCCTTAGTCGAGATGCGGATACCTCCCAGCTGCATAGGCTCAGCTCCCGAGCCGGCAGAGGAAGATGGTAGTGATGCGGAGAGGGGGGCAACGGAGAGCGCGAGCTCCTTTCCACGAGCTCGGTGACGAAGATCAACCCGTCGCTCAATGCGAATAGCGAGTTCAATCAAGGAATCCACGCTGGAAGGAACCTCCCGGGAGAGAATCTCATCCTTTACCTCTGCGCGGAGACCCTCCAGAAGACGAGCGAGCAAAGCCGGCTCGTTCCAGCCACTGGAGGCAGCAAGAGTGCGAAACTCAATAGAGTAGTCTGTTATGGATCGATTGCCTTGACATAGGGAAGACAGGGCCCTGGAAGCCTCCTCCCCAAAAACAGATCGATCAAAAACCCGTATCATCTCCTCCTTAAAGTCCTGATACTGGTTAGTACACTCAGCCCTTGCCTCCCAGATTGCCGTGCCCCACTCACGAGCCCGTCCAGTAAGGAGAGATATGACGTAGGCGACACGAGCAGTGCTCCTGGCGTAAGTGTTGGGCTGGAGAGAAAACACAATATCACACTGGGTGAGGAACGAGCGGCATTCAGTGGGCTCCCCAGAGTAACACGGCGGGTTATTGATTCTGGGCTCCGGAGATTCGAAAGCCCTGGAAGTGGCCGGTGGATCGAGGCGGAGATGGTGAACCTGTTCTGTGAGGTTGGAGACTTGGGTGGCCAGGGTCTCAACGGCATGTCGAGCAGCAGACAATTCCTGCTCGTGTCTGCCTAGCATCGCTCCCTGGATCCCGACGGCTGAGTGGAGAGGATCCGAAGTCGCTGGGTCCATTCTTGGTCGGATTCTTCTGTTACGGTGAGTGAATGAGGACCCAAAAGCGAATTAACTTAAACAGAGCTTCTTTAATAACCAAACATAGGTAGGCTCAGATAGACCGGCAGATTCCGACAGGACAGGACAAGGTTACAGCAAACATGACGATAGTCTGGTTCAGGCATGAAACACAACAAACAAGAATCCGACAAAGACAGGAGCAGAAACAGAGAGAGATATAGGGACCTAATCAGAGGGAAAAAGGGAACAGGTGGGAAAAGGGGTGGATGAGGTAGTCAGAGGAGACAAGGAACAGCTGGGGGAAAGCGGGGGAGAAAAGGTAACCTAATACGACCAGCAGAGGGAGACAGGGTGAAAGGAAAGGACAGAAAGACACAACATGACAATACATGACAATTATTCTGATATTTCACATTATTAAAATAAAGTGGTGATCCTAACTGACCTAAGACAGGGAATTTTTACTAGGATTAAATGTCAGGAATTGTGAAAAACTGAGTTTAAATGTATTTGGCTAAGGTGTATGTAAACTTCCGACTTCTAACTGTAAATGTGATACTTCAGTTTGGTTTTTTTCATACATTTGCCGACATTTCTAAAAACCTGTTTTTGCTTTGTCATTAAGGGGTTCTGTGTGTAGATTGATAAGGGGGAAAAAAACAATTTAAGAAATTTTAGAATAAGGCTGTAACTTAACAAAGTGTGGAAAAGGTCAAGGGGTCTGAATACTTTCCGAAGGCACTGCAGCCAATGTACTTGCTAGGCTAAGTCTAACTTAGTGAAGCCCTTACTTTTTAGAGTGATAAGCTGTAGCCAGGTGGTCATTACCATGTAATGAGGTGTTAACTATAAACAGTACGTAATATAGCACGTAATATAGTGTTCATAATTATGACCAGCTGGTCAGATAGAGGTCATAATTATGACCAACTGGTAGTTTTGTGGTCAGACAAATATGTCATATTCTGGTCCGTATTCCTTTTTTAACCAGTTTGCGTCCAGAAGAATACGTCCTAAAAATATATCATACTGACGTCTTTTCAACCAGGGTATGGATTCATTACCATCTACATTGGTGGCCATTTTTTATTTCCGCTTCCTGGTAAAGTTTGCAATGAGCACCCCTATGTTTTCTTGTCATCTGAGGAATGTTTGTACCAAATATCATGCTTGTGAACATCACGTTGCGTTTTTTTTAGCTAAAACTATGCTGACTACTAAGGATGCTCTAGTCTAGAGTGCCTGGTTAAATCTTGCTTAAGCTAATTATGAAACTCTCTCCATGGTTAAAGTAGGAGGATATATATGTTATTGCTGTAAAAAAAAAAATTGTGTGTGCTACATTTAATATCATAATTTTTTAAAATTCTTACTTTGACATGTTGAATTATTTTATATTACGTTAATTTCCCTGTGGTGGAGAAAGCGTGTTACTACATACATTACACAAGCTTGCATTTTCACCACATAAAATTGAGTGGAATTACACATTCAGGGTCGTGATTCGTTAAAGTTAAATAACAAAGCAACTGATTTGTTGCCCCATTTTGGTAGCCTCCCATAATCTCTGTCCTACATTCTAGAATTTAGATGACTGTCTTCAACAAATGTTATTTTAACCAGTGATGTAAAAATTATTCTTAGATTCCGTGTGGCATTTGAATAGTGTTAGGGCATACACCCCAAATATTTGCCCCACATTCAATTGATTTCAACATGTGATTAAAGCCCCAGTGCAGTCAAAAACGTGATTCTCCCGTGTGTTGTCTATAATCCTGGAATAAATTGGAATAATACTGTGAAATTGTGAAAATTATGATAATGCCCTTTTAGTGTAAGAACTGTTTGAAAAGACCAGATTTAATTTCAGCCTTCTTTGGCAACCTGGTCTCAGAGCATTTCGTATTATTCTGTACGTAAAATAAATCCGAGACACCGCATTTAGTATGATATGTTGCGTTTTGTATGGTTTGTATTCATTAGTGGATGTCCATCACCCATTTTGTATGATATGTTACGATTTACAATTGGTATTATATGTTACGAATGAGCAAAATGTACAATATGTTACGAATTCGCAAAATGTATGATATGTTACAAATTCTAGCTTTGTGGCTAACGTTAGCTAGCTCGCTAACATTAGCTAGGCAAGGTGTTAGGGTTAGGGGTTAAGGTTAGGGTTAATTTTAGGATTTAGAGTAAAGGGTTAAGGTTAGGATTAGGATTAGGGGAAGGGTTAGCTAAAATGGTAATGGTTAGGGTTAGGGGAAGGGTTAGCTAACAGGCTAAGTAGTTGCAAAGTAGATAAAAAGGAGTAAGTAGTTGAAAAGTTGCTAAAAATGCTAAAATTGTCCCAGATGAGATTCGAACTCACAACCTTTGGGTTGCTAGATGTTCGTGACAGTAAATTAGTTAATAGATAAGAAAGAGAGTTCCAAACCTCTCTGCCAATAATAGCTAGTTTTCAGATCACTCCCAGACAATCCTAGCAAAATTCTTGCTTGATTAATTGCTCTTTGCTAAGAAGATATTTTTGTTTCTTTTTGACCATTTTCATTTAAAACAATCACAGCAAGTTACTTAATTGTTAACAAGAAATTATTTGATATTGAGATAAAAACGGCTGATTGGACCTTTAACAAACAAAAAATGGCCTTACACTTACTGCGCTGGCAACCCACTTGAATCAAAACAAGACACTTCAAAAACAGGAGGTTGGTGGCACCTTAATTGGGGAGGGCGGGCTCGTGGTAATGGCTGGAGCGGAATGGGTGGAATGGTATCAAATACATCAAACACATGGTTTCTATATCAAAATGCAAAATTCCAAAATGTGGCTGAC